>NW_026652279.1:14276105-14876105 GCF_009828535.3 Hylobates moloch | reverse complement strand
ACAAAAAAGACAACACAATTTAAAAATGGGCAAAGTCCTTAAATACGCACTTCTCCAAAGAAGATATACAAATAGCAAACACACAAGATGCTTAACACCATTAATCTTGAGGAAATGTAAATCCAAATCACAATGAGATACCATTTTACACCCATTAGGGTTGGCTATTATCCAAAAAACAAGTGAACAAGTATTGGCTGGCCAAGGATGTAGAGAAACTGAAACCTTTTTCTTTTTTTTTTTTGAGACAGAGTGTCACTCTGTTGCCAGGGCTGGAGTGTGGTGGTGCAACCTTGGTTCACTGCAACCTCCGCCTCCTGGGTTCAAGCAATTCTCCTGCTTCAGCCTACCAAGTAGCTAGGATTACAGGCGCCTGCCACTACATCCAGCTAACTTTTTGTACTTTTAGTAGAGACAGGGTTTCACCATGTTGGCCAGGCTGGTCTCAAACTCCTGACCTCGTGATCAGCCCACCTCGGCCTCCCAAAGTGCGTGAGCCACCGCGCCTGGCCAAGAAACTGAAACTCTTGTGCATTGCTGGTGGGAACGATGCAGTCACTGTGGAAAGCAGTTTGACTCCTCCAAAAAAAAAAAAGATGAAACCACCCTATGATTCAGGAATCCCATTTCTCCGTAGATCCCCAAAAGGTGAAAACAACCCAAATGTGCCATCAGCACATGAATGGACAAGCAAAATGTGAGAGATAGATACACACACACACGAATATTATCCAGTCTTTAATCTGAAAGAAATTCTGAAATGGATTACGCTTGATGGCATTATGCAGAGTGAAATAAGCCAGACACAAAAAAAACGACTATTGTATGATTCCACTTATACGAGCTATCAAGAATAGTCAATTTAGAGTCGTCTGGCACTGTGGGGAGGAAGGTGCAGGGACTTACTCTTTAATGTGTACAATGTTTCAGTTTGGGTAAATGAAAAGTTCTGCAGATGGATGATAGTGATGGTAACATAACATTGTGAGTGTACTTAATGCCAATAAATTGTACACTTCAAACAGTTAAAATGGTAAGGTTTACATTACGTATATTTCAATAGGTATTTCCCCACAAAGAAGACACAAAAATGGCCAATAAGCATATGAAAAGATGCTCAGCATTATTATCTATTAGAAAAATGCAAATCAAAACCACTCATTTCATACCCACTAGGGTGGCTAAAATCAAAAAGATGAATAATAAACAAGTGCTCGGCTGATGTGGGGAAACTGGTAATGTCATACATTACTGATGGGAAAGTAAAATGGTGTAGCTGCTTTGGAAAGTACTTGGGCAGTTCCTTAGAAAGGTAAACGCAGACTTGTAATCCAACAATTCCATTCTATTAAATGAGTGAATTATGTATTTTACCGCTATTACTTTTAAAAATGGTGAGGATAATTAAAAGCCATTTGCATGATTACTTTTTTCCACCTTTCCCTATCCTATTTTAGAAAAGGGAATTTGAGGTTTAACAAGCAGAATTTTTAATTTCTAATTTAATTTCATAGAATTTTTGATATGCCTAATATTAATCCTCATTAATGTACAATTGCTTTTGGTTCCCAAAATCTACCTTTAATTTTTATGAGACTCTCCACATGCACTTCATACTTAAACATACCAGCGAAAGTTATACTGAAATAGGATGCTTATACTTTTCATTTCTTAAATTAATAATTTTTGTACTTTTAATATCACCCACTAATTCATAGCATGAGTTCAGATTTCCATATGCACAGAGTCTTGTGGTGTGTTTTAATCTCATCTTTCCATTAACCATCTGACATGACATGTTTGAGGTCCAAAAAAAGCACATTAATGGGAACAGCCAGACAAGAAGTATGGGACCCCAGGTAATGGAAATTCTGAAGAGATTCAAAGACTCTATGGCACTAACTCATGAGACAGAAATTAAGCCCCATAAAATGACATGAATTATGAACACACTGTAGTCTTAACTTTCAAATAAATCTAGCAGTTACTCTAAATTAGATCAATACGATGCAATTCAAGTGATACTATTCCACATATATATATGGGGAGGGCATTCATAAAATGTGAAAGATACAGCTTTTTGATGGAGGACAACTATCTGATAAAAACAAAAACAGAAAATGCTTCCCTAAAAGTTATATAATTCAGGGGCCAGGCGCAGTGGCTCACGCATGTAATCCCAGCACTTTGAGAGGCCGAGGCGGGCTTATCACAAGGTCAAGAGACCGAGACCATCCTGGCCAACATGGTGAAATCCTGTCTCTACTAAAAATACAAAAATTAGCTGGGTGTGGTGGCACACACCTGTATTCCCAGCTACTCAGGGGGCTGAGGCAGGAGAATTGTTTGAACCCGGGAGGCGGAGGTTGCAGTGAGCCAAGATTGCACCACTGCACTCCAGCCTGGGCGACACAGTGAGACTCCATCTCCGGAAAAAAAAAAAAAAAAAGAAGTTATATTCAGGAACAAAAAACACGCCACGAGCAAATCAACTAAAAACTTGGCAACAAAAACAATTTCTTAGGAATGTACACTCACTGGATGAGTAGACATGAGAACAAAAAAACCCTTAGTTTTCAATATGAAACTCAAATTATTCTAAAAAGATGCTCATAAAATATAAACACATTTTCAACTTCAGAACAAATTTCTCCACATAAAATCCCCTCCAATAAAATACATACTCAAAATTTAAATCTACTTTGCTGAAATTAACTCAATAATGTACTGAAATTAATCACCCATTAACTTTAAGTAGCTTCACCTCCCTTCACCTCCTTTTTCTTCTCCCCTTCCATTTTCCCATTTTTGCAGTTTCTCCTTAGGAAAGTACAATTCGTATCTCTAATAAATATATCCTGGTGCTAGATTCTACATTGACCTTTTTTCTCCACAGGAACTCACAAGTTGATATTCAAACATGTTTCTCTCACAATTCTCTAAAGGCTAAAGGTATTTTCCAGAGGCTTAAGGACAGAAAATCCATCTCTTCTTTTCCCAAGTGGTGCTACAACAATTTAGTGGCCAGCGGCCAACCACCTTAACGTACTGCTTCCTACCATTTCCAATTCTACTAAGATTACTCTCTACTCAGCCTATCTGCATTGCACACAAACTGTGAGGAACACTAAGAACACAACAAAGCTCAGGAGAGTCCTACTACTATTAGCTACTCCAAAGGATAGCAAATACTGCACCATTTATAAACATCAAACGGGAATTTGAGAAGAATGAATAAATAAAATCTAATGGAGATGATCATTCATTAAAGGTGACAGACTTAAAATACACTTAATGTTTAAAAGGCAGATATTTCAATCAGATGACTTAAAATGTCAAATAATTCAGTCTTAATTATATGACTGAGGCAAACAAAACAAGTATTATTTAATCTGAATACTGAATTAAATAAGTGAAAGATATGCAAAAGTAAGAAAACAGTTGCTTACATAAAATTATGACACTTTTAAGGACTAATTTTAAAACACAAATTACTATCTCTATAAATGGGGCACGAAACAAGAGATTCTTTTATATTATCATTCCACATCATATTACATCTTGTCAATTAACTGAACATTAAAACAGATCAGTGGAACAGAAGAGAGAGGAGAAGCAGACCCACACATATATGAAAATCTGATACGTGGTAAAGGACAGATAAGTCAGTAAACTGAAAAATACTGAGACTACTCCAAAATGTTAACAGGATTTAAAAACTAAAAAATGTGTTTTTTCCTGATTACATCAACAGTACAGCCATTGTAAGAAATAATAAAGACATAAAAGTAAAATGTATCCATAATCTGCAGTCAACCATCATCACTAAAGTAACATTTTAATATAATTTTCAAATTTGACATCCTAGTATTCCTTTTTCCCCCCTCCTTACTCAATATGGGTATTTGAATGGGACAAAATGTCTCTGAAAGCAAGATTTTTAACTGCACCACGTATTTGTGTCATAATTAATTAATCACAGTTTCAAAAAATATTTAGGGCTGGGTGAGGTGGCTCACGCCTGTAATGCAAGCACTTTGTGGGGCTGAGGCAGGCAGATCACCTGAGATGAGGAGTTCGAGACCAGCCTGGCCAACATAGTAAAATCCCATCTCTACTAAAAATACAAAAATTAGCCAGGCATGGTGGTGAGGGCCTGCAATTCCAGCTACTGGAATTACAGAGAGGCTGAGACAGAAGAATCGCTTGAACCCAGGAGGCAGAGGTTGCGGTGAGCCGAGGTTATGCCACTGCACTGCACTCCAGCCTGAGTGACAGAGCAAGACTGTCTCAAAAAAAAAAAAAAAAAAAAAAAAAATCAGGTCACATCTACTTCATTACAATTAAAAATAACTATGCAGTTATGTGATTAACAGCCTAACAATAAACTCTGTAGGCATCTATTTATCACCTGAGGATAGATTTCTGTAAGTGAAATTATTGAGTCCAAAGTATGAAGTACATATATCAAGACTTTTGATTCGACCTTCAAAAACTCCGCAGACACGATGTACCACACTTCATAAGTGTCATCAGTAATATAAAGCAACACGTTTCATTTGAGTATGATAACCTTTCAAAAATTGTCAATATGCTAGTAGAGAACAGTTTAATTTGCATTTCCTTCATTGCTAGTGAAATGGAATATTTTTACCTGATTTTGACCACAAGACACTTGTTTTATGTGTTAATAGGTCCTTTGCAATCCCTCATCCCAGGGCTTCTTCAATTTTGGCACTACTGACATTTTCTTTTCTTTTCTTTTTTTTTTTTTTGGAGACACAGTTTCACTCTTGTCGCCCAGGCTGGAGTGCAATGGCAACCTCGGCTCACTGCAACCTCCGCCTCCTGGGTTCAAGCAATTCTCCTGCCTCAGCCTCCTAAGTAGCTGGGATTACAGGTACCTGCCACCATGCCTGGCTAATTTTTGTATTTTTAGTAGAGATGGTGTTTCGCCATGTTGGCCAGGCTGGTCTCAAACTCCTGACTTCAGGTGATCCGCCGCCTTGGCCTCCCAGTGTGCTGGGATTATAGGCGTGAGCCACCAGGCCCAGGTATTGTAGGATGTGGAGCTACAACCCCGGCCTCTACCTGCTAGAAACCTGTAGCACACCACCCACTCCAGTTGTGACAACCATAGATGTCTCCCAACATTATCAAATGTTCCCTGGGAGTCAAAAACTGTCCCCTGTTAAGAACCATGGGCCCATTCCCCACCTCTCTAAAATTATTTGTCTTTTGCTTATTTTTGTGTTATGGAAAAGGTAAATTACGTGATACAAGTATGAACATAATTTTTGGATTCTCATTCTGTATTGACTGCTTCGAAGGTAAAAAGTATTGTTTTTGGCCAGGCATGGTGGCTCACACCTCTAATCCCTGCACTTTGGGAGGCCCAGGCGGGTGGATCACCTGAGGTCAGAAGTTTGAGACCAGTCTGGCCAACATGGTGAAACCCCATCTCTACTAAAAACACAAAAATGGGCTGGCGTGGTGGTGCATGCCTGTAATCCCAGCTACTCAGGAGGCTGAGGCAGGAGAATCACTTGAACCCGGGAGGCTGAGGTTGCAGTGAGCCGAGATGGCGCCACTGCACTCCAGCCTGGGCAACAAAAGCAAAACTCAGTCTCATAAAAAAAAGTACTGTTTTTTATATAAATGAAATGACACTAAAATATTTCTTATGTTTCCTATTTTGAAATTATCCTTTAAGTGTTACATATTTTCTTGCTCATAAACTTCTATCTGAAGATGGCATAGTACCTGCTTTGAAACAAAGTTTTGACAAAAATTCTGAAGGGAAAGTACTTGCCACTGAAAGTGAATTTTTCAAATTAGAGTGCTAAATGGTTGTACACATAAAGGATCCAATCAGATGAGAAGGTAACACAAACTTTCAGACAAAAGCTCAGTGTAAACTTGGGTTTCTTTCTTGGCAACTTACATATTCATGGTAAGGATTCTAAAAATGCCTAAAGATTCAAATTACTATCTATTCATCCACGTCTCCCTACCAATTAAAACAAAAAGTCCAACCAACGGTATGTTCCAGTTAGCCTGACTTGTGCTTCATTTTTAGCCTTTGAGCCCTTATTGAAAATGTCCCTGGCTGGGCAGATCACGAGGTCAGGATTTTGAAACCAACTTGGCCAGAATGGTGAAACCCTATCTCTACTAAAAATACAAAAATTAGCCAGGCATGGTGGCATGCACCTGTAGTCCCAGCTACTCAGGAGTCTGAGGCAGGAGAATTGCTTGAACTTAGGAGGTGGAGGTTGCTGTGAGCCAAGATCATGCCACTGCACTCCTGCCTGGGTGACACTGCACTCCACTGGGCGACAGAGTGAGACTCCGTCTCAAAAAAAAAAAAAAAAAGAAAAAGAAAAAAAAATGTCCCTAGAATCTATTACTATACCAACATAGACTCCTCCGTTCTACATAAGTGCTGTACCAAAGATGACTCTTCTAACAGCATGGCTCACAATGACCACAGTCAACAAAGAGATGTTGAGTTTTTTAACTTGTACTAGCTTAATGGCCGAAGCGGATCTACCTTCCTCCCTGCAACTAGGGAGTCACTTTTCTCACCACTTTTGCTACTGCTTTTTACCACCTCCTCTACAATCTAGTTGATAACCAATTCCAATCTGCCATCAACAGGGACTGATCTATCCCTTCACCCCCACATGTGTCAGATAGGATCGGGTAGGTAAGACCTGGGCCCTTTTTTTCATTCTACCAACTCAGCCCTAACATCAAGGTGAACGGCAGTTAGCAAGTCCTGAAGAAATATGCGACAATCCTTGACTAACAAAATTACTTTTTTCCTGCCAGAAAGTGTGCTTAAAATAATAAAAGGAAATTCATTGGGAAAACCAGACTTACAGATATTAAACAGAAAATAAGACATCATAAACACTTAATTGCAGAGATTTCAGTGATGGTAAAAGAGAACCTAAGATCACAATGTAGGTTTAGGGCTCACCAAGGAAGGGCCTCAGGACAAAGTTGGAACTTTAAGCTGAACCTTACAGAAAAAGGAATTGGAAATATATTGACTAAAGTAAAGCAAGGAGTAGGTGTTTAATATAAACGATAAATGAGTTTCTCAAACTCAGCACTATGGACATCTTGAGCCAAAGGGTTTTAGCTTGTGATGAGCTGCTGTTTGTGTGCACTGTAGGATATTTGCATCCCTGACCTCTATCCAGCAGCAATCCTCACTCCAAGTGGTAAAAAAATGGCTCTAGTCATTGCCAAATGAACCATGGGAGGGAAGTGGTTCCTAGTGGAGAACACTGCAATACACCATCCCTTTTGTTAACATCTTACTGATTACCTTAAAATGATAAGGCTGGGGAAATCAGAACTGCCAAGATCAAAGTCACAAAATTTGAGGAATAAAATTTGTGGCACATGTATATACAGCTTTTTAAAGAAAGAGGGAAAGAGAAATCCAAATAATCTAAGCCTAATATATAGATGACTCATTTAAAAAAATACTCATTAGCATTAAAATCTATCTCATGAATCACTTTCAGTTGTACAGGACAATGTGCTATGAAGATCTAATCTAGAATTTTTTTCTTGGGTGTAGTCATCTGTGTATTAAGTGGAGGGGGAAAAAAAATCCCCTTTCCATCCAACCCAAAGACCAATCCATGTGATATACAGCAAAGAAGACAATAATCATTCCATTTTTAAATTTAAGGAGACTGAAAGACATATGTAAATGATTAAAGCTTAAAGTATCTGTTACTGAAATATAAAAATGAGTTGGCACTGCCACAAGTGGTGAGAGATTACTGTATATTTTAACACAAAGGTTTTATCCTGAAGAATCTTGAGTTTGAAAGTAAAACAAAAGTATCTTAACAACGTCTGTTATGTTAGCTTTTAATATTTTGGTATTCGTTTATTTTGTGTAATTTTATATACAGATTACTTTCACTGCTACTTTAAAGTATACTCCAGAGTTATGTGCTACTTTAAAATTGCCAATCAAGCAAGTAGTAATTATCTGGAATGCATTTTTCTCTATCTCGTACTTTCAAAAAAAAGAAGAAAAAAATCATTAAAAGCAAAGTACCTATCACACGAACAATTTGTACTTTGGTTTAAGGACTGAATACATGGAAAATGAACATGTCAACACTATTAAATCAATTAACCCTTCCTGGGAATCTCCATCTACATATGACAAAACTAAAAAGATAAACTGAAAATTAGTACTGATACATAACTATACATATTTACGGGATACATGTAATAGTTTTGATACATGCATACAACGTGTACTGGTCAAATCGATATTTGGGATATCCATTTCAAACATTTATCATTTGTGCTGGCAACATTTCAAATCCTCTCTAGCTATTTTGAAATACACAATAAATTATTAACTATAGTCATCCTATTGTGCTATCAAATACTAAAACTTACTCCTCTTATCTGACTGTACTTTTGTACCCAGTAACCAATTTCTATTCATCCGTGGACCCCCACCCTTCTCAGCCTCTGATAACCCTCATTCTACTCTCTACCTCTGTTAAGATCAACTTTTTTAGCTCCAACATAATGCATGAGAGCATGTGATATTTGTCTTTCTGTGCCTGGCTTATTTCACTTAACATAATGACCTCCAGTTCTATCCACATTGGTGCAAAGGATGGGACTTCATTCATTCTTTTTATATCTGAATTGGACTGTATTCCACTGTTGTGTGTGCGTATATATACACCACATTTTCTTTATCCATGCATCCATTTATAGATACTTAGATTGATTCTCTATCTTGGCTACTGTAAATAACGCTGCAATAAATATTAAAGTGCAGGTATCGGCCGGGCACAGTGGCTCATGCCTGTAATCCCAGCACTTTGGGAGGCAGAGGCGGGTGGATCAGGAGTTCAAGACCAGCCTGGCCAACATGGTGAAACCCCGTATCTACTAAAAATACAAAAATTAGCCAGGCGTTGTGGTGTGTGCCTGTAGTCCCAGCTACTTGGGGAGGCTGAAGCAGGAGAATCACTTGAACTCGGGAGGCAGAGGTTGCAGTGAGCCGAGATTGCGCCATTGCACTCCAGCCTGGGCAACAGAGCGAAACTCCATCTCAAAAATGGAAAAGAAAAAAAAAAAAAAAAAAAAAGAAAGTGCAGGTATCTCTTTGACATACTGATTTCTTTTCTTTTGGACACTTATCCAGCAGTGGGGATTGCTAGGTCAGATGGTAGACCTATTTTTAGGTTTCTGAGGAATCTCTACACTGTTTCTCATAGTGGCTGTACCAATCTACATTTCCTCTAGCAGCGTACTAGTGTTTCCCTTTTTCTGCACCCTTGCCAGAATCTGCTATTTCTTTTGCTTTCCTTTTTTAGACAGGGTCTCACTCTGTCACCCAGGCTGCAGTGCAGTGGTGCAATTTCACCTCACTGCAACCTCTGCCTCCTCGGCTCAAGTGATGCTCCCACCTCAGCTTCCCGAGTAGCTGGGACTACAGGTGTGTGCCACCATGCCTGGCTTGTCTTTTTGATAATGGCCATTTAACTGGGGTGTATAACATCTCATCGTGGTTGTGATTTACATTTTCCTGATGATTAGTAATGCTGAACATATTTTCATATACCTGTATGTCTTCTGAAAAATGTTCAGATAATTTGCCCATTTTAATTGGATAATTTGGTGTTTTTGCTTTTGAGTTGAGTTCCTTACATATTCTAGTTATTAATCCCTTGTCGGAAAGATAGTTTGCAAATATTTTCTCCCATTTCATTTTCTTCAGTCTACTGACTTTTCCCTTGTGCAGAAGCTTTTTAGCTTGATGTAATCCCATTCGTCTATTTTTGCTTTTATTGTCTGTGCTTTTGAGGTCTCAGCTACCTTTGCCCAGACCAATGATCTGAACTGTTGGAAATGTTTAAGAACAAAACTGGGGCCAGGCAGATTGGCCAATGCCTGTAACCCCAACACTTTGGAAGGCTGAGGCAGGAAGACTGCTTGAGCCCAGACGAGTTTGAGACCAGCCTGGGCAACATAGCGAGATCCCATCTCTACAAAAAACTAAAAAATTATCCAGGCGTTGTGGCATGTACCTGCAATCCTAGCTACCAGGGAGGCTGAGGGAGGAGGATTGCTTGAACCCAGAAGTTCAAGGCTGCAGTGAGCTATGATTGTGCCACTGCACTGCAGCCTGGGCAAAAGAGGAACAGTCTCTAAAAAACAAAACAAAACTATAGCTTGCTGCAGTCTCATCCCTCCAAAAGAAGTTATTCAAAAAGCACTACTCATAGTTATCAAATGGAGCTAGGATTCTTGAAGACTAAGAAACTGGAGGAAAATATGGGTCCACTAACTGGTAGGAATCTCCATATCCTGAGTAATAGTGGTCAGCAAGTTTTCTGAGTTACCTGGAAAATTCTACACAAAAAAAACTATAGATTCGGAGGGAAGAGGAGGAGTTAAAATAAAACAGAACTACTGATTCAATGATGGCACCATTTAACACTCTTTTTAAAAGGTGCATTGTTTAAAGACATTTATAAAAAGGAGGGAAGCAATCAGAAAATTGTAATAGTAGTACAAGAGGTCCAAAGTCTAAATGACCAGTTTAAAAAGAAAAAAATACACACACACACACACAGAAAAGTGGAGAGAAACCAAGAATTATTTTAAATCAAAAACATTTTCTAAAATGAAAAATAAGCACTGGTGAGGATATGGAGAAACTGGGACCACTGGGCACTGTTGATGGGAACGTAAAATGGTGTGGCCATTGTGGAAAACAGTTCCTCGAAAAGTTACACACAGAACTACCGTATGATCCAGCAATTCTACTTCTAGGTGTATACCCAAAAGAAGTCAAGTAGAGACTTAGACACTCGCACACCAACATTCACGGCAGTGTTATTCACAATGGCTGAATCCTGAAAGCATTACGTGAAGTAAAATAAGCCAGACACGGAATATTTTATAATGTCACTTAAGTGAGGTACCTAAAATCCATCAAAGACACAAAAGCTAGACAGGGATTGGAAGGAAGGAGGAACGGTCATTATTGTTTAATGGGTACAGAATTTATATTTGGGACAATAAAAAGGTTCTGGAAATGAATAGTGATGATGGCTCTACAACACTGTGAATGTACTTAATGCTACTGAACTGTACATTTAGCAATGGTTAAAAAGTGGTAAATTTCATTTTATGCATGTTTTGCCTCAACCAACCAATCCATAAATAATTCCCAGAATTAAAAAATACTAGTTTTCAAATTAAGAGAACTCACAAGAGTTGCTGAAGAGTGACCAACACAAGAGCTGACACAGACTCACAGCAAAGCACACTGTGTAATTCTGGAATCAAAGAGAAGATTCTACAAAACTTCAGGGACATAAACCAGGTCACATACAAAGAGGGCTCCAGATTTATCAACAGGTGTCAAAGAAAGCAATGAAAAAATTCCTTCAAAATTCAGAGAGACAATAATTTTCAACCTAGAATAACCAGACTATCAAATAAGTAGGTAGAATAAACACATTTTCAGACACTGAATGTACAAAACAAAAAAAATTGTTATTGTGACTCCTCTCACTCCACCAAAACGATGTAAACCAAGAAAGAGCATGATATGGTATCTAGAATACTGAGACTCCAACACAAAAAGTTAATTACAGGATGATAAAACACGGGTCTCCCACCATAAGATGGTAAGATTTCCATCTTCATCATAAGATGGTAGGATTAAGGCAGGTCTAGAGAGCAACCAGTCCAGAATGGAGCAGTTAAGAAGGCTTGACAAGATTTTTTTTTAAACATGAAATTGATATATAAACAACTAAAATTTGGGGTTGAATTAGTCATAAGCATACAGAAAATTAAAGGAAAAACTAGCATTCACAGAGACAATGTATATATTGAATGCTAATGTGACCAAAATTTCAACGTAATTATATTGGAAAAAATGAGCAGTTAAAGTGGGAAGTTTGTGTGTATGCTTGGAGAAGGAGTACGTAAAAGAAACTAAATCTTAACTTTCATTAGTAAGAAACCAGACATTTAAGGGAAAAAGTAACTAGACTGTAAAATTAAGAGAAAAAGTAACTAGTAAAAAGACTGTACCTTAGAAATAGGAAGGTAGGCTGGGTGCGGTGGCTCACGCCTGTAATCCCAGCACTTTGGGAGGCCAAGGCGGGCAGATCACGAGGTCAGGAGATCAAGACCATCCTGGCCAACATGGTAAAACCCCGCCTCTACTTAAAATACAAAAATTAGCTGGGCGTGGTGGTGTGTGCCTGTAATCCCAGCTACTGGCTTGAACCAGGGAGTTGGAGGTTGCAATGAGCCGAGATCATGCTACTCTACTGCACTCCAGCCTGGCAGCAGAGCGAGACTCCATCTCAAAAAAAAAAAAGAAAAAGGTAAACACCAAAAGAAACAACTAAATGATTTTAAAGCAGTTTTACTTGCAACTCAAAAAATAAAAAACAAAGAAAATTTAAAGTGGTTGTCTCTCAGGAGTAAAAGAAATAAAAGAAAGTACAGACTTTTTTGTGACCTTTGTCGTATTAATAAATTCACTAATGTGTGTGCATATAACTTTAATAAAAGTAAAAACTAACTAATAAAAAAAATCAATTTAAAAAGAGTCAGGTGATGCTCTGGAGTGTGGAAGCCTGACCAGGTATTTCAATCACTTTCTCATTTGTAGGGCCTAAGGCAGATTACCCTAGCCTCTCTGTTTCCCCCATCTGTGAAACAGGGATAATAATAGTTACTTCTGTTGCTGTAAGGATTAACATTAGTGTAAGCTAAGTGCTTAGCAAAATGGCTGACACCTAGTAAGCACCCAGTAGTTGTTTTTCCTCAAGAAACTCAGGATGGGGAGAACATCTGAGTAATATGGTAGATATATGCAGACAGCTTTGGGGATGAGGGTAGTGTTCTGAGATGGCATTAGTAAGGAAGACTGGAACAGTGAGAAAGACCTGTGTTAGACCATAATAAGATGCTTGGGCTTATATTGGCATTCTCTCGGTCCTAGAAATACTTCTAAAGGCACTTTAAATATCCTCTTTCATCAGAGAGGATAAAATCTCTACCCAACATTGCTTCTCCACCCATTCACAAAACTGCTTGTTTTTTAAAAATAAATGAAATGTTTCTTTTTTCTTTTCTGAGACACAGTTTCACTCTGTTGCCCAGGGTGGAGTGCCATGGCACAATCTCGGCTCACTACAATCTCCACCTCCTGGTTCAAGTGATTCTCCTGACTCAGGCTCCCGAGTAGCTGGGATTACAGGTGCATGCCACCATGTCCAGCTAATTTTTTTTGTATTATTAGCAGGGACAGGGTTTCACCATGTTGGCCAGGCTGGTCTCGAACTCCTGGCCTCAGGTGATCCACCCACCTCGGCCTCCCAAAGTGCCGGGATTACAGGCATGAACCACTGTGCCTAGCCATAAAAATAAATGAAATATTTCAAGTAACAGAAAAGTATAGAGAAGAGGTATATCACTTAGCTTTGTCAAACCTTAGCTACATTTTTATAGTTCTTGATGAGCTAAAAGACATTCACATATGTTATACTTACTCCAAAAATTCTTTGACTCCACCAGGATTTCCTATCCATTGATTCTATTACCTTTTTACTGTCCCTCAACCCTCTGACAACCTCTCTCCCTTCACTACCCAGCTTCAATTGTAAAAATTATAATCCGGCCCAGTGAGGTGGCTCACACATGTAACCCCAGCATTTTGGGAGGCCGAGGTGGGCAGATCACCTGAGGTCAGGAGTTCAAGACCAGCCGGCTCAACACGGTGAAACCCCGTCTCTACTAAAAATACAAAAGTTAGCCAGGCATGGTGGCGCGTGCTTGTAATCCCAGCTACTCAGGAGGCTGATGCAGGACAATTGCTTGAACCCAGGAGGCGGAGGTTGCAGTGAGCCGAGATCACGCCACTGCACTCTGGCCTGGGCAACAGAGTGAGACTCCATCTCAAAAAAAAGAAAAGAGAAAAAAAAAATTATAATCACTCCCTCAGATATAGTTGGTTCTCTAGCCCTTCTCTGGCTTCACTGTAATTTAAAAATAAAATCAACGCAATCCCCACCAAATCTGTCCCTACACAAACATAGGGAAGAAAGCAAAGAAAAAGAAAAATCCACAACCATGCTGGCTGATCTTGAGTAAACTATAAATGCTACCAGACATTATCCCCAGTCTATTTCATTCTCTGACTCTCCCAGTAACTATTTCGTATCTTCTCACCTCAACCCTACATTGAGTTTTCCCTCGCTCACACTCAATGACCTTGCTTCTTGTTGCACTTATAAAACTGCAAACAATAGGGAATTTCCAAAGTCCCACCAGTTACCTACTGTCATGTACATGTACACACCCTGAATTCCCACCTGTTATCACAGATGGAACTATCCATGCTCTGGTCTATTTATATACCAGATTTGCCATCTGATCACCTACTCAAGAGCATCACTTGAGCAATTCTCCCCTTTCTCCTATCATCTACATCAACATTTTATTTGCTAATAATAATGGATCATTCCCACCAGCATACAAATATAAATACGCTGATATTTCTCCCTTTTAAACTTTATTCTTTATTCCACTTGCCCTCCCAGTTCCAATACCATTTAAAAATTTGCTGTGCTTTGTAATAAAAGTCCTCAAAACAGCTGTCTCCCTCCCACTATCTCTCAAATCTACTCCAAGCTTTCTGTCCCACCACTAAACCTAATCTGCATTTATCAAGATCACCAATGACCTCCAATTGCTAAATCCACTGGTCAGTGGACAATTTTCTTAAATGTCCCACTAATAATATTTTACACAGTTGATCACTCTTCCTTAATTATTTTCCTGGGTTTTCTTTTATCTTTCGTGTTCATTTTCCTTTTCTGGTTTTCCAAACTGCTTAACGCTGGAGCACTCACAATTCAGTCTCTCTTTTCTATCTACACTTGGTGATCTCATCCAGTCTGGAGATTTTAATACTATCTGCATGCCAATTTTATCAGGATGACTCCTGATCCCCAGTCATCCACCCAACCATTTGGCCAACTAATACTTGGCATGTCCGAAACTGAACTTCTGATCTTTCCCACATATTGCTCCTCCTACAGCCTTTCACCTCTCAGATGTAATGTAATTCCACACTTCGGCTGCTCAGACAAACTCCTGAGTCACTACTGACTCCTTTCTTTCTTTTTCACATCACACTCTATCTTGCCTGGAAATCCTGTTGGTTGTACCTTCAAAATACATATACAATGTGACTAATTCTTAACACCTCCTGCTACCACTTAATTCAAACCACGAACATCTCTTAGCCTGATTTCAATACCCCTGCTTCTAGCTTAATTTACCTCAAATGTATTTTCAGCACAGCCATTCACTGGACAATTCTTTTAAGTCTGATAGCGTCACTTCTCTGCTCAAAACTCTGTAATCCTAGCCAGGCGCAGTGGCTCACGCCTGTAATCCCAACACTTTGGAAGGACAAGGTGGGAGTCTCGTTTGCATCCAGGAGTTCAAAACCAGCCTGGGCAACAAGATCCTGTCTCTACAAAAAAATTAAAAATTTGCCAGGCATGGTAGCGCAAGCCTGTAGTCTCAGCTACTCAGGAGACCGAGGTAGGAGGGACTGCTTGAGTCCAGGAGTTCAAGGCTGCAGTGAGCCATGATCACATCACTGCACTCGCACTGCATGACAGTGAGACTGTGTCTCAAAAAAACAACAACAAAAAACTGCAACGGCTCTGGATTTCACTCAAAGGCCAAAGCCTTTACGGCGCTCCACATTGCCCTATATTATATTTCCCCCATTCCCTTTACCTCCTCCTCTCCTCGATCAGTCTACTTCAGCCACAGTGGCCTCCTTGTTAGTCTGTGAAAGGACTAGACACACTAGTCCTACTTAAGGCTTTTGTACTGAAAGATTCTTCTACCTTGGCTGGGCGCAGTGGCTCACAAAAGTGCCTGTAATCCCAGCAGTTTGGGAGGCCTAGGCGGGCGGATCACGAGGTCAGGAGATCAAAACCACCCTGTCCAACATGGTGAAACTCCGTCTCTACTAAAAATACAATAATTAGCAGGGCATGGTGGCACGCATCTGTAGTCCCAGCTACTCAGGAGGCTGGGGCAGGGGAATTGCTTGAAACCAGGAGGCACAGATTGCACCACTGCACTCAAGCCTGATGAAAGAGCGAGACTCCATCTCAAAAACAAAAAAAGTCTTCTACCTGGATTAATCTTCTATATATTGCATGGCTGACTCCCTTATTCTTGGGCCTTGATCAAATGTCACCTTCTAAATGAGACTTCCTCTGACCATCTTATTTAAAATTCCAACTACCTGGGCCAAGCATGGTGGCTCACACCTGTAATCCGAGCCTTTGGGAGGCTGAGGCGGGAGGCTCACTGGAGCCCACAAGTTTGCAATCAGCCTGGGCAACATAGTAAGAACCCGTCTTTTTTTTTTTTTTTTTTTTTTTTTTTGAGACGGAGTCTTGCTCTGACACCCAGGCTGGAGTGTGGTGGTGCGATCTCAGCTCACTGCAACCTCCACTTCCCGGGTTCAAGCTATTCTCCTGCCTCAGCTTCCTGAGTAGCTAGGATGACAGGCATGTGCCACCACGCCTGGCTAATTTTTGTATTTTTAGTAGAGACGGGGTTTCACCGTGTTGGCCAGGCTGGTCTCAAACTCCTGACCTCAAGTGATCCACCTGCCTCAGCCTCCCAAAGTGCTGGGATTAGAGGCGTGACCCACTAGGGCCCAGCCCACCCCGTCTCTTAAAAAAAAAAAAATCCAACTACCTATTCACTCTTTTTAAAAAAAAAAAAAAAAAGTTTTTTTTAACATGGGAGTTTGAGGGCAGCGATGGGGAGGCTTTCTGGTAAAGACCTCCCAGAAAGCCTACTAGACAAATTCTAAAAGAGCTGTAACATTCTCCACTCTTAACTCTCATTTCCCTTACCCTTTTTCTTATTTTTGCATTGCCCTTACTATCCAGTAACATAATATATAATTTATTTAATCATCTGTCTGCCCACATATTTATACACACACACACACACACACACACACACACACACCTCTCTCACAAGTACCAAGAATTTATTCATATATATAAAACAAATACAAAATCTGGCAAATAATAGGCACTTAATAATTATCTGGTGACTGAATAAATGAATATCCTGAAGCCCACTCTGTGGGAATAATGTCTACAAACCATCTACAGTAGAAAAAAGAAATCAGGTAGAAAAAATGCCACCTTCCAAGCAGATCTGGGAATTATGTGTAGAACTGCTTTGGCAATTAATAGGGGAATAGCCGGGAGCAGTGGCTCACGCCTGTAATCCCAGCACTTTGGGAGGCCAAGGCGGGCAGATCATGAGGTCAGGAGATCGAGATCATCCCGGCCAACATGGTGAAACCCCGTCTCTACTAAAATGCAAAAAATTAGCCAGGCAATGGTGGCGCGTGCCTGTAGTCCCAGCTACTCTGGAGGCTGAGGCAGGGGAAGAGCTTCAACCTGGGAGGTGGAGGTTCAGTGAGCTGAGATCACATCACTGCACGCCAATCTGGCGACAGCAAGACTCTGTCTCAAAAATAAAAAAATAGGGGAATAGATTCATATTTGAACTGTAATGCATAATAAAAATAGCAAGCACATACATAATCACAAATGCCAGGTACTGTTCTAAGCACTTTGGACATATTAACTCAATCTTCAGAAGCATATGTATGAGTTAGGTAGTACTAATCTCCCCATTTTATTATCAATAAGACAACTTCGAAACAGGTTAAATAAACTGCCCATAATTGCACAGGTAATAAGTAACAGGGCTAGGATCTCAACCCAGGAATTATGGCTTCAGAATCCATACTCTAATTACATCATGACATCTAGTTACAGGAACAGTATAGGCCAGGAGTGTCCAATGTTTTCGCTTCCCTGGGTCACACTGGAAGAGAAATTGTCTTGGGCTGCACATAAAATACACTAACACTAATGATAGCTGATGTGCTTTTTTAAAAAAATCGCAAAAATCTCATAATGTTTCAAGAAAGTTTATGAATTTGTGTTGGGTCACATTCAAAGCTGCCCTGGGCTGCATGCAGCCTGCGGGCTGTATAAGCTCGGTATAGGCCAAAAAAGTTAACGCAAATATGCATCCCTAAGCTATTATGTGGTAAGAAAAGATACATAAAGAATTTAGTTGTCCTCAGGGAGCTCACAATTTAAACAAAAAATAATGGCACAGCAAATTTTATATATGATGACAGAAGGGGACTGAGTCACATCTAATTCAGGGTCAATGGAGGTTTTCTAGAAGAGATGACCCCTAGCATGTATCTTTTAAAATGAGCACAAAGTCAAGAGCAATACAGAAAAAGAGGGAGAAAAAATGTGCACAAAGGAAAAGTAAGGTCTTTGTTCCAGCAAAGGGAACAATATGTACAAAGTCACTGAGATGAAGCAGTACGAATTTACTAGAGAATTGAGTAATTTAGAAGAAAAGAAAAACACAGGGAACAAATAGAAAAATATCAAATTAAATAGAGCCACAATTATTTATTTATGCTTTAAATCTCATAAGAACCTTAAGTTTTAACTTGAGCAAGGGAGAAGGTGCAGAAAGATTTTAATCATGAGAATAACTTACTTACATTGTAGCAGGACTACTATTAATAGCATATATTAGACAAGACTAGAAAGGGCAAGCAAAATCAAGTTAGGAAACCTATACAAAACCCAGGCAAGGTGAGAATGATGAACAGATATTATCTACATAACCCAATGTTGTCTGTGAACCTTCATGTTCATTCCCACTAATGCTGCACCATTACAAATTCTCATCTCCTCCAGCTTAAATACCATAATAGTCTCCTAAGTGATTTCCCTAATTCCTTTGAATTAGACTCAATTTCTCCAGGGCAAAGCTCTGATTTATCTTTTCTCTGCTCAGAAGCCTTCATTAATTTCTAATGTCTTTCTAAAGCCAAAATTCTATGCATTAGCAAGACCCTTTCTAATCTATCCTAATTCTTCCTCCACAGCTCTGAACTTTACTATTCCTTTGCTCACTGTTCCCTCTGCCCAGACTAAGTTGAAATGCCTCCTTGCACCATGATGCACTGCTACATATAAGTTACTGCTCCCAAAGCACTTTGTTTATAACTTCCTTAAAGCAACTATTATATTCCTCCCCAGACCAAAATCACCAATTCTATGTCTTTTTTTCCTTATAAGATCAGGTTCCATGATACTAGGCTAACAGAAGCTACAGTATCAAGAAATATAAGCATTTCAACAATTCAAAGATCTTAGTAAGAACAATAAACGTCTCATAATAATAGAACAAGGGTCAGCGCTAAATTTATCTGGATCCTTAAAGGTCAGAAGGTGATTCCCACTGACAAAGTAAGTTGCCATTACAACCTTCACAACAGTTTTAAGATAATAATTTTAACACGTTTTACCAATATGATGAATTGCAGGTACTGTATACACGTATATGCTGATTATAGCATATACTAATGAGTCACCTCCCCAGCTCATGGTTCCCATTTTCTTTAAAAGGTACTGAACACACAAGGACGGGCCTCCAGTAGCCAGCTCGGTTTCTCTCATCACCCCACCTGACCAGGGCCAGGCCAATCAGGTATTTTCTTCCAAAAATGTGAAATATGGAAGATACCAAGACTGGGACTCAGTCCTTTGCTAGAACCTGAAGAACAAGTCTAACAACTTCTGCTGCTGAGGTCCCTGGGCTCCATCCTCATACCCTTTGGCTTGGTAGTGTAGCTCAACCCTTGTTTCTAAGTGCTACTTCAATATCCTTCTAATAAATATTTCTTTCCCTTCTTTTCTAGTTTTCGTCTGGGCTTACGTGAACCAGAATCAGTTGTGCTGCTTGGAAGCAAAAATTTTTTAATGAATTTGATGCTTTCAAAAAGCCAAGTATTATTTTGGGACTAAATCTTAAATGCTTTAGCTTAAAAGCAGAAATCTGAGCTGTGAAGGAAGAAAAAGGAAAAGAAAAGGAAAGAAGAGGGAGGGAAGGAGGGACGGAGGGAGGAAGGAAGGAAGGAAGTAAGGAGAGAGAAAAACTCCTTCGGGCTTTCAAATTATAATTTAGAAGTTTATTTCCTATTTAATATTTAAAATGCTGTGAGACTAAATTAATTCAAATCTGGGTGGACATTCCCAAATGAACCATTTAAAACACTCAGTCCAGCAGACTACCCAACACCTTAAGGTCCACCAAAATATTCAGAGAATTTAGGTTTTAGTTTGGTTCTCTGCAGGTAACCCTACAGAATGTAAAAGATCCTCTATGTTGTTATACACATTGACAATCCTCCTAAGACAGATCAATACCAATAAAGTAACTTTATTGCTATTTTCCTTTCTTCATAGAAATTTATCCCTTGATTTTAGTCTGATAGATTTTCCTTTCTACCCTTGATTATAAATTGGTCAATTTTACCTTTTTCCAACATAAATATCCTAGATCTTCAAAATATATAAATGTTCCTGCATCAGACCCAAACACTGATTTTCCTACATTAGAAATTAGATTTGAATTTATGATGTATATATTATGAATTTAAGTTTCTAGTTTGAAAAAGGCTGTTCATTTCATCCAATCATATCTATAAAAACTATTTTATTTTTAACATAAGCTTTTTACCTTTTAAAAGTATTAAAAAGGTAAATGCTTAGTGAAAATACAAATTAAGAAAAATTAAGCTACTAATGATAAAACTCTGTAATTCAGAAACAAAAACATTCAAACTGAATACCAAAAAGCAAAGGTAATCCAAATTATTCTTTTAAGTGGCTTCTGGCATTTCTCTTTCAAGTATATTATACCTGAAAAATCTGAATTTAATTCCTTAACATACAAAGGTTTACTCAAGTATACTTACATTTTTCATGGTGACTTTTTAAAAAGCAACTTACTAAATGGTCCACTTCCATTTTTTATTTTACTGAATGCACATAAATATTAAGTATATTCTAAATTAATATGCTATATTACACGGGATAGAAATGGAGGGACTGTCATGTCTTCCTTTGATGAACTACTGCAGTTTAAATTGTTTTAAACAAGGTTTCCTACTTTTGTAATAAAAAAACATATTTTAAATATCCGGCCCTGTTTTTTAACACCCTATGCCTCATCTCAATACCAAATTCAGTGATTTTTAAAAAGGGCACATTAAAGAAATCTTATTCTGGCCAGGCACTGTGGTTCACGCCTGTAATCCTAGCACTTTGTGACGCCAAGGCGGGAGGATCACCTGAGGTCAGGAGTTCCAGATCAGCCTGACCAACATAGAGAAACCCTGTCTCTACTAAAAAATAAAAAATTAGCCAGGCATGGTGGCGCATGCCTTTAATCAGAGCTACTCGGGAAGCTGAGGCAGGAGAATTGCTTGAACCCAGGAGGCGGAGGATGCAGTGAGCAGAGGTTGAGATCGCGCCATTGCACTCCAGCCAGGGCAACAAGAGCAAAATTCCATCTCAAAAAAAAAAAAAAAAAAAAAGGAAGGAAACTTCATTCCATAATGATTCCATAATTTAAAGTTTTTGTATTGTTCCATTAACAATTTTAAAAAGGCAAAATCTCTTAAACAGTCACAAAGTAAGGATGCAATTTTACCCACTAATCTTCATAATGACCTGAACTTCTGGGCAAATACCAACTAAATATAAAAGCAACATACTAAAATGTTTCTTAAAACATTTTCTTACCTAAAACACACCATTATTTAAATCAGCCTATTTACACTGAATACTCAGAAGTCTTTCCTTCAAGAGTGAATGTCTCTTCCAAGTTGCGTGTACTATCCAATATCCTAAGCCTTCCAAAAGTTATTAATATTGTATCCATTAAATTTAAGTCAGCATCAACTGTAAGACTGCATTGTTTTAAAAAAAGAAAGAAATGCGGCAAGCTGCAATTCTAGGTCACCAATATGTTTCAAAGACTTTCCAATTTCAGAGATATTAAAATGTGGAGAAAAACATAATGACGATATTTACTGAAGTTCTTTAACTTGGTAGCAAAGATATTATAGGATTAAACTTCATTTTACTAAAGTTTGTAATTATGTCAAAATCTTTGGAATTTACATATATAGCAGAAAAAATTCTAAAGGCAAAAATTTAAATTTTACTCCCATCTAATCTAACCAAGCTCTCTCACATTATGAACTAAGCACTTCACACATTATGAGGCACTACCACTTGACACTATAACCTTCACCTCATAACTAAAACTTTTCAATGCACAACAAAAGTAACAATTGTTTGTTGACCTTCTATACCTCATCAGTCTTAGGCCCCTAACCTAAGCTTATTTAAAAATCGATTGAAAAAAATTACTCTCTTAAAGGGCTACATTTATAAAAGATTTCCTCCAGGCCTAATTTTTAAAATGAAGTTAACGTATTTCGTACGGGCCAATGCTCATAAAAGCTATAAGCAAAATATTAAAAGAAACAGGCTGGGCGCAGTGGCTCATGCCTGTAATCCCAGCACTTCAGGAGGCCAAGGAGAGCAAACCACTTAAAGTCAGGAGTTCGAGACCAGCCTGGCCAACATGGTGAAACTCCATCTCCACCAAAAATACAAAAATTAGCCAGGAGTGGTGGCAGGCACCTCTAGACCCAGCTACTTGAGAAGCTGAGGCAGGAGAATCACTTCAAGACTGCGCCACTGCACTCCAACCTGAACAACAGAGCGAGACTGTCTCAAAAAAAAAATACATATATATATATATATACACACACACATATATATATAGAAATGTAATACTTCACTGTTAAAATAATTTTTTAAATTACTACCAGATACTGTGGTTTGCTCACCACAGCACCCCCAATACCTAGCGCAGTACTTGGAACAGAATATATACTCAGTAAATATTTGTTGACTTAAGTGATACCTTAATAAACATGAGAAGGAATGTGAGCAAACAATGTAAAATCAGGAATTACACAAATACTGTGATAAACAGAGCTTCCCCTTTGAGAAAATTCACACCAGTATTTTTTTCCTAATTTATGTTGAAAGTATCTAACCTGTCACATGGTATACATTTAATAAATTCCAGGCTGGGTGTGATGGCTTATGCTTATAATCGTAGCACTCTGGAGTCAGAGGTAGGAGGAAGGCTTCAGCCCAGGAATTTGAGACCAGCCTGGGCAAACGGGCAAAACCCTATCTCCACAAAAAAATATATAAAAATTAGCCAGGCATGGTGGTGCAAATCTGTAGTCCCAGCTACTCAGGAGACTGAGGAAGGAGGATCACCTGAGCCAGGGAGATTGAGGCTACAGTGAGTAGTGATCTTGCCACTGCACCCCCAGCCTGGGTGAAACAGTAAGATCCTGTTCCAAAAAAAAAAAAATTTTTTTTTTTAATGAAATAAAATGAATCCCAGCCCCTTCTCCTTCCCACTCTTTTTAAGTGAGCTATATGAGTTCACTTAAAACATTTACTACACACAAATTAGTTAACATAATTTTCAAAAACATATCTTCATAAAGCAATCTATACCTGAATTTAACCAGTAAACATTAAGCAAGATAGACTAATGCACAAATCTTTGACAAGTGTTATATACCAAATGTGTGCCCTTACCCGTCCACCCCACACCACTAAAATTCATGTGTTGAAACCCCAACTCCTAATATGATAGTATTTGGAGCCCAGGCCTTTTGGAGGAGCCCTCATAATCGGATTAGCACCCTTATAAGAAGAGACCTGAGAACTTACACTCTCTCCACCATATGAGGACACACCAATTATGTCAGAAACACCAGGCACAGTAGCTCACACCTGTAATCCCAGCACTTTAGGAGGCCAAGGTTGGAGGACTGTTTCGGCACAAGAGCTCAAGACCAGCCTGGGCAACATAGCAACACCCTGTCTCCACAAAAAAAGTTTTTTAACTTTTTTTTTTTTTTTTTAAAGAGACAGGGTCTCACTCTGTGGCCCAGGCCGGAGTGCAGTGGTGCCATCTTGGCTAAATGCATCCCTGACCTCCCAGGCTCAAGTGATCCTCCCACCTCAGCCTCCTGAGTAGCTGAGACTAGAGGCACACACCACCACACCCAGCTAATTTTTGCATTTCTTTGTAGTGACAGGGTTTCAGCATGTTACGTTACCCAGGCTGGTCTCAAAACTCCTGGGCTCAAGCGATCCGCCTGACTCGGCCTCCCAAAGTGTTGGGATTACAGGCGTGAGCCACTCACTACACCTGGCCAAAATAATTTTTTTAAAATATAAGCCAGGCGTGGGGACGTGGGCTCATAGTCTCAGCTACTCAGGAGGCTGAGGACAGGAGGACTGCTTGACCCTAGGACTACAGTGAGCTATTGTCCCATCACTACACTCCAACCCGGGTGATGGAACAAGACCCTGTCTCAAAAACAAACGAAACAAAAAAACAGGGCCAAGAAGAAAGCCTTACCACATAATCTGACTATGCTGGCACACTTATCTTAGACTGCCAGCCTCCAAAACTGTGAGGAAATAAATTTCTATTAAGTCATCCAGTCAATGGTATTTTATTATAGCATCCCAAGCTAAGATAGTAAATCTGTATTTTGAACGAATAGTGACATATGATGCAGAAGGAAATAATGATACAACCACCAAATTATGCCCTCTAGAAGAAGCCTACACCTTGGCAGAATAATATTTATAACAAAATACCCCTAATATAGAGTGGAAAGTAAGACAAAATTTTAAATGGCAAGGCTATTATATTCTAGGAAAATCTGGGAAGCTCTCAGACAAGAGCCAAGTGGACAAAGAATAGAATCTGGACATATGGAAATTGGGAGAGAAGAGAGCAAGTATACTTCACTCAGAATACCCTTTCACTCACTCACATTCATGATTCCAATCTGAATAATAATTTCTATTATTTTCTAAAGTTAGAAATAATAGCTTCTAGGGGCCAGGCATGGTGGCTCATATGTGTAATCCCAGAACTTTGGGAAGTCAAGGGGAGCGGATCATCTGAGGTCAGGAGTTTGAGACCAGCCTAGCCAACATGGCAAAACTCCATCTCTATGAAAAATACAAAAATTAGCCGGGTGTGGTGGCACATGCTTATAATCCCAGCTACTAGGGAGGCTGAGGCAGGAGAATCGCTTGAACCCAGGAGGGGGAGGTTGCAGTGAGCTGAAATCACACCACTGCACTCCAGCCTGGGCAACAGAGTGAGACTCCATCCCCAAAAAATAAAAATAAAATAATAGTTCCTTTGTAGATGAAGACAGGGTTTTATTTTTCATCTACAGTGATGTATCTTTTAATGACGGGGGTATGTTCTCAGAAATGTGTCACCTGATGATTCCAATGTGAACATCAGAGTGCACTTACACAAACCCACATGGTATAGTCTACTATACACCTAGACTATATGCTATATAGCTTATTGCTCCCAGCATGCAAACCTGTAATGTTAAGTATTCCTATGTCTGAACATAGGTAAAATAGAAAAACTACAGTAAAAATACGGCATTATACTATTATAGGACCACCATCATATGTGTGGTCCATCGACGACTAAAATGTCATTATATGGTAAATACCTCTATTCATTTATCTAACCCAGCTCCTACTGTGTGACACATTCTGAGTAAGGGAAGTTCGGCCCCCTCAAACTTACAGAACCACAAGTAGAAACAGACTAGTAAGCAAACAGCTATAACAGAAAATGCAACTGATGCATGTCAGAAATATGGCAGTTTTTATTAAGAAAAGGAGATCCAAGAAAACTTTTCAGTAAATAATACATATTTGAATGGGGGCCATCTGAACAGTCTTAAAAGACAAGCTGAAGGTATCCCATAAGGAAGAACATATGAGGCAATTAACAACAAAGTGCTATGAGAATTTAACACCAGCACAGTAGAACACTGCATATTCAGTGAACTTCAAGTAATGCGAAAAAGTTAAGAATGGTGGCAAGAGAAGACTGGAAAGGTAAAAAGAACCCAGGTGAAGAAAAAATTTTAAAGACCAAGACACTACATGGGAGGCTGGGGTGGAACAACTGCTTGTGCCCAGGTGGTTGAGGCTGCCATGAGCCATGGACACACCACTGCACTCCAGCCTGGGCAACAGAGCAAGACCCTGTTTCAGATAAACTATGAAATAAAATAAAATAAAGACTATGACAGCACAGTCATCCCTTGGTATACTTCAGGAACTGGTTCCAAGACTCCTGTGTATACTAAAATCTGCACATACTTAAATCCCGCTGTCAACCCTGTAGAACCCACGAATACAAAAAAAGCAATCCATTGTGTAGGCGGGTTTCACATATCCTACAAATATTGTACTTTCAATCTACGTTTAAGTTGACCCCCACAGTTGAAACCTGTGTTGCTTAAGGGTCAAGTGTATCTGCCTGGCTAAAAGTACAAGAAAGAAAGGTTAAAAATATAAAAAAGATATGAACCAGCAATGATGTACAAAGGACATCAAAGGAAACAAAATAGAGTGACCATACCTCCTAGTTTCCCCAAAACCAACCTGATCTATATCTGCACGCCCAGTGTCCCAGCCAGTTTACCATCTCTACCATACACTAACAAAATATTGTTAACAGTTGCATTAAAACATGCTGGTATGAGCCTGGCCAACATGGTGAAACCCTGCCTCTACTAAAAATACAAAAATTAGCTGGGTGTGGTGGTGGTCACCTGTAATTCCAGCTACACGGAAGGCTGAAGCAGGGAGAATTGCTAGAATTCAGGAGGCGAAGGTTACAGTAAGCCAAGATTGAGCCACTACACTCCAGCCCTCCAGCCTGGGCGACAGAGCAAGACTTCATCTCCAAAAAAAAAAAAAGCGGGTATGGATTTAGTAGACTTCTCCACCTTATACTTTCAGCTTCTTCCAAAGTTCTTCCAACTTTGTCAAGAGTTTCCGAAATGCACATATATATGATGCATATATAAGGAACAGAGTCCTCACTTTAACATACACTTAATTCTGAAAGATGACAGAAATAACCAATCTCTCTTTCTCTCACTCTTTCTAGACTCAATATATCTAACTCTTCCCTTTCAAGGACAGCATGCAGGGGACCCACCAGTGGCTAGGGCAGCTAGCTCCTTTGGGTGCTAACTGGGGGTGGGGGAAGTGGTCAGCATTGCTGTCACTGAAGACTGGTTGGTGTATCAGCAGTGGCCTGTGATCTGGACTGTAAATTACACACAGCTTCCAGGCTAACGACAGGCAGTTTACGGGAAACTAAAGGTTAGGTATACCTCTACGGTTACCTGTGGTTAATGAAGCCATGAGACTACTAATCCATCAAGAAAGTGAGGAATTAAAGGCTCTCTCCCCACAGATATAAAGAATGACCTGGCTGGGCACAGTGGCTGATGTCTGTAATCCCAGCACTTTGTGAGGCTGAGGTGGTAAATAGCTTGTGCCCAGAGTTCGGGACCAGCCTAAGCAACATAAGCCATATCCCATTCTCTATTAATCCCAGCACCGGGAGGCCAAGGCAAGCAGATCACTTGAGCTCAGGAGTTCAAGACCAGCCTGGGCAACATGACAAAACCCTATCTGTACTAAAAATACAAAAATTAGCTAGGTGTGGTGACACACGCCTGTAATCCCAGCTACTCGGGTGGCTGAAGCAAGAAAATCTCTTGAACCTGGGAGGTGGAGGTTTCAGTGCACCACTACACTCCAGCCTGGGCAACAGAGTGAGACTCTATTTAAAAAAAAAAAAAAAAGAAAAAGAAACAATGAACCAATGAAGCCAGTTCACAGACACCATATTTAAATAAACACAAAAACATCTAGGACATTCATATTATTTATTTCTCAAAATTATACTTAGCGTCTCAAACAGAATTCTGATAGGTAAAACTAAAAGACTTGGTTAAAGACCTTAGTTTGTGGTCTTACCATTTTTTTTAAATTTTGGAGGTCCTAGAAAACTTCAAGACACTTTAAAAATCTTCAGGTATGCTTTCTCCTATAAAGTAGTCTCTCAACCTTGACACTACTGACATTTGGGGCCAGACAATTCTTCATTGCCGGGGAGTGTCCTGAGTAATATAGGATGTTTGGCGGCATCCCTGCCCTCTACCCCACTAGATGCCGGCAGCATGCCCCCAAACTGTAACAACCAAAAAGATCTCTAGACATTGTCAGGCCCTGGTTTAGAACCACTGCTATAAGGCATTGAAAAAAAAAAAATGAACGAGAATATTATAGAATCAAAGAATCTCATATATCTTCAAATAATTTCAGATCTAATTATTGTCAAGGGTTATTATTAGCTTAATTAAACAGCATAGGTCAAATTAAATGTTTTATTTATATTTAGATTAAAATATGTCATTTAAAACTATTTTTAAGATAGTAGAGGCCAGGCATGGTGGCTCACGCCTGTATTCCCAGCACTTTGGGAGGCCGAGGCAGGCAGATCACTTGAGGTCAGGAGTTTGAGACCAGCCTGGATAACATGGCGAAAACCTGTCTCTACTCAAAAAAAAACAGGGCAGGTGCAGTAGTTCACGTCTGTAATCCTAGCACTTTGGGAGGTCGAGGCAGGTGGATCACGAGGTCAGGAGATCGAGACCATTCTGGCTAACATGGTGAAACCCCGTCCTCTACTAAAAATACAAAAAAATTAACCGGGCGTGGTGGTGGGAGCCTGCAGTCCCAGCTACTCAGGAGGATGAGGGAGGAGAATGGCGTGAACCCAGGAGGCGGAGCTTGCAGAGAGCCGAGATCACGCCACTGCACTCCAGTCTGGGCAACAGAGCGAAACTCCGTCTCAAAAAAAAAAAAAAAAAAGACAGTAGGTTGGGCGTGGTGGCTCATGCCTGTAATCTCAACTTTGGGAGGCCAACTCGGGCGGATCACTTGAGGCCAGCAGTTCAAGACCAGCGTGGCCAACATGGCAAAACTCTGTCTCTACTAAAAATGTAAAAATTAGCTGGGCATGATACACACCTGTAATCCCAGCTACTCAGGAGGCTGAGGCAGGAGAACTGCTTGAACCAGGGAGGCAGAGGTTGCAGTGAGCTGAGATGAAGTCACTGCACTCCAGCCTGGGCAACAGAGAGAGACTCTGTCTCAAAAAAAGATAGTAGAGAGCAATCTTAAATCTTGTGGGTAGTGTTTTCATTCCTTTTGTTTTACAGGACTTTATGACATTTCTGAGATCTCAGAGTACTCTCAGTATTTATTTTCTTCCTATATCCTAAATGGCTTGCTTTGGCATGTTTATTAATAAACAGGCCAGGAGTATATTTCGAGGAAAAAAAAATTACGACTGGGTGCGGCTGCTTACATCTGCAATCCCCGCAGTTTGGGAGGCTGAGGCAGGTGGATCACTCGAGGTCAGGATTTCGAGGCCAACCTGGGCAACACAGCAAGACCCCATCTCATTAAAATGAATAAATAAATAAACAAGGATTCCAACTAACAAATGATAAAGCAATGCTAGATTTAGAATATTACCACTTTCAAATCTCCAATGAAAGAAACGATACAGGCCATTTTTTCAGTCTAGCCAAAAAATCTGAAAAAGGAACAACTGTATCAATGAGGAATCATAAATAAAATTACAAGTGGCAATAAAAACAACTGTAAGATGTTAGCACAAAATAAAACAATGCAAATTAAATAAAGCATTTTTTCACCTACTAGATCTTCAGATTTAAAAGCCTAATAATGGGCTCTGCACAATGGCTCACGCCTGTAATCCCAGCACTTTGGGAGGCCAAGGTGGGAGAATTGCTTGAGTTCACAATTCTCAATTGAGACCAGCCTGGGCAACCAGCCTGAGCAAGACCCCATCTCTACAAAAAAAATTAATAAATTAGCTGGGTGTGGTGGTGCATACCTGTGGTCCTAGCTACTGGGGAAGCTCAGGTGGGAGAATCACTTGAGCCTAGGAGTTTGAGGTTGCAGTAAGCTATGATCATGCCACTGCACTCCAGCCTGGGCCAGAGTGAGACCCTGTCTCAAAAATATATATAAAAACAAAAATAATTTTAAAAGCTGAATAACGCCTGGTGCTCACATGGATATAGAGATAACTTTCATAGACTGCTCGTAGAAGCACATACTGAACAAGTTTTTTGGAAAGCCAGCTGGCAGTATAATGTACATAATCATGAACCCATAAATCCCACTCTTACATCTGTGCCAGTATATTAACTTAAGCACTGTTTGAATTGGTTGGTAACTGTAAACCGCCCAAAAAACTATCAAAGAAGACAGGTTAAATAAAGAACACCAAAACAACAAAATATTATGCAGCCCATGAAGACAATGAGGTAAATTTTTGTGTTTTGGTAAGATATCTAAAAACAAGCCCAGGCGCAGTGGTTCACGCCTGAAATCCCAGCATTTTGGGAGGCCAAGGCAGGCGGATCACCTGGGATCAAGAGATCGAGACCAGCCTGGCCAACATGGCAAAACCCTGTCTCTACTAAAAATACAAAAAAATTAGCTGGGCATGGTGGCATGTGCCCGTAATCCCAGCTACTCGGGAGGCTGAGGCAGAAAAACTGCTTGAAACTGGGAGGTGGAGGTTGCAGCGAGCTGAGGTTGTGCCACTGCACTCCAGCCTAGGCAACAGAGCAAGACAGTCAAAAAAAAAAAAAAAAAAAAAAGAAAGAAAGAAGGAAAGAAAAAGAAAAAACGTATCTAAATAAAGAAAATAACAAAAGGCAAACTGAAGTTTCATGGCATTTAACAAGACGATTAACACACATACACTTATGTGTATAGAAAATTCTGTTAAGAATATACAAGAAACAGGTAACAGTATAGTTTGATTTTTCTTTTTTATATTTTTGTAAAATGAGACAGAAACAACTAAAGCAGTATTAATTTCAATCATCTCTGCACATGAGTTTCCCAAATTTATAGGCACAAGAATTACCTAATTCGTGTGATCCATTACACTCAAAATGCAGTTATTCTCACCGAATTCCTCCCTAACCAAAATGAAGATGTAAATAGAAAAAGCATGTATCAAGATATTCCCCACATTTGAAATCCAAGTTTTTAAAACTACTTTTAAAATCTGACCTGTTCATCTAACCATCTAATATTTTGTCAGAAATAATTTTTAAAGTAACCACATGCTGCCTATGGCACTGATTTTAGCCATATCCTACCAAAAGCAACACAGCAAAACCAAAGACCACACACAATATTTACAAGAAAACTGGATGACAACTTAACAAGGTATCACCCCCAAAAACTCTCTACTATGAACAAGCAAGCAGGGCAAGACTAGAAAAGTATCAATGTCTACACAAGAGGAAAAGAAACAAGACCTGTCTTGCAATGACCCTACCTACAAACATCAAAATCTCAAATTCACCACTAGTATTCACTGGTAAGGGTGGTTTAAAAAAAAAAAAAAAAAAAAAGAGCCTACATTCTACCTACATTTAAGATTGCTCCTTACAGCAAGATGCACTCTAGTATGCAAAAGCCCTAGAAAAGGAGGACCAGTCTCCAGTTAACAAATCACTTTGAAACGAAAATGGCCACCACCTCAAAAGCCACCCTGAAAGTCACCACAGACAACAGTATCCCTAATAAAACAACCTCTAAAAATATTAAATTCCCTTTAGTTGCACAATTTTAAATAGAAATATAGTGCGCCCTCTGTTATCTACGAGTTCCACATTCACGAATCCAACCAACCTCAGATTGAAAATATTTGAGAAAGGGCTGGGCGCAGTGGCTCACGCCTGTAGTCCCACCACTTTGGAGGGCCGAGGTGGGCGGATCACGAGGTCAGGAGATCGAGACCATCCTGGCTAACATAGTGAAACCCCATCTCTACTAAAAATATAAAAAAAAATTAGCCAGGCATGGTGGCGGGCGCCTGTAGTCCCAGCTACTCAGGAGGCTGAGGCAGGAGAATGGCGTAAACCCGGGAGGCAGAGGTTGCAGTGAGCCGAGATCACGCCGCTGCACCCCAGCCTGGGCGATAGAGCAAGACTCTTTCTCAAAAACAAAAAAAGAAGAAAATACTTGACAAAAATTGTACTGAAATGTGGAGACATTTCTCGTCATTACTTCCTAAACAATATAAGGTATAAAAACTATTTACATATCATTTATATTGTATTAGGTATTATAAGTAACCTAGAGATGCACCAAGGATGTGCAAAGGTTATATGCAAATATTATGCCATTTTACATCAGGGACTGAGCATCCACAGATTTTATGTCCAAAGGAGGTCCTGGAACCAATCCCCCACATATAACAAGGGACAACCGTACTTTGCCATTACTTGACGGAAAGCTACCTCACCCTCCTCCTTCCTCCCAGATATACACAATAGTGCAAAAATTACAAATGTTCTTTCAGACCTCGCACTTTCCTTAAATTTCGAATACTTCTACAGCATATATTTTTCTCCAGTTTCATCACCTACAAATGGGAATATTAGAACTACCACCCAATACTGATGTGGTAAGATTTTTACTTAACTGAGAATAACAAACCCAAGATGCATATATTAAATAGAAAGCTTAGTCACTTCAAGCTAAAGTACATGTATCAGTCTCATCACCTGTATGTTTCAAATTTATGTCTCTACAAAATTACAATTACTTAAAAGTTTTTTTCCTTGAGGTGACTGGAAAATAGTCAAAATTACAAATGTTAAGGGTACATCAGTCATCTTATTGACCCTTCCACACTCAACCTTCTCATAATTGCCCCCAAATCCCCTGCAGCACATGAGGTCAAGCTTACATAAGCCACTTGAAAAATCTCAGAAATTACAGAAATAACGATTATAAGAGTCCTAACAAAAGCAAAAAGCTCCAATTTTTTTTTTTTTCCTGAGACAGAGTCTCACCCTTTTGCCCAAGCTGGAGTGCAGTGGTGCAATCTTGGCTCACTGCAACCTCTGCCTCCTGCGTTCCAGCGATTCTCCTGCCTCAGCCTCCCGAGTAGCTGGGACTACAAGCGCCTGCGGCGATGCCCAGCTAATTTTTTCTATTGTCAGTAGAGGCAGGGTTTCACCATGTTAGCCAGGCTAGTCTTGAACTCCTGACCTCAGATGAACCACCCGCCTTGGCCTCCCAAAGTGCTGCAATTACAGGCGTGAGCCACTGCACCTAGCCTAAAAGCTCCGAATTCTAACAGTGGTTTTGAAAAGATTCTGGCACTGTTACAGTAGAGGAGGATGTAAGACAACTGAACAAGGGGCAAGTGGTACATATTAATAAAATGCAAATTACAAGAGGATTTGGAGCCAGAATGCCTGAGTATAAAACCCAGTTCCATTGCTTATCAGCTGTACAACCTTGGACAAATTATTTAAGCCTGCTAAGACTCAACAGCCCCATTTTTAAAAAAGAGAATGACCTACTTCAGATAGTAGTTGTAAAGACTAAATCAGGTTATGCATATGAAATATCTGATAATGTCTGACACAAAATAAATGTTCATTAAATATTTGCCATTTAGGAATAAAAGAAAGGCTGGGCCTGATGGCTCAGGCCTGTAATCCCAGCACTCTGTGAGGCTGAGGCAGGTGGATCACCTGAGGTCAGGAGTTCAAGACCAGCCTGGCCAACATGGTGAAACCCTATCTCTACTAAAAATACAAAAATTAGCCAGGTGTGGTGGTGGACGCCTGTAATCCCAACTACTTAGGAGGCTGAGGCAAGAGAATCACTCGAAACCGGGAGGAAGAGGCTGCAGTGAGCTGAGACTGCGCCACTGCACTCCAGCCTGGGAGACAGAGTGAGACTCTGTCTTAAAAAAAAAAAAAAAAAAGAGAGAGAGAGGCGAGTAAATTATAATGAAAGAAGTAGAGTTTTAACCATGACTGTCTTCTAAGCAACGGTCAAACAGATTACAAGCATAGAGACAAGAGAGATACTATGACACTTACAGCTCCAAATGGCTCTTCACTCTACAGAGCCTCTCAATAAAGCTTTTTATTTTTCTAGCCAGGCATGGTGGCACATGCCTCTGGCAGCTACTGGGGGCGGGGGCTGAGGCAGCAGGATCATTTAAGCCCGGGAGGTCGAGGCTGCAGTGGGCTTTGATGGCACCACTGTACTCCAGCCTGGATGACAGAGCAAGACCTTGCCTCAAAAAAACAAAACAAAAACTTTTTTTTTTTTTTTTTGCGTTAAATGGTAAGTGATAACAAAAAAGCCCTACTTCCATGCCACATTTTTTAAAAAAACCACTAAGGGCATTATTACTATTATTTTATATCATTACTAATTTGAGACTTAAATTAGCTATTATTCACTTTATAGTCAATGGTGTGAGTTCTCAAAAATATTTAATTTTCAGGTAATAGGTTACCCAAGGTATCCGATAGGGATGGAATGTGCAAGTGGTTACAAGTAGATTTCCACACACATGTATTACAAGCAATGCAAAACCTGGGCAGCCTGACACATCAACAGGACTGCTATTGGGTGAAGCCAGAGAGAAGACAAGCAAACGAACAGATCAGAGAGCTGGTGAAAATGAAGATCTAAAATACATTTCTCAAAATATGATGTTTTCCATAGGCACATGTAATTAAACAGTAAACACTCTCCTCAATTATCTACACTGTTATGTCCTAGTCAGCGATTCAGTTTTTTGCTATGGATCCTGAATAATAAACTTCTACATCAAAAAGGGAAAAGACCTTCAGTCTACAAGCAGAGAGAAACCATGGGATTCTGTGGACTATAAATTCCTTCTCTTCTTACTAATGAGATCTGAAGCTTACTAATGATGTTTTGAAGCAACATGAAGTTTTTGACAGGTGTCCAGTAATGTCATATGCAGTAATAGTCCGTAAACATTATGAACGCATACACTCACTGGCAGACACAAAGTGGATCTGTAGATATAGATACACATGTGCATACAGTTAAAACTAACGTATTTTGAGAACCTCTTAGTGACTTTAGAGTTTAGTAGTAGCGGTGACTGCTCTTTCTCATGCAATATAGACAACTGCTTCTCAACTTTTTAATGTCTCCACACCATTCACCAATTATTAATTACTCCCTAACAGTTAATAAACATCTCACATTATTATCAGACACTTTAACACTAAGCACTATCACCATGCCCCATTCCCCACTCCTAGTCGCTACTGCTACAATACCACCCCCAGACAAATAGTGCTGCAGCACAGAGATTCCTCTAAGCTTTCAAGCTGGAAGGAAACTTGGAGATCATCTGTTACAAGCCTCTCATTCAGCAGCTGAGGAAACTGTGACCAATAGTAACTTAAGTGATGAAAATCACTAAAAGTAAAATAATTAGTTACAGTAACTCCCACTTACGGGACACTCACTATATGCCTGTTGCTGCATTAAGCACCTTATAAATATAAACTCATTTAATCCCCACAACATCCCTTTAAATAGACACACTTTATTACCTATATTTACACACCTGGAAATTAAGGGAGAGAAGTCAGCCTTGGTCATATAGTAACCACGTGATGAAATTCAGAATTCAAACCTAAATCTGTTTTGGGCTCTCCTGACTGTCCAATCAGAGTTCATTCCATAAGATTAAGTACTTTAGACTTGTTTCTTGAGCCATATTCATTCTATTTATGCCCAGCATACAGATAATTTTTACTGTCCCCCAAGTTTTCATATCTATAGCTATATACTTTATTATTCAAGTCCTCACAACAGCTGAAACAACTAAAGGTACAAACCCCATTTTTTTTAAGTGAGGAAACAAGCTCACAAATAATTTGTCCAAAGTCTCACCAAGAAGTAGAAAAGCTAAGTTTGGAACTCAAGCAATGTTCTCTCCAAGACATGACATTATTCTACCATCACCACATGCTAACTCATATGCAATTAGGAAACTAACCAACGACTACTAAAAACTAAACCGACCATGGAAAACATGAGCTTATTTGGGCACCTAAAATAATGAAGAAAAGAAAAATTAACTCTACTCAGAAAGTTGGCGTGCCTAACATCCAGTGTACCACTCAGGTTTACATGATGTGATGAAAAAGAAACTATAATTTTATTCATGTTCATACCTTAATAACCTCACTCACTGGAATATTAAGAAGCAAAAGGGCATCTATTCAACTAATATTTACTGAAAATCTATTGTGCTTCCTCTGTGTACCATTGTGATGATAGCACATGAGAGGACTTTAGGTGACACGTGGATAATTCGTATTTTAGTAATTTTAGTATTTATAGATTGTAAAGTGACTCAGAAAACATAACCACCATACCAAGCCAATGGCTTCAGATCTTATTTCCCAAAGCAACATTAAGGGAAAAAAATTAACACAGTGGTTATGCGAAGGGGGGCAGGGGCCAGGGGTTGAGGGCTTGACCTTTATCTGTAATATTCTTTCCACTTAAAAATTTTCAGGAAAAAAAACTCAGCTGACCTGAAGAAAAGCATTAAAGAAGTAATTGTACAGATGTCACAAGAATGTGGAAAAATTCATAAAGGTAGTATTTGGCTGACATTTTAGAAACAATTTTCAAAGTGTTCAAGAAATACTATGTTAGACAAAATAAAACAAAACTCCCTCTTAAGAAACCCCACAGAGGCCGGGTGCGCTGGCTCACACCTGTTACCCCAGCACTTCGGGAGGCCGAGGCTAGTCGATCACTTGAGGTCAGGCGGGTTGATCACTTGAGGTCAGGAGTTCGAGACCAGCCGGGCCAACATGGTGAAACCCCATCTCTACTAAAAATACAAAAATTAATGGCGTGGTGGTGCGCACCTGTAGTTCCAGCTACCTGGGAGGCTGGGGCAAGAGAATCGCTTGAACCCGGGAGCCAGAGGTTCAAATGAGCCAAGATACCACTGCACTCCAGCCTGGGTGACAGAGTGAGACTCTGTCTCACATAAAAAAAAAAAAAAATTAAGAAAAGAAAAAAAAAAAAGAAAAGAAAAAGATAAAAGAAACCCCACAAAAGGATCTAACAGCCTCGTGGGCTTAAAGAGAATTTCTTTGTAATAATGGGGGTCTTAGTTGTCGATAACTACTTTTAAACAACCTTTTATTTTCTTACTGTTATGTCAAAATGCCTGAACACAAAGAACTTCAAACTGTAGAGGGGGGAAAAAAGAGAATCAAAATATGCATTATCAACAACATAACAACGAGTATTATTTATCGAGCATTTACTCTGCATACCAAGCACTGTGCTGAGTTTCCTATGTATTGCCTGCCCACAATTCAAGGTACTATTATTATCCCATTTTATAAATGAGGGAAGTGACTTAACAGGGATGTAAAAGTTTTCCTAAAAAGCAGAATTCTAAGATGGCAGTGGTGCTACAGTTTTTCATCTCTCTAAAACCTTATGGCCAACCAAATTAGAGAGCAGAACCAAAAACCAGTGGACCATATTTACAACAAAACTAGCTGACACAGTATTCCCACAGACCCCAAAAAGTAGATGAGGAAAAACTGATGGTCACATGACCTCAACATTACTGGGATCTGTGACAGAGAGAAGTCAAGGTGTATCTCAAAGGCGTAGGAACAGGAGAATTATAAAATAGCCAACAAGTATTCACTGGAAATCACTGCAGACCAATATGAGAACAGCAGCTGAAACTGAGATGGATTTTGCCAACTCTAGCAGTGAGTGAATAGACTGCTCTGAGTTCGAAAAGACGAAGCAGGTCTTGCTCACTTGAGCTCTTGAAAGTGACCCAACAGTGCTCCAATCAAGAGGTAAGCCCCCAATGAGGAGGAGGAGTCAACATAAATGAAGACAAGGTTCAAAAAAAAGCAGGAGTGGCAAACACAGCCTGGAATTTCAGAATGCAAACTGCCATGTTCTTAAAACACTTCACAAAAGCAACGAGAGTGCTCCATGTAGTTAGAAAAGCTACTCTGGGCCGAGTGTGGTGGCTCACGCCTGTAATCCCAGCACTTTGGGAGGCCAAGGCAGATGGATTACGAGGTCAGGAGTCAGCCTGGCCCATGCGGTGAAACCCCGTCTCTACTAAAAATAACAAAAACTAGCCAGGCATGGTGGCACGCGCCCGTGGTCCCAGCTACCAGGGAAACTGACACAATGGAATAGCTTGAACCTGGAGGAGGAGGCTGCAGTGAGCCGAGATCACACCACTGTATTCCAGCCTGGGCAACAGGGCGAGACTCCATCTCAAAAAAAAAAAAAAAATTGTGGCATATTCATATGATGCATCTACTCAGAAATAAAAAGAAATACAAACTATGTTGAATAGAAGAAGCCAAAGAATACATATTGTATGGTTCCATTTACATAAAATTCTAGAACTCACAAACTAATCTACATTAACAAAAAGTTGCTTGGAGGGAAGGAAGCACACCAGTTGCTTGGAGGGAAGATTACAATGGGGCATGAGCAAACTTCTGGGAGTAATGAATGAACATGTTCACAATCTTGATTGTTGTGATAGTTTCCTGAGTGTAGATATTAAAACTTAGCAACCTGTACATTTTGAATAAATACAGTGTATTGTATGTCAATTATACCTCAATAACACTGCTTTTCTTTTTTTCCCCTTTTTTTTTTTTTTTTTTGAGACAGAGTTTCACTCTTGGAGCCCAGGCTGGAGTGGTGTAACGACATGAGCTAGGCTCACTGCAACCTCTGCCTCCGGAGATCAGGCGATTCTCCCCAGTAGCTGGGATTACAAGCATGCACCACAGCTGGCAAATTTTGTATTTTTTAGTAGAGATGGGCTTTCTCCATGTTGGTCAGGCTGGTCTTGAACTCCCGACCTCAGATGATCTGCCCGCCTCAGCCTCCCAAACTGCTGGGATTACAGGCGTGAGCCACCACACCCGGCCAGTAACACTACTTTTTAAAAAAGGATTAAAAAGAAGAATTCAAGACAAAATAATAAGTACTGAAGATATGCAAAGAAGCAGCAATATAGTCTCCCTCTCCTCCCCAACAAAAAAACCAAAAACAACTCAATCGTTTTCTTGAAATATTTAATACTTTTTAAAAATTTAAAAATTCACATTGAAAGACTACACCACCAGTGTGTAGATAAGTGGATTAAAAAAAAAAAGACCACACCATATACCTGAGTACGATGACTCCAAAATATCCAACATTGATTTTCAAAATGCTTTTAAAGATCTAGTCTAGAAAAACCACTGTATTTTGGCCAGGCGCAGTGGCTCACACGTGTAATCCCGACACTTTGGGAGGCGAAGGCGGGGAGATCACGAGGTCAAGAGTTTGAGACCAGCCTGGCCAATATGGTGAAACCCTGTCTCTACTAAAAATACAAAAATTAGCCAGGTATAGTGGTGGGCACCTGTAATCCCAGCTACTGGGAGGCGGAGGTTGCCATGAGCCGAGATGGCGCCACTGCACTCCAGCTTGGGCAACAGAGCAAGACTCCGACTCAAAACACACACAACACACCACTGTATTTTAAAGAAAAAAATCTTTCAGGAAGGTAGACAAAAGGAGTGGGCAGTTTACAAGGTAAAAAAAATTATCATCAGATGTTAACAGCTGGCCAGGCACGGTGACACCTCTGTAATCCCTGCACTTTAAGAGGCCAACAAAGTGGGCAGATCACTTGAGCTCCAGAGTTCAAGCTGAGGAGACCAGCCTAAAAACACGGTGAAACCCCATCTCTACAGAAAACACAAAAATTAGCCAGGTGTGGTGGCATGTGCCTGTAGTCCCAGCTACTGGGAAGGCTGAGGTGGGAAGACAGAGTTTACAGTGAACCAAGATTGCATCACTGCACTCCAACCGGGGCAAAAGAGCAAGACTGTCTCAAAAATAAATAGATTTTAACAGTTTTATTGGGGGAAACAATAGAATTAACAAACTTAAGACACTCAAGGATAGAAAATGTTTGAACCAAAGATTTTATTTCCAGCCAAAGTGACCTTCAAGATTGAAGGGCACATGCCAGGCACGGTGGCTCATGCCTGTAATTCCAGATCTTAGGGAAGCACAGGTGGGAGGACAGCCTGAGCCCAGGAGTTTGAGACCTGCCTGGGCAATATAGCAAAACCCCATGCTCAACAAAAAGGGGAAATAAAAAGGGGGGCAAATAAAAAAATAAAAATAAAAGGCACAGACAACACACAAGACATGTATAAGAACTCCAGCCCAGGCGCGGTGGCTCAGGCCTGTAATCCCAGCACTTTGGGAGGCCGAGACGGGCAGATCACTTGAAGTCAGGAAATCGAGACCAACTTGGCCAACATGATGAAACCCCATCTCTACTAAAAATACAAAAGTTAGGCCAGACACACTGGCTCGTGCCTGTAATCCCAGCACTTTGGGAGGCCAAGGCAGGCAGATCACCTGAGGTCAGGAATTCGAGACCAGCCCAGCCAACATAGCGAAACCCCCTCTCAACTGAAAATACAAAAAAGTAGCGGGGCATGGTGGCATGCACCTGTAATCCCAGATACTCAGGAGGCTGTGGCAGAAAAATCGCTTGAACCCAGGAGGTGGAGGTTGCAGTGAGTCAAGATCGCGCCATTGCATTCCAGCCTGGGCAACAGAGCAAGACGCTGTCTCGAAAAAAAAAAAAAACACTCCAGAAATATTGTTTCAATTAGCCCCTTTTCAATAATCTATTAAAGAATAAGCTTCATTCAGACAACCAAACTGACTAGAGACAGAGACAATACAATGACAATGACATAAGGACTCGTTGTAGGCATGAGATATATATACCTACTATAAAACTAAGATTGACAGTTAAAAGGGAAAGTCGGCCGGGGCAGTGACTATGCCCGTAATTCCAGCATCTTTGGAGGCAAAGGCAGGGGGAGGATCACTCGAGGCCAGGAGTTCGAGAACAGCCTGGTCAACATGGCGAAACCCCGTCTCTAGTAAAAACACAAAAATTAGCCAGGCAATAGTGGCACATGCCAGTAACTCCAGCTACTCAGGAGGCTGAGGCACAAGAATCACTTGAACCCAAGAGGCAGAGGCTGCAGTGAGCCGTGATCGCACCACTGCACTCCAGCCTGGGTAACAAAGTGAGACTCTGTCTCAAAAAAAAAAAAAACAAAAGGGAAAGTTACGTTAACAGCAATATGCTCAGACAATTCAGACAGAAAAACTTTTAAATGGGGGCTAGAAATAGAGAGTATGTAAAAAAATTTTAACATTCCAAGTAATTATATTGGTGGCAGTAATATTTGCATTATTATTTTAGACTTTCTGATGTGTAATGTTGGTTACAGTCAGTAATTACAAGACATCCTGATTCTATCATACCCTGCCTGTGTTCTTGAGAGAACCAGGATTTTTGGTACGCAAAAGTTATAAAATCCCTGGGCTGGGCGCAGTGGTTCACACCTGTAATCCCAGCACTTTGGGAGGCCAAGGTGGATGGATCACAAGGTCAGGAGATCGAGGCCATCCTGGCTAACAAGGTGAAACTCCGTATCTACTAAAAATACAAAAAAAATTAGCCAGGCGTGGTGGCGCATGCCTGTAATCCCAGCTACTCAGGAGGCTGAGGCAGGAAAATCGCTTGAACCCAGGAGGCGGAGGCTGTAGTGAGCCGAGACTGTGCCAGTGCATTCCAGCCTGGGTGACAGAGCGAGACTCCGTCTCAAAAAAAAAAAAAAAAAGAAAAAGCCCTATGCACTCCCATGGTTACTGCAGCACTATTTGCAACAGCCAAAATATGAAACCAGCTCAGTGAAATGGCTCATGACTTGTAATCTTTGCACTTTGGGAGGACTGCTTGAGGCCAGGAGTTGGAGATCAGCCTAGGCAACAAAGCAAGACCTTGCCTCTACAAAAAAAATTTATAAATTAGCTAGGCATCGTGGCATCTACCCTATCTGTAAGTCCTAGCTATACAGGAGGCTGAGGCAAGAGGATCCCTTGAGCCTAGGAGTTTGAGGTTGCAGTGAGCTATGACTGAGTTGCTGCACTAAAACCTGGGCAACAGCAAGACCTTGCCTCAAAAATACTTTTTAAAACAAGGAACCAACCTGAGTTCCCACCAATGGATAAGAAAATGTGGTATATTATTCAGCAATAAAAAAGAATTAGATCCTGTGATTTGCAACAACATGGATGGAACTGTAGGCCATTATGTTAAGTGAAGTCAAGTCAAGCACAGAAAGACAAACATCACGTTTTCACATACGTGGGAGCTACAACAGTGGATCTCACAAAGGTAAGAGTCTAAAGACTGGTGATTACCAGAGACTGAGCAAGGAACAGGAAAGATAAAAGGGGGGAAAAAAGAATATACATGTATTTATTACCACCAAACTGTATACTTAAAATGGTAAAGATGGGGCCAGGGGCGGTGGCTCATGCCTGTAATCCCAGCACTTTGGGAGGCCAAGGCGGGTGGATCACGAGGTCAAGAGATCGAGACCATCCTGGCCAACATGGAGAAACCCTGTCTCTATTAAAAATACAAAAATTAGCTGTGTGTGCCTGTAGTCCCAGCTACTTGGGAGGCTGAGGAAGGAGAATCGCTTGAACCCGGGAGGCGGGGGTTGAAGTGAGCCGAGATTGCGCCACTACAATCCAGTGTGGCGTAAAGCGAAGACTCCATCTCAAAAAAAAAAAAAAAAAAAAGAAAGAAAACAATGGTAAAGATGGTAAATTATATAAGTGTGCGAGTGTGCGTTTGAGACAAGGTCTTACTCTGTTGCCCAGACTGGAGTGCAGTGGCACAATCACGGCTCACTGCAGCCTCAACCTCACAGGCTCAGGTGATCCTCCTACCTCCTCCTCCCAAGTAGCTGGGAGTAGCTGGGACTACAGGTGCATGCCACCACGTTAGGCTAATTTTTTGTAAAGACAGGTTTCACCATGTTGCCCAGGCTGGTCTCGAACTCCTGGGCTCAAGTGACCCTGGGCCACCTGCCTCAGCCTCTCAAAGTTCTGGGATTACAGGCATGAATCACCGCGCCTGGCCAGTAAATTATATAAGCATATTTTACCTAAACAAAAAAAAAAAACTTTTTAAAATGCTGTATTCCTGATTCTGAATTGCAAGCCTTAGTATTTTATGTAGCTGAGTAATAATAAACATCTCTACCACCAGGATCGTAGTCTTGAAACACCATTTCCCACTAAAAGGCAGGTCTTCTTGAGAAATATCTGATTCACATCTGGGGCAAGAAATGAGCTTAGAACATATTCTTATACCAGAGAATAAGGATACTATCAAAGACTACTAAGGTCATCTCAAAAGGACTCTGGAGCCAACTGGCAAAGGCTACCACTGGCCAAATGGGAGACAACTTGACCGTCAAAAAGGATAATAATTGCAACTCAAACCCATCAAATACCTTTAAATCCATGACTGAAATGCATCGTCTTTAAATTCATGATTGAAACACACCATATGTTCCTGTTTATTCAGCGCATACTATATATTTAGCATGATGTCAGAAACTACGTTACCTTCAGAAGAGTGTTGCTCCAGAAAATGTCTCATTTTCAGGTCAAAGTATTCTTTCCAACATTAAAAACAATTTTTTGAAGTGGCAGGAAACAATTCACTTGGGGATTAATTATTTTAGTTATATACATATATAGTTTCCCTCTTCACATCAATTTAGTATGTCTTGGCATCTTTCCTAACTTCCTACATCAGATGTTCACAAGTAATTTTAATAGACTAAGAAGTAAAAATCTTCAAATTTTTCCTACAACCTCCTCCGTTGTAAAAGCCTACACTTAACAATTCTAAAACCTCTCTAAAGCTAAAAACAAGTGTCAAATCATTGTCTTTTGAAAAGAAAACTAAGTAGCCTGGTGGGGTCACTGATTTTGATCCATAAACACTTTCCCATACTACTTCTGTTAATGCTTTCTTGCTATAATACATCAGTGAAAATAAAAACAACTATGAAATTTTTTTTTGAGACAGAGTCTCACTCTGTCACTCAGACTGCAGTACAGTAGCACCAACCATCATGGCTCACTGCAGCCTCAACCTCCCAAGTTCCAACAATCCTTCTGCCTCAGCCTCTGGAGAGGCTGGGACTATAGGCATGTACCAACACACTCAGGTAACTTTTAAATTTTTTGTCCTGACCTCAAGGGATCCACCGTTTCCCAAAGTGCTGAGATACAGGCATGAGCCACCACATCCGGTGGAAATGCTTATCTTAAGCAATCCACCCATCATAAAACATCAGAAAAGTCTAAATTGCTGTTCTTTAAATTTTCATTTTCATTCTCGTTACAATCTCACATAGTAGACAAAGCTTAGTTTAGCCATAAATGGGTAACAGAAATTCTGCAAATGTCAGTATCAAAGATATGCCATGTTGATAAAAAGAAATCAAAGCTTAAAGCTAAATGCATAAACACTGGCTATTTACATAATAAAATAAAAAATATTTTCCAAATTCCATTGAATATAAGAATCTAAGTACACCAATCATTTCAGTACAAAATATGCTTAGTGAATATATAAACACCTAATATGGGGTGGTGGATTGGGAATTTTAAGTCCTCTTCTACCAGGATAAAATAACTGTCCAAAAAAAAATCAGATAACTTCCCCAGCCACTTGGTGTTCCAGTAAGACAGGATATTAAAAAGCTATCTTTTAGAAGCTTTCAACTATTTATACATTTATAGGCAATGTACTTTATCAAAAAGGGAAAGCAGTGTGTACAAACCTGATAAACTAAGAGGTTTTAAGTACTCATCTCCAAATAGTTTGATATAATCTTGTATATCAAAAAACAGCCAAAAGTAAAATGCTATTTGGCTTGACATTGTTGACAGGGCTAAGTCTGTGCCGACTAGCAATTCAAGAGGAATAGTGGCAGTCTAAGCATTTATGTTTTAGGGATTAATTTATTTTTGAAAGATGGCCCGTGGTCATTTTTAGGCTTATCTATATAAGCACAAATTAACAGTTTTACATTGCTCTAAATCAAGATGTTCTATATGAAACCCTAATGCGAAGGTAAAAATGACTTCCCCCCCAGAGGGTCCCATTTTTTAGTGTAATAAATAGAAATACAAGATTGAACACATCACAGTGACGTTCTCAAAATGACTGGTATATTTTAATAGAATACTAAGGAGATTCAGCTTGCAGGCATGACCATTAAATCAAGCATTGAGGCAGCAAAGGTTTTTTTCTTTCTAAAATTAGGCTAGTTGTTAAAAGGCTAGACTACAACCATAAGCAAATCTTGTGAGAAATGAACACTTGCTAATAATAAAGCCAGAAAAATTATACAATACTTGCTGAAAGCTACTCATACTAGGCAGATAACCCACTTACTAACATTGAAACCATAAAAACCTACCCCTTTCCTGCTGCCCCAGCCCCCACTCAAAGACTACAAAAAGAAGTCATCAAAGATGCACTGTCCTCTACAAATAAACTTAGCCAGATTGTGTCTACCACACAAACTGCAAAACAATGACCTGGAATGTTCCTTCTGAACACAGCCCTAACTTTATAGTGTAAGTTTCAGATTCAGAACATTTGGAAACGAGCTTAATAAAATGCTGAGCATATGTAACAAGTTAGCTATCTTAGAAAGTCTACAGGTCAAAACTGTAGCATCTGGAATTTGTCAGATAATCACAGAGTCCTCAAGATGATAAATAGAAGTGGCACTTTAAACACCTACATATGCAAATATGACCAAAAAAAGGCTGGACACACGACAATATGAGACAATACCACCAAGACTCTGAAACAGAATCAAAGCCACAAAATTCTAGGAATAAGCGCATTTGTTATGGTCAAAAAGGGTCATAATGGAATAGGCAGTCTTCCTTTCTCTGGCTCGTTAAGACTAACACATTCTCTAAGCGTGCCAAAGCCTAGCTATAAAGAAAATTTTAACATATACAAGTTTTTAAAATCCGTTACAGACCATGTATAGAGTAAATAAATGTATACGCTCTTTAAATGTAAATTTATATATAAATTATTTAAATGACCAGGACTTCTACAATTTAAAATGAATGATTTAATTATCCCAAAATACACTTTTTTCCCTTTCCTGAGCAATTCTGAATAATGCACTGGTCTATAACGACAAATGCATGTTTTCAACTCACATTGTTTCTCCAGTCTTGGCTACATGACAAAGAAACTGATCCAGGACAGGACAAACTTCCTTTTTCCCCCTCTTCTCAAAATCTAGATAAAGAAAAAAAAATGTTATCAGTTTTCTCAAAAACAAACTTTCCTCCTAGTCCTTTCCCTTATTAAGAATCAATTAAATACAAAATTAAAAACATAAGGCCTCTCAACCAAATAACCACCTCAATCCTCCCAAGTTCTACTTCCAACATGTCACCCTCTTTACAGATAACAAGAATCCTCCTAAAGGGGGCACTCAACTTCACAAACCATTTTTAACGCAGTGCTTCTCGAAGTGTGGTCCGGCGGAACACCAGCATTATATTAAGCTGGGAATCCAGTGAAAATAAAAATCTCCAGGCCCCGACTCCCACCAATTGTTATCTAAGTCCATAAATCTGCCTTTTTAAGAAACACCAACTACCCCAAGTAGCCGTCCCCAAATGATTCTGTTATGTCAAAGAATAATTCTCAAAACGCTGAAATCTTTCTATTCGAAGTTTGAAAGCCACTGTTCTCAAGCCTGTTGCGTGGAAGGCGTGCAATCAACAACGGTGAAGGCAACCACCTTGAAATTAGGGTGCGGAAGGATGACTTCAAAAGCCATGAAAAAGGCATCCTAAGACAACTTAAAAGTTGCGATGCCACCCCCTACCCCCGCCCCCACCAACCTTTTACTTTTTCTCCCACCCCAACGCCTAGCGTGCGGGTAGCCTGGTGGAGAAAGGGGGATGCCTGGGAGGGAGGGATCTGCGGGTCCGCGACTCGTCCCCTGAACGGGTGGGAGAAAGACTGGGGCCCCCGCAAGAGCCTCCCCGGCTCCCCTCCCCCAGCCCAGACGCCGGCGGCCGACACAAAGCCAGAGCGGGGCGGGAGGGAGCTGCCCACAGGGCTCCCCGCCCCTGGGGAGGTGGAGGGGGATGGGAGCCCGGGAAACACTCTCCCCACGCCGCGCCCGGCCCCGGCCCTCGGAACCATCCGCCCTGAAAGGAGAGAAGAGCGAGCCGCAGAAGGTGAGGGGGAATGGAGAGGGGGCAGCTACCCCCACCTTTCAGCGCCTCCTGGAGCCTCTCGACGTCCATGGCTTCCCGGAGTCCCTCACAGCCTCCGCCTCCCTCCGCGGGTCTCTTGGGGACCGGAACGCCTCCCCCCACCCCCCCGACGCCCTCCCCCTCCCTCGCACACACTCCGGCACGCAGGCGACCGGGCGGGGGAAACGAAGGGAGCCGGGGGAAGCGTGCGAGAGAGCGAGACCGACAGAGCGAGCACCTCCCCAAGCCGCTACCACCAACCCTCCAACATGGCGCCCGGCACGTCACCGCGCGCACGCTCCCGGCCGCCGTCCTCGCTCCCGCCGCGCGCTCCGGCCCGGAACCCGAGAGCGCGTGCGCGGCCGAGGCGTGACGCTGGGGCCCAGTGCAGCCACCAGTCGCGGCTGCGTCCAGGCGGCTGCCGGAGCCCCGGCTGTGGGCCCACGCTCCGCGGAGCTGAAGACTGGACGGTCAGGCGAGAGGGTTGCAGGCAGACTCCTAGGCTTTGAATCCCTGCCATTTGCTCTCTGTGTGAACTTAAGCTACTTACTTCGCCTCTCTGAGCCTCATTTTCCCCATCTGTACAGTGAGGGCACTGGTACCGATGCCCTATGCAGTTGCTGTGAGAATTCAGTGTATACACTTCACGTTCAGAATGCACCTAAAAAACGTCAAGCGAGGCCGGGCAGGGGGCTCAGGCCGGTGATCCCAACACATTGGGAGGGAGGCCGAGGGGAGAGGATCGCTTGAGCCCAGGAGTTCGAGACCAGCCTGGGCAACAAAATGAGCCCGCTCCCGCGCCCTTCTCTATATAAAAATAAATACAGGCCGGGCGCGGTGACTCAAGCCTGTAATCCCAGCACTTTGGGAGGCTGGGGCGGGTGGAGCACCTGAAGTCAGGAGTTGAAGACCAACCTGGCCAACATGGCGAAACCCCGTCTCTACTAAAAATACAAAATTTAGTCGGGCGTGGTCGCGCGTGCCTGTAATCCCAGTTACTTGGGAGGCTGAGGCACGAGAATCGCTTGAATCCAGGAGGCGGAGGTTGCAGTGAGCCGATATCGCGCCACTGCACTCCAGCCTAGCGACAAAGCGATACTCTGTTTCAAAAAATAATAATAAAATTAAAAATACATACATACACTAAGCATTACTAATAATCCTAACAAGAATACCTCCCTGCTTAACCCAACGTTCGTTCGTCACTGGCCCACCTGTGGCAAGAAGTAATGTATACAGCAAAGTCATTAAGAGCTCAAGATTTGGAATCAATATTCAAATCCCAACTCAACTACTTACTCCTTGTGTGGCCCTGAAGTAGTTACCTAAACTCAGGCAGCTTCAGGGTTCTTACTTATAAAACGGGGGTTGTAAAACGGCCACAAGGATTGAGTGAAATGGCAAATGTGAAACATTTGGCACAGTGCGTGAAACCTGGAAAACTCAACGTGGCTGGGTTTTTATTACCACTGTTATCATTATTACATGACATAATCTCCCAGGAGGTGGGAGAGGGCGGAAACCTCAGAAGTCCTCTGTAGCCCTGACATTTTACAAATGGGAAAGCTGTGTCACAGACAGCAAGTCTGAGGAGACAGAACTAGAACCCAGAACCCAAATCATCTGGCTCCCAGCCAGTGCGTGGACATTTTCATACTCAACTGTGAGCTTTTAAAAGAAAAGGTACTGCCTGAGCACGGTGGCTCACACCTGTAATACCAACACTTTGGGAGTCTGAGGCGGGCAGATCACCTGAGGTCAGGAGTTTGATACCAGCCGGGCCAACATGGCAAAACCCTGTCTCTGCTAAAAATACAAAAAAAAAAAAAAAAATTAGCTGGGCGTGGTGGTGGGCACCTGTAATCGCAGCTACTCGGGAGGCTGAGGCAGGAGAATCCCTTGAACCCGGGAGGCTGAGGTTGCAGTGAGCCGAGATAGCATTACTGTACTCCAGCCTGGGCACGACAGAGTGGGACTCGGTCTCAAAAAAAAAAGAAAAAAAAAAAAAAGAGAGAGAAGGAAAACAAAAGGTATTGAGTTGTTCCACCTCCTCTTCCCAAAACCCAGCATAGCACAAAGTCATGGAAGGAAGGAGGGGAGAGAAGGACCAAGGGAGGAAGGGAAGGGTATTGTTTGTTCTAAGAAGATGCAAGTTTGGACACAGCCTTTACACTGTTGACCCTCTTAAAAGACAGTGGGTCTGACCCTGATCCTAGGTGGTAGATGTAGGCAAAAGACACTCACACCCAAAATAGCTCTCTCAAATTGTGCCATCAGAGAACCAGTCCCCTGTGTCTTTAGACCTTCATTGTTCAGAGCATCTAGCTCAATTACAAATATCCTTGCAGAGAGAGGGAATAGGGTAGCATCATCGAGCACTTGGCCAGCACTTACCAGGCACCAGGTTTAGTTTATCCAGGTCCCTTCAGTCTGAAAGGGCCTACTGCCTACATGGCAAAGCTTAGCCTCCCCTTCTGTCTGCCCCTCTACTATTCAGAAGGGTCTCTTACTATAAGAGCTCTGCTGTACAGTAGATATTAGCCATGTGTGAATACTGAAATTTAAATTAATTAAAATTAAATAAAATTGAAAATTCACTTCCTGAGTTCTTCAATAAAAATCCAATTCTTTTTTTTTTTCTTTTTTCTTTTTTTTTTTTTTTTTTGAGATGGAGTCTTGCTCTGTCATCCAGGCTGGAGTGCAGTGGCGTGATCTCAGCTCACTGCAACCTCTGCCTCCTGGGTTCAAGCAGTTCTCTGCCTCAGCCTCTCGAGCAGCTGGGATTACAGGCTCCCACCACCACGCCCGGCTAATTTTTGTATTTTTAATAGAGACGGGGTTTCACCACATTGTCCAGGCAGGACTTGAACTCTGGACCTCATGATCCACCCGCCTCTGCCTCCCAAAGTGCTGGGATTACAGGTGTGAGCCACCGCCCCGACCTAAAAATCCAATTCTTTAGTCACACCAGCCACATTTTAAGTGCTCGATAGCTACATGTGGCTAGTGGCTCCTGTATTGGACAGTTCAGATAAAGAAAATTTCATTATTGCAAAAAGTTCTATTGGAACTTTCTGTTGCAGAACACATTATGCTAATTTCTAACACTTTGTTTTGTCCCTTTCATTGCTGTCATCTTAACTGAATTTCTTATGGTTTTTCAGATCCCACCTGGTCTTCAGATAATCAAGGCCTGTGCCCGTCTGGTTAGCTCCTCCTCTCCAATGCACTTTGCTACGTTCCTCTGCAAATTCAGATCTCTACTTAAACACCACTTCCTCTGGTACACTTTCCACGATTCCCTTACGCTGTCATTGCTGTGTGCACTTTGTCGCCCGTCATAGACCTTATCCAGTGTCTGGAAGTCAAGATTACAAGGGGAGAAGAGGCAAAAGATGAGGCTGAAAAAATAACTTCGTTTGGTTCATTCCTTCCTTCTTCCTTGAATTCTTCTCCAGCCGGCCTGTATCGCAATATCTGCAATTACTGGAGCCTCCTACTGGCTGGGCATGGTGGCTCACACCTGTAATCTCGGCACTCTGGGAAGCCAAGGCTGGAGGATCACTTGAGACCAGCCCGGCAACATGTCTCTACAAAAAATAAAAAATTACCAGGGGTAGTGGCGCACACCTGTAGTCCTAGCTACTTGGGAGGCTAGGAGGATTACTTGAGCCCAGGAATTTAAGTCTGCAGTGAGCCGGGATCATGCCACTGTAATCCATCCTGGGCCACAAACATAGTGAGACCCTGACTCAAAAATAAAAAATAAAATAAAAAGCCTCCTACTGATGCCAATTTCCTGGGAAGAAAACAGAAGACAAATGTGGCAGCCAGCCCCCACAATTACCCCTCATGATTCTCACTTGCTGAGATTCATGCCCTAGTATAATCCGGCACACCGAATCACAGCTGTCTGTGTGAAGGCACTAGGGCTTCTGCCTTGGCCTCTTGAATTGGTGAATGGGGCCTCAATGGGGGAAGGCAGCTGCCATGTCATGAGAACATTAGACAGTCTTGTGGAAAGGCCCCACAGAGAGAAGAACTGTCCTTGGAGGTGGATCCTCTAGCCCCAGGAATTACTTCAGGTAACTGTAGCCCCAGCTGACATCTGGATCACAACCTTAGCAGACATCCCACACTAGCGCTGCCCATCTAAGTCACTTCCCAATACCTGATCCACAGAAACTGTAAAAGGTGACAATGACTATAATTGTTCCAAGCCTCTAAATTTTAGAAACTAATGCAACAAATAAGAAATGTAATAGTAACAGCTAATATTTATTAAATACTTTCGTGTGTCTGGCATTCTCTTAAGCAGTTTACAAAACTATCAAAAAGTGTTTCCTAAGCAGTTTACAGAGTATTTAATTGAATCCTCACAAAATCCTATGAGGATCCTCCTCACTTAACAGAAAAGAAAACTGAAATATAGAGGCCCGGCACAGTGGCTCACGCCTGTAATTCCAGCACTTTGAAAGGCTGAGGCTGGTGGATCACCTGAGGTCAGAAGCTGGAGACCAGCCTGGCCAACGTGATGAAACCCCATCTCTACTAAAAATACAAAAATTAGCTGGGTGTGGTGGTGGACGCCTGTAATCCCAGCTACTCGCGAGGCTGAGGCAGAATTGCTTGAACCCAAGAGACAGAGCTTGCAGTGAGCTGAGATCACGCCACTGCACTCCAGCCTGGGTGACAAGAGCGAAACTCAAGAAAGAGAGAGAGAGGAAGGAAAAGAAGAGAGGGAGGGAAGGAAAAGAAAGAAAGAAAGGGAAAGAAAGAAAGAAAACTGAAATATGAAGAGGTGAAATTGCACAAAATCACACAACTAATAGGCAGGTGACTGACCCATGATTCAAACCTAGACTGGCTTCAGAGCCCCCAGACACTTTCTTGTCCTCAAGAAGTTTGCAAAATACTAGGAAAGATAAGATGTAAGTGTAGGCCCTCGTGCAAGGTAGAAGGCAAAGCTGTGTATCAGATATTCAGAGGCCTGCAAAATTTCTTCCGGGAAGAGATGGAAGGTTCTCACTTAAAGACTGGAAAAGATTTGCACTGACAGAAGAGCCCTCCAGGCAGAGGGAATGGTATTAACAAGGTAAACAGTCTGTGAGGGTCTCCAAGGTGCTCGGGAAAAGTTGGTGCATAGTCTCTTTTCCCCCACGGACCTTGTAGTCTAATAGGGGAGGTAGACCTTAAATAAATATGAACATTCAGGAAGACTGGCAAGATGAAGGCCCATGTTCTGGGTGTGCACAAGAGGGAAAAGGCCTGAACATGGAGGAGACACAGAGTAGGCTGTAGAACATGGAGACAGAAAGAGATGGGAGGGAGAAAACAGCCAGAACTATGTCAGAGAACATGTGGGTGGATCTTTTTTTAACCCTAGGGAAAAGTACTGGAGCTTGGCTGTCCTTCTGAGATGGGTCTGTGGGAAGGGACAAGAAGAGATTGAAGAAAAATCTAGAAAAACCAATATCCAGTCTAAACAAGCTGGAGAACAGAGGACAGATTGGGTTACAATACAACTACACAAAGCTTTAGACGTTCTTAGATTCTCGTGGCTTTTTATTCATGTCCTGAAGTCCTTATTTGTAATATATAATGGGTACCAAATGAAGTTGAGATAGGAAGATAAACTAAACTGAATACACTTTTCTAAACAAGTATGAGGGCAGTTTCACAAACCATCAGGCTTCACTTTTTTCCCAGAGACTTTCCACTTTTATAGTGGAAACAAGAGTAACAAAGGGTCTATGCAAAAAACCCTGGGTTGTTTTCTCTGGAGTGGACCACAGGCATGATGGCTGCTGGTGGCCATGTTGGGTGTTTAAGAGCAGTGTCAGAGAAGGGAACTGGCAGAGTGAAGCTGCCTAGGTGGCCATCTTGATTAGGTCTGACTGTAGTAGTGGAAGTTGGCTTCAAGTTGTGTGAAAGAAAATGGGAATTTTTGACGAGAGAAGGGTATTCCACAGATCAAAGACACTCACTGAACCCAACAGCCATTCTCTTCTTCAACTCTGCACACTTTCTGTCTCTTTCTCTCTCTCTCTGTCTCCCTCTCTCTCCCTTTCTCCACACCCACACCCACACATCCTATAGGTTCTGTTTCTTTGAAGAACCCTGATTATGCATATACAGTCATGTGTCACTTAATAACAGAGATAGATTCTGAGAAACATGCTGTTGGACAATTTCATTGTTGTGCAAGCATCGTAGAGTGTACTTACACAAACCTAGATGGTATAGCCTCCTACACACCTAGGCTATGGTACTTTCTATTGCTTCTAGGCTACAAACCAATACAGCATGTTACCGTCATGAATACTGTAGGCAACTGTAACACAATAGTAAATGTTTGTTTATCTAAACATACCTAAACATACAAAGGCATAGTAAAAATAGAGTATTATAATCTTACGAGACCATTGTCATTTATGTGATCTGTTGTCGACTGAAATATTGTTATGTGGTGCGTGACTGTATATACACAAATACACACACATATATATATATTCAGTAATTGAATATGATAAAATCAAATAGTGTATTAAGAGAAAAAGGTCTAAAATCATCTATTTTAATTCCTGGCTTATTACTTCGTAGCTGTTTGAATTCGGGTAAATGATTAATATCAAAATGCCTCAGTTTCCTTATGTATAAATTGAAGTTAATAGTGGTGACTTACTCATTGGTTTGCTGAGAGAATTAAGCCAGTGATCTGACTCAATCAATGTTAGGTATTGTTCATACTTACATAGATTAAGAATTACAAAAATAATTTATGGTTTTTCTTTCCCTTTTGAAATGATTTCAAACTCACATAAAAGTTGCAAGTACAGGCCAGGTGTGGTGACTCAAGCCTGTAATCCCAGCACTTCGGGAGGCTGAGGTGGGCAGATCACTTAAGGTCAGGAATTCAAGACCAGCCTGGCCAACATGGTGAAACCCTGTCTCTACTAAAAATACAAAAAATTCACCAGGCATAGTGGCACACGCCTGTAGTCCCAGCTACTCGGGAGGCTGAGGCAGGAGAATCGCTTGAACCCAGGTGCCAGAGGTTGCAGTGAGCCAAGATCTTGCCATTACACCCCAGCCTGGGTGATGGAGCAAGACTCCATCTCAAAAACCAACCAACAAACAAGCTGCAAGTACAGTACGAACATTTCTTTTCCTGAACTATTTGAGAGTAAGTTGCTGAAGAGATACCCCCAACCCCCCAAAAACTTTAGTATATAATTGCTAAACATAATTGTGCAACAATTATTATTATACGACAGTTGAGGCTGGGCACCGTGGCTCACGCCTGTAATCCCAGCACTTTGGGGGTCGAGGCGGGTGGATCACGAGGTCAGGAGATCGAGACCATCCTGGCTAACATGGTGAAACCCTGTCTTTACTAAAAATACAAAAAATTAGCCAAGCGTGGTGGCAGGTGCCTGTGGTCCCAGCTACTTGGGAGGCTGAGGCAGGAGAATGGCGTGAACCCAGGAGGTGGAGCTTGCAGTGAGTCGAGATCACACCACTGCACTCCAGCCTGGGCAACAGAGCAAGACTCCATCTCAAAAAAAAAAAAAAAAGCAATATATGTAGTTTATTCTATTTCAGTTATATCTTAAAAGAGTTGTACAAAAATACTGACTCCCTAAACACAAGTCAGAAATTAAAAAAAAAAAACTAGTTTAGAATACAATGCATTTAAAGTACATACTTTAAAAGGGGAAATAGGAATAACAAAAGCACTGGGGGGGCCGGGCGCGGTGGCTCACGCCTGTAATCCCAGCACTTTGGGAGGCAGAGGCGGGTAGATCACGAGGTCAGGAGATCGAGACCATCCTGGCTAACACGGTGAAACCCCGTCTCTACTAAAAATACAAAAAATTAGCCAGGCGAGGCGGTGGGCGCCTGTAGTCCCAGCTACGCGGGAGGCTGAGGCAGGAGAATGGCGTGAACCCCGGGGGGTGGAGCCTGCTGTGAGCCGAGATTGCGCCACTGCAGTCCAGCCTGGGTGAAAGAGCGAGACTCCTCAAAAAAAAAAAAAAAAAAAAAAAGCATTGGGGCATTTTTGGAGTTAAAAATAAATCACCCAACTATGTTATCATTCATAATAAAATTAAAGTAATAGCCATGTTACAAACTGGAGGAGAAATGTTATAAACCTTGAATATGTAACATCATAATAGCTAGTAAAATCCAATGATGAGAGACAAGAGAATATATAAGAATGCTAAATTCTAAATAATTTGTGCAATGTTAATTCAAACTTTCCAAAATAGAAACAGAGATTGGCTGGGCACAGTGGTTCATGCCTGTAATCCCAGCACTTTGGAAAGCTGAGGCGGATGGATCACTTGAGGTCAGGAGTTCGAGACCAGCCTGGCCAACATGATGAAACCCTGTCTCTTCTAAAAATACAAAAACTAGCCAGGCATAGTGGCAAGCACATGTAATCCCAGCTACTCGGGAGGCTGAGGCAGGAGAATCACTTGAACCCAGGAGACGGAGGTTGCAGTGAGCTGAGATTGTGCCATTGCACTCCAGCCTGGGTGGCACAGCAAAAGCTCCACCTCAAAAAAATAAACAAATAAAAATAAAAATAGAAACAGAGATGAAGGGCCAGGCGCAGTAGCTCATACCTGTAGTCTCAGCACTTTGGGAGGCTGAGGTGGGCAGATCACCTGAGGTCGGGAGTTCAAGACCAGCCAGGCCAACATGGTGAAACCCCATCTCTACTAAAAATACAAAAATTAGCCGGGCATAGTGGCTCACGCCTGTAGTCCCAGCTACTTGGGAGGCTGAGGCAGGATACTCGCTTGAACCTGGGAGGTAGAGGTTGCAGTGAGCCAAGATCACACCACTGCACTCCGGCCTGGGCAACAGAGTGAGACTTGATCTCAAAAACAAAACAACAACAACAACAAAAAAACAGAAACAGACGTGAAGAAGGGGTAGACTGGGGAGGAGGATAATTATTCTTACGGTTAGTAAACTTAGATACAATATAGGTATTATTATTTAAATTCTTTTTTTTTTTTTTTGAGGCTGAGTTTCACTTTGTTGCCCAGGCTGGAGTACAGTGTCGGGATCTCGGCTCACTGCAACCTCCACCTCCTGGGTTCAAGCAATTCTCCTGCCTCAGCCTCCCAAGTAGCAGGGATTACAGGCACGTGCCACCACGCTCGGCTAATTTTTGTGTTTTTAGTAGAGATGGGGGTTATACCATGTTGGCCGGGCTGGTCTCAAACTCCTGACCTCAGGTGATCCCCCTGCCTTGGCATCCCAAAGTGCTGGGATTACAGGCGTGAGCCATCTGCACCCGGCCAAAATTCCATTTTTTATTCACATGAAAAAAAATTACCAATTGCAAATGACAAGACAAAGACTTGAGTTCAAGTGGTCTATTTGGGGGCCAAATCCAAGAAAACACTGGTAGGAGTGGGGAAGTGAGATGGGGATGGCAAGAAGGCCAATAAAGAATATATATTATTAAAGAAGTTACTACTGTGGGCAATTTGAGCTTCTTCACACTGGGAAATTCTGGGATGCAATTCTGGAATAGACCACAGTTACTCTTCCAGAGAAGATGAGGAGCTGAGGTATTTATCTACCAACTCCTGTCAGTCAGTGATTGTTACTACTCCCAGAGGTGTTAATTTCCCAATACTTTGAGCCTCCCTGTAGGCAAGCAGAGCTGGCTGCAGTGGCAGAAGGGAGCCTTCAGGCAGAGTCACAGGTTGGGAATCAGAATTTTGAGCTGGCATGCATGGAAATAATGTATGTTAAGGGAATAAGACAGGGCATGCTAAGCTGGTCATCTATTATGTGCCAGAAATTGTGGGTTCTAAATAGGCAGATGGCAACCTTAGGAAGCTTAAATTCTGACACACAATACACCAACTATTTTCTTAATGAGTTATTGACTTTATTTGAATTTCCTCTCATTTGAGCACATATTGATTTTATGTTTTAAAACCTCCATACACATACAAACAATAGAATATCAGAGAAGCTGTTATAAACAGTGATCAAGTTTTAAACATTTAATTTTTTTTTAAAAGCTAGTATCGGCCGGGCACGGTGGCTCAAGCCTGTAATCCCAGCCCTTTGGGAGGCCGAGGCAGGCGGATCACGAGGTCAGGAGATTGAGACCATCCTGGCTAACACGGTGAAACCATGTCTCTACTAAAAATACAAAAAAATTAGCTGGGCGCAGTGGCAGGCGCCTGTAGTCCCAGCTACTCGGAGAGGCTGAGGCAGGAGAATGGCGTGAACCCAGGAGGCGGAGCTTGCAGTGAGCCGAGATCGCACCACTGCACTCCAGCCTGGGCGACAGAGCGAGACTCCATCTCAAAAAAAAAAAAAGCTAGTATCAGTCCTTTTACCTTTTTTTCAACTGTGTGCTTGCAATCTTCTCTTTTCTTTTTCTTTTCTTTTTTTTTTTTTGAGATGGAGTTTCGCTCTGTCACCCAGGCCAGGCTGGTGTGCAGTGGCGTGATCTCGGCTCACTGCAACCTCCACCTCCTGGGTTCAAGCAATTCTCCTGCCTCAGCCTCCTGAGTAGCTGAGATTACAGGTGCCCGCCATCACTTCTGGCTATTTTTTTTTTTTTTGTAATTTTAGTAGAGACTGGCATTCTGCCATGTTGGCCAGGCTGTTCTTAAACTTCTGACCTCAGGTGATTCACCCACTTTGGCCTCCCGGAGTGCTGGGATGGATACAGGCATCAGCCTCTGCGCCTTGCTGCTTGCAATCTTTTCTAATAACAATAATTTAGAAGAATTCAATTTCCTAATATGATATTTAGACTTGCATTGTCACTTGACCCAGAATAGCAATCCTGAAAAAAGAAATGCTATTGTTTTGATAAACTCTAAGTGCTCCGTAATGAGACAGGCATAGGTGTTCCCAGGTGTCTCTTTATGGTTACAGCCTATATGCATATACATGACACAGAGCCTATATAAGTATGGGGGATACATCAACATTTATGATTTTGACTGTCACCTCTGGGAGTCTATGGGGACTGTGGAACTGAGGAATTGTTGAAGTACTCTTGTCTAACAGATCAAATTTATGATAAGGAAGCACCCCCTCCCAAATCACTCATTCATTTTAGATTATTGAATTGTTTCTGGTACGAGGGGTTTATATGGTTAATGATAGTTTTCAATAAGGGGAAAAAGGTATAATATAGTTTTCTTAAGTTAAACCCCAGGAGAACAATTTTCTTGATATTTTGACCCAGGTTGGCAATACCATTTTTCATCTGAACATGGAGACAAGGTATTTTTCCAAAGATGGAATGATTCTATTAAAATGACATGAAAATTTTATGGCTGGAATCCTAGAAGGATGTGTGGTTTTCAATAAAATATTAATGAAAAAAGCATTGTTAAAATGATACATTTCCCTTGGCATCTTTGGAGCCTTTTAATATAGAGCCTTTTAATATAAATTTCTGGATTTATCACTTACACAAGACCTTTTTTTCTCTCTGTACTAGTTTGAGTTATGTTTGCTGTCACTTACAATTTAAAGAGTTTTAATGACTAAAGAAATTGGTACCAGGAGTGGGGTGGTTTCCAGGCAGCCAAAATCCCACAAATATCTATTATAGAGCTATAAAAAACAGATTATGGAAATAGAGAGCATTTACACAAAAAGGAACTTTAACCTCATCTGACCTAACCATGTCATTTTATAAATAAGTAAATAAACTGACTCAATCAATACATTCTTTTTTTTTCAGGGACAAGGTCTTGTTCTCTCACCAAGGCTGGAGTATAGTGGTACAATTATAGCTCATTACAGCCTTGACCTCCTGGGTTCAAGTGATCCTCCTGACTCAGCCTCCCAAGTACCTAGGACTACAAGCATGCGCCATCACTCCCAGCAAATTGAAGTTTTTTTTTTTTTTTTTTTTTTTTTGAGATGGGGTCTTGCCGTGTTGCGCAGGCTGGTCTTGAACTCCTGGCCTCATGATCCTCCTGCCTAGCCTCCCAAAGGGCTGGGATTACAGGCATCAGGCACTACACCTGGCCTCAATATACTTTCACTGACTGAGACTTTATTTATTTATTTATTTGAGACAGAGTCTCACTCGGTTGCCCAGGCTGTAGTGCACCTGGCCTCAACATACTTCCACTGAATGAAACTTTATTTATTTATTTATTTATGTAAGACAGAGTCTCGCTCTGTTGCCCAAGCTGGAGTGCAACGGTGCGATCTCAGCTCACTGCAGCCTCCACTTCCTGGTTCAAGCAATTCTCCCACATCAGCTTCCCAAGTAGCTAGGACTACAGGTGTGCACCACCATGCCCGGCTAATTTTTGTATTTTTAGTAGAGATGGAGTTTCACTCCCACAGTGCTGGGATTACAGGTGTGAGCCACCATGCCTGGCTTCGACTTTACAGGATGGGTTATTATAGTCCAGCACCAACATTTACAGGAAAAGTAGTTTCTGAGAACACTCAAAATCAATACAGGGTATTGTGAAGCTTTGCCAATAGGAATTGGTCCCAATTCATGATGCAGATGAATAACTTCATTTATTTACTCCTTAAAGTTTTTTTTTGGCCGGGCGCGGTGGCTCACGCTTGTAATCCCAGCACTTTGGGAGGCCGAGGCGGGCGGATCACGAGATCAGAAGATCGAGACCACAGTGAAACCCTGTCTCTACTAAAAATGCAAAAGAATTAGCTGGGCGTGGTGGCGGGCGCCTGTAGTCGCAGCTACTCGGAGAGGCTGAGGCAGGAGAATGACGTGAACCCGGGAGGCGGAGCTTGCAGTGAGCTGAGATCGCGCCACTGCACTCCAGCCTGGGTGACAGAGCGAGACTCCGTCTCAAAAAAAAAAAAAAAACTTTTTGTCCCTTGTCGTTCTTGTCACTCAGGCTGGAGTGCAATAGCACAATCTCGGCTCACTGCAACCTCTGCCTCCCTGGTTCAAGCGATACTCCCGCCTCGGCCTCCTGAGTAGCTGGGATTACAGGCACGTGCCACCATGCCTGGCTAATTTTTTTTATATTTTTAGTAGAGACGGGGTTTCACTGTGTTAGCCAGGATGATCTCGATCTCCTGACCTCATGATCCGCCCGCCTCGGCCTCCCAAAGTGCTGGGATTGTAGACATTAGCCACTGCGCCTGGCCTAATTGTTGTATTTTTAGTAGAGGCGGGGTTTTGCCATGTTAGCCAGACTAGTCTCAAACTCCTGACCTCAGGTGATTGCCTGCCTTGGCCTCCCAAAGTGCTGGGATAACAGGCGTGAGCCACCACACCCGGCCCTCAAATATTTTTTGAGCACGAGAAATCTGTTAGCCATTGAGTTGATGATGGGCACAGAGCAGAGAACAGGATCAGCAAGGCCCATACCCTCAAGGAACTATGTGTCTACCGGGGCAGGTATTCAATAAACTAGTATTTTAATACAAATCAGTATTGTTAGTGTTATAATAGATAATGCAAATAAAAAGGGCAGGGTGATATGAGTCAATATAAAACAAGGACCTGCCCTTATATGGCATAATAAGAGGAGGCTTCCATGAGGAAACGGCATTTAAATTCAGACCTGAAGGATAGTGGAAATTTGCCAGGTGAAAGGAAGTTGCGAGGCAAGGTGTAGGATTCCAGGTACATACAAAACCCCTGTGGGAGGAAAAAAGCTTGTATACTTAAAGAGAAAACAAACCAGCATAAACGGAAATTAGTGTAGTGGGGGAGAGTAACTCAAGATGAGAATAGGGAGATAGGAGATGGATTGTACAGGAACTTTCTGAGACATTTGTTTTGTTTTTCTTTTGTTTTTGAGACAGTCTCACCCTGTCGCCCAGGCTGGAGTGCAGTGGCACAATCTTGGCTCACTGCAGCCTCCATCTCCCGGGTTCAAGTGATTCTCCTGTCTCAGCCTCCTGAGTAGCTGGGACTACAGGTGTGCACCACCATGCCTGGCTAATTTTTGTATTTTTAGTAGAGATGGGGTTTCACCGTGTTGGCCAGGCTGGTCTCGAACTCCTGACCTCAGATGATCCACCTGCCTTGGTTTCCCAAAGTGCTGGGATTACAGGCGTGAGCCACTATGCCTGGCCTCTGAGACATTTGGAAAGGAGCTTAGCCATTATCCTAAGAGCAAACGGGAATATGGGGTAGGGGTGGGTTATGATTTAGAGGAAACCAGAGTGAACGTAGAGAGAGAAGAGAGACATAGGGCACAATGCAGGCTGGAGATGACAGGGACTCAAAGGGTTCTGAGCAGAGATAGCAGTAAAGATAAAAAGAGGAAGCTGACTCCGTTAATATTCAGGAGGTAGACATAGTCCATTCTCTTCTTTCCTGTGCTAGTTTGAGCTGTGTTTGCTGTCACTGGAAATTCAAAGGGCTTTAACTTACCACAGTAATTGGTACTGGGAGGTGGTTTAGTGGCGAAGTAATGATTTAGTGATGACAATAATGTAAAACCAGGGGGAGGAAAGAGACAAGGATCATGCCCAGGTTTCCGGGATAAGGCAGGGAGGAGGTGTTAGTGACATTTATGACTTAATGGAACAATGAAGAAGGAGAAGGAAGAGAAATATTAGGAGATTGTGATGAAAGAGGGTGAGGCTGCTTTTGAGCTGTGTTCCAACTAAAGGACTTGATTAGGAAGCAAACAGAAACAGGATTGCAGTGAGAATCGTAAAGTGCAGCCAGACAGTCACGCTTTTCTAGCTAAGTTCCTCTAAAAAGATAAGGAAGGCAGAACTTCTGCATATGACCCCCCGAGTAAGTAAACATAGGACACCATGGTAGACTGGTAAATTGTCATTCCTTAAATCTGATATTTAAAAAAATCTATTAGCCATTTATTTAGTGGAGGCAGGGAGCACAAATAAGATATTTTTAATATTCTGAAATTTCATGTTTTGATTTATTTATTGTTTTTGAGAAAGGGCTCACTGCAGCCTCAACCTCCTGGGCTCAAATGATCAGTCCCCCGAAGTAGCTGGGACTGTAGGCGCGTGCCACCATGTCCAGCTAATTTTTTGTATTTTCGGTAGAGACGGGGTTTTGCCACGTTGCCCAGGCTGGTCTTGAACTCCTGAGCTGAAGTGATCCACCTGCCTCGATCTCCCAAGGTGCTAGGATTACAAGCATGAGCCAGTGTGCCCGGCCTCATGTTTTACTCAAATGCACCCAGACTTTACTTTTCTACAATAACAATGTAGACGTGATCATAAAGCATGCTTTTAAAATTACCAAGTGATTTGAATTAGCATTATGCTAAAAGTCTTATTTTTATATCTCGTCACGATAACCCTTATAAGGTAGATATGTTAATGTCTGTTGTTTAAGACACAGAGAGGTTAAGCTACTTCTACAAGGTTACACCACTAATAATTTATAAGCTAGGATTTGAGTCCAAGTTTGTCTGAATATAGAACGTTTTTTGTTTGTTTGTTTTTTGAGATGGAGTCTTGCTCTGTCGCCCAGGCTGGAGTGCAGTGGTGCAGTCTTGGCTCACTGCAACCTCCACCTTCTGGGTTCAAGCAATTCTCCTGCTTCAGCCTCCCGAGTAGCTAGGATTACAAGCGCCTACTACCACGCCTGGCTAATTTTTGTATTTTTAGTATAGACTAAACATGGTTTCACCATGTTGGGCATGCTGGTCTCGAACTCCTGACCTTGCGATCTGCTTGCATCAGCCTCCCAAAGTGCTGGGATTACAGGCATGGGCCACCGTGCCTGACCTTTTTTTTTTTTTTAGACAGGGTCTCACTCTGTTGCACAGGCTGGAATGTAGTGGTATGATCATGGCTCACTGCAGCCTTGACTCCCCTGGCTCATGATCCTCCCACCTCAGTTTTCTGAGCAGCTGGACTACAGGTGTGCACCACCACACCCACCTAATTAAAAAAAAAGATTTTTTTCTTGAGAGATGGGGGCTTGCTTTGTTGCTCAGGTTGGTCTTGAACTCCTGGCCTCAAGCAATTCTCCAGCCTCAGTCTCCCAAAGTTTGGGATTACAGGCATGAGCCACGGCATCTGGCTTAGTCAGTTACTTTTGATGTGTGTAGTAGCTAGCAAGTTAGGCTCAATTTTGTTAAATAAAATGTAGGAACATAGATAACTAATTTTTACATTCTTCAAACTCTGTTTATTCTATCTTAAACACAAAACACCATTAAAACCAAGTAACATTATTTGTAGTATGGCATTTTTAAAAACAAAGCAAATTTTAATGATTTTTAAAAATAGACTAAGCTAATTACTAAACCAAGTATTTCATTACTTGTTATAAGAATTTAAATATTATTACTTATTGTAAATGTTTAAACTTGAAATCTTATATAAAAGAAACATACCTCCAAAATATTACCCAAAGACGTGTTTTTAAAGCTTTTATTTAAAAAAAAGGGTAAAACAAGAGATGACATTTTAAAAAGACAAGACAGTAATTAAATCATAGTACCGTGTCCCTTTTAATTTGCCGTAATAATTTCTTTTCCTTGGAGTCTTCTTTTTTATGCTCATTTCTTTGCAAAGAAAAATTACAAAAAAATGTTTTCCAACATAAAAAATGAATACAGGGCCAGGCGCGGTGGCTTACTCCTGTAATCCCAGCACTTTGGGAGGCCAAGGTGGGTGGATCACCTGAGGTCAGGAGTTTGAGACCTGCCTGGTCAACATGGTGAAATCCTGTCTCTACTAAAAACACAAAAATTAGCCAGGCATGGTAGCGGGCACCTGTAAATCCCAGCTACTGGGGAGGCTGAGGCAGGAGAATCACTTGAACTCAGGAGGCGGGGGTTGCAGTGAGCTGAGATCGCGCTACTGCTCTCCAGCCTGGGCAACAAGAGCAAGACTCCATCTCAAAAGAAAAAAAAATGAATTTGGGGTCTCCTTGGGAGCTATAAACAGTGGATGCATTTTTTCAGTGACAAAATGAACATGTGAAACTGATGAAGCAGAAATTGTGTCTGATTCTTACATGTTCGTGCATATGGTGATACAAGCACAAACACTTTATCTTGCAGACAAGAGAATATTTCCAGTTTTGACCTATGAAGAACAAAAACTAGGACAAAGCTCTTTCTTTGTCAGAGAAATCTCATCAGTTTTCAATACCACCAATGCAATTGTGAAATGATTTGACCTAAGGTTTATCTATAATTCCTCAGTTCACAGGTACAACAAATATTGGCTCCTCCTTTTAAAGGCAGTGTGTCTGTGTGTGTGTATGTGTGTGTGTGTGTGTTCTGTTGATTTATATTTTTAAAAAAATTCTGGAAAACTCTTAACATAAAGATTTGGCCTAAGGGTTAGAACTTCGTTCTAGCCTGCAAGGGATCCCTAAGTTCTGTCATTCTACCACTAAAGCCAAGCTTCTCGGTTCTACTCAGAAGCTTACATCATAGACAGAAACGGAAAGGCAAAAATGAAAAAGAGGAATATGAAAAAGTGGGAGAGAAAAAGAAAAACATGAAAAATTTCTCTATAATTCTATTAAGTGAGAATATGTCAGCTGGGCACAGTGGCTCATGCCTGTAATCCCAGCACTTTAGGAGGCCAAGGCAGGTGGATCACTTGAGCTCAGGAGTTCGAGACCAGCCTGGCCAACATGGTGAAACCCCATCTCTACTAAACATTCAAAAATTAGCTGGGCATGGTGGTGCACACCTGGAGTCCCAGCTACTCGGAAGACTGAGGCATGAGAATCGTTTGAACCTGGGAGGCGGAGGCTGCAGTGAGCTGTGATTGTGCCACTGCACTCCAGCCTAGGTGACAGATGGAGACTCCGTCTCAAAAAAAGAAAAAAAAAGAGAGAATATGTCCTGTGTTAGCTTGATTAGGAAAGAAAGAAAGAGACAGAGAGAGAGCGAGGGAGGGAGGGAGGGAGGGAAAGAGAGAGAGAAAGAGAAAGAGAGAGCAAGAGAGCAAGAATAAAAAAGAAAGAAAAAGAAAAAGAAAGAAAGAAAAGAGGCCGGGCGCGGTGGCTCACGCCTGTAATCCCAGCACTTTGGGAGGCCGAGGCGGGCGGATGACGAGGTCAGGAGATCAAGACCATCCTGGCTAACACAGTGAAACCCCTTCTCTACTAAAAATACAAAAAATTATCTGAGTGTGGTGGCGCCTGTGGTCCCAGCTACTCGGGAGGCTGAGGCAGGAGAATGGCGTGAACCCGGGAGGTGGAGCTTGCAGTGAGCCAAGATCGTGCCACTGCACTCCAGCCTGGGCGACAGAGCGAGACTCCATCTCAAAAAAAATAAAAAAAAAAAGAAAGAAAGAAAGAGAGGGAATATGATTTGTGCTATCATAGAACTGAACATATTTCTGATTTCAGTGATGAAATCATGTTCATGTTGGTTTATCAAACACATGTAATTTATCTTTTATATGTATAAATATCAGATAATAAAGTATAAATATCAGATAATATTTATACATAAATCTAAATTTGTACGAATGTCCTGCTTTCAGGCTGGGCTGGAGTGATTGTTATTGGATCAATCTTTTGTTTTCAATCACTGTAAATAATAATGTTTTGTATGATTTGGTTTATTTGATTGTTTTTGCTCATGAACACCGTAACTGCATGTAAAAGAAATACTCTTAAACGTCTGAGTCCACATAAATACCCATTTCAATACCAAATTTGGTAAAAGTTGCAATAATTTGCAATGGAAGCACTGAATATGAACTAGACATATCCCATAAATAGTAAAGCTTGGAGCTTTGTATCCAAAGTGCTAAATTGCCATTTTGGAAGTTGAAGAAAAACTTAAATTGCTTTTCTAGCCAGTTAATTGTTTAACTATTAGAATTTTCAATGTAAGCCATGATTACTGAGATTTATATTGGAGAAACACTCAGCAAGAAAAATATTGTCAGCATTTCCAGTGACACTGCTGTTGAAAAACGTCAATCTCGATGCATATAAAAATACTGTCACCTTTTGCTATCAGAATGTGCTCTTTCCTTCTCTAATGGAACTCCATAGTTATATGCATTAAACAGAAATTAAAAAGAAATGAGTAAAGAAGAAAAGACAGGGAAGAGAGAAAAGGCAGGGCAGGAGGAGAGGAGAGAACTGGCCCACCTTCTTCCCAGTATTTTTTTTTTTTTTTTTTTTTTTTGAGACGGAGTCTCGCTCTGTCGCCCAGGCCGGAGTGCAGGGGCGCAATCTCGGATCCCTGCAAGCTCCGCCTCCCGGGTTCACGCCATTCTCCTGCCTCAGCCTCCCGAGTAGCTGGGACCACAAGCGCCACCACGCCCGGCTAATTTTTTGTATTTTTAGTAGATACTGGGTTTCACCGTGTTTCGCAGGATGGTCTTGATCTCCTAACCTCGTGATCCGCCCACCTCGGCCTCCCAAATTGCTGGGATTACAGGCGTGAGCCACTGCGCCTGGCCCTTCCCAGTATTCAATGTGGCATATGGGGCAGCACCACCTTTGGCAAACTTTAGAACAGAGAGTGAATGTTTTAGCAGGCCACTGAATTAAAATTTGTGGCTCCTGGATTTCAAAGGTGGTTAACGTAGTAATTTGCTGGGAATTATCAAAGGCAGAGAAAATATTGCTGCATGGTAATATCCTAGCTATGGACAATAATTAGCACTTTCAGGCAGCAAGGATTACAAAAGCAAATTTTCTCTAAATTCTCTGCCAAATTCAGCTAAAATTTCAGGATACAGCACAGGAATTCCAATGCACACAACCACACGAGGTTCTAAGGTTTCACATTCTCAAAATTCATCATTCTAGAATGTTCTAGGGTGATATCATTGACCTTTGTGGGCAACCCTTTTCTGCACAGTCAGACCAGTACCGGTAGTTGAGAGTTGTGGGTAAACTTGGCTCTCATAAAAAAGAAAGGCATTGTATTTCAAGTCTTTACAGTAGATGTTTTTGTGGGACTTACCAAAGGAGGGAAGGAACCTCTTTGAGTTTGTGAGCCATCAACAAATCTGAGTGCCATTTGTGTGTTTCACTGGCCATTCTGAACAAGTAGAAAGGAAACTGGGATGGAAGTTAGGAAATTATGTTCCATCCTGGCTCTTTCACTAAAACCCAATTTATGAGTATATAAGATGCAATTTCCCTTATGCGAAAGACAATTCAAAAATTGCTCCATATCATATGTGTCCATACCACAAATGGAAAGCCTAGTATTAAAGTTACAAAATAATGATGTCACCTCTAGTAGTGAAATAAGGAAACAAAATATAACAGCAAAAATAAGAGTTTCCCATCATATCGGTAGTTTCCTTAACAAAAATAACCACAGGGCAACTGATCAGAAGGAAAGTATTACCCTAAAATTTTAGATTTAAATTTGTTACTGCTATAATAATGCTGCATACCAAAACTGATTGACATCTAAACATTTCTGTGTAGTGCTGAGATTTTCATATCTATTTTTTTTTTCAGGGTAAGACTGACTTTTTTTGCTAATATTGTACCCATGACATCTCATTGGATTCTAATATATATAAGGATAGCATATTTACATCAACAAGACAACATTTTTCATTTTATACTTTCAGATCATTGTCTCTATATAAAAAAGATATTTAATATTTTAATTTTCAAAAATGTCTCTGTAAATAAGATGCATCTTACACAGACTGTATGTCTTACAGAATAGCAATTATATTCAATATGTTTATTTCTTTGTGTTACAATTTCCTTGTTTACCTTATAGAGATGATTCAGGACCCTACTGAATCCACTAGGCTGTTGCAAATATCAAGATCATTTATGCAATAGTCATTTGAGAAAAATAAAGCATGATGCAAAATATTGCTATGCTGATACCAACTATATGAGCAGCTAGGGATTAAGCCAGATCCCCGTAGGGAACAGAATATTCAACTTCCTCCTTGCAGTGAGGTGATAAAACCTGTATGGACCAGCTGGGTAACCCTAGGGGGAAAGAAATTGTTTAAAGAGAACTTTCTAAGGCTGGTAGGAAGTTGAATTTTCTTACCAATAGAAGCAGCTGAACTATTTGTTTTTTACACATTAAATTTGAAGTTGGTCTCTGATTTCCACCCATTGCCCAAGAGTTTAAGAAAGAGAGATGACCACAGCTACTGATGATTAACATATCAAATGTTTTTGTCTGTGGTAAACACAAAAATTCCTGAATTTCCTCTCAGAAGCTATTGTTGCATAGAAATGTATTATTATTTAGTCCTCCACAAATCGAAACCATTTTTTTCTTTAGAAATACTCCCAGATTGGCTGGGTGCAGTGGCTCACACTTGTAATGCCAGCACTTTGGAAGGCTGAGGCAGGCAAATCACTTGAGGTCAGGAGATCAAGACCAGCCTGGCCAACATGGTAAAACCGTGTCTCTACTAAAAATACAAAAATTAGCCAGGTGTGGTGGTGTACACTTGTAATCCCAGCTACTGGGAAGGCTGAGGCATAAGAATCACTTGAACCCGGGAGGTGGAAGTTGCAGTCAGCCGAGATCGTGCCACTGCACTCCAGCCTGGGCTATAGAGTGAGATTCCGTCTCAAAAAAAAAAAAAAAAAAAAAAAAAAAAGAAAGAAAAAGAAGAAGAAATACCCCCAGATATATGCTTCATCCTTTAACACTGCCCAAGTATCTGAATGCTTCTCTTGGATGTATTTTAAATAAAATTCTGTACACATAATCATCTCATCTAATATTTTAGTCTCCCACATAAAAATCTCAGCAAAAAATCCAGCTTTTACTGAGATTACCTGTTTTAGATGTATGTTAGAGTGGAAAATGCAAAAGTAGAGAAAAAAGGTTGTAAGGAACTGCTTTAAAATGGAAACAATCTTTTCCACTGGTCAATAGGATTATGGCTAATCTAATCTTGATGTTGAGCCCTTGACCCATATGCTCTACAAGTGTGTCTGTCTGTTTCACAAGTGTGTATTACTTTTATAACACAGGTGTGGGGGAGTCAGTTGCACAGAAAGAGTCTCAGGAATGCTAGATCAATATAACACCTCAGGTGCCACTGAAATGGTCTCAGACGTTTAGGAATTGGAAGGCGCACAAAAGCTGTTTTCACAGCTAGCTCAACCTGCTTAAACAATGTTAAATGCATAATAGTCTTTTTTTTTTTTCTTAGAGATAAATAGCATTTTAGAAAAAAAATAAGGAAAAGCATACTCCCTTTTGGGGGCAACTGATTTGGCAAAATTTAACGAGGTTTTTAAAACTCAACAGTCATGGAGCACCATTAAATATTCACACAAAAAGACCCAGGCAGCTTAGAGATTAATATTTCCTTGGTCACAAGACGCCTAATTGACTTGCAACAAGACAAAATATTCAGTGCATCTGGTTGGGGCCAACATGGATGATGACGTGTTTCTCATAAGCCCTTTTCATTGTTTTCTCAATTTGCTTCAGAAAAACTTGCGGGATTCGTCCACATAAAGTGTGCACAGTCTCCAAAAACTTCAGCTGAAGGGGATAATACATGGATTGAAAGAGATTGTCTTGAAAGGGAAACTGAAAGATGACAAAAAAAAGTTTATTTAGTAACGGAAATGCCATTTTAAATGCAGATCATTTTTACTAAGAAATGACACAGGAATTACGATAAGCCCACAGGCACAGGTTTGGACAAGTGAAAAGACCTTTGAGGATCTAACTTAAAATCTTGTCTCAGCTGTGCAACCCCAGGTAATCATTTAAACTCTCTGAACCTCAGTTTCTTTACCTCTTTAAAAAGAAAAAGGCCAGGCATGGTGGCTTACACCTGTAACCCCAGCACTTTGAGAGGCCGAGGTGGGAGGACCACTTGAGCCCAGGAGTTTGAGACCAGCCTGAGCAACATGGCAAGACCCCATCTCATTAAAAAAGAATAGTAATAAAATTAAAAAAAAAAATTGGGGTCCTTAAGGGTCTTACAATCTAAAAATGATGCCTGTCTAAGGACAGGAAAGTCCATATATCATAGCATGTTTATGCTGAGTAGAAGCAAGGCTCAAGATACTCACTTGAAATCTACTACAACAAAACAATGAATTCTTCATCTTTTTTGCCCTTAATCTTAATGAAGAAACTTTAGGGTATGTCTATGGCAATCTCGTGAAGTTCAGGGTTTAACAATTACTAGTAAAATTTATTGGCAATAGACCATATTTTGATAATTCAGGTACCAAATATTAGTGGTTGTTTACTTCCCTCTTAATATTGGGCCTTTGAGATCATCACTGTCATTTTTAAAAATTCTTTTGTTTTTTCCATGGAATACATCTATGAGCAGTATATCCCAAAATAAATCTTTCAGACCACTTAGTTATGCACATGTGTCAAAGTTTTATTACAATCTTGTTGAAAGGGAAAAGGCTGGTAGTAGATCAAGCCAAAGATCCACTCTTGTTCAGGACATTTTATATGGAAAGACTAGCGAGAAATGAAAAGAAGAATGGTTAAAGATCAGTACACTCTTGCCTAACAGGAGAGGTGGGTGTCTGGTTTCCTAGAACAAATGTTAATTAATCCTTTAAAATTAATCAGAAATACTGCTTACACAGGTTTATCAGAGATGCCAATTTCTTCTCGGAAGGAGATTATGTATTATGTAATGCAAGAAGGTTCTCTTCCAGACCAGGTTTGGGATACTTTTTCTTTAATCATGAAATTTAAACCATTGATAAACCCCTTGAGGCCAGTCCTGAATCTGTCCTTTTCACCACTGTAGCCCCAGTAATGGGAACAGGATAGGTCAAAACCTTGGAATCACCCTCAATTCCTCTCTTTCACCCGACAACCCTCATCCAGTTCATCAGCAAGTCCTGTAAACTCTGTCTCAACAACATATCCCAAATATGGCCACTTCTTCCCATTTTCCTGCCACCACGCAAGCCCACGCTGGCCCCATTGCTCATCCAGGTGGCTGCGATTAGTCTCACAAATAAATAGCCTTTGTGTTTTCACTCTTGCATCCCTTCCACCACGTTACCAAGGTGATATTTTTAAATCATAAATCAGAGCCTATCACTTTCCTGAAGGGGCTTTCCACTGCCATTAGAATGAGATTCCAACTCCTCCCTTGTTCTAAAGGTTCAAGGTGACCTGGAAACTCTCCCCTCTCAGTTCCTCCTCTCTCCTCTTATCTGGCCATTCCTGTCTTTCCAGCACACCAAATTCATTCCCGCCTCCGGGACTTTCCCTTGGTTATTCCTTCTGTTTCACGGGATTTTCCCCAGATTTCCCCTGGGCTGCCTCCATCTGATAAGTCTAGGACTTACAAGCAGCCTTCCTGGTGCCCCTCCCCCCAGCTAGTAGAACACTCCTCTCCAGCCCGGGACTTTGGACCCATCAGCCCACTCTTTTGACACCTTTTGAAGTCCTTTCACTATCTCAGAGGATTTTTTTTTTCTTTTTTTTCTTTTTTTTTTTTTTTGAGATAGAGTCTTGCTGTGTCACCCAGGCTGGAGTGCAGAGGGGCAATCACGGCTCACTGCAGCCTTGAACTCCTGAGCTCAAGTGATCCTCCATCTCAGCCTCACAATTAGCTGGGACCACAGGCACTTGCCACGATGCCCAGTTGTTATTATTTTTTTTCCTAAAGAGGCAAAGTCTTGCTCTGGCTGGAGTACAGTGGTGCCATCCTGGCTCACTGTAGCCTTGGCCTCCTAAGCTCAAGGGATCTTCCCACCCCAGCCCCAGCCCCTCCCTGCCCAGTAGCTGGGACTATGGGCATGTGCCACCAGGCTAATTTTTTTTTTTTTTTTTTTTTAATTTTTGTAGAGACACATCTCACTATGTTGCCCAGGCTCAATTTTTCCTTCTTTCTTTTTCTCAATGAGTATTGTCTGGCTTCCCCCACCAGAATATATGCTTTTTAAAAATTTTTTATTTATTTATTTTTTTTCCAAGACAGTCTTGCTCTGTCACCCAGGCTGGAGTGCAGTGGTGCAATCTCGGCTCACTGCAACTTCCGCCTCCTGGGTTCAAGCAATTCTCCTGCCTCAGCCTCCTGAGTAGCTGGGATTACAGGTGCCTGCCACCGCGCCTGGCTTATTTTTGTATTTTTAGTAGAGACGGGGTTTCACCATATTGGCCACGCTGGTCTTGAACTCATGACCTCAGGTGATCCACCTGCCTCAGTCTCCCAAAGTGCTGGGATTACAGGCGTGACCCACTGCACCCAGCTCAGAATATATGCTTCTTAAAGACTAGGGCTTTATCTTATTACCTTCCAAATTCCTAGAAACTAGAATTGTTCCTGCATAAAATAGATGCTTCATAAATGATTGTCAAGAGAATTACTGCAAAAATGTCTATCTGATAGATGCCTTCTTGTGGGGAGGCTGCACTGCCCTTTCACACAAACACGTACGACACAGGTTAGGATGTCTATGAGCACCTGAAACAGAGAGAGAAATAGAGAGAAAGAGAGATAATATTTTCAGAGACAGATGAAGGGAGAAAAAGAAAAAAATATATATAGAGAAAATGTTTATAAGCAAGAAGAGAGAGAGAAATGTGAAAAAGCTAGAGAAAGTGTGAAATCGTTATCATCAAAACAACTTCTTTATATCTTTTTTTTTTTTCAGATGGAGTGTCACTCTGTCGCCCACGCTGGAGTGCAGTGGCACGATCCTGGCTTGCTGTAACCTCTGCCTCCCGGTTTCAAGCCATTCTCCAACCTCAGCCTCCCAAGTAGCTGGGATTACAGGCATGAGCCACCAGGCCCGGCTAATTTTCATGTTTTTAGTAGAGACAGGGTTTCGCCACTTTGGCCAGGCTGGTCTCGAACTCCTGACCTCAAGTGATCCACCTGCCTCAGCCTCCCAAAGTGCTGTACAGGCGTGAGCCACCGCACCTGGCCAAAACAACTTCTAATTATTGCACAAACTGTAAGTCAAGCTCTGTACTAAAAGTGTAAAGACTATCATTTCGTTGAATTTTCATAACACTTGTTTAAGGTAGATAATCTTATTATCTACGCTTGACAGATGAAAATCTGAGGCCCAGTGAGGTAAGGGCACAGTTAATGGCAAATCACCAGAAAGTGGCAAAATTGGGGTTTGAACCCGTCTGTCCAGGCCCAAAGCCAAGCTCTGACCCACTACACAATGGTTCACAGCATTGTAGAGAATGGGGAAATACAGCTTTTATGATGGAGTCTCTTTATATTTACTCACATTTTGGGTCAGGGTTAGTGATTTTTCTGATTGAAATGCCTGAATGAAAACTGTATTTTTAGGCCCAACTGAGGAAAATCATGGAGTGTACTAAGCAGAATCATTTATGAAACAAAGTTGTTCAGCCCTCTTTCTGATCCCCCAGAAAACAAACAAGATGAGTTGTAACTCAAGAACCACAACTGCTCAACTCCAAACCAGGGGTGACAGATCACAAAAGAAACCCAAGAGTGGCTCTGATAGACACATGGCTGCTGTGTACTTATTTAACTTCTGCTTGTACTCCTGAATGAGTTTGCCCCTGGAGTCAGCGTTTGAATATTTAAATGTGAGGATATCATTAAGCACAGAACAAATTTTCTGCGTAATTAAATCACGCAGCCTTTGAAAACCAAACAGCAGGAAATGCAGAAGAAAAAGCTTGGATGCACGCTAAACACTTTCCCTGTACAGAAGTCAACTCTAGGAATTTCCTTTTTCTTTTTTTGAGATGGAATTTCACTCTTGTTGCCCAGGCTGGAGTGCCATGGCATGATCTCGGCTCACTGCAACCTCTGCTTCCTCGGTTCAAGTGATTCTCCTGCCTCAGCCACCCGAGTAGCTGGGATTACAGGCATGCACCACGACGCCCGGCTAATTTTATATTTTTAGTAGAGAGAGGGTTTCTCCATGTTGGTCAGGCTGGTCTCGAACTCCTGACCTCAGGTGATCCACCCACCTCGGCCTCCCAAAGTGCTGGGATTACAGACGTGAGCCACCACGCTCAGCCAACTCTGGGAATTTCAGAGTTGGAATTCTCCAGGACTCCCCCTAGCAAATGCATACTTTCTTTTTTTCATTTATTTTCTTTTTTTTAATTTGTCTTTTCTGAGACAGGGTCTTACTATGTTGCCCAGGCTGGTCTTGAACTCCTCGCCTCAGCCTCCAAAGTGCTGGGATTATAGGCATGAGGTACTGTACTGGGCCTATTTAATTAATTAATTAATTGGTTTTTTTGAGATGGAGTGTCACTCTGTCACCCAGGCTGGAGTGCAGTAGTGCAATCAAGACTCACTGCAACCTCCACCTCCCAGGTTCAAGCAATTCTCCTGTCTCAGCCTAGCTGAGGATTATAGGCGTGCACCACCATACCCAGCTAACTTTTGTATTTTTGTATTTTTAGTAGAGATGGGGTTTTACCATGTTGGCCAGGCTGGTCTTGAATTCCTAACCTCAAGTGATCTGCCTACCTGAATAGCTGGGATTAAAGGCGTGCACCACCATACTCGGCTAATTTTTGTATTTTTAGTAGAGATGGGGTTTTACCATGTTGGCCAGGCTGGTCTTGAATTCCTAACCTCAAGTGATCTGCCTATCTCAGCCTCCCAATGTGCTAGGATTACAGGCATAAACCACCACAACAGGCCGATTTTATTTTTTATAGAGATGGGGTCTCACTATGTTGGCTGTGCTGACCTCAAACTCCTCTTAGGAGCAATCCTCTCACTTCTTAGCCTCTTAAAGTGCTGGGATTACAGGCATGAGCCACTGTGCTGGGCCTTAAATGTTTTATTATTTTTTTTTGCAAATGCACATTTTCATACACAAAAAAATGTTACTATGTTACAGGATTTACCCCCTACCTCACTTCTACCAAAGCCTGTTCATGAAACTGAGAGAATCTGATCTTTAACAACAAAGTCTAATAAATTCTACATGTTTTATGTCAGGGGTTGGCAAACTTTTTCTGTAAAGTAGTAGATGGTAAATATTTTAGACTTTGTAGACCATATGTCCTTTGTCACAACTAATCATCCTGTGCCAACATAGCCATAGATAATACATAAACGGCCAGGCATGATGGCTCAGACCTGTAGTCCTAGCACTTTGTGAGGCTGGGATGGGAAGATCACTTGAGGCCAGGAGTTTGAAATCAGCCTGGGCAACAAAGCAAGATCCCATCTCCATCAAAAGAAAAATGACAATACATAAATGAACAGGTATCAATGGTTCCCAATATGACTTTATTTACCAGTGCTGACATTTGAATTTCATATAGTTTTCTTGTGTCACGAAATTTTTTTTTTTTTGAGACAGGGTCTGGCTCTGTTGCCCAAGCTGGAGTGAAGTGGTGCAATCATAGCTCACTGCAGCCTTGAACTCCTGGGTCAAGTGATCCTCCTGCCTCAGCCTCCCAAGTCACCGAGATTACAGGCATGAGGCTTCCCTTATTTTTTGAATTTTTTGTACAGATGGGGTCTTACTATGTTGCAGTTTTCTTGAGAAAGTTGCATAAAGGGCTCCAGACAGCCATGTTCATACACATACCTGCATTCCTACCGTATTTTCTCCTCTCTTTTCCCATCCCTAGCCCTCGAGTCCATAAAGAGGCAAGAACCCTCTTTTTTTTTTTTTTTTTTTTTTGAGATGGAGTCTTGCTCTCCAGCCCAGACTGGAGTGCAATGGTGCCATCTCAGTTCCCTGCAAGCTCCGCCTCCTGGGTTCACGCCATTCTCCTGCCTCAGCCTCCCGAGTAGCTGGGACTACAGGCGCCCGCCACCACAAAAAATTTTTTTTTTGTATTTTTTAGTAGAGACAGGATTTCACCATGTTAGGAAAGTCTCGATCTCCTGACCTCATGATCTGTCCACCTTGGCCTCCCAAAGTGCTGGGATTACAGGCATGAGCCACTGCGCCAAGCCTAATTTTTGTATTTTTAGTAGAGACAGGGTTTCACCATATTGGCCAGGTTGGTCTCGAACTCCTGACCTCGTGATCCACCCGCCTTGGCCTCCCAAAGTGCTGGGATTACAGGCGTGAGCCACTACACCCAGCCAAGAACCTTTTCTTCAGTGCCCCTTGGCAGTGAGAAGGTTCCTGCCATCTGTGCTGTATGTACTTGACTCTTATCTTGTACCCTTTGGTGGGGAAAAATGGAAGACTGGGGAGTCAGGGCCTCTTTCTGCTGCTTGCATGCACTTCTGCAGTTAAGCAAATAAAGGCTTGATTGTTACTTTTAGTTTGGCTCCTTGTCCTAACTCAACACCTTGACCCCGATTGAGTAACAGATTGGACCTGGCAACTAGGCAACGTATTTAGCTAGAACTGAATAATATCATATTCTTTTTATTGTCTAATCTTGATCCTATGTGTTACCTTCCACTATGGCAAAAGGCAAAGAAGTTGTCTTTGTGACATGAAATTTCCTCCTAATGTAGGTGGCTCACACCCGTAATCCCAACATTTTGGGAGGCTGAGGCGAGTGGATCACTTGAGGTCAGGAGTTCGAGACCAGCCCGGCCAACATGGTGAAACCCCATCTCTACTAAAAATACAAAAATTTGCCAGGCATGGTGGCACGTGCCTGTAGTCCCAGCTACTTGGGAGGCTGAGGCAGGAAAATCACTTGAACCCAGGAGGTGGAGGTTGCAGTAAGCCAAGATCCCACCACTGCACTCCAGCCTGGGTAACACAGCAAGACTCCATCTCAAAAAACAAAAACAAAAAACAGAAATTTCCTCCTAAAGTAAATTTAGTTAAGTAAAAGATAATGAATGGTGTACGTGGAAATAAGTCAAGTAGATATGACATAGTACAAGGTGGCAAGAGGATATAGTGACACAGCGTGACTGAGGTTGGGAATAACTGGTATAACTCTATGCTTTGGGAATATTTGGCCTTCGAAGGGACAGGTGACTAAAGCGCCGATATTGCTTCATGCGGATAAGCACATCTGCTAACAGAAGCAAGGGCACACTTACATCCCGTACTGCTTCATAGAGCGCTCTAAACGTTGGTTGCTTATCGTCATGGTAGACGCCTCGGTTTCCATGCAGAACAGACACACCTTCATGCTCAGCCTCTCTGCAGTTGCTTCCGTACATGCAGTGATCAGGACGGTAGTTCCACTGGCAGGGGAATACATAGAGACACTCTGGTGGTAAAAAGAGAAAGACATATATGTCCACAGTGAGTGCCAGCTCTCATGCACATGTCCCGCGATTAAACTGTTTCCACTAACTGTACACAAGCATGTAATTTCAAAGTACAGGAGTGTGATTTTTTACTCATAGATCAAATTTTGCCGCATTTGTCAAAATTCTGAGATCAAGAATTGAAGCAGCACACAGTGATGATGTAGATTTCATCTAAAAAAAGAAGAGAGTATTGCATCTTAAATAAGAAAGCAAACACAGGCATCAGGCAGCCTGGGTCCAAATATCAACTCTCTCACTCAAAACCACTGAAATCCATGTCTAGTCACTTAACTTCCTGTACTTCTGTTTTCTCATCTGTAAATGGGAATAATACAACCTCTATCTTATTTTGATGATTAAACTTTAAACATACATGTAAAATGCTTAGCAGGGTATCAAACAGACAGTAGTGGTTCAATAATGTTAGCAGTTGCACTGGCTGGGTGTGGCAGCTCACACCTGTAATCCCAGCGTTTGGGAGGCCAAGGTGGAAGGATCACTCGAGGTCAGGAGTTTGAGACCAGCTTGGGCAACATAGCGAGACCCCTGTCTCTACACAAATTTTAAAAATTAGCAGCTGGGCCAGGCATGGTGGCTCACGCCTGTAATCCCAGCACTTTGGGAGGCCAAGGCATGCAAATCACCTGAGGTCAGGAGTTTGAGATCAGCCTGGCCAACATGGCGAAACCTGTCTCTACTAAAAATACAAAAATTAGCCAGCCATGGTGGCACACACCTGTAATCCTACCTACTTGGGAGGCTGAGGCGGGAGAATAGCCAGGAGGTGGCAGAGGTTGCAGTGATCCAAGATCACACCACTACACTCCACCCTGAGCAACAAAATGAGACTCTGTCTCAAAACAAAAAAAACAAACAAACCAAAAAAATTACAAAAATAAATTAGCCAGGCATGGTGGCATACTTGAAGTTACTGGGAGGCTGAGATGGGAGGATTCCTTGAGCCCAGGAGTTAGAGGTTACAGTGAGCTATGATCATGCCACTGCACTCTAGCCTGTGACGGAGTGAGATCCTGCATCAAAAAAAAAAAGATACACACAAAAACATGTCAAAAATAGTGTTAGCAGTTGTAATCAACTCTTTGGAAAGGTTTTATAAAATGGACAGAGCTAAAAAAGAGGAGTCAAGATTAAAGTAAAGATTCTGCTTCAGATTAAGAACAAACAAAAAACAAAAGAAAAAAAAAAACCAGCAAAAACCCCCACTTTCGGCTGGGTACAGTAGCTCACACCTGTAATCCCAGCACTTTGGAAGGCTGAGATTGGTGGATAACTTGAGGTCAGGAGTTCGAGACCAGCCTGACCAACATGATAAAACCCTGTCTCTACTACAAATACAAACATTAGCCAGGCATGGAGGCAGGAGCCTGTAATCCCAGATACTCAGGAGGCTGAGGCACGAGAATCTAGAACCCGGAAGGCAGAGGTTGCAGTGAGCTGAGATCACACCACTGCACTCCAGCCTGGGTGACGGAGTGAGACTCCATCTCAAAAACAAAAACCAACAACAACAAAAAAAACCCCACCTACAACAGGAAAGAGAAAAACCCCAAAGCAAAAAGCAAAGAAAAAAAAGCTCTGTGCCAAGGTAACTATATGCACCACGGCCATATGTGCACATATGTACACAGGGGTGTTTGTATCTCTAAACCCTGGTTGGTTCTCAACCAGGGGCAACTTTGCCCCCTCCCCACTCCTCTACCCCAGGGCCATTTGGCAATATTTGGAGGGAGACACTGTTGACTGTTATACATGGGGGAGGCTGCTACTGGCATCTAGTGGGTGCTCTGAACATCCTATAATCAACGGGACGGTCCCCAACAATAGCAATAGTGATGACGTTGAGAAACTCTGCCCTAATCCTATTGGATTCAGCAAGTTTCCTCTTGGTGACCAGAATTATACAATTAGCAATAAATTCACGACCCCCTAGCTTCCTGGCTTCTCAGCTTGATGCTTCTCAGGGTTGGGGGCAGAGGAGTATGGATCAAAGCTCTCTGCAAATGTGTGTTGCTGATCATGAGAAAGGCCCTGTGAGAGAGCACAAGAGAGGATTACAGCAAATCAGTAACACCACCACCATTGGAAAAGCAACTTCAAGATGTGCTTGTTCATTGGGTTGATGGCATTCCTGTCTCATGGAAAAAATCATTGCTTAGTGATTACTTACAGAAAGCTTCAAGATGGAAAGCAAATAATGAAGTGATTGTCACACATCCCGTCTGGCAGGCTGTGTATGTTTCCATGGCTCAGTCTTTTATAGGACAGTGACATTCAGGCATCCTTTATCAAATTCCTAATTGCTCATAACACACTGTGACATTTCTCTTTTCTCAGGAGAACTCCATTCCACCATGACATTCCCTTACTTGCATTTACCTGAACATTTGCACATACATAGTACCTAAGTGGGACGGAGTAGTGACCATCCTCAAGTCACCCTATATAGATTTGAATCACAACTCCTCTATTAGCTGCCTGACCTTTCTGCAATTTAATGCAGAGGTTGGATATGAGGATTAAATAAAGGAAAATATCTAAAAGTGCTTTTGAACTGTGCCTGGCCACACCCAACTGCTTCCTTTTGTCACCCAATGGGTCACATCACTCATTAATGATGCTCATCCAAGCATTTACATTGTCCTGTTTAAGCACCTTCTAAAGTTTCCAGTTGAAAAAAACTGTGCTTGACTGTTTTTGTAAATACACTGATTGATTGAATCAATGAATATTTGTTGAGTGTCTGCTGTGTGCACTGTGGACAAATAATAGAAAAATCCAGTCCCTGCGTTCATGGAGTTTAGATTAGTGATGAGAGTTTTTGCCTCTTTCCAAGTAGTTTAGGGCTCTTACTACAAAAAGAAATCTTTTCTCGGCTGGGTGCGATGGCTCACACCTGTAATCCCAGCACTTTGGGAGGCCAAGGCGGACGGATCACGAGGTCAGGAGTTCGAGACCAGCCTGGCCAACATGGGGAAACGCCCACCTCTACTAAAAATACAAAAATTAGCCAGGCATGATGGCGTGTGCCTGTAGTCCCAGCTACTTGGGAGGCTGAGGCAGGAGAATTGCTTGAACCCGGGAGATGGAGGTTGTGGTGAGCTGAGATAGCACCACTGCACTCCAGCCTGAACGACCAAGCAAGACTCTGTCTCAAAAAAAAAAAAAAAAGAGAGAAACCTTTTCTGTCTTTGCAACCTCCTTAGAGGACTGAGCCCAGTGAGAGGGAATAGAAGGCAGAAAACAAATAGAAAGGGCAAAGACTCTGGAATCAGAAGTACAGAGGTACAAATCTGGCTTCTACCCCCATCTAGCTCTATAATTGTGGTAAGTTAGAAAAACATTTCACCTCGATTTAACAGCAGTAAAGAGAAGCCAAGGCTGGGCATGGTGGCTCACGCCTATAATCCCAGCACTTTGGGAGGCCAAGGTGGGAGGATTGCTTGAGCTCAGGAGTTTGAAACCAGCCTGGGCAACACAGCGAGACTCTGTCTCTACAAAATTAAAAAATTTGTCCGGGTGTGGTGGCTCACGCCTGTAATCCCAGCACTTTGGGAGGCCAAGGCAGGTAGATCTCCTGAGGTCGGGAGTTCGAGACCAGCCTGACCAACATGGAGAAACCCCGTCTCTACTAAAAATACAAATAAATTAGCGGGGCGTGGTGGCACATGACTGTAATCGCAGCTACTTGGGAGGATGAGGCAGGAAAATTGCTTGGATCTGCGAGGCAGAGGTTGCGGTGAGCCAAGATCGTGCCATTGCACTTCAGCCTGGGCAACAACAGTGAAACTCTGTCTCAAAAAAAAAAAAAAAATTAGCCGGGCATGGTGGTACGCACCTGTAATCCCAGCTACTCAGGAGGCTGAGGCAGGAGAATCACTTGAGCCCAGGATGTGGAGGCTGCATTGAGCCAAGATTGTGCCACTGCACTCCAGCCTGGGCAACAGGGTGAGACTGTCTCAAAAAAAAAAAAAAAACAAAAAACTCCCGACCTCAGGTGATCTGCCCGCCTCGGCCTCCCAGTGCTGGGATTACAGGTGTCAGCCACTGTGCCCAGCCTACTCCTCTCCTTGTATTTCTGATTATTTCACACTCTTGGGATCTCTAAGATTATGAACTAGTTTATGCCTGATCTTTTTAACTTCATGGTAATATAGGCTTGCTACACTTTTATTTTTATTTTTTATATATTTTTATTTTTTAGTAGAGATGGGGTCTTGCCACATTGCCCAGGCTGGTCTTGGACTCCTGGCCTCAAGCAATACTCCCTGCTCAGCCTCCTAAAGTGTTGGGATTACAGGCATGAGCTCCCGCACCTGGCTTCGCTTAATACTCTGTATGAATAGAACGGAGGCTGTTTAACTGCACTGTTAATAGTTTTTTTTTTTTTTTAACGTCCCATACTGGAACTGAGCTTTCCCAGCATTCTCTTTTTCCTTATTTCAGAATGCTCCTTGTTCCAAAAAAGGCAATTAAGTTTTTTGAGAAGACTTTTCTGATCACACAATCTGAGGAAGCTCTTCTCTCGCCAGCCTTGAGGGTCTCTCTCTCAACCCCTCATTTGTTTCCTCCATCTCATTTATCACAATTTGTGATTTTGAACAACTAGTTATTCTTTAGGAGTCTACCTTCTACCTCCTCTAACAAAAGGTAGGTTTCATGAAACCAGTAACTTTGTTTAACTTGTCTGTTGCCATATTCCTGGGACCTAGCCCTGTGGCTGGCACATAGTGCTCAAAAACTAGTGGCTGAATGAATGAATGAAATGAAACTTATACCTCCTTGCACCAAATGCATCTTTTCCCTTTCTGCAGCTTTCTATCTCCTTTCCCTCCCGAACTTCTCTTTTCTCTCATTTTCCTTGCTGTGGCTCTTTCTCTTCCATTTATTAATACTTTGCCCCTTCACTCCCTTCTCTTAATTCCATTCATTCAACCAAACAACACTTCTGAACACCAACTCCATTTAAAGCACTGAGCCTTGCACTGTGAAAGACACAAAGTTGACACAACCCCTTCTCACACAGACCATACAATTTTTACCCTTTTCTCTTGTGTTTTACATCAGGGCTCATGAACTTCCCAGACTGCTGAAACAGTGATTTGTTACCAGTTTCCTAGAACAGTCCCAATATGAAATAACTGGGCTTGTCAACCCCACAATGCAGCACTCATAACTGCCTGTTGCTAGGTGCTTTGGTGTGGTGAATATACAATGTGGTTGCACGCTCAAGGACAGGGCTCCAGTGACCCCAGGCAGGATGAGAATAAGGCCCTCCTGGAGCCATTGAAGAGACTTGTCCCATGTGAGTGAGTCCTGCTCCTTCGGGTTCCCATGAACTCCTCCTGCCTCCCTAGTATCACACACTCAACTCACAATCTACGTGTACTCCACGGGCATTTCAGCTCTTCTCTCTCCCCTCAGGCAGAATTCTGCCTCTACTCTAGCCCGATGCCCTGTCTGATCATTTATACTTGGCTGGTTTCATTTTCTTCTCTACCCACGTCTCACACATCTCAGTTTTCTAGAAATTGCCCTTGGAGAAGGAGCAGACCTATGTGGTCACGTTTGAGAGAGGAAAATGCCACATGACTTTGCCCTTCTAGAGCCTGATCAAGGGTGGTCTCCCAAATTAAAGAGAATTCAGTCGCAGCTGGGCTGGACTAGTCTCTCTCTCTCTCTCTCTCTCTCTCTCTCTTTTATTTATTTATTTTTTTTGCTAAGAATTCGAATTAGGAAACAGAGGAGATCCATCATCATTGATTTGGACTTGTGAAGATGTATTCACTTGGGGTTGACAATCAGGTTGGGCCATGGGCAAACAGAGAATGTTGTCTGAGAGACAGAATAGAATCAGACTGGCATGGAGAGAAGCAAAGATCACAGAAACCATGAGGCCTCGGAGAGATGAAGACACTACTTTGGTCCTTGGCAACTTCCCAAGGCCAGTTCTCATGAAGCCTGGCTTGACCTGACTCATGTGGTCATGAGACTGCCCCTGGCCTCTTACAATATCTGCCCTCACTTAGCTGGCCAGAGTGGAGCTGTGTTCCCTGAAACCTAAGTGCATTCATCTAAACACATCTTCCTATATAGAATTCTCTTTTGGTTCCTGTCAGATTTACCCCTTCCATAGAACTCTGCTCTTGACTCAGACTCACCTTTAAGGGTGTGAACTGAGTTTTCCACCCCTCGATGAAGCTGCCTTGGCTCACCTGCCAGGAAATGTCCTGTGAACTGTCCTGCATGCCCCCACGGGTTTCCGCTATCTCAAGTCAGTCTATTACCCAGCACTGCAGTTAAGTACCCACAGGCATTTACTATCTAATTATAGCAAGAGTTTTAAAAACACTTTCTAGCTAATGACTTTTAAACACATTTTACAAAGCAGTGTTATCAGATACAAGACACTATAATAATGACAACATTCCTGATGTGTGCTACATGTTCTATGTGCATTGGTTCACCCATGGCAACCTGAAGAGCCATAACAATAAACATGTTTGTCTGCTATGCCATGGCCAATACTATCTCCCTCTCTCCTTTCCATGGATAAAGGTGACCAATCTTTTTTTCAAATACAGTTTGTTCTGGTTTGTGGAAAGTCCTATGCAATCAATATACATGCAGAGAAACCTTACAAGGTGACGGATGCTGCTGGATCTCAGTTCAAAGATCCCATGTTTAATCAAGTACCTGGGTAAAGTATGAAATAGGAAGATCAAATGCAGGCTGTACCAGGAACCATCAGGGAGTTAACCTAACAATCACTCATCTAAAACCAGGAAACTTGGTTATTTACTTGATACTGTGCAGAACCAGGATTTAGAACAACGTCACGATTATTTTCCAATATCCTGTTTTACTCAATGGATCTCAGATGGAGAGTGAAGAAGCAATTAAACTCCTCTGGTTTCAGCCCCAATTAAAGACAAGGGACTCCTGTTTAATTGCAAAGCTGCTTACGACTGCCTTCGGGTATTATTTATTTACTCACTAATCACATCCTCAAATAATCAGCAACAGGCTAAGAGGAACTGGGGAGGCAACTGTGTGAATCTTTTGGATTCCTCAGTTTGGGAATATGGACAGGGAGACTTAAATTAGATCGTTTCGGCCACATGACAGAGAGGAAAATGCAGTATTTAAAGAAAAGGGCCGGGTGTGGTGGCTCACGCCTGTAATCCCTCAAGTGATCCACCAGGGGGTTCAAAAAATTACCCGGGCATGGTGGCAGATGCCTGTAATACAAAAATTACAAAAATTAGCTGGGTGTGGTGGCAGGTGCCTGTAATCCCAGCTGCTCGGGAGACTGAGGCAGAAGAATCGCTTGAACCCAGGAGGCACAGGTTGCAGTGAGCCGAGATCGTGCTACCACACTCCAGCCTGGGTGACAGAGCGAGACTCCGTCTCAAAACAAACAAACAAACAAACAAACACAAAACCAGGTGGCTCATGCCTATAATCCCAGCATTTTAGGAGGCCGAGGAGGGTGGATCACCTGAGGACAGGAGTTCAAGACCAGCCTGGCCAACATGGCGAAACCCTGTCTCTACTAAAAGCACAAAAATTAGCCAGGGGTGATGGCGCATGCCTGTAGTCCCAGCTACTTGGGAGGCTGAGATAGAAGAATTGCTTGAACCTGGGGGGCAGACATTGCAGTGAGACAAGATGGTGCCATTGCACTCCAGCCTGGGTGACAGAGCCAGATTCCATCTCAAGAAAAAAAAAAAAAAAGATGAAACCTACCTAAGAAGAAAAAGGAAGAGATGCAGACCTACTGTCACAGTGAAATGGATTAAAGCATGCCCTAAGAGGCTGGGCCTGGTTACTCACGCCTGAAATCCCAGCACTTTGGGAGGCCGAAGCAGGAAGATTGCTTGAGCGCAGGAGTTCCAGATGACCTTGGGCAACATAATGAGACTGTCTCACAATCTCTATAAAAAATTTAAAAAATTTGGCCAGGCGCAGTGGCTGATGCCTGTAATCCCAACACTTTCGGAGGCCGAGGCAGGTGGATCACATGAGGTCAGGAGTTTGAGACCGGCCTGGCCAACATGGTGAAATACTGTCTCTACTAAATATACAAAAATTAGTTGGGTATGGTGTTGGGTGCCTGTAATCCCAGCTACTTGGGAGGCTGAGGCAGGAGAATTGCTTAAACCTGGGAGGCAGAAGTTGCAGTGAGCCGAGATCATGCCACTGCACTCCAGCCTAGGTGACAGAGCAAGACTCCTTCTCAAAAAAAAAAAAAAAAAAAGCTGGGTGTGGTGATGCACACCTGTAGTCCCAGCTACTTGGGAGGCTGAGGTGGGAGGATCACTTGAGCCCAGGAGGTCAAGGCTACAGTGAGCCATAATTGCACCACTGCACACCAGCCTGCGAGACAGAGTGAGACTTCATCTCATTAAGAAAAAAGGAAAAAAAGAAAAAAAAGCCTGAGCACCGTGGTTGATGCCTTCAATCCCAGCACTTTGGGAGGAGGAGGTGGGCAGATCACCTGAGGTCAGGATTTCGAGACCAGCCTGGCCAACATGGGGAAACCCCGTCTCTACTAAAAATACAAAAATCAGCCAGGCATAGGGGCACGCTCCTGTAATCTCCGCTACCTGGGAGGCTGAGGCAGAAGAATTGCTGGAACCCAGGAGGCAGAGATTGCAGTGAGCTGAGATCGTGCCACTGCACTCCAGCCTGGGCGACAGAGCCAGACTCTGTCTCAAAAAAAAAAAAAAAGCCACAAGTGAACAGCTAAGACATTCCCCTTTCCTCTACTAAATTAGTATTGGGAATCTTTCCAAGAAACTCTGTATCAACCTGCTTTTTTTTCTTTTCGAGGATTTGATCCTTTTTGATCCAAAGACATATGAAATTGATTTTTATTCCAGAATTTTTTTTAAAAAGGTACACAGTATGTGTTCCAAGGGTGACATACAAACAAACATAGGCAAAGTCTTTCTGAACAGCAGTCTCTACTTCAGGATTTTTAAATCAAAAGGAAAGGCCTGAAAAGGGTAGGGTAAGGTTTGCTTTTTTTGCCCAAAGATCTCTCTCAAGAAGAAAACATAGTTTTAATTTTTTTTTTTTTTTTTTGAGACAGAGTCTCGCTCTGTTGCCCAGGCTGGAGTGCAGTGGAGCAATCTTGGCTCACTGCAACCTTCACCTCCCGGGTTCAAGTGATTCTCCTGCCTCAGCCTCCCAGTAGCTGGGATTACAGGCGCCTACCACCACATCTGGCTAATTTTTTTGTATTTTTAGTAGAGACGGGGTTTCACCATGTTGGGTAGGCTGGTCTCAAACTCTGGACCTCAAGTGATCTGCCCAACTCGGCCTCCCAAAGTGCTGGGATTACAGGTGTGAGCCACTGTGACCAGGAGTTTCAATTTTTAATAAGAATAAAGTTTTAACAAGGAAGAGGAAAAAAGAATTTTATTAGCTTTGCGTATAAATATAAACACACAGACCAGAAATTTTCATCTCCCTTTTTCCCTCTACCCCACCAAATCATCCACCTAACAATATAAAAAGAATTTCTTTTGCCCCAGATGAAAAGCAAAAGGGATTTAGGGATCTGAGTTCTTTTTCTAGGATGTTTTGACCCTGAATATGTTCCTGAACTCCAAGGACCCTGAGAATCAATTCCCTTCAATCTAGCAATTGTTCAGGCTACAGGGTCTCCTGCCTAGATTATATATTTCCATTTAGTTTCGCGCCTCACATCAATTTTAACTGCACTTCTTAGAAGAATGGTATAGCAAAATCTAAAAGATACCCTCTAAAAATGAGTCCAGTGTTGGAAGTTTCAACATTTGGCCTTTTGTGTCAGTAGTGCAAGGCCCCGCCTCCATCAGATACCCAGGGGGGCGGATGAAAGGGCAAACTTCACTGGGGAACACAGGCTCCTCTGTGCACAATTCAAGCCTAGTCAATAGCAACTCGGGCATGGAATGTGCTCCGTGGGGCGTGCTGAGTGTACTCCTACACAAAAGGCATTCTCCAAAGATAACCTACCTGGATTGAAATAAAAAATAATATTTAATAAATCTTGGTCTCCCCACGTGATGGCATTCTTGTACTTCTGGTACAGAGGGTACAACATGTCCTCCCAAGCCAGGCCTGTTGGAATCATGCTGTTCTGGAAAAAAGAAAACCATCAGAACAGCTGAAGCAAAGCAAATACATTTTGTCCACTGAGAAACAATGTAAAGGGACTGGTTTTCTTCTCTTCAGAGGAGGGAAACAAATACAGGAGGGGTCCTGCTATTCTCAGGTCACAGAACAAAGGGAAAATTTGGGCTGTTGATTGCATCGCTTTTGTCAGCTGTACACACGGATACTAGATGGACCAGGGACTGATAGTTGAACCTATGGTTTCTACTCAGAAAACCATGCCTGGAATTGAACCCCTTCCTTTCTTCTTTTCCCTCCCTCCTTTCCCCTCCCTCCCTTCCTTCCTGGAATTGAACTCCTTACTTTCTTCTCTTCCCTCCCTTCCTCCCTCCCTCTCCCTCTCTCCCTCCCTCCTTCTCCCTCTCTCCCTCCCTCCTTCTCCCTCTCTCCCTCCCTCCCTCCCTCCCTTCCTTCCTTCCTTCCTTCCTTCCTGTTTTTGTTTTTGTTTTTGTTTTGAGACGGAGTCTCGCTCTGTCGCCCAGGCTGGAGTGCAGTGGCACGATCTTGGCTTACTGCAACCTCCACCTCCTGGGTTCAAGCGATTCTCGTGCCTCAGCCTCCCAAGTAGCTGAGACTATGGGTGCACGCCATGACGCCGGGCTAACTTTTTGTATTTTCAGTAGAGATGCGGTTTCCCCCTGTTGGCCAGGCTGTTGTCAAACTCCTGACCTCAAGTGACCCACCTCCCTCCCAAAGTGCTGGGATTACAGGCGTGAGTCACCACACCTAAGAAAGAGGCAAAGTCTTTCTGAATGGCAGTCTCTACTTCAGGATGCTCTACTCTACTTCACCTTTCTTAGGTGAACATCTTTCTTAGGCTTATTTCCTCACTGTGAGGTGAAGGAACAAAATACAGATAACAGAGTTCAGGTATCTTAAAGAAAAACACCTTTCCTCATCTTAAACAATGATTTACTTTTAAAATAAAAGTAATATATTCACAGACTGAATTATTCAAACAGCATACAAAAATATAAATAAAAAAGTAAAAATATTCTTCTTCCATATCCCATTCCCACTTGCCCCAGAAGCATCCACAATTAACAATTAATGGTCTCTTAGGTATTCTACTGGACATTTCTTTTTCTTTCTTTCTTTCTTTTTTTAGAGACAGGGTCTCACTCTGTTGTTTAGGGTGAAGTGCAGTGGCTTTAATGTAGCCTCGACCTCCTGGGCTCAAGTGATCCTCCCATCTCAGCCTCCCAAGTAGCTGAGACTACAGCCACGTGCCACCATGCCCCATTAACTCTTCTGGAAATTTCTAAGGCATACAAATAATCACAGTCTCTGTCACCAGGCTGGAGTACAGCGGCATGATCTTGGCTCACTGCAACCTCTGCTGTCCGGGTTCACACGATTCTCCTGCCTTAGCCTCCTGAATAGCTGGGACTACAGCTGTGCACCATTATTCCTGGCTAATTTTTGTGTTTTTAGTAGAGACAGGGTTTTGCCATGTTGGTCATGCTGGTCTCAAACTCCTGGCCTCAAGTGATCCACCTGCCTTGGTCTTCCAAAGTGCTTGGATTACAAGTGTGAGCTACCACCCCTGGCCAGGAGGATAATTTTTTTTTTGACTAGTTCTGTACTGATGTTCTTTTAGGTTCTTTCCAGTTCTTTGCTAGGATAAAAGATGAGATCATGAACATCCTTATACAAATATTGTCATGGACTTATATAAATATATCCCTAGGGTAATTTGAAGAAATTTTACATAGTCTTTGAAGCATTGGGTATGAAGAGTTCAAACGTTATGGAATTCAGAAATGCAACATTGTATTCCTGAATGGTAACTTCGCTGAAGCTTTAAATTCCATTGCCATCTGAGCTTTTCCTGAATAAACACATATTCTGTAATTTTCTAAATACTTTTCTCTGGTTCCTTTTATCCTCACCTATAGGCCACCCAATTTCCAAAATCAGCATATTGACACTCTGGGAATGCCACTGTTGATAAGACCAACTCCCAGTCACAAGGAATTTTAAAGCACTCGTTTACCTTGAACTGGGTACTTCTTATCCGAGTTAAATTCATTAACATGACTCCTGAATTAACTCCTGCAGAGCCATAGAAAGGATGCCTAGCAAAGCGGCTGTACCAGCCAATCTTGGGGATTTCGTGCTCAGGGGCCATGGCTGCAAGCTGGGTGGAATTAAACAGCCTCAGAAGCTTCCAGATGTCATCGACAGGTCTCAGGAAGAGAACATCCGTGTCCACGTAGAGAAGTGAGTCCACATCCTTTAAAATCACCTTTGTGTGTAAGGAGTGGGCGTAAAGGGGAGAGGAGGGAAGAAAACAAAACAAAAACAGGTCAGAAACAAAGGAAGTAGCCTGGTAGGTAAATAATGCTACCAACTTTTGTTGATTCATACCAAATTCTGGAAAGGTACCACTCTTAGCTTCCATTCCTTCCTTCTCCTTTGACTTGAGGAATGAGTGTCGATCAAGAGGTAGAGACTTAAAAGAAGATAAATCTTCGTCTGGATTAGCCCAATTCTGGGACCCTGGACTACATTTGATAAGGGTTGAACTTACAAAAAAATAAAAACATCAGGCCGGGCGCGGTGGCTCACGCTTGTAATCCCAGCACTTTGGGAGGCCGAGGCGGGCGGATCACGAGGTCAGGAGATCGAGACCACGGTGAAACCCCGTCTCTACTAAAAATACAAAAAAATTAGCCGGGCGTGGTGGCGGGCGCCTGTAGTCCCAGCTACTCGGAGAGGCTGAGGCAGGAGAATGGCGTGAACCCAGGAGGCGGAGCTTGCAGTGAGCCGAGATTGCGCCACTGCACTCCAGCCTGGGCGACAGAGCGAGACTCCGTCTCAAAAAAAAAAAAATAAAAACATCAGCAAATTACTGTGGCTCTCACTTCTTCCATCTTCCAATAAGGCCACTTGTTTTTCTCTCTTAGGTTTTCCTTGGAACATCCAGTGTGGCATTAGAAAACTTGAAGTGGACAATCTCTATTTATTTATTTATTTATTTATTTTTGAGATGGAGTCTCACTCTGTCGCCCAGGCTGGAGAGAAGTGGCCTGATCTCGGCTGACTGCAACCTGAAGTGAACAATCTCTAAAGCAGCTCATACCAAGCCTTGGGGGTAAACACTCTCTGTCTCTGGATCCATTTCTTCTAGTGTTAATGGGGGGCCCTGCATCTTTTAAAACACATATAAATATAAATACACACACACACACATGCATACACACACACACACACACACACACACACACACACACACAGAGACACAGGCCGGGAGCAGTGGCTCATGCCTATAATTCCAGCACTTTGGGAGGCCAAGGCAGGCGGATCACGAGGTCAAGAGATCGAGACCATCCTGGCCAACATGGTGAAACCCCGTCTCTACTAAAAATACAAAAATTAGCTGGGCGTGGTGGTGCGTGCCTGTAATCCCACCTACTCAGGAGGCTGAGGCAGAAGAACCGCTTGAACCCGGGGGGGCGGAGGTTGCAGTGAACCAAGATATCACCACTACACTCCAGCCTGGCAACAGAGCGAGACTCCATTTCAAAATAAAAAATTTAAAAAAATATATAGTTTGCAGATGAGGGTCTTGCTCTGTTGTCCAGGTTGCAGTGCGGTGGCATGCTCTTGGCTCACTGCACTCTCAATCTCCTGGACTCAAGTGGTCCTCCCACCTCAGCCTCCCGAGTAGCTAGGACCACAGCTACGCACCACCACGCTTGGCTTTTTAAATTATTTGTGGAGACGAGGTGTTGTTATGTTGTCTGGGCTGGTCTTAAAACTCCTAGACTCAAGTGATCCTCCCACCTTGGCCTCCCAAAGTGCTGGGATCACACGTGTGAGTCACTGTGACCCGCCTAAAATGTATTTTTAGCTAAGATTTGGTCTTGGGATTAGGCAATGCAAGTCACCGGCTAGCTTTGTTTGTATATCAGCATGCGGCAACCTTTTTCCTCTAAAGGGCCAGATAGTAAATATTTCAGGCTCTGTTGCAACTCCTCAAATCTGCTGTTCTAACATGAAAGCAGCCATTGATAACAGATAAACAATGAGAGTGGGCCGGGCGCAGTTTCTTCAAAACAACAGAATTTGAAGATTCTAATTTCAATCCTAGCATTTTGGGAGGTCGAGGCGGGCAGATAGCTTAAGCCCAGGAGTTCAAGACCAGCCTGGGCAAATGGTGAACCCCACCTTTATCAAAAATAGAAAAATTAGCCAGGCATGGTGGCATGCGTCTATAGTCCCAGCTACTCAGGGAGCTAAGGTGGGAGGATTGCTTGAACCTGGGAGGCAGAGGTTGCAGTGAGCCAAGATCACACCACTGCACTCCAGCCTGTGCGACAGAGAGAGACTCTGTCTCAAAATAATAATAATAATGATAATAATAATAACGATAATAATAATAATAAGAGAGTGGCTGTGTGTCCTAATAAAAGTTTATTTCAGGACACAGAAGTTTGAATTTCATATAATTTTCAGATATCACAAAATATCCTTCTTTTGATTTTTCAACCATTTGAAATGTAAAAGCCACTTCTGGCTCACAGGCTGTGGTTTGCTAACCTCTGCTTGGATGATTCAAGCCACCTTAGGTAAATTAGTTCTCCTGTGCGAACTGCTTAGCTTTACAGAGCTTTGCTGAGTGATTTGAGACTTCAAAGCCTTAGTTAGTAGTAGCATTATTTGCTTTGTTTTGCCATTGTTCCCCAAACTTTGGGGTAGCTTAACCAAGGAAGGATTTGAATCTTCCTGGATCGTTGGCCTAACATCATCCCAACACCATAACACTTATGGACTGAATGTCTGTGTCCCCAACATTCATATGTTGAAGTCCTAACCCACAATGTGATGGCTTTTGGAAAGGGGCCTTTGGGAGATAATTGGGTTTAGCTGAGGTCAGAAGGATAGGGCCCTCGAGATGGGATCAGTGCCCTTATAAGAAGAGACACCAGAGAGTGCGCTCTCTCTCTCTCTGCCATGTGAGGACAGAGGGAGAAGGTGGCCATTTGCAAGCCAGGAAGAGGCTCCATCACCACAACCTGACCATACTGACACCCTGATCTCAGACTTCCAGCCTCCAGAGCCGTGAGAAAACAAATTTCTGTTGTTTCAGCCACCCAGTCTTGTATTTTGTTACGGCAGCCAAAGCAGACTAGTATAACATGCCACTGGGATCCCCAATATTTAAAATTGATGAACATGGGTGCTACATGATACAAGTATCAAAGGAATTTCAGACTTGAGTAATTCTGAAGGCCACAGAATTAGCCACAGGATTTATCTTTTGTTCTTCATCTACTAGAGGAATGGATGTTACAAACCAGTAAAATGAAATTAAAAATACTGATCATCTACCATTTCATAAATGAAGATTATCTTAACATCCATTTTAAGAATTTGAAGATTCTAAGCCAGGCACGGTGCCTGGGAGGCTGAGGCAGGCAGATCACTTTAGGTCAGGAGTTTGAGACCAGCCTGGCCAATATGCTGAAACCCCGTCTCTACTAAAAATACAAAAATCAGCCGGGGGTTGTGGTGTGTGCCGGTAATTCCAGATACTCGAGAGGCTGAGGTACAAGAATTGCTTGAGCCTGGGAAGTGAGGGTTGCAGTGAGCCGAAATGATGGCACTGCACTCCAGCCTGGGTGACAGAGTGAGACTCTGTCTCAAAAAAAAAAAAAAAAAAAAAAAGCTGGGCATGGTGTCACGTGCCTGTAATTTCAGGAGGCTGAGGCAGGAAAATCCCTTGAACCCGGGAGGCAGAGGTTACAGTGAGCTGAGATCGTGCCACTGCACTGCAGCCTGGGAGACAGAGTAAGACTCTGTCTCAAAAACAAACAAAACAAAACAAAACAAAACAAAACAAAACAAAACAAAACAACAACAACAAAAAAAACCAAAAAAACAGAATTCGAAGATTCTAACTTCAAAATTAGGAAGAATTCTGTATATTGACTGCTTCTGAAACTAAGCATGTAAAGTTTCAGCATGCTCATTTTGGTATGTAGATCATATTTCAAAGGAACACACAAAAGTAGCCCTAAGGGTACATCTCAGAGAAATGTGAGAAAACAGCACTTAAGCATCGTGAGTCAGGTATTCCTGAGTTCAAGTCTTGGCAGCCTGAGGTACTACCCTCGTGACTTCAGACAAGTTCCTCAGTCTACCACCCACCCAGGTTGTTACAAGGTTGCAGTGAAAAGAAACCCACAAAGTACTCAGTACAGTGGCTGGCACATAGTAAGTACTCAATAAATAGTGGTTTTGTAAGAAGTCTCTGTGTTTTCGCTTTTAAATGTCAAGTATAATTAGTTACCATTCGCATCAATGCTCACAGCACTTCAAAACATGTGTCAACCACAAAAAGCCTTTTATGTAGTCAGAGTCAAGCAGCGCGATGAAGTTTTTGAACCTTCCTAATATGATCCACTCAGTACCTTGACTGAAAATAAGTACATAAGGACTTTTTACTCTTTATCTGAAAAAACAAAAGACCAAAAAAAAAAAAAAATCACTTTTTGATAACATTGCATCTCTGGAGGCTAATTCTGCAGCAATTACTGCTAGTATTAATTTGAAGAGGATCATTGTTGGCCATGTTATAATGGGATGTGGGATATTTACCGAAAGGATATAAAATTAGCCATTCTAATTCCTTTATGGAAATTAGCCAGCACTAGCAATGAGGCCTTTGTTTTTTTAGAGTAAGGGGTGGGGTTAAAAGGCAGCACACAATAGCACTCTGTACCCGATGCTGCTGGCTATAATGCAATGGATCTTCCTGTTCCTGCTCCATGCACTACCCTAACCTGGAAACCCACCTCCAGTGTACCCTGCTCAGCCATCTGCACCAAGTGTGAGCCAAAGCCTGGCCATGGGCAGCAAGATGATCAGGGGCTCACCAGTACACCTTCAAATTCATTTTCAATTGGTTGTAATTCTAGTCTGAATTTGACAGTATGACTTGGTGGTTAAAACTTTTAGGTTTGAAATCTGACTACCTACGTTCAAATTCCATTTCCACCATTAACTATGTGATCTTGAACAAGCTCTTTTGGCCCATTTTTTTTTTTTTAGACAGGGTTTCACTCTGTCACCCAGGTTGGAGTACAGTGGTGCAATCATAGCTCACTGAACCTTGATCTCCTAGGCTCAAGTGACCCTCTCATATCAGACTCCTGTGTAGCTGGGACCACAGGCATGAGTTACCATGGCCAGCTAATTTTTTCTTTTCTTTTCTTTTTTTGAGATGAAGTCTCACAGTGTCGCCTGGGCTGGAGTGCAATGGCGTGATCTCGGCTCACTGCAACCTCTGCCTCCTGGATTCAAGCGATTCTCCTGCCTCAACCTCTGGAGTAGCTGGGATTACAGGCGTGAGTCACCGCACCTGGCCTGCTAATTTTTGTATTTTTACTAGAGATGAGGTTTCACCATGTTGGCCAGGCTGGTCTCGAACTCCTGACTTCAAGTGATCCGCCCACCTCAGCCTCCCAAAGTCCTGGGATTACAGGTGTAAGCCACTGTGCCCAGCCGCTTATTTTTTTGGTTTTTTTTGTAGAGACAGGCTCTTGGTTTGTTGCCAGTTTGGTCTTGAACTCCTGGGCTCAAATTATCCTCCTGCCTTGGCCTCCCAAAGTGCTGGGATTACAGGCATAAGCCACCATGCCTGGCCTGCTTAAGCCTTCTAAGTCTCAGTTTCCTCTTCCTGTAAATGGGATAACCCATTTCATAATGCTGCCAGGATGATTAAATGAGATGTGTGTGAAGCCCCTGGCACACACACAGCAAGGACTCAATAAATGCTATGTGATCTTATTCTCATCCCACTCTCATGAGGGCTAGGTTTCCTAACTCACAGCCCAGGTAACCAGCAACTGGCTATGGTAGTAGTAGTAATGAAAGAATGAGGCCGGGCACTGTGGCTCACGCCTGTAGTCCCAGCACTTCGGGAGGCTAAGGCGGGAGGATCACGAGGTCAAGACATCAAGACCATCCTGGCCAACGTGGTGAGGCCCCGTCTGTACTAAAAATACAAAAAAAGTTGGCTGGGCGTGGTGTTGCGTGCCTGTGGTCTCAGCTACTCTGGAGGCTGAGGCAGGAGAATCGCCTGAACCCGGGAGGTGGAGGTTGCAGTCAGCCGAGATCGCCCCACAGCACTCCAGCCTGGTGACGGAGCAAGACTCCATCTCAAAAAAAAAAAAAGAAAAAGAAAGAATGATACATATTCCCTGTTCACAGGAGCTTTAATGGGGGAGACAGAAAAGGTGCAAAGCAAAGTGATGATGAGAAGGTTCGCACAGAAGCAGAAAGCAGAGTCCCTAAGCCGGGCTGGAGGAAAAGTAAGGAAAGCTTCCCAGCAGAAGGGACATCTAAGCTAAGACATGAATAAGTGGAGAGCAGGGCAAACATGGAAAAGCATGTGAAAAGAGAGGGCATGGCAAAGGGAGAAGTGCCAGTTGCTCCGGGGCTGGAGTTTACAGTGGGAGGAGGGGCGAGAGATCAGACTGTCCAAGTGAGCAGGTGCCCGATCAGGAACTGTGTTGACAAATTTGGACTTAATCCTCAGAGCAACAGGGAGATATGTTCAATGACTTGACCCAGACACCTCTAGGTCATCCTTGCTTCCTCGCCTACCCATGCTGCCCACATCCAATCCTCAGCAAGTCACATAAGCTCTACCTCCAAAATGTCTGAGTCTGTCCATTTCTCTCCTTCTCTGCTTCCTCACCCGAAGTCCAAGGCACCATGACAGTTCTCCTAGAATTCTATAAAGTTCTGTTCCCTGGGCTCCCTGTGTCTGCACCTGCCCCCTCCAATCTACTCCTCACAGAGCAGTGAAAGGGATTTTTTTTTTTTTTTTTTTTTTTAGACAGAATCTTGCTGTCGCCAGGCTGGAGTGCAGTGGCGTGATCTTGGCTCACTACAACCTCCGCCTCCCGGATTCAAGCCATTCTCCTGCCTCAGCCTCCCAAGTAGCTGGGATTACAGGCGCCCACCACCACGCCCAGCTAATTTTTGTATTTTCAGTAGAGACGGGGTTTCACCATGTTGGCCAGGATGGTCTTGATCTCCTGACCTTGTGATCCACCCGCCTCGGCCTCCCAAAGTGCTGGGATTACAGGCATGAGCCACTGCGCCCGGCCTGGGATTTTTAATTTCCATTGTGACTTGTTCTTCAACCCATCAGTTCTGTACAAGTGTCTTGTTTAATTTCCAAATATTTGGAATTTTCCAGATATCTTTTTGTTATCCACTTCTAAGTTAACTCCTTTGTAGTCAGGGAGCACACTGCAGGATTGCCATCTTTTCGAATTGACTGAGACTTATTTTATGGCCCAGGATGTGGCCTATCTTGGTGAATGTTCCCTGTACATTTGATAAAAAAAGTTTATGCTGCAGTTGCTGGGTGGAGTAGTCCATAAATGCTATAGCTGTTGATGAGGTCACTTGGTTGATAGTGTTGTCAAGGTCTTCTATATCCTCACTGGTTTTCACGAGCTCCATGGAGCTTTACATCCAGACACAAAGAAAAAGGGATGGAGAAATGTGGAGTTACTGCAAATTCATTTATATCAACAGGTATAATTAGGGAATCATTATTCATTTTCCCACTAATGATAGTTAGTTATTAAAAGAGGAATGTTGGAATCTCCAACTCTGTGAATTTATCTTTTTCTCTATTTGTCTAGGAATGTTTTTGCTTCGTGGAACTGGAAGCTTTGTTATTAGGTGTACACTCATTTGAGATGGTTACGCCTTCCTGATGGGTTGATCCTTATATCGTTATGCAACATCCAGAGGGCTTTGAAACAAAAACAAAAACCTACAATAGATGATCCTACTTTCATCCTCAAACCCCTCCAAGGCCTTTCACTGCATTTCTTTCTTTTTTTTAGAGACGGAGTTTTGCTCCTGTCGCCCAGGCTGGAAGTGCAATGGTGTGACCTTGGCTCACTGCAACCTCCGCCTCCTGGGTTCAAGCGATTCTCCTGCCTCAGCTTCCCGAGTACCTGGGAACACAGGCGCCCACCACCACGCTTGGCTACTTGTTTGCATTTTTAGTAGAGGTGAGGTTTCACCATGTTGGCTAGGCTGGTCTAGAACTCCCGACCTCAAGTGATCCACTCATCTCCACCTCCCAAAGTGCTGGGATTACAGGCGTGAGCCACCGTGCCCAGCCTTCACTGCATTTCAAATAGTCACACCTGTACCATAGTCTATGAAAGGCTCCATAGGATATACACACGCCGTCTACCTCTCCAACTTAGTCGGCTGTCACCAATGTTCCTCCACCGCGTAGCACAATCCATTTTTTGGTTTTTTTTTTTGGCTCCAGGGCCTTAAACCTTTCATTATTGCTCTATTACTGTCAAAGTCAGCAGTGGATAGGGAGCTAAATAAACCTAATAGAAAGCCAAGGAGCTCCTAATTCTCTCCCCGTCTACAGCCAGGGTCTTCTCTATCTGAGATGCTCTTAAATATTTGTTTCTATCTTTGTCTTTGCTTAGATAGAAACAAATATTTAAGTCCCCTCTGTCAGAAAGAAAACACAAAATTGAAATAATAGGCCAGGTGTGGTAGCTCACCGGGCACTTTGGGAGCAGGAGGTGGGAGGATCGCTTGAGGCCAGGAGTTTGAAAACAGCCTGGGCCATGTAGCAAGGCCTCATCTCTGCAATAATAGTAACAATAGTAATAGCAATAATAAAGTAGCTGGGCGTGGTAGTGTGCACCTGTAGTCCTAGCTACTTGGGAGGCTGAAGTGGGATATCGGTTGAGCCCTGGAGTTTGAAGCTTCAGTGAGTTATGATCACACCACTGCACAGAGGCCTAGGCAACAGATGGAGACCTGTCTCTTAAACAAATAAAAACAAAATTAAAGCTATACATTTCTAATTTAACAAAGGAATCATCTTATCATGGACTAAATGTTTATGTTTCCCCCAAGTTCATATGTTAAAACCCTAACCCACAAGGTGATGGGATTAAGAGGTAGAGTCCTAAAAGGTGATAAGGTTATAAGGGTGGAGCCCTCACGAATAGGATTAGCACCCTTATAAAGGAGGCCTCGGAGCGCTCTCTCACCCCTTCCACCACAGGAGGACACGGTGAGAAGGCACCATCTATGAATCAGGAAGCAGGTCCTCACCAGACAGATGCTGAATCAATCTTTTGGTGCCTTTATCTTAGACTTCCCAGCCTCTGGAACTGAGAAGTAAATTTCTGTTGTTTATAAGCTACCTAACTTATGGTCTTGTGTTCTTGCAGCCTGAATAAGACATGCCTTCTGGAATGGCTTAGTCTTCTCTACGACTGGGATGTCTTCTCTCTCACTTCATTTCCTAAGTTCATGAAGATGATAAAGCCCTCAAATGCACTTAAAAATGACATCCTTTTTTTTTTTTTTTTTTTCAGACAGGGTCTTGCTCTGTCACCTAGGCTGGAGTGCAGTGTCACAATCATGGCTCACTGCAGCCTCAACTTCCTGGGTTCAAGTGACCCTCCCATCTCAGCCTCTCGAGTAGCTGGGACCGCAGGCATGTATCACCATGCCTAGCTAATTTCAAAATTTTTTTGTAGAGACAAGGTCTTGCTGTGTTGCCCGGATTGATCTCAAACTCCTGAGCTCAAGCAACCATCCCATCCTGGCCTCCAAAAGTGCTGGTATTACAGGTGTGAGCCACCATGCCCAGCCAAAAGAAATGGCATCTTTATTGATTATGAAATACATGTGCTGCCCCTGATGCTTTAGTCAGTTTCCAGGTTTGTGAACTCTTGTTTTTGATCATTGCCTACATTGATTTAATACTAATCACAGTATTAAAACTGTGATTAGTGTGAAAATTAATGCTTCCCAATCATATCTGCTGATGTAGGTGAATTAGCAGTCACTGCACATTCTGCCCTCTTTCCCTGAGTCTGAAGGTAAAGCCCCATGGAGCTCCTCCTGTTTATGATAAGCAACTTCCCAGACCTGCTGGTGAAGTGTCACCAAATGCTTCCCAAATGCCAGGCAGAGCATTTCACTCGTTATTCTTGAACACTCAGGTCTGACTCATCCCTTCTTAGACAGGTTTTCCCAGAGGGCTCCCCCTTCCTTCCTTGCATTTTCTCTTCATCATACCACCCGACTTCCTTCCTTGTGTCATGTCTCACAGTCAATGGCCTTTGGTTAAATTATTTTCTCATTTGTTGCTTGCCTCCTCTAACTAGAACAGAAACCCCTTGAGGGCTGGGACCTTCCGTATCTAGGTAACATCCATCTTAAAGTCTGTGTGCCTGGCCCATGCCTGGCATAATATATGCTAGGCATCCAATAAATATTTACACAAGCTAAGGAATTCAACTGTTGAGCTCGCTCAGAACCACTGTAATTATATTATATTTTATTTTATTTTATTTTTTTTATTTTTTGAGATGGAGTCTTGCTCAGTCGCCCAGGCTGGAGTGCAGTGGCGTGATCTCAGCTCACTGCTAGCTCCGCCTCCCGGGTTCACGCCATTCTCCTGCCTCAGCCTCCCAAGTAGCAGGGACTATAGGCGCCTGCCACCATGCCAGGCTAATTTTTTTTTTTTTTTTTTTGTAGTTTTAGTAGAGACAGGGTTTCACCATGTTAGCCAGGATGGATAACCACTGTAATTTTAAATATGCTTCGAGGCTGATTGTAGAAGAGAAGGACAGGCTTAGGTTCTAAGTGATGAGAAGATCTGTGAACACATGAAATGCAGAAGACTCAAGTTCATGAAGGGAAACCACTGCACTGCCAATCACAGGAATATCCTGCTTTTGCTTGCATGTCTGGGACGTCACCCTCTAGGCTTCTGTTGACAAGACAGCTAGGCTGCTATGCACATCATTCCACTTCCTTACCTCTCATGCATTTCAAAAATGCCCTACAAACTAAAGGGCTAGAAAGGGAGCTAGGGGAGGAAAAGAATAGAAGCAAAGACAAAGTTGTCATTCAGATTCAAGCAGAAGTGAATTTCAGAGAGGGAATCTTTAGAAAATGAGCCTGCTGATAATCAGGAGAGAGAAGAAATATTAAAGAGGATTAAATCAGGAGGTGGAAACAGAGAAGAGCAAAGAACAGTTTCAGAAGAAAAAGAGAAACACTCTTTTTGTGCCAAGAGATCACCTACATACATAAAAAACAAACAGCTGGGGCCGGGTGCGGTGTACTCCCAGCACTTTTGGAGACTGAGGCGGGCGGATCACTCGAGGTTAAGAGTTCAAGACCAGCCTGGCCAAGATGGTGAAACCCCATCTCCACTAAAAATACAAAAATTAGCTGGGCATGGTGGCACATGCCTGTAATCCCAGCTACTCGGGAGGCTGAAGCAGGAGAATCGCTTGAACCTGGGAGTTGGAGGTTGCAGTGAACTGAGATTGTGTCACTGCACTCCAGCCTGTGCAACAGAGCCAGAGAGTCTCAAAAAAGAAAGAAAAAAAAAAAGATCCAGGTGTGGTGACATGTGCCTGTGGTCCTAGCTACTTGGGAGGCTGAGGCAGGAGGATTGCCTGAACCCAGGAGGTTGAGGCTGCAGTGAACTATGATCACACTACTGCACTCCAGCCTGGGTGACAGAAAGAGACCCTGTCTTTAAACAAACAAACAAAAAGACTTCAATATAATGAAAATATCAACTATTAATCTATACAGAATCAGAAAGTCACAGTCTTGATGTATAAAAAATCAATTTATAACTAAAGAAATGATGCTCCCCGCTATGCATGGTGGCTCACACCTGTAATCCCAGCACTTTGGAAGGCCAAAATGGGAGGACAGCTTGAGCCCAGGAGTTTGAGACCAGTCTGGGCAACAAAGCAAGACTCCACCTTTAAAAAAAAAAAATGATGCTCTCAATGGAAAGGTGCAAGCAACACAGACACTACTTTCAGTTCGGAAAGATGCAAACATTTTAGCCTAACAGTGTGTCTGTCCTTAATGCCACAGAACTGGACACTTAGATATGGTTAAAATGGTACATTTTATGTGATTTCTATTTATCACAATAAAGAAAAGGAAAAAGAGGCTGGCTGCTATAATCACGCCTGTAATCCCAGCACTTTGGGAGGCCAAGGCAGGAGGATCACTTGAGGCCAGGAGTTCCAGACCAGCCTGGGCAACATGGTGAAACCCCATCTCTACAAAAAAACAAAAAGTTAGCCAGGCGTGGTGGGGCGTGCCTGTGGTCCCAGCTACTCGGGAGGCTGAGGAGGGAGGATCACTTGAGCCCAGGAGATCAAGTCTAGAGTGAGCCACGTTCATGCCACTGCACACCAGCCTGTGCAACAGGGGGAGACCTTATCTCAAAAAAAATACAAAAAAAACAAAAAAAAAAAAAAAAGGAAAAAGAGAAATACAGATATCATTACTGCATTTTTTCAGTTAAAGATTGCTTTATGTGTACTCTATTGTATTTATTCACCCATTTTTATCTTTGTAAATTTTCACTTCCCTAAGCCAAATACATTTTGAGAAGTTATTCCAAGATAATACCTAATTTCTGTAATTATATCAGGTCCCTGTCCTCCTTTTTCCCCCTTTTCCTTTCTGAAGCATCCATCATTTCTGAAACACACACAAACACACATATCTTTGGGTAAAATGTGTTGTCAAAGCTGCTTGACTGTGCTGATTTTCACCCACTGCGTCCGGCTGTGTTTTTAAATTTTTTATTGTGAGATCATTTTAAATTTACAGAAGAGGTATAAAAAGTTCAGAGAGTTCCCATATATTCTTCACTCAGCTTTCTCTTGTGTTAACATCTTAGGTAACAAGAGAACAGTAATCAAATCTAAGAAATTAAGCCTGGTATAAACACTATTAACTAAACTAAAGAACTTATTCAGATGTCACCAGTTTTTCCACAAATCTCCTTTTTCAGTTCCAAGATTCAAACATTGAATTTATTTGTCACATCTCCTTAGTCTCCTCCAATCTGTAACAATTTCTCAGCCTTTCCTTGTTTTTTCATAACCTGGACAGCTTTGAAAAGCACTGGCCGGTTATTTAGAACAAAGTCCCTCAATTTGGGTGTCTGATGTTTTCTCATGTTTAGACTGAGGTTATGCTTTCTTGGGAATAACGGTGGTGAAACACGCCTGGGCATATACGATGCTGGCCGGGCCAAGTGATATCAGTCTTGATTGCTTGGCAAAGGTGGAGTCTGACAATATTCTCTGCAGTAAACTAAGGATTTCCCCTTTTTCTTTACTAAATGTTTTGGAGGAGATACTTTAAAAATCACACAAATATCATGTTTCTGGTTAAACTTTCACTCCTTAATTTTGGCATTCACAGGTAGATCTTACCTGCAGTAATTATTACTATGTTGCTCTAACAAGGATTTTCTATTTCCCTCATTGTTTCCACATGTATTAACTGGAATTTTCTATAAGGAAGAGGTGTGATTTTTCTCCATTTATTTATTTATTTATTTATTCAGTTATGTATCTATTTTTTAAATTCAGTTATTTATTTAGATTAGTATGGACTTACGAAAAATTATTTTAAGTGTTATAATTAAATACTATCATTATCTATTTTGTTGCTCAAGTTGTTCCAGCTCAAGTCATTTCGAGCTCTTTCAGGTTGGCTCCTACCCCTTCCAATATGAGCCCCCTCCTTTTAAAAATTATTTTTATTATTAAAAAATATTTTTTAGCACATCCTTACTTTCTGGCACCATAAGGTTAACTCCAGGGATTTTCCCTGCCTTCAGCCAGGAATGAACAGTTCTCCCAGGAGCCCTGGGTTCCTCTGGAGGATGGAATTCAGCAATCAATATCTAGGTGCTAGGTGTGTTCACCACTACTCAGGTGTCACTGCTTCTAGCCTCCTAACAGTGGACAGAGCTAGGAAATACATGTATGTATACAAACCCATGTATACATACATATCCATAATTACTTCTTTTTCTTATCTTTATCTTTTCCTTTTTTCACAGGTGTTGAGTATCCATAATTACTTCTTTACTTATCTGTACCTATATATTTATTTAAAAAAATATGAGTCCACATTGACACTGATCTCAGGACTGTGCGTGCGTGTGTGCATGCGTGTGTGTGTCTGCCTGTGAGAAATAATTTGTTAAAGGCAAAGAGAATTCTGAGCTTACATTACTAGGGTGTTGGGCTAAGTTTTGAAGAACTAGGTGTGATTTTAATAAGTGAGGCTGGAGGTAGGGGAGTAGAATGGCCAGGTTATTGTCTCCAGGCAACAGTGTGGCAGAGGGTAATGTGCACAGCATCTAGGAAAGAGTGACACACGCTAGAGCGGCTGGAATGGGAAATTCATGGCTTGGAATAATGCTGAAAGTTAGTACGTAAACTCAGAATGCAAAGTGCCCTGAACACCAGGCCCAGAGGCATGAACTTGACTCTGCAACAGGGACTCTAGGAAGATTCTGGGCCAGAATCCATCCGATGAGAATAGCATTCAAAAACCAAAAATGCAGGAGTGGTAACAGGAGAAAAGGGACACATGTAGCAGGGAGATGAGTAAACGGGATAATATAATAACTTTTCTCTATTATCATTGCCACCTTTATTTTTTGCCTTAATTGTAAATACATGCAGACCCAGAACACATGGTCAGAAAAAGGCCTGTACCTTCATGGCTCTGTACTTCTGGTGCATGCGAATGTCTTTGCAAATGTGAACAGAGAGCTTGCATACATTACCTAAAGCTCTGATGCTCTTTGTCTTTTTTCTCTTTCTTACTGGTTTACTATTTTTAAAAATTGGGCCAGTGCGGTGGCTCATGCCTGTAATCCCAGCACTTTGGGAGACCGAGGTGGGAGTATTGCTTGAGGCCAGGAGTTCAAGACCAGCCTGGGCAACATACAGATCCAATCTCTACAAAAAATTAAAAAATTAGGTGTGGTAGTTTGGGTGGGTAATTCCAGCTACTCGGGAGGCTGAGACAGGAGGGTCCCTTGAGCCCAGGAGGTGGAGGCTGCAATGAGCCATGATTGCACCACTGCGCTCTAGCCTGGGTGACAGCGGGAGACCCTGTCTCAGAAAACAAACAAACAAACAAAAAAACACAAGTTGTCTGAATTCCACAATACACAAATTCATGCATGTGTGTTGTAAAAACATACAAACAATTCAGCAATCAACAGAGTAAGTTCAAGTTGCTCTTTACCTGTCCCTGTCCTCACCACGCCACCACTCCAAACCCCCATAACCAACCCCCTCTCTCTTCAGAATTAACCAACATTAACAGTGAACCTCATCCCAGACTGTTCCATGGGATCTTCAAATGGCCAGAGAGTCAGATCTCAACTCAATCAATCCATCACTCTTTAAACTCTTTTTTCTGTAATTCTTATTGCTGCCTGAAATTAACGAATTTACTTGTTTTTTGTCATTCTTTTCTGACTTGGATATAAGCTCCATGAGATTAGGATATTTGGATATCTTATTCACAGTCATATTTCTAGGGCCAGTCACATAATTGAGGCTCAATAAATATTACTGAATAAATGGTTCTATGTGTAAATGTTTATAAACACACACAAACACATACATTTTTGCATTTTCATTTTATTTACTTTTTTTGAGATAAAGTCTTGTTCTGTCACCCAGGCTGGAGTACAATGACACAATCATGGCTCATTGCACCCTCCACCTCCTGGGCTTAGGCAGTCCTCCTGCCTCAGCCTCCCAAGTAGCTGGGAATAAAGGTGTGAGCCACAGCGCCTGGCCGTTTTTTTGCATTTAAAAAATACTGGCTGAGTGCAGTGGCTCAAGTCTGTAACCCTAGCACTCTGGGAGGCCAAGGCAGGCGGAGTGGATTGCTTGAGCCTAGGAGTTCAAGAGTAGCCTGGGCAACATGGCAAAACCTCGTCTCTACAAAAAATACAAAAATTAGCCGGGTGTGGTGGTGCATGCCTGTAGTCTCAGCTACTCAGGAGGCTGAGGTGAGAGAACCATCTGAGCCTGGGGAAGTTGAGACTGCAGTGAGCCGTGATAGCACCACTGCACTCCAGCCTGTGCGACAGACTGAGACCCATGTTAAAAAAAAAAAAAAAAGAAAAAAAGAAAAGACTACCTATAGAATCATACTATACACGCCATACTTTCTAACTGTCTACTTTGGGATACTTCCCTTTAATTTTACGTGCGCAGACAACAAAGAACATTCTGTTTGATGCTGCATATTCTCAAGTATCCTCTTTGATATTCTTGAAATAGTTTAAGATAGTGGAGAGAATAATGAATACTTGGAAAATAATGTTGCTGTATAATGCTTTCTTCTCTGTTTTGTTGTTGTTGTTGTTGTTGAGAGTCTTGCTGTGTCACCCAGGCTGGAGTGCAGTGGTGTGATCTCGGCTCACTGCAACCTCTGCCTCCTGGGTTCAAATAATTCTCCTGCCTCAGCCTCCCAGGTAGCTGGGCGCCACCACGCCTGGCTAGTTTTTGTATTTTTAGTAGTGACAGGGTTTCGCCGTGTTGGCCAGGCTGGTCATGATCTTTTCTGTTTTAAAATATATACATAATTGGGAGATTGTAATAAAATAAATATGCATTCTTAAGTAGTGTTCCACACTGTTTTAATCTGAGATTTTAAGATTGTTCATTTTGTTAAATTATTACCTTAAAATGGGGTGGCACAGGAGAAAATTAAAGCCTATCAATTTTTATTTTTGTTTCTACTGTGCCCCCTTGTGGAATTACATATAAGTTACATATTCATTTTTGTAACGTTCTAACAAAGAGCAGGGTGTACCAATGTCATGGCTGCATTCAGGCATGCGCCAATCAATGAAGTAGCCTCTTCTGATCAGTTTAGTCTTTGCAAACAAGATTCTGATTGCTTCTGAGTTGAGCAAAGCAATGATGGCTTTGTTCAAGATGGTTCTTCTAAAATTCTGGCTCATTAAATTTGTGTTTGGTCTTTGATTTCATCATTTCAGCTGTGTGGCCAACTGTTAGAACTGCATGCAGGATGTTTTCCATAGGCCTTGCGTAACTTAAAGTATCTGGTTTCTCCGGCATGTTCTGAGATAATGGCTCTCTAAGATCTTCCATCTGCTTCCATGCTTGCTTTTGGCTTGCTTCCTCCTCTTATCAGGTGTTGCAATCCCAGCCAGCAAGCACACAGTATCTTTCCTTGTTGGCTGTAGACATTCCGTTAGCCATGGCAACTGTCATTTAAAGCAGAGTCTAGTTTCTTAGTCAGATGGTGCCTCCCCAGAGAATGTGTTGCTGAAAACAGGATCATTGGATCACAAGGAACTGTACCTCTTCACTCAAATTAGACTGATTTTCAAAGAAGCTTTTCCCTTTTCTTACATTTGAGACTCTAATATAGCCAACATTTACTGAGTAGACACTGGGTTCAGGGCTCGGCACTTTTATAAGTTATACGTTTAAATCCTCTCTGTCACTTTTTGAAGCAGTGGTTCAAGCCCTTTTTATAAGACCATCCATCCATTTGTCCGTCTTTCCATCCATTGTCCATCCCCCTATCCATCTATACATCCATCTTTCCTTCCACCCATTCATCCATCAAAACAGTTTTACAGAGTGCCTTCTGTTAGTATGTACCAGATATTTCTGTAGGTGCAGAAGATCAAAGACCTTTTACATTTTTTTCTTTTTTTTAAATTAAGTTTTTGTAGAGAGGATCTCACTGTGTTGCCCAGGCCAGTCTTGAACTCCTGGCCTCAAGCATCCTCCCACCTCTGCCTCCCAAAATGCTGGGACAGTAGGCACGAGCCACCGTGCCTGGCCAAGATTAAAGATCCTTGCCCTGAGAGGGCTTACGTGCTCCTGAGAAAAGCCAAAAAATAAACGAGTAAAGTGTGTAGTATTCCAACTTTGAAGATGGTAGGATATGGAAAACTAAAGCAGGGATGGGGAGCAATTATAAATACAAGCACCTCACTAAACTGGCGAGTCTGAGCAAAGACATATGTTCTATTTCTTTTTTCTTTACCCATTTAACAGTTAAAGAATGGAAGGTTCAGGGGAATTTTCCTAAGGAGGTATTTTGGGAACACTTTAGGAATGTCTTCTACAAGTAGAGGAGAAAACACTGTCACTAATATTCTAAGAAGTAAGGCAGAATGACTATTCTTTAGGAGAATCTTGGGCTTCGATCCAGACTCCAAGATTTACCCCAGGAAAAGGATTTAGTTTTCCTCAATTTCAGTTTCCTCATTTGTAAAGAGGATGCAAATGAGCATATTCCTCAAAGAGTTGGGGAAGAGTTAATGAAATCACAAACCTAAAGATCGCAGCCTGGGTTAAGTGCAGTAGGCATTGGGTGGTCACTGGCCACCTACCATACATTCCTCTTTTTTCAGTGTTATGTCCTGAAGACATATTTTAAAGCAGCATTTCTTACACTATTTTCAACTGTACCTCATAGTAAAAAATGCATTTTCATCACAATTCTAGTTTATGCATACATAAATATGACAGAAATGTCAAAAAGAATACTTGTTTTTACTAAATGCAATGCATATTTATTCTATTATATTTCACTTAAAAAAAAAAAAAGCTGATAATAATCCACTAAACTGGTTTCGAGAGTCACTGGTGGTTATTCCTCACAATTAGGGGAAACTCAGAATAGTCAAATAGTTAACCAAAACTTAGTAAATAATATACATAGGTAGGTAGGCAGACATATGGACAAAGAAGTAAAAATGGTCCTTCCTCTATGTCCTCCACCATATTCTCTACTATTTTCTTCCCAGAGAAAACCACCAATTACAACTATTTAAATTGATTCTGTAGGTATATACCTCTGTGTGTCTAAATAATATACCTTATCTATTAACTTCCTACCCTGGAAGAATAGGTTTTAGCTCTCTTTCACACAAATTCCCAACCCCACACATATACCTTCCCATTCACCAATACAATTATATCAAAATATCATTTAGATCAATATACAGTATTATGATGGGCATGAAAACATTATTTCCAGTGAAGCCACAAAATGAGTAGCAATACTTTCCCTCTTTGTACAAGTGTTTTTCCTGGAATTAATGACTCTTTTTGCTGTTATTAATTCGTTTCGTTTTGTTGTTGTTGTTGTTGTTTTTTTTTTGACATGGAGTCTCACTTTGTCACCCAGACTGGAGTGCAATGGTGCGATCTCAGCTCACTACATCTTCTGCCTCCTGGGTTCAGGTGATTCTCTTGCCTCAGCCTCCCGAGTAGCTGGGACTACAGGCATAGTCCACCACACTTGGCTAATTTTTGTATTTTTAGTAGAGACAGAGTTTCATCATGCTGGCCTGGCTGGTCTGAAGTGATTCATCTGCCTCAGTCTCCCAAAGTGCTGGGATTACAGGCATGAGCCACTGTGCTGGCCAGTTTTTTATGTGTTTATTAAAGTTTCTTCCACGACTTCCTGATTTTCCCTTCTTTTTCTTTTTTTTTTTTTTTTTTTTGAGACAGAGTCTTGCCCTGTCACCCAGGCTGGAGTGCAATGGCGTGATCTTGGCTCACTGCAACCTCCGTCTCCGGGGTTCAAGCAATTCTCCTGCCTCAGCCTCCGGAATAGCTGGGACTACAGGTGCGTGCCACCACACCTGGCTAATTTTTTGTATTTTTAGTAGAGATGGAGTTTCACTGTGTTAGCCAGGATGGTCTTGACCTCCTGACCTCGTGATCCACCCATTTTGGCCTCCCAAAGTGCTAGGATTACAGGCGTGAGCCACCGCGCCCGGCCGGCTTCCTGATTTTCTCCAACCAGTATGCTGTGCAGCTATCATCTCCTTTCCCCTGATACTCCTTTCACGCCCCCTTTGAGTAGTATTCCCTGCTTCTAGGATCTCATATCTTCATCTTTCTTAACGTACTCCATTTCAGTGGAGTACATTAGACTCACAGGAGGAATTACAGAAGACTCACAGGAGGTAAATATTTTGAAGCGGTGCACATCTGAAAATGTCTTGCAACCTAGACACTTAATTTGTAGTTTGGTTGGGTATAGAATTCTAGATTGAAAATAATGTTCCCTATGAATTTTAAAGGTATTGCTCCAATATTTTGGCACTTTGCCCACTACTGTTGAAGAGTTTGAAGCCCTTCTGATTTCTGGTTTGGGGAATGTGACCTTTTCTTCCCTTTCTGATAGCTAATATTATCTTCTATTTCACTTGTTGTTCTGAAAGTTCAGTCAATATGCCTGACACGGTATGGTTTTTTCCATCATATGTGATGCCTTCTGATGGATTCTTTCAATCTGGGAATCTATGTCTGCTTGTTCGGGGAAATTTTCTTGAATTAATTTCACTGTTGATTCCCTATCCTGTGCGTTCTCTGATTTTTCTTTCTAGAGCTTCTATTGTTCAGATGTTGGACCAGTCCTACAAGTTTCTGATCATTTTATTGCTATTCTCCTTCTATTTAGTTTTTGGTTTTTTGCTGTACTTTCAGAAAGAGTTCCTCAATTTTCCCAAATCTTCTATTGAGTTCTATTTCTTTCTGCTGTACTTTTAATGTACAAGAGGTTTTTTTAATCCTCTAAATATTTCATTTTTGACATAGAATCCCATGCTTCTTTAATACATATTGTGTCTTATTTTATTCCTCTAGGATCCTAATAATAATTTCTTTAGAATTTTTATTCATCTTCCATATATGATTTTCTGTAGGTTGATAAGCTCCCTTTGTTTGTTTTGAACCCTGTCTTTCCTATTAGAGGGTTTCTTCAAATGTCTAGCAATCACTGGATCTCTATTCATATTCCAGCTGTTTGGAAGTAGGTGGAGTAAGCCTGTCACCTATGCACATCATTGGAGGAAGATCCGGTGGGCCATTCTAATGGGGAATCTTCCCATGTTAATGTTCTTAAATCTCCATAGACATGATTCCAAATCTCTGTAATTTTCTTTGCAAGGTTCTGGGCTCTACATGGTAGAAATAGGCCTGGGGTCTTAACATTCATGTTTAAGTTTTTTACTGAATCTCATGTTTTCAACATAATATCCTTAACTGTGCCTGGATTCTCCTAGTCCAGAGACCCCCTGTTTTACTTTCTTTAGAAACTAAACTTCCAATATTTTACCCAAGGGAGAATCAAATTCCAAGTTAAACAGTATGAAACAGGCAATCTGAGGCGTAACTACTTTTCAAACATAAATGTAACTACATCTCCTGATTTTAGGTTCATCTTCATTGCCATCTCCAGACAGTTGATGCCACTAATTCATTGGCATTGGGGGTCTTTTTGCCGTATATATCATTTGCTTCTGCGTTTTCCCCACTGCTGGTTAAAGACTTAGCTGGCTCAAGTTAAGGTTGGTAAATACTATTCTGGTTGTCCTAGAATATACTTATGCTATTTTAAAAAATTGATTATCAGCTAGGCACGGTGGCTCATGCCTATAATTCCAGCACTTTGGGAGACTGACGCGGGCAGACTGCTTGAGCCCAGGAGTTTAAGACCAGCCAGGGCAATATAGCAAGATCCTATCTCTACAAAAAAATATAAAAATTAGCCTGGCATGGTGGTGCACACCTGTAGTCCCAGCTACTAAAGAGGCTGAGATGGAAGGATCACCTGAACCCAGGAGCAGGTTGAGGCTTCAGTAAGCCGTGATCACACCACTACACTCTAGCCTGGGTGACAGAGCAAGACCCTGTCTCAAAAAAAAAAAAAAAAAAAAAACCGAATAAAATTAAATTAAAATTAACTATCAATTTTTGTATAGTTTTAGAAAAGAATGAACACAAATACAAATAATTTCCTTGCCATCTTTAATCAAACACAAGCCCAGCTGGCTAAGCTCCTCTTTCATTCTGAGAACTCCCAACATCCTTTCCTTTCTTTATTATTATTCTTCTTAATTTTTGAGACAGGATCTCACTCTGTTGCCCGAGTTGGAGTGCAGTGGGGCCATCACAGCTCAACTGCAGCCTTGATCTCCTGGGGCTCAGGTGATCCTCCAAGCTCAGTCCCCCGAGCTGCTGGGACTACAGACCTGTGCCACCACACCCGGTTAATTCTTTGTAGAGACAGGGTGTCATTTGTTGCTTGGGCTGGTCTCGAACTCCTGGGCTCAAGTCATCTTCCCATCTTGGCCTTCTAAAGTGTTGGGATTACAGGTACGAGCCACTGTGCCCAGCCCCAACATCCTTTCAATCAAATTCTCTTCTGATTAACTCAGCCTGAATCCATTGTGATCACGTTCATTTATTTTTCTCTTTTCTTAATATTTGTACTTACTATAGCCAACATCATACATGATCACTTTCAACCAAAGAATTATGTTACAGTAAGTAATCAACATATATTGTTATGATTCTTATACTAGGCTTCTTAAGAAATATAATGACTCTTCAGTTGTAGAACTATTGCATCTATTAGCATTTACTAGCAACTACTGCAACTATTAGCATCTAATACTATGATGCTAATTATGCTGCAGTCAAAAAGACAATTCCCTACAATGTGACTGATGTTATAATAGAAGTGTCCCCTGCTGGGACATGTTTACGATTGTTCTTGGTTAGTTATGGCTTGGTCAACTGGGCCAAAAAAAATGATGTTGCTATTAATCAAGATAAAGTCCTTTTTGGAAAGAGAATTAACTATCTCAGTAGTTTCATGCTACATATCAGTCCTAAAAAAATAGGTATAATAATAAAAATAGCATCTAACACTTCCTATGTGCCAGGCATTGTTTCAAAGGGTGTTAAATGTATTAATTAATTTGAATTTTCACAACACTATGAGATAGGCAATATTATTACTCTCTTTTTACAGATGAGTAAATGGAGGCAAGGAAAGTTGAAATTATTTCTTCTGGTTACAAAGTGGTAAGTGGTAGAAACAAGATTTAAACGTATTTGGGCTGCTTCCAGAGCCTGGGGTCTTAACGACTATACCATATTGTCTCTATATAATAATATCTCAAATTAATTTGTCTCCATTAAATGCTTCCTAATACTGTGGCTATTACATTTTCTAAAGGCCACATTTTGTATATTATCTCATATTCCTTACCTTAACAAAGTAACTGGACCTCTCTGAAAGCCTGAGAAGAAATGTTATATAACTATTCATTGTTAAGTCAAACAGATGTTTATTGTTTGCCCTCCCCTTCATATCTTCCTCCATCTCCTGACAAGAGCCGCTCTCCTGTGGTAAAACCCAATCCATGTGGCTTAAATATTGTTGGCCCCTGTGGCCCATGGAGGAGAATGTGATTCAAGTCAAGCCAATCTGAGTATCCTGTCTTCCTGGACATAATGATTGGTTCAGAAATAAGCACGACTTTGGATTAGACAATAGTTTCTTAGATATGACACCAAAAGCACAACAAAAATGGAAATAGATAACTTTGAATTAAACAAAATTAAATACTTTTGTGTTGCCAATGACACTATTAAAGTGGGCCATGTACGGTGGTGGCTCACGCCTGTAATCCCAGCACTTTGGGAGGCTGAGGCAGGTGGATCAACTGAGGTTAGGAGTTTGAGACCAGCCTGGCCAACATGGTGAAACCGCATCTCTACCAAAAATACACACAAAAAATTAGCTGGGCGTGGTGGTGGGCACCCGTAATCACAGCTACTGGGGAGGCTGAGGCAGGAGAATTGCTTGAACTCAGAAGGCAGAGGTTGCTGTGAGCCAAGATTGTGCCATTGCACTCCAGAAAACTCCATCTCCAAAAAAAAAAAAAAAAAAAAAGAGTCAAAAGACAATCCACAGAATTCAAATTTGTCCATTTCATCTAAATTACCTAATTTATTGACATACAATTATTCATAGTATTGCATTATAATCCTTTTATTTTGGTAATGTTGGTAGTTATGTTCCCTCTTTCCTTCCTGATTTTAGTAGTTTGAGTCTTCCCTTGTTTTCTAGCTCAGTCTACCTAAAGGTTTGTCAATTTTGTTGATCTTTTCAAAGTACCAATTTTTAGTTTTGGTGTCACTCCTCTACTGTTTATTCTCTTCTCTGTATCATTAATTTTCAGTCGAATCTTTATTATTTCCATCCTTCTGCTTGCTTGGATTCAGTTTGCTCTTCTGACGTGCTGTAAAGTGGAAGGTTAGGCAACTGACTTGAGGCCTTCCCTCATTTGTACTGCTGAAGTTTATAAATTTCCCTCTAAACCCTGTGTTAGGTGTCTGCCATAAGAACTGGTGTGTTGTATCTTCATTTTCATTGTAGTTTCCCTTGTAGTTTCCTCTTAAAGCCATTGGCTATTTAGAAGTATGTTACTTAGGCCGGGCATGGTGGCTCATGCCTGTAATCCTAGCATTTTGGGAGGCCGAGGGGGGTGGATCACACGGTCAGGAGATCGAGACCATCCTGGCTAACATGGTGAAACCCTGTCTCTACTAAAAATACAAAAAATTAGCCATGCGTGGTGATGGGCACCTGTAGTCCCAGCTACTCGGGAAGCTGAGGCAGGAGAATAGGGGGTGAACCTGGGAGGCGGAGCTTGCAGTGAGCCAAGATCGAGCCACTGCACTCCAGCCTGGGGACAGTGCAAGACTCCGTCTCAAAAATAAAAAAGAATAAAAAAATAAAAAATAAAGAAGTATGTTACTTAATTTCTACATTTTTGTTAACTTCCCAAATTTCTTTCTGTTATTGACTTCTAATTCCATTCCACTGTGGTCAGAGAACATACTCTGTATAACTTCAATCCTTTTAAGTTTTTTACAGCTTCTTTTATGGTACAACATATGGTCCATTCTGGAGAAAGTTTCATGTGCACTCACAAGGACATATTCTACTGGTATTGGGTGGAGTGTCCTAAAGAAGTCTGTTGGTTCAGCTGGTTTATAGTGTTCTTCTATTTCCGTGTTGACATTCGGCCTAGTTTTTCAATCCATTATTGAAAGTAAGGCAGCTGGGTGCAGTGGCTCATGCCTGTAATCCTAGCACTTTGGGAGGCTGAGGCAGGTGGATCACTTGAGCCCAGGGGTTCGAGACCAGCCTGGGCAACAGGGTGAAACCCCATCTCTACAAGAAGTATGAAAATTAGTTGGGCTTGTTGGTGCACACACCTGTAGTCCCAGCTACTTGACAGGCTGAGGTGGGAGGATCACCTGAGCCTGGGAGGTCAAGGCTGCAGTGAGCCATGATCATACCACGGTACTCTAGCCTGGGTGACACAGTGAAACCCTGTGACAAAAAAAAAAAAAAAGAAAAAAAAAGAAAAAGAAAAGAGGGGCACTTATATCTCCTACTACTGTTGATTAATTGCTTATTTATATCTTTTTTTTTCTGAGACAGGGTTTCACTCCTGTTACCCAGGCTGGAGTGCAGTGGCATGATCTTGGCTCACTGCAATCTCCGCCTCCCAGGCTCAAGCAATTCTCCTGCCTCAGTCTCCTGAGTAGCTGGGACTATAGGCACATGCCACCACGCCCAGCTAATTTTTGTATTTTTAGGAGAGATGAGGTTTCACCATGTTGGCCAGGGTGGTCTTGAACTCCTGAGCTCAAGTGATCTGCCCGCCTCAGCTAGAATTACAGGCATGAACCACCTCCTATAGAGAGCACACAGTTCGACTGCATTCTTTATCAACTATAACTGCAACTCTGTTTTTTGTTTTGTTTTGTTTTTTTGAGATGGAGTTTCACCCTTTCTGCCCAAGCTAGAGTGCAATGACGCAATCTCAACTCACTGCACCCTCTGCTTCCCGGGTTCCAGTGATTCTCCCGGCTCAGCCTCTCTAGCAGCTGGGATTACAGGTGCACGCCACCACGCCCAGCTTATTTTTATTTTTAGTAAAGATGGCATTTCATCACGTTGGCCAGGCTGGTCTTGAACTTCTGACCTCAGGTGATCCGCCTGCCCCGGCCTCCCAAAGTGCTGGGATTACAGGCATGAGCCACTGCACCTGGCCTGCAACTCTGCATTTTTATTTGATTGTTGAATCCATTCACATTCAATGCTATTATTTATATAGCAGAATTTATGTCTGCCATTTTGCTTTTTGTTTTCTGTATGTCTCATATTTTTGTTGTTCCTCTATTCTTTCTTTTCTACTTTATTTTGCATTAAGTGAATATTTTCTTTTTTCTTTTTTTTGGGGGGGGTGTACCAAATTTCTTTATTTGAAGGAATGGTACAAATCAAAGAACTTAAGTGGATGTTTTGGTACAACTTATAGAAAAAGTAAAGGAAACCCCAACATGCATGCACTGCCTTGGTGACCAGGGAAGTCACCCCATGGCTATGGGGAAATCAGCCTGAGGTTTAGCTTTCGTTATCACTGTCTCCCAGGGTGTGCTTGTCAAAGAGATATTCTGTTGAGCCAGATTTGGGTGCTCCTATCTTGCACAAGTTGGTCACACAGGCACCCAATTCTTTGATGGCTTTCACCTGCTCATTCAGGTAATGTGTCTCAATGAAGTCACACAAATGGGGGTTATTTTTGTCAGTGGCCAGTTTGTGCAGTTCCAGTAGTGACTGACTCATATTTTTTTTTTCCCAAATGTAATGCACACTCCATCGCATTCAGCCCGCTCTCCCAGTCGTCACAGTCTGGTTTCTTGATATCCTGAAGGAAGATTTGGCCACCTCGTTGGTTCTGCAGCTTCCTCAGTTTCTCGGCATGTTCCCTCTCCTCATGAGATTGGTAAAGAAAGTATTTGGCAAAGTTCTTCAAAGCCACATCATCGTGGTCAAAGTAGTAAGACATGGACAGGTAAACATAGGAGGCATAGAGCTCCAGGTTGATCTGGCAGTTGATGGCAGCCTCTGAGTCCTGGTGGTAGTTCTGGCGCAACTGCGAGGTGGACATGGTCGTCATGGCAGCGGCTAAGGAGAGGCGGTGGTGGCTGAGTGGCACTGGAGCCACTGGGCCTTGGGGCGGTACCAAGGGCGCAGTGAAGAGGTGACGGACGACTGGCTATGGGCGGCCGGCTGGAATGGGGGACGAACGCCGGGTTCTGTCCAAGCACTGTTGAAGCAGGAAACCCCGACGACTCTCTGCAAAGAATGTCTGGCAAAGTGAGTATTTCCTCACAGAGCATTTTAATTTATTTTTTTCATGGTTTTTTTTTTTTTTTTTGGAGTTATTTCCTCAGTGGAGCACAAATTGCCCCCACAGTCTGATCCAATTAAATTAAGGACCATTTGAATTTTTGAGGCCAGTCTGTGATGTCTGTTATGACACCAGGAGGGCACTTTTTACCTGCATTGTCCTCTGGCTTTCCCTTGTAAACTAACTGGCCTATGGTTTAGCTTGCTGTTCTCATGAAGCTGCAAGCCTCCTCTTAATTAAGAAATATCCTGGCTTCTAGGCCACACCTCCATGGAATTTAGGCTCTGCAACACACAGCTAGCTAGCAGCAGTGAGAAATGCCGATGGCCTGTGCCTCCCAAGGACATACCATGTTCCTCAACTGGGAGCTGGAGAGACAGGAATCCCTGTTCTTGAATGAACTACCCAAAGGTGAATTTTTATCGCACTGAACTGGAAGGGGGAATGAGGGAGGCTGTGGTTCAAATGTCACAGATTCTCACTCTTCTTACCAAGTTTTAGTAGATTTTCTTGAATAAATGTTCCTTCATTTGCCTAGGTCCTTAGGACAATTTCCCAAGTATTTAGATAGTTATTTTAAAAATTATTTTCACAAGTTATGCTTGTTTCACTGGGGAGCAATTCCACAGGGCTCCTAATGTCACCATTTTGGAAGTTGCTACCTTGCCATACTCTTTTTCTGCCGTAGTTGCTAAGCTGCTAGAATTTGGATTTCAGGCTGCTTCGAACAATCATTATGCTTATGGAGTAGCCATGCAAGGGACTGAAGGAGAGAGACAGAGTCCTGATGACATTATGTTAGCCTCTGGATCTAGCTGTGCTTGGAATCAGCCCTACAGTGTGGACTTTGCAGTTAGATAAGCCAATAAATTAATTTCCTTCTTTGCTAGTTGGAGTTGAGTTTCTCTCACATATAACCAAGAGTTGTAGCTAATATCCTGAATGTCAAACTTTTAATAGTGTATGAGTAAATGATAAGTACTGTGGAAAGCTTGTTCAACAAAATTAGTATCTAGGGTCATTTCATGTAATCATTTAGGTAGCTAATCTCATCCAAATAATTTATGGCCTCTTGGTGCTTGATAAAATGTATAAACATCATTTATGGTGATTCTAATTGATTTTCCCCTTAATAAGGATTTTTAATATATTCCTATATGTGTGTCAATATTTGTTAATATCCAAAGGGTTTGTTGCAAGGATGTCTCAATGTTAATTGCAAATACTGAGGTGTAACATTAATAATAATATAGAGGTCTGACCTTAATTATAAAAAGTTCTAAAAAGTATGATAAGCTTCCCTTTTCCATTAGCCTACAGCTAACTCATGAAGACATCATTTGGTAAGCATGCAGATTTCAAAACATTAGAACCAGTTACAGGTCTCTTTAACAAGCCGTAAGTGGAAAAGAGAAGATTATACGTTGTTGCTTTCACTACAATGTCTAAAAGCTAGGTAATCTAAGATTTATCTTTATTTGGCATGGTAGTCCTTTGAAATATTAAGGAGTGGGACAAGTTTCTTGGAAATATGGAGTCAGAAAACTTTCAGAATACATTTAAAGGTTAAAGCTATAACTAATTTGGCCAGGTGCAGTGGCTCACATGTGTAATCCCAGGACTTTAGGAGGCCGAGGAAGGAGGATCACTTGAGCCCAGGAGTTTGAGACCAGCCTGGGCAACATGGTGAGACTCTTGTCTCTACAAAAATTTTAAAAATTAGCTGGGCAGGGTGGTGTGTACCTGTGGTCCCAGCTACTCAGGAGGCCTAGGTGGGAGGATCACTTGAGCCCGGGAGGTTGACGCTGTAGAGATCCATGATGGCACCACTGCACTCTAGCCTGGGCAACAGAGTGAGACCCTCTCTAACTCCTTCCTTAAATATGGCTATCTATGGTGAATGTTGGGAGCAAAAAAGACATCAGACCTTATTATAACCTTGGAGCTTATTAAAACTTGGTAAAAACAAAAACAAAAACATTTCTCCCTGGATAGAACCTTACCCTACCTCAAATTACCATATTGGGTACCACTTACTAATAATGCCTCTAAAGATTCCGCAATCCAGTGATGTCTGTCATGTTTTACGGATCTCTAGGATTCCCAGAGGATCACAGTTATTGAGGAGAGAAGTCTTCATAATTAAACAGGCACAGCGTGTAGCAAAATGTACAGATCTATTATAAAATCTCACTATTTCCAATTAGTTGGGGGAAAGGTGATGTGAATTCATACAACTCAATTACTCTTACAGATGTAAAGGATTTCTGGCCTTTACTAAGAAAATAAGAGAAAAGTATTCCAGAATCAATTTTAATGAACACATTTGATTTATTTGTAATTGGCATATTGTTTTAAATATTTTAAGCTTCTGAATTACCTGAAAGAAATATGCATTTTAGAACGCTTAACCAAGCCATCTGCAGTGTAGTTTGCATTCATAGTGGTCCCATGTCATAGGACCATTATTCACAGAAGTAGAGGAGTAAATGTCCACTGATTTGTCGGAGTTCATAATTTTGAATTGGTGGGATCTGAATCACACTAATAGTACTAGAGAATCTAATTGGCTTCAGTTGCAAAGACTTATGCTCTGATATTATTCAGATAGTAAAATCTTAGTTGAGAAAGGGTCTCCTCCGCAGTTCGGGGTAGATGACAGCCTCTTGGAAAACGGGTGGGACCATGGTCCTCCGTCAACTGACTACCTGATAGAATGTCTGCACTTTAGGATCTCCATTTTCTCTGTGCTCCTGAGGCAGCACACCTGATATGGTTTTATAGAGATGAATTCCAAGGAAAACACAACCTAGACTTTATTTCAAATTACCCTCAAGATCAGTACATCTCACTGATGCCCAAAAATGCCATGTTCATAATCTGCTGTTGTGATATACAACTAGGAAAAGGTAAATGTCCTGTCAACCACAATCTCTCTTTACTATTTTTAAAGAGGGCTCGTTTCCATCATCAGAAGCAGATAAGGAATGCCAGCACCCACTTGTCATTCAAAACCAAGCACTTACTTAGCTGGGAAAGAATTAAGGCCATTAGGTGATGAATTTGTTTTTTTTTTAAATAATGGTAATAAAGTCACAATTCAAGGTCAACAAAAATTCAAATGTAGTTCCACTGGATAGCTAATATTTTGGATAGAATGGGAAGACCATTTCCCAACATGACCTTTGGTTTTCTAACACTTACTTTTTGCAAAAATGGAGACAAGAAACAGAAACCTAACATTTTCTCTCACCTCAAAGAGTACTCAGTTTTTATATCACCAACCTAGAGATTTTCATGTCAATTGGAGGGAGTCTTTTCTTATCCCAGTTTTTATGCGATTAATCCTATCTCACTATATGTATAAAGGTCTGTGACATGTGAAGAATAGAAGACGCAGCCAGGCACAGTGGCTCATGCCTGTAATCCCAGCACTTTGGGAGGCCGAGGCAGGCGGATCACCTGAGGTCAGGAGTTCAAGATCAGCCTGACCAACATGGTGAAACCCTGTCTCTACTAAAAATACAAAAATTAGTGGGGCATGGTGGTATGCGCCGAAATCCCAGCTATCTGGGGGGTTGAGGCAGGAGAATTGCTTGAACCCAGGAGGTGGAGGTTGCAGTGAGCCGAGATTGTGCCACTGTACTCCAGCCTGGGTGACAGAGTGAGACTCTGTCCCAAAAAAAAAAAAAAAAAAAAAAGGAAAATAAAAATAGATGATGTATTGAGCAAGTGAGCTTGGGCAGCTGATCACTGCCAACAATTCATCCAGGGTTTATTCTGCTCACAGGTCTCTGCGTAGGAAATGCTAAAAGGGCTACTCCCCAGTTAGTGTTTCCAGACCGACGTGAAGATTCCTTCTGCTTGAGTATCCTAAGGCACCTCAAAATCAAAATATGACCCAAATTAAACTCATTTGACCCCTTTATCAAAACTGCTTTTCCCTGTCTTTTCTAACCCTAAATGATCCTGCCATTTATTTCTTAGGTTGAGCCATAAGAAATTGCCTTTTTTGTACGTCATTAATGGTTGAATATTGGCAATTTCAAACGGATCAACCTTAACAGTTGTTCAGGTTAAAAAAAAAAACCTGGTAAAATCCTTTTCATGTCACTCCCCCTTCAACTCTTACAACCAGCCAATCATGAAGCTTGGTAAATTCTGTTTCAGACAGGTTCATTATCCATCTCTAAGGCAACCATCAAAGCCCAAGCCAAGTTAGTGAACTGGCTTCACCAACCCTGTCTGCGTTGCCATAAACCAGAGTGTCTTCTTTAAAACGCAAGTTAGAACATGCCACTTGCTGCAAAAAAATCATCCAATGGCTTCCCACTGCTCTTAAGAAAAAGACTGGGCTGAGTGCTGTGGCTCACGTCTGTAATTCCAGCACTGTGGGAGGTCAAAGTGAGAGGACCGCTTGAGCCCAGGAGGATGTGAGGGGTATGAGACCAGGCTGGCAACATAGCAAGACATCATCTCTACAAAAAATTAAAAAATTAGCTAGGCATGGTGGCTCACACCTGTAGTCCCAGCTACTTGTGAGGCTCAGGTGGGAGGATCACTTGAGCCCAGGAGTTGGAGGCTGCAGTGAGCCATGACTGCACCACTGCACTCCAGCAGGGGCAACAGAGAGTGACCTTATCTCTTAAAAAAAAAAAAAAAGACAAATACCAGACACTTCTAGATGGCTTGCTGAGCCTGCAAGCTGCAGTCTCTGCTGATTGCTTCACTCTCATCTCACTTTCTGTTTTTTGGTTACTATGACCTTCTTTTATTTTCTTACACACGGCCCTTCCCACCTTAGAGCCTTTGTATATACTGTTCCATCTGCCTGGAACCGTCTTTTCTCTCACAACCCCCAAGGCCCTTGTCACCTAGTAACCCTTACTTCTCCTTTACTCGTGTCTGCATAAATGCCACTGCTGGGCAGGCATAGTGGCTCATACCTGTAATCCTACTACTTTGGGAGGCCAAGGCGAGAGGATCACTTAAGCACAGGAGTTCAAGATCAGCCTGAGCAATATAGTGAGACCCCATCTCCACAAAAAATATGCCACTGCCTCGGGAGAACCTTCTATGATCTCTCTCAGACTAGGATGGAACCCCATGTTACATATATCCATGAGACTATCTCCTCTTAGTACTGGTCATACTTCTAATTATTTGTTCAAGGCCCTGCTAGACTCAAGCTTCAAGGAAACAGGACCATGGCTGTCTTATTACCATGTCACCATCACTGAGCCAGGGCCCAGCACCCTAGTGGGCACTCAACAGATGTCTACTGAAGGCATGAATCCCTCACAAAAATTAAGGCAGCAACTGACAATTCAAAGTTGCTATCCCTGCGCAATATTATTCTTACTTTTGATATATCTTTTTTCTATTGAATATTTTATTTTATTATTATTTGATTTTTAAAATTTTATTTCTTTATTTACTTTTTTGAGACACAGTCCCACTCTGTCACGTAGGCTGGAGTGTGATGGTGCGATCATGGCTCACTGCAGCCTCAACCTGTTGAGCTCAGATGATCCTCCCACCTCAGCCTCCCAAGTAGCTGGGACTACAGGCATGCGCCACCATGCCCAGGTAATTTCTTTTTTTTGAGATGGAATTTCGCTCTTGTTGCCCAGGCTGGAGTGCAGTGGTGTCATCTTGGCTCACTGCAACCTCTGCCTCCTGGATTCAAGCGATTCTCTTGCCTCAGCCTCCTGAGTAGCTGGGATTACAGGCATATACCACCAAGCCTGGCTAATTTTTGTATTTTTAGTAGAGACAGGTTTTCACCATGTTGGCCAGGCTGGTCTTGAACTCCTGACCTCAGGTGATTCACTTGCCTCAGCCTACCAAAGTGCTGGGATTATAGGCGTAAGCCACCACACCCCGCCTAATTTTTGTATTTTTTGTAGAGATGGGATTTTGCCATGTCGCCCAGGCTCGTCTCAAACTCTTGTGCTCAAGTGATCCGCCTGCCTTGGCCTCCCAAAGTACTGGGATTATAGGTGTGAGCCACTGTGTTGGCCTCAAGATTTTAAAAAAGCAACCAAAAACATGCAATTTAAAAATTCATTAAACTGAAAGGCTAAACCAAAATTCTGGACCCTTTTGGAATGATAGCCTGGCATGGCCATAACTAGTAGCTGTTACTGTTATAAGAGAAATAACAATAATCAAAGCTAATATTTATTGAGGGCCAGCTATGTGCCAAGCCTATGGATAAAACTGAAGTTAGTAAAGTTGGGGGATTTAATGAGGTTCACAGGGGCCAGTAAATGATGGAACCATAGTCACAAAGACCAATGATCCAAGACAGGATTTGAATGCTCACAGCCCCTCAGTCTTTCGGTACGACAACCTCCAGAACACAGGGATCCTCTCTACAGGCTGCAGACTTAGAGCATCAGCTCCAGAATCCAAGAGACACAGGTTTTCAGCTTTTAAGTTAAATGTTTCTACACACATCTCAGCTAATTTTACCTTATTTCCCAGAGCAAGCTACAACTTATTAAAAACAGGTGTTCCTACCGGAAGAAAGAGTCTCTGGGCAGCACAGGGTTTGAACAATTTCTTCCACTCCTGAGGGTTTCCAACAGAAAATGTGATGGGGTAGATTCTGTGCTCAAACTTCTTTGTATATGAGTCAGGCCACTGGCGTAACTGAAAAACATGGAAAGCAAGGGAACGGTGATTACGCCCTAGGAAATATGGAAAATGCCTGCGAAGCTTCTGGATGGTCAAATGGAAATTATTCAGGCAACTTATACAGAAAGTCTAACTTCATCACCACTATGAACGTTCATTAAATGAAAAGAGTATTTGCTCCTACTAAAGTTGCTAAGATTTTTAAAAATAACATTCACAGTTGGCAACAGTGTTGAGAAACTGCAGAGGAGAGTATAGATTTGAAGAAACTTCCACAAGGGCAACTTGGAAACTGGTAACAACACCCCAAAAGACAGAGGTACAAGGACGTTCACCACAACCTAGCTTTTTTTTTTTTTCTGAGATGGAGTCTCGCTCTGTCGCCCAGGCTGGAGTGCAGTGGCGTGATCTCGGCTCGCTGCAAGCTCCACCTCCTGGGTTCACGCCATTCTCCTGCCTCAGCCTCTCCGAGCAGCTGGGACTACAGGCGCCCGCCACTACGCCCGGCTAATTTTTTTGTATTTTTTTAGTAGAGACGGGGTTTCACTGTGGTCTCGATCTCCTGACCTCGTGATCCGCCCGCCTCGGCCTCCCACAGTGCTGGGATTACAAGCGTGAGCCACCGCGCCCGGCCTACACCACAACCTAGTTTGTAATAACAAAACTTGAGAACTTAGCAGCTTGGAAGGAGGAAAAAAACCCAACAAACCTGGGAACAATCAAAATGTCCAATAATAAGGAATTGGGACAATTAAGTATGATAGAACTATATAATAAAATAATGTACAGTTAGAGAGACCAGGGATAGTGGCTCATGCCTGTAATCCCAGCACTCTGGGAGGCTGAAGTGGGTGGATCTCTTCAGGCCAGAAGTTTGAGACCAGCCTGGCCAACACAGCAAAACCCCATCTCTACTAAAAAACACAAAAATTAGCTGGGCATGGTGGCACATGCCTGTAGTCCCAGCTACTCGACAGGCTGAGACATGAGAATTGCTTTGAACCAGGGAGGCGGAGGTTGCAGTGAGATCGTGCCACAGTACTCCAGCCTAAGTGACAGAGCGAGACTGTCTCTCAAAAAATAAAATTAAATTAAAAAAGAAAAATAGAACAATGTACAGTTAGAATAAAGTACATGTCTTTTGTGTTATTTGTGGCAGGCTGGATTTGGCTCTTGTACTCCCATAGTTTGCTGACCTCAGTTCTATATCATTGTCACTAATGACTGCATTGTATTCTGTTATGTAGATATGTACTGACATGGAAAATGGTTATAACATATTGTTGGGTTTTGGAAAAAGCAAAGTGCAAGAAAATTATAATATGGTTCTTTTTTTTTTTAAATTTCTTCACTACTGTCTGAATGAATGGTTCTGTCTTACAGGAAAAAATATATGCATGAGGCCAGGCGTGGTGGCTCACACCTGTAATCTCAGCACTTTGGGAGGCCCAGGCGGGTGGATCACTTGAGGTCAGGAGTTTGAGATCAGCCTGGCCAACATGGCAAAACCCCGTCTCTACTAAAAATACAACAACTAGCTGGCATGGTGATGGGCGCCTGTAATCCCAGCTACTTCAGGAGGCTGAGGCAGGAGAATCACTTGAATCCGGGAGGCAGAGGTGGAGGTTGCAGTGAGCTGAGATCATGCCACTGCATTCCAGACTGAGGGACAGAGCGAGACTCTGACTAAAAAAAAAATATATATATATATATATATATACACATATATATGCACGTACATTTTATATGTAAAGAAAAATCTAGATGGATATGCACCAAATTATTAAAAGTGGGCACTCTATAGCTGGTGATGGTGGTTTCATTTCCTCGGGCTACATTTCCATATTCTTTAGAATTTTTACAATGAGTATATATTACTTTCTTTGTATATATGAATTTTATAACAAAATTTTTAAAATACACTTTTAGATTTTAGAGCAGTTTAATGTTCACACAAAGTTAGCCAGGTGTTGGTGGCTCACGCCTGTAATCCTAACACTTTGGGAGGCCAAGGCAGGAAGATTGCTTAAGCCCAGGAATTTGAGACCAGCCAGGGCAGTATAACAAGACCTGCCTCTTAAAAAAATTAAAAACGAGGCCAGGAGCGGTGGCTGACACCTGTAATCTCGTGACTTTGGGAGGCCAAGGCGGGTGTATCACTTGAGGTCAGGAGTTCGAGACCAGCCTGGCCAACATGGTGAAACTCCATCTCTACTAAAAATACAAAAATTAGCCAGGAGTGGTGAGGCACGCCTGTAGTCCCAGCTACTCAGGAGGCTGAGGCAGGAGAATCACATCAACTCGGAAGGCAGAGGCTGCAGTGAGCCAAGATTGGACCACTGCACTCCAGCCTGGGTGACAGAGTGAGACTCTGTCTCAAAAAATAAAAAAAATAAAATAAAAAATAAAAAAAGTAAAAACAAGAACAATGAAAACAAACAACAAAAAAGAAAAATTGAGCAGAAATCAGAGTTTCCAGATAGCCTCTCTCTTTCCCCTGCCCTACAGTTTCCCCTGTTATTTATATCTTGCACTCATGTGGTATATTTGTTACAACTGATAAGTCAATATCAATATGCTATTACTAACTAAAGTCCACAGTTTATATTAGTGTTAATTCTTTCTGTTGTACATGCTTTCTATGCATTTTGGCAAATGCACATCATGTATCTATCATTACAGTATACAGAACAGCGTCACTACCGTAAAAATTCTCTCTGCTCCAACTTTTCAACATTCCTGCCTGCCCTCTCTCACCTGAACTTCTTCTTTTTTTTTTTTTTTTTTTTTGAGACAGAGTCTTGCGCTGTCATCCAGACTGGAGTGCAATGGCACAATCTTAGCTCACTGCGACCGCCGCCTCCCATGTTCCAGCAATTCTCCTGCTTCAGCCTTCTGAGTAGCTGGGATTATAGGTGACTGCCACCACACCCAGCTACTTTTTGTATTTTTAGTAGAGACGGGGTTTCACCATGTTCGTCAGGCTGGTCTCAAACTCCCGACCTCAGGTGATCCACAAGCTTTGGCCTTCCAAGTGCTGGGATTACAGGCGTAAGCCACCATGCCCAGCCCATTACTGGTCTTTTTATAGTCTCTTCATGTTACCTTTTCCAGAATGTGATATAGATAGAATCATTTAGTACCTTGCCTTTTCAGACTGGCTTCTTTCATTTAGCAATATGCATTTAGGTCTCCTACATGTCTTTTTGTGGCTTGATAGCTCATTTTTAAAAATCATTTAATAATACTGTATGCTATGGTATGAATGTATCACAATTTGTTCATCCATTCACCTGCTGAAGGTTATCTTGGTTGCTTCCAGTTTTGGGAAATTGTGAATACAGCTGCTACAAACATCTGTGTACAGGTTTTTGTGTGGACATAAGTTTTCAACTCATTTGGGGAAATACTTAGGAGTTCAATTCCTGCATTGTATGGTAAGCCTATATTCAGCTTCCTAAGAAACTGCCAAACCATCTTCCAAAGTGGTTGCAGGATTTTGCATTCTTATCAGCAATGAATGAGAGTTCCTGTTGCTCCACATCCTCACCAGCATTTGGTGTTGTCAGGGTTCTAGATTTTAGCCATTCAAATAGGTGGGTAGTGGTGTTTCATTGTTATCTTAAGTTACAATGCTCTAATCACATATGACACTGAACATCTTTTCATATGCTTGTTTGCCATCTGTGTATCTTTATTTTTTTTTTTCTTTTTGAGACAGAGCCTTGCTCTGTCGCCCAAGCTGGAGTGCAGTGGCATGATCTCAGCTCACTGCCCTCTCTGCCTCCCGGGTTCAAGCAGTTCTCGTGCCTCAGCCTCCCAAGTAGCTGGGATTAGAGGCATGCACTACTATGCCCAGCTAATTTTTTTGTATTTTCAGTAGAGATGTGGTTTCGCCATGTTTCCCAGGCTGGTCTTGAACTCTTGAGCTCAGGCAATCTGCCCGCCTCGTCCTCCCAAAGTGCTCTGATTACATGCATGAGCCACCGCGCCTGACACTTCTCAATTTTTTTGAGTTAATGTCTTCCCATTGCTACAACAATTCTAAGAATTATTCCTAACGAAAAATATCAAAAATGGACACTTATTACAAGGTTGTTTCTTTTAGTGTTGTTTGTGACAATAAAAAATTAGAAACAATCTAAAGAAGGGTTTGGTTTAGTAAGCTCCAGAGTCTATCTATATAACAGAATGCAATGTAGTCATTAGTGATAATGTCATAGAACTGGGGTCAGCAAATTATGGTAGTACCAGAGCCAAATCTAGCCTGCCACAAAGACTACACAAGCCAAGAATGGCTTGGCATTCTAAAATAGTTTTAAAAAATCAAAACAAGAATAATATTTTGTGACAATTATATGAAATTCAAATCTCAGTGCCCATAAGTAAAATGTTACCAGAACACAGCCACACCCATTTGTTTATATATTGTTTGTGGCTGCTTCTACTCTAAATAGCACATTGAGTAGTTGGGATAGAGACCATACACCCTGCAAAGCCTAAAATAGTTACTCTCTGGTGTTTTCCAGGAAACATTGGTCAACTCACTTTAGAGGAAACTCAGTAATATAAGCGTCAGTGATGTAAAAGAGATCCCATTTCTGATGGTGATATGAAAAGAAAAGGAATGGAAATAAGTATTATATACATACACCAAAACTGTTCTCCCTGAGCATTAGTGTAATGGGGTTTTTTTTCCATTTATTATTTATGAATTTGCTGGTTTTTACAATGTACATATATTGTTTATATGACCATATAAACTTTTTTTTTTTTTGAGATGGGGCCTCACTCTGTCACCCAGGCTGGAGTACAGTGGCACAATCATGGCTCACTGCAGCCTTGACCTCGCTGGGCCCAGGTGATCCTCCCACCTCAGCCTCCCAAGTAGCTGGGACCACAGGTGCATGCCATCATGCCTGGCTAATTTTTCTATTTTTTACTGAGACAAGGTTTTGCCATGTTGCCCAGGCTGGGATATAAACATTTTTTGAAATACATGATTGGAAACACTTTAAAATTCTGAATGAGGAAAAGAGTGACAGACAAAGTATTTGACATTTGATATATGAAGGGTACTGACCAATTAGAACCCACACCAGGCATTACCTAGTATTTACCCAGTATAATTGTACAGACCCATTAGAACTGACACTAGGCCTAAACTCTCAGTATGACAGTACTGACCAGTCAGAATGAACACTGGCACAAATACTGGGCACAAATACCAGTACAACTGTACCGCTACACAACAGCCCAAAATCAGCCCTCAAAAAAGAATGAGAAATTCACATGGTCTGCGGGCTCCCTTAGCTCTCGGCATCCTCTAACAGTCTGAGAGGTTGGGGCTGCAGTGAGCTGTGATGGCACCACTGCACTCCAACCTGGATGACAACATGAGACCCTGTCTCAAAAAAACAAAAACATCCTTGCCACTGTGATCGTTAGCATCCTATCTTCCGAAAGGTTTAACTACCTTTGTCAATCTAACCACCCACCTCATCCTTTACCTTAGTAGGTAACTCCTCCTTTCTTGCATGTTCATTCGTTCCAGTTATAAAAAATATTTTTGAGCATCTACAAATGCTATAGAATAGAAGACTTTTAGGATCTCAAATCCATTACATTGCTTTCACAAGGGTTTGGCTGGCTTACAATAACACACTAGATACAATGAAGCCGTTAAAACTCAATTGTGGCTGGGTGAGGTGGCTCACATCTGTAATCCCAAAATTTGGTAGGCCGAGGTCAGGAGTTCGAAACCAGCCTGGCCAACATGGTGAAACCCCCGTCTCTACTAAAAAATACAAAATTAGCTGGGTGTGGTAGTGCATGCCTGTAATCCCAGCTACTAGGGGGGCTGAGGCACGAGAAGCACTCGAACCCAGGAGGCGGAGGTTGCAGTGAGTGGAGCTCGTGCCACTGCACTCCAGCCTGGGCAACAGAGCAAGACTCTATCTCAAAAACAAAAACAAAAACAAACAAACTCAGTTGCATGAGTCAGGATAAACTAGAGTTATCAAGAATTTATGGCCAGGTGTGGTGGCTCATACCTATAAACTCAACACTTGGAGAGGTCAAGGTTGGAGGATCACTTGAGACCAGGAGTTCGGGACCAGCCTGGGCAATATAGCAAGACCCCATCTCTACCCTACCCCCAAAAAAGTTAATTTTAAGGGGTTTTTCTTTTCTTTTTTTTTTCCTAAAGTTTATTTCTTGCTCCTGTACATCTTCAGACTGGCAAGGGGCTGTGCTCAGTATTCTCACTCAGGGGCCAAACTCACGGACGCTCCATCTCAACTCACATCAGTGAATGCAGATGCAAGAGAAGGAAGTGTGGCAAAACACACACCAGATCTTAAGTTTCCACCAGGAAGTGACATATTTTATGTTAAAAGTGACACTCATCACTGTCACCCACATTTCACTGGCCAAAGCAAGTCACACAATCACACCCAACTTCAGAGGAGTCAGGGAGGTGCCAAATGACCATGCATCTAAAAGGAGGAAACCTCTAATAATGACCACGAAGGTAACACAACAAGGACCACACAGTGACAGTGAAGGGCAGCCCTTACCTTTCCCAGGTCCTCCATGGACGTCCTTGAAAGTGCTGGGCCAGCCTCAGCTTGCTCCTCCAGTAATGAGAAACCCAATACCTCTTTTTTTTTTTTTGAGACAGTGTCCCCCTCTGTCACCCAGGCTGGAGTGCAGTGGCGCAATCTTGGCTCACTGCAACCTCTGCCTCCCAGGTTCAAGCAATTCTCCTGCCTCAGCCTCCTGAATAGCTGGGATTACAGGCACATGCCACCACATGGGCTAATTTTTGTATTTTTAGTAGAGACGGGGTTTCACCATGCTGGCCAGGCTGGTCTCGAACTCCCGACCTTAGGTGATCCACCCGCCTCGGCCTCCCAAAGTGTTGGGATTACAGGCGTGAGCCACCCGCGCCCAGCTCCCCCAGTACCTTTAAAAAGGGCTCCTTGCATGGAATTAGAACCAGTTGCCTGAGACCTCCCCCACATCACCCCTCGTTTTGTCCTGCAGAGCAACACGGAAGAAATCTAATTCCGATTGTATATGTCTTCAAATTACTGAAGAATACCTTATCATCTCTTTCTCTGGGCTATTTTTCCTAAATCCTCAAAAAAAAAAAAGGAAATGAGTAACAAAGAGGCATGGTCCCTGTCCTCTAAAAGCATGTGGTACTATTTAAAAGCAGCCCTTTGGTGCTTTTCTTTTTTCTTTCTTTAAAGGAAAGAAAAACAACAACTCCTCACCATGTTTCAGTTACTTTGTGTTACTCTCAGGATGCTAGGTTGCACACAATAAAACCAATTCAGGCTCTTTCTGAGATGGAGTCTCACTCTGTTGCCCAGGCTAGAGTGCAGTGGTGCCATCTTGGCTCATGCAACCTCCACTCCCGGGTTCAAGCGATTCTCATGCCTCAGCCTCCTAAGTAGCTGGGATTACAGGTGTTTGCCACCATGCCCAGCTAACTTTTGTATTTTTAGTAGAAACGGGCTCAAACTCCTGACCTTAGCCCGCCTTGGCCTCCCAAAGTGTTGGGATTACAGCTGTGAGCCACTGCGTCTGGCCCAATTCAGGCTCTTTAAGCCAAAAAGAATTTAATGAAAGGATATTAGGTAGCTCAGAAGACCAGCGGGAGGGCTGGAGAACCAGACTCAGGGGTCATGCCCTGATCCAGCTTGAGCCAGACCCAGGCTCTGTGGCGTCGGTGTCTTTTCAATCTGTTAGAGCCTGCCACAAGCCAGTCTGGTAAGGAAACCCCAGCTACTGTCACCACGAGTGCCACAGTTTGCCCCACTGACTCCAGGCACCGAAAGCTCCTGATGACAATTCTTCCCATAGCAGCTCTCTTCTCGCAACCCCCTTACACACACACACACACACACGTGCACGCATATGCGCATATACATGCACGCGCACGCACGCACACACACACACACACACACACACATATATACACAAACATATATATACCGGCCGCCCCTACCACCAGAATGGATTGGTAGCCTCCTTATTTGTGTGCCCACTACTTCCTGATTCTGAGTTGGGCAGTAGCACAGTTTAGCCGAATCTCAACCACATGCCTGATCCCGAGCTGCCAGAAAAGGCTAGGAAACCAACTGGCTGGCATCTCCCACTTCTCTGTTGGGAGATGACGAAAATAAATGAAACTTTAAAATATGAAGTATCTACCATGTAGACGGCAAATACCACCAGACATCTTGCACATATGCAACTTTAAAAAGTCTAATTAAATACAGAACTCGCCCATACTGCAGCCTTCGGAGAATGATGGTACTGGCATTTTGTTTTGTTTTCACTCTGAGGTAAAAAATATGTGGCCCTGAGCTTCCCAGAAGTTATCCCAAAAAAAACCCTGGGTTGCCCACAATGCCCTGGAGAAGAGTGACAGAGCCCACCCCTTCAGCATGTGCCAGTGGCTTGGCAGGAACCAAAACGGCTCTTCTGTTTCTTTAGACCTAACAAAGTGCCCAAAATATAGGAGATGTTCCAGAGAATCTTTGTGGAATTAAAAAAAAAAAAAATTCTTTATCTGATTTGGCCTCACCACCACAAGCAGGGTATCATTTGCCCCATGACACAGATGACAAACTGAGGCTGACAGAAATTCTGTGGCTTACATAAGGGCAAAGGCGGTATGCATCTAAACTGGCAACATAATCCCTGCGTGGACAAGAAAGCGATGGTAGTATACGCCCTGCCTAGTTTTTCTAAAAATTATTTTTATTTATTTATTTTTTGACACAGAGTCTTGCTCTGTCACCCAGGCTGGAGTACAGTGGTGTAATCTTGGCTCACTGCAACCTCCACCTCCCAGGTTCAAGTGATTCTCATGCCTCAGACTCCCAGGTAGCTGGGACTACAGGCACATGCCACCACGCCTGGCTAATTTTTGTATTTTTAGTAGAGACGGGGTTTTGCCATGTTGGCCAGGCTGGTCTCGAACTCCAGACCTCAGGTGATCCACTGGCCTTGGCCTCCCAAAGTCCTGGGATTACAGGCGTGAGCCATCATGTCCATCCCCTGCCTAGTTTTTAACGCCCTGTCATAATTTCCTTCATTAGATGAGCTTCACTGGTTTAATAAAAACCTGAGGAAATGAACCATCAAAGGGATAAAGTCATCAGGAAAATTCAACACCTAGCACAACTTCACAAGTATCTGCAGTAATTTTCCCATATAATTTAGCTCTTAATTTATAATGTTCCAGTTCCTACAGCTCATAAAAAATTACCCCAAAACTTAGTGGTATAAAACAATCATTTATTATGCTTACGGATTTCATGGATCAGGAATTCAGACAAGGCAGAGGAGGGGACAGGTTGACTCTGCTCCACAGTGTCTGGGGCCTTAGCTGGAAGCCTTGAAGGCTGGCGGCTGGAATCTTCTGACAGCTTATTCACTCACATGTCTAGACGTTGGGGCTGGCTGTTGGCTGGAGGCCTCAGTTCTTTTCAGGGGCAGCCATCCTCACAAAGAGCCAGGCAGAAGCTGTATTCTTTTTATGTCACATAGCATTACATTTGGCATAACGTATTTCATACATACATACATGTTTGTGTATGTATGTACATGTGTATGTACATATATATGTAATATATTAACTGTTGCCTTATAGCAAATTACCCCAAAACTTAGTAGCATACAATCACAGACAGGCAAGGCATGGTGGCATGTGCCTATAATCCCAGTACTTTGGGAGGCCAAGGCAAGAGGATCACTTGAGCCTGGAGTTCAAAACCAGCCTGGGCAACATAGGGAGACCCCATCTCTACAAAAAATAAAATATTAGCCAGTGCTGGGCACAGTGACTCATGCCTGTAATCCCAGCACTTTGAGAGACTAAGGCAGGTAGATCACTTGAGGTGTTCGAGACAAGCCTGGCCAACGTGACGAAACCCTGTCTCTACTAAAAATACAAAAATTAGCCAGGCGTGGTGACACGGCCTGTAGTCCCAGCTACTTGGGAGGCTGAGGCATGAGAACTTCTTGAATCTAGGAGACAGAGAATGCTGTGAGCTAAGATCATGCCACTGCACTCCAGCCTGGGCAACAGAGCAAGACGCTGACTCAAAAAAAAAAAAAAATATATATATATATATATACACACACACATAACATATATTATATATATTTAAGTATATATAATATACAATTTTATTAGCCAGGCATGGAGGGGATACTGAGGCAGGAGGATTGCTTGAGCCCAGGCGTTCAAGGATGCAGTAAGCTATGACTGTGTCACTGCAATGGGCAACAGAGTGAGACCCTGTCTCAAAAAAAATAAAAATAAAAGTAAATAAAACCACAAACATCTATGATTTTACACAGTTTCTTCGGGTTGAGAATGTGCAAGCTGGGTTGTTCTGTCTCAGGGCCTCTCAGGAGATTACAGGACTATGGTCATCTGAAGGCTTGAAGGGGTTGGAGGATCTTCCTCCCAGCTCACACACAAGTGTTGGCAAGGGTCCTCCGTTCCTCACCATGCAGGCCTCCCCACAGGGCTACTCTCACGTGGTAGCTAGCTTCCCCCAGACCCACTGATCCGAGATGGAAGGTGAAGTGCCTTTTGTCACCTAATCTCAGAAGTGACATACCATCCCTTCTGCCCTGTCCTATTAGTCACACAGAGGACCCTGGGACAGTGTAGGAGGGAATTATACCAGCATGTGAATAACAGAAGGTGGGACCACTGGGGGCCTCCTTGGAAAGTACAACCTGCTAAACAGACATGGTTACACGGATACATCTTCCTTCCCTTCCCCCTTTTGTTATTTTTTTTGAGACAGAGTCTTTCTCTGTCACCCAGGCTAGAGTGCAATGGCACAATCTCAGCTCACTGCAACTCCACCTCCCAGGTTTGAGCAATTCTCCTGCCTCAACCTCTCCAGCAGCTGAGACTATGGCGCACTCCACCACATCCAGCTAATTTTTGTATTTTTAGTAGGGACAGGGTTTTACTATGTTGACCAGGCTGGTCTCGAACTCCTGACCTCAGGTGATCCGCCCGCCTTGGCTTCGCAAAGTGCTGGGATTGCAGGTGTGAGCCACCATGCCTGGCCCTTCCCTTCCCCTTTTAAAGTCCAAGTCTGTATTTTGTTCTGCTCCATCCCCACATCCTTGCTTTTTAGCATGCAGCAGGTGCTCACTAAGTACTGGGTAGATAGATACCGTACAAGACATGAGTAGTGTTTGCACAGAGCCAGCTTCCCTTCGTTCCACCACATAGAGCACTTCTCAGCCCCCTGCAGTTGGATGGGCTTGTGACCACTGGCCAGTTAAACGTGCATGGAAAGACCTGTGTCGCTGCCACACTGAGGGAATGAAAGGCGGGGTATGATTCTCTAGTCTCTTTCCTGCCATGGCATCCCACGAACTACAGATGTCAAATGCTCTGGCAAGTGTAGCTAACATATGAATAGCCTCAGTCTACTTCCATCCCAAACCTAAGAGGCTATACAGAATGGAGGCTCTGTCCCCTGGGAGACAAGCTGCAGGCACACGAAAAGTGTCTGAGTTTTGGGGGAGTTGTTACTGAAGCCTGACCTGACCTATCCATATTACAGATCTACCATCTCTTTTAGCAAACCTGCTAGCCTCAAGTTGCAGATGGGGAAACTGAGGCTCGAAAAGGCCAAAAGACTAACCCAAGGTCATATAGCAAGTACAAAGTGGAGGTGAGTTTTGAATTTGAGTCTTCTGTCTACTAGTTCAGGAGGTGGTATGGTATATCGATTAATTCCATGGAAGGGTGAGACAGTAAACTTGACCTGAACCCTGACGAGCAAATCGCTAAAATTCTCTAAGCTCAATGATCTCAGTCTGTAAAATTGGGACATAATAATTACCTTCTTCAAAGGTTACCTTTGAAGATTATGAGGATTAAATGAGATGAACTCATAAATCATAAGCCCTTAATAAATGCTATATATTCTCATTATCATTTCCCTTATACTTCAGCCTCTGAGCTAACTATATAGAGTTTCAGCCTTTTTCCTTCACCCTTCCCCTGATTCAGATCCTTTACAAGGCATTTTCCAATCAATTCCAAAGCCCCAAGACTATTTCCTCCATGGTTTCTCGTGGTAAAGATGTCAAGGTGATTTTTTTTTCCTACTCAAACATAACACATTTTCCGTCTTTCTATTATTAGCCTTTCTCTGCCCAACATGCTTTTTTTGGGCATTTCCCATTAGTGCCGCTAGCCTGGTGACAGGATACAGCACTGTTGACTCAAATTGGTAGACACAAAGCAAACCAGCTTCTCGTTCTGCCACCATTTGAGAACTTACAGCAAGAGAAAACTCTCAAGGCAACATGGTGAGACCCCGCCTCTACTAAAAATACAAAAATTAGCCAGGCATGGGGGCTTAGGCCTGTAATCTCAGCTACTTGGGAGGCTGAGGCAGAAGAATTGCTTGAACCCAGGAGACAGAGGGTGCAATGAGCTAAGATCGCATCACTGGACTCCAGCCTGGGCAAGAGAGAGCCTCTATCTCAAAAAAAAAAAAAAAAAAAGAAAAGAAAAGAAAAGGAAAGGAAAAAACAGGGGCTGGGCACGGTGGCATACGCCTATAACCTCAGCACTTTGGGAGGCCAAGGTGGGTAGACTGCTTAACCCAACCTGGGCAACATGGCAAAATTCCGTCTCTATTAAAAAATATACAAAAATTAGCCAGGCATGGTGGTGCATGCCTGTAGTCCCAGCTACTTGGGAGGCTAAGATGGGAGGATCACTTGAGCCTGGAAGGTTGAGGCTGCAGTGAGCCGAGATTGCACCACTGTACTCTAGCCTGGGCAATAGAGTGAGACTCTGGCCTCATTCAATCCTCACCATGTCTCTATGAAGTAGGTATAATTATCCCTGTATTACCAAAAAGTGAGGCTCAGAGTCAAGTGTTCAAGGTCACACAATTGAACATGCGGCAAAATACATTAGTCAACAGAATATGCAGTTCCTAAAATGTAGTCTGTTTGTACTCAGTAAACACTGTGCCATGATTTCTGCAAATTCACCTGCTTATCAAACTCAGGCTTCAGAGAGTCTTCAGTGAAGATGTGGAATTGGATCTTCCTGTGGCTAAAAAGCACAGCTGATTTGAGCATGACCAGCGTCTCCTCCAGCCGATTGCCACAGGCCACCACGGCCAGGTGGATCCAGGGCTCGGGTGGCGGCACAGCTTGGAAACTCCTGGGTTCTCCAGGCCTCCTAGAAAGAAGGAAAACAAGTGAAAGCTATTACTAAACTCAAAAAAGTAAAAACAACAAAAAACCGGAGAGTGAATGGTTAGAACATTTCAAAACATGATCAGGCACAATCTGTTATATTTTATAAAGTGATAAGCATTTTGACAATTCTTCCTGCTTAGAGAAAAATACCATTTATTCCCATATTTATCCTGGCAATAGCAGGATGAGTCACTGTTTGGACTGCTATAGGTGTCTGAGGCTTTTTCTGCCAGCACTCAGCTGTCTAGTGCCTGCTGGCTGCCTACTGGCCCATGTTTGGAAATAGTATTGCTAAACTTCGACAGCTGACACAAGGGCTGTGGAGCTCCCACTCGCACAGGCCGTGGAAATTAGATTTGAATGCAACTTGAACAAGAGGAGTGTGGGTTGTGGCTTTCCCATGTGAAACGAGCAACATGATATTCCCATCATCTGGATGTTTTTAGGTTGGGGTGGAATGCATGACCACTGGACCAAAGCAAGTCATGCAAGTCTGGGAGGTGAGCAAAGAAAACAACATATGCGCCCTGACTACATCTCAGGAGAGTCTTGAAGAAACAGGTGTTAATCCTGACTGTCTCACCAATACTGGTGAGGTGGTGGGTATGAAATTCATCTTCCAGTATGAGATTCACATTAATGAGAAACAGGCAGGAGAGGGGGTAGGTTAAACTGAAAATGATCAAGGTATCAAATACTGAGTCAACAGCTGACAGAGGCATAGGGTCCAAGGGTCCAGAATCATCATCCAGCTATTTCCTAGTAATAAAAGATTTGTTCCAGACGAAGGGATGCAGCCAAGCCTCAAACACACCACTGAGAAACATTTGCAGTCAAGTTGGAAGAAGTTGGCCTGGAAAAGGTGCCCTGAGACAAATGAAACTAATTTACTTGCACAAAAGATTTGGAGACCAGGGGAACTTGGATGTCAAATGCTACCTTCCTTCCAAAAACTTCGAGTTCAATCAGCTTGCTGCTCCATTATTCACTGCATGGTTGAATAATGGCAGTCTTGCTCCAGATTTCTTTCACCAGGAGGAAAGTCCAAGATGTGGGTGGAGGATTTTGGAAAGGTTCCCAATTTGATTACTTATGAGCATGCTTAGTAGAAACACAGCCTCATGGCTCAGCTAAGACCAGATGCAGAGAATTACTTGGATTCCACTTACTTCGGGGATCACAGGAAAAGACAGTAGAGACATCCCAAGTATCTCTGGAAATTGTCCACTTCTCTCCGTTCTCCCTGCCATTATCTGTTGAGGCCACCATCTCCCTTCCCTTGGATCACTGAGACAGCCCTCTGGGTGGTCCACCTGTCTCCAATCTTATCTTTAACCCCCAGCCTATGCTTTCTCCTGGTTGGTGCCAGGGTGATGTTTCTCTAAAATGCAAATAAGATTGTGTTATTCTCTTGATTAAAATCATGCAAGGGCTCCCTGCTGCCCCCAAGATCAAGTCCAAGCTGCTGACTATGGCTCCCACTTACATCTCTCACAACTGCACCCCAACCTGGAGAGACGGCCATTCATAATCATAGTCATATTCTGTTTCACTTCCAGTGCAGGTGACCATGCTGTGTTGGCTCCAGGTCTTGGCACATACTTTGTCTGTCTCTCTTTATTTCAGAAATGCTCTTCTCTGCCCTCTTTTGCTTGCTAACTCCAGACCATTTATTAATCAACAAATCTTTACTAAGTACTATTACGTGTAGGCATTATTTTAGGAAGACAGTGAACAAAACAAAGACGACTGCACTGGAAGAAGTTACATTCTGCAGGGAATAAGGGAAACAGAAAAATAAGTAAGAGCCAAAGTGGATGGTAACTAAATAATTTATACAGAAAGCTAGACAGTAATAAGTACTACAAAGGGAATACATAGTGGAGCAGGATCGGGGTACCAGGAGTGGCTGGCGGGCTGGGGCAGTATACTCCCGAGAGTGCCAAGTTGGAAAAGGTCTAACTAAGGTGAACTCTGCAAATGACCTGCACAAGGGAAGGTAGCGAGCCATGTGTACATCTAGAGGGAGGAGCATGCCACGCAGAGGGGACAGCAGAACAAAGGCACTAAATCAGGGATCTGCCTGAAGAATGTGAGGAGCCCCGCCTGCAAGACTCACAGGCCTGGTCTCTTCCTTGGCTTCATGGGTGGGTTTTCATGTTTGCTATTTAAGCCAACTCCCAATTCACATGTAAAGGGATGTGAAGGAGATGTTAAAGACAATGCTAAAATGACAGTCAATTTCTAAAAATCAGTCAAGACACTAGCTGAAATACGCTACGAAAGAGATTTAATGCAAACTCATTTGCTTAAAATTATGCCCAATATTTAGGGATATGCATATGATTCAAATGGACTAACACCATAAAGGCAATCACTTAGGTAACTTAAACACGAACACCCTCACTTGCCCCCAGACAGAACGACTCCATCTAGCTTAGCTCTACATATTGGGCTTCTGCAAGGGTAACAAGTTTTAATCTTAGTAATCAGGGAAGTACAAATCCAAATAATAAAGAGATTTATTTTTATTTTCAGATTGGCAAAAATTACAAAGTAAAATAGAAGCTGGACCATATTGAGCTTTCATGGGGATATGGGGCAGGGAACAGCTCAGGCGCTGGTGAGGGCAGTGTAAGTTGGACTGAACACTTTGGAAAGACATTTGGCAACATATAGCACAGGTGAAAATGGATGTATACCCTCCACCCCCACAGTCCAACTCCTGCATATATAACCTGAAGAAACTCTTGCACATTTGCACAAGACCTATGCAAGAATGTTCACAGCAGCCCTGTTTATTGAAAATGAAAAATAGGAAATAAACTTCAGTGACTATGCAAAGGAGAAAAGTGAATATATTTGCTATGTTTTTAAAGTGAATACCATATAGCAGTGAAAAAAAATAAACCAGACTGGCATATACCAACATAAGGCCAAGGAGAATGAAAAACAACAGGCCAGTGCGGGTGGCTCATGCCTATAATTCCAGCGGGAGGTCGAGGCGGGCAGATCACTCGAGGTCAGGAGTTCGAGACCAGCCTGGCCATCATGATGAAACCTTGTCTCTACTAAAAATACAAAAATTAGCTGGGTGTGGTAGCGTGTGCCTGCAATCCCAGCTACTTGGGAGGCTGAGGCAGGAGAATTGCTTGAACCTGGGAGACTGAGGTTGCAACGAGCTGAGATTGTGCCACTGCACTCCAGCCTGAGTGAGAGTGAGACTCTGTCTCAAATAAAACAAATGCAGGATAGTGGTTATTTTCTTTTTCTTTTCTTTCCTTCTTCTTTTTTTTTTTTTGAGACAGAATCTCACTCTGTTGCCCAGGCTGGAGTGCAGTAGTGCCAATTTCAGCTCACTGCAACCTCCACCTCCCAGGCTCAAGCAATTCTCATGCCTCAGCCTCCCAAGTAGCTGGGACTACAAGTGGGAAGCCATCACACCTGGTTAATTTTTTTCTTTTTTTTTCATCTTTAGTAGAGATGGGGTTTTGCCAGGCTGGTCTCGAACGCCTCGCCTCAAGTGATCCGCCCACCTCGGCCTCCCAAAGTGCTGGGATTATAGGCGTGAGCCACCATGCCCGGCCGGATGGTGGTTATTTCTGATTAAAATCTTATTCCTTAAGCCAAGTGGTGGGCACTTCATTTTGTTATTATCTATATTTTTTGTGGCCCCAAACTATTTGACTTTTTTTTTTATTTAATTTAAAAAAAAGCACGCACTGTCCTGCAAGACAGCAGGCCACCTCTTCTCTTCTTTGCAGGCTTCAGTGATTTGGGTCTGCACAGTACAAAAAGCAGGGGCTAGGGACGACAATCATTCACAGTGTCTGGTGACAGGTACTAAAGAAAAATAAAACCTCTCCTGGTGCCAGTTCAATTATCAGTGGTTGGGATTTAAGGAGACCTTTGCTGGCCTCACCCTATTACTTCTCACATTACATGAAAAATCTCAGGCTTTAGGTAATCAGTGTTAGTATTGTGCAGTCACAATGCATAATAAAGTTTAAGGGCACTGGCGTGGTGTCCCTTTCACCAGCTCCTACTGATGGCACTCTCAAATGTCACTCAAGATTGTGAGGATCCAGGGGAGAAGTGCAGTCTAGGGACCTAGGACTTCTTAACCCCTTGAATGACTAGGATTGGGCAGGGAATGGCTGATAGGGAATTCTAGCACTGCTGTGACTGATGGTTAATAACGTTCTTATTTTTACTTTATAAAAGGGGACTGGAGTGAACATTTGCTGTCCAGGAATTTTAAGGACCTGTTGCTAAGGCAGGGGCTGATGGCAACGAGCCTGGTAACCATGCTGGTACAGCCTGAACAGGAGTCAACTTATCACAGTGGAAAAGCAGAGTCAGATGATGGCAGGGCAGATCTCTGGTGATACCACTTGGATCTAGGTGCACCTGACCCTAATCTTGGGTCGTTTAGTTATTAAGCCAATAAACTCCCTGTTGCTTAAACCAATTTGAAACAAAGTTACAACTTAGCAATCAAAATAAGAGTTGTAACATAGGTCCTAAAAAGACGTTTCTAATCAACTTTGACTCTTCCTGCCTTGCTCACACTCACCTGATTCATCCTTTGAAATGCCCACTGAACCCATTCCCTCCTTGTTGCTCACTGCTATGACCCTTACCCAAATCCTGACCATTCTTCCAGTTTTGTGGCTGGAAGAGACGCCAAACACCATGTAAGGCAGGGGATTCCCTGCCTGGCCATGCATCATAATCATCTGCAGTGTTTGTTATTCTGCAGACTCCCAACCCACAGAGACTCCGATTCCATGGGTCTTGGGTGAGGCCCTGGAGTCTGCATATTAACACACTTGTACTACACACCACCCATAGTTCAGCTATGGTCAGGAACCAGGGATCCGAGCTCAAATCTCACCTCTCCTCCTTTCCTTAAGACTTACATTCCCAGAAATGGAATTACTGGGTTAGTATCTACTATTCTTTCAAGAAAGTAGCAATTTTGATAGTTGCTCAAATTTACCCAAGTTCTAAAGGAAAGCATCAGACTATGAGAAGAAAACAAAAAGCGTAACAAACACTACCCTAGCCATCTCTGGATTACTTGTACTATGTAAGCGGAAATGGTCTTGAGGAAGACCTACTGCCTCCTAATTCCATGTATTCCAATGGGGTGATGGTGCTAGTAAACATTCAGACTCCAATGCAGCAAATAACACTGAGTCACACAGTGAGAAAGCTATTCCATTTTCAGTGCTTTTTCAACACCAACAACAATAAAGTCTCAGCTTGATGCTTTTTAAGAATTTTAATATTTTCCTATTCTTTTTTGTTTTGTTTTTTTGAGACGGAGTCTCGCCCTGTGGCAAAGGCTGGAGCGCAATGCCATGATCCCAGCTCACTGCAACTCTACCTCCCAGGTTCAAACGATTCTCCTGCCTCAACCTCCCAAGTAGCTGGGATTACAGGTGCCCACCACCAAACCCAGCTAATTTTTGTATTTTTTTTTTTTTTGAAACGGAGTCTCGCTCTGTCGCCCAGGCTGGGGTGCAGTGGCGCAATCTTGGCTCACTGCAAGCTCCGCCTCCCGGGTTCACGCCATTCGCCTGCCTCAGCCTCTCCGAGTAGCTGGGACTACAGGCGCCCGCCACCACGCCCGGCTGAATTTTTTGTATTTTTTTTAGTAGAGACGGGGTTTCACCATGGTCTCGATCTCCTGACCTCGTGATCCGCCCGCCTCGGCCTCCCAAAGTGCTGGGATTACAAGAGTGAGCCACCACGCCTGGCTAATTTTTGTATTTTTAGTAGAGATGGGGTTTCACCATCTTGGCCAGGCTGGTCTCGAACTCCTGACCTCATGATCCTCCTGCCTTGGCCTCCCAAACTGCTGGGATTACAGGCATGAGCCACCATGCCTGGAATTACAGGCATGAGCCACCACGCCTGGCCTTTCTTATTTATTTATGTATTTTTTATTTTATTTTATTTTTTGTAGAGATGGGAATCTCACTATATTGCCCAGACTGAACTCCTGGGCTCAAATGATCCTCCCACCTCGGCCTATCAAAGTAGTGGGATTACAGGCATGAGCCACTGCACTCGGCTCAGCTTGCTGCTTACATGTCTTGAACACTTTTCTGATATTATCTAATCCTCCCTTTGAATTGAAAAGACACTGGAACCTTCAGCAGGAAAGAATACCAAGCTAAAAATGACAACATTTAGTGTTCTTAGTGTTTGATTTGACAATTATCTTCTATTTATGTTATTACTGACAATTTCTGGCTTTCTGATACAAAGTTTCTTTTAAAAATAAATGTACTTAGGATGTGGAGAAACTAGGACCCTCAAACATTGCTGTGGGGATTAGAAACTGGTACAGCCACTTTGGAAAACAGTTTGGTAGTTCCTGAGAATGTTAAATATAGAAGGTACCATATGACCCAGAAGTTCCTTTCCTAGTTATATACCTACAGGAATTGAAAACATGTGTCCACATAAAAGGTTGTACACAAATGTTCAAATAGCAGCATTATTCCCAATAGCCAAAAAGTCCAACTTAAATGTCCATCAACTGGTAAACTGATACATCAAATGTGGTATATCCATACAATGGAACAGTATTTGGCAATAAAAAGGAATCAAGTATGATATGACACGTGCTGCAACATAAATGAATCTTGAAAACAGTAAACCTGTGAATGTAATGACAATGTAAAAAGCCACATATTTTATGATTCCACATATATGAAAAGTCCAAAATAGGCAAAGCCACAGAGACAGGAAGTAGATTAATGATGCCAGGTGCGGTGGCTCAACCCTGTAATCCCAGCACTTCGGGAGGCTGAGGCGGGTGGATCACTTGAGGTCAGTAGTTTGAGACCAGCCTGGCCAACATGGAGAAACCCCATCTCTACTAAAAATATACAAATTAGCTAGGTGTGGTGGTGCATGCCTGTAATCCCTGCTACTCATGCGGCTGAGGCAGAAGAATGGCTTGAACCCAGGAGGTGGAGGTTGCAGTGACCCAAGATCGCACCACTGCACTCCAGCCTGGGCGACACAGCAAGACTCCGTCTCAAAAGAAAAAAAAGTAAAAAAGTAGATTAATGGTTGTCAGGAACTAGGGGGAGGGGCAAATGGGAAGTGATTAATGGCTTAATGGGTACAGGGTTTCTTTTTAGGGTAATGAAAATGTGAAAATGGCTAGGCGAGGTGGCTCATGCCTGTAATCCTAGCACTTTGGGAGGCTGAGGCAGGCGGATCACGAGGTCAGGAGATCGAGACCATCCTGGCTAACACGGTGAAATCCCATCTGAACTAAAAATACAAAAAATTAGCTAGGCATGGTGGTGGGCACCTGTATTCCCAGCTACTCGGGAGGCTGAGGCAGGAGAATGGCGTGAACCCGAGAGGTGGAGCTTGCAGTGAGCTGAGATCATGCCACTGCACTCCAGAATGGGCGACAGAGCGAGACTCTGTCTCAAAAAAAAAGAAAAGAAAAGAAAATGTGAAAATGTTCTGAAATTCTGTGGTGATGATGGAGGCACAATTACTTGAATAAACTAAAAATGACCGAATAGTATACTTTTTTTTTTTTTTTTGATGCGGAGTCTTGCTCTGTAGCCCAGGCTGGAGTGCAGTGGTGCGATCTTGGCTTACTGCAACCTCTGCCTCCCGGGTCCCAGTTCAAGCAATTCTCCTGCCTCAGCCTCCTGACTATCTGAGATTACAGGCATGTGCCATCACGCCCAGCTAATTTTTTTTTCTGTTTTTTTGAGACAGAGTCTAGAACTGTTGCCCAGGCTGGAGTACAGTGGCACTGCAACCTCCGCCTTCCAGGTTCAAGCAATTCTCCTGTCTCAGCCTCCTGAAGAGTTGGGACTACAGGCACCTGCCACCACGCCTGGCTAATTTTTGTATTTTTAGTAGAGAAGGGGTTTCACCATATTGATCAGGCTGGTCTCGAACTCCTGAACTCAGGTGATCTGCCCACCTCAGTCTCCCAAAGTGCTTGGATGACAGGTGTGAGCCACCGTACCCAGCCAATTTTTTGTATTTTTAGTAGAGACGGGGTTTCACCATGTTGGCCAGGCTGGTCTTGAACTCCTGACCTCGTGATCCGCCCACCTTGGCCTCCCAAAGCGCTGGGATTACAGGCGTGAGCCACCATGCCTGGCCCAAACCGTATACTTTTAAAAGGTACTTGAGTTAAGCTGCAATAAAGTTGTTATTAAATAAATACATCAATGCACTTAACATTTATAACATGGATAGACGTTGTAAAAATTTTTAAAGCAGGTAATGGTAGTATAGTAATATTATAAGAATTGTGGGCCTGGTGTGGTGGCTCACGCCTGTATTCCCAGCACTTTGGGAGGCCGAGGTGGGTGGATCACCTGAGGTCAGGATTTTGAGACCAGACTGGCCAACACAGTGAAACCTGGTCTCTAATAAAAATACAAAAAAAAGTAGCTGGGTGTGGTTGCGGGTGCTTGTAATCCCAGCTACTTGGAAGGCTGAGAGAGGAGAATCACTTGAACTGGGCAGGTGGAGGTTGCAGTGAGCCGAGATTGCGCCATTTGCATTCCAGCCTGGGCAACAAGAGTGAAACTCTGTCTCAAAAAAAAAAGAATTGTGATGCCATGTGGGAACGAGTGAAGTTTGTAAAACGTTGCCCTAGTTGTCCTGGCTCAAGTGTTCCCCACGCTCAAATGAAAAATGATATTCAGAATAACGCAGAAGGCTCGGAGGGAGAAGCAACTTCCATGCTTCCTCTCCAGGGTGCCTGAGACAAGCGTCTCCTTAATCGCTTAAAAGTCTCAAGCGGGCGACTTAATTAAACTTCAATTTCTGGAGTGTATAAATAATGAAATATGGCATTTATGTGTAGTGCTATTTACTTTGTAGCCTATTACTGCAAAACACACTGAATTATTAAAGCGAGTAATTGGTTCTACTCAGACCCTCTTTTCTGCCACCTCCTGCTATTTCTCTTATCAGTGCTTCTCCTAAACTGTCAAGCTAAATCAACTCAGGTGAACCTGAGGCTGCCATACAGACTGGCAGGGTAAGTTGGATGGAAAATCGCACTTCTTTCAAATATAGCCCTAACCCGTGCTGTTGGCAACTAGTTTTACTTACAGAAGGAAACAGAAATACGTGGGGGGAAAATGGTAGAAGATGAATTTTAAGAAGCTGAATATGCTTACCTTATGGGAAGAATAGATTAGTGATATCCCCCTCCCTAGTGCAGTATTTTGCAAGATGAAAGCGTTTTTGCTATTTTAACATGGAGAAAGTCTGCAAATGAGGAGAGAGTGGCAGTTCAGGAAGCGGAAACAACACCTTGATATGGCCCCTAGAAGAAGAATCCGGCGATGGATAATTATAGCCGTGTCAAGTGTTGGCAGTTGAGAGTCACTACTAAAGTTCCCCGCAAACCACAGGCTTTGGAAAGCATGAATCCCCTGACAAAAATTTTCTCCCTTGACGTCATGATTAGATTCTTCGCTCAGAACCCACACATGACACTAAGGACTTTGCTAACAGTTAAATCACTTTTAATGACCCATGGTTTCAAGTTAAATCAAATATCATAAATCTTTCAAGATAGACAGAAGAGTTGGCATTTGCCTTGAAGTCATGGTGTTATATGAATAATGCCAAGAGAGTGCCAAAAAACTCCATGGGGGACTTCATGACATTATTTGATAAATGCATTTAATTATTAATAGTACACATTTAGCTTGGCTCACGAAATCTGAAATGAGGCTGTATTCTTAAACAAAGTCTAGGTCTAACGCATGGGAGGTGTTCAGAGCCTAAAGTTGGTAATTACAGCTATGTGTATACGTGTGTGTTTGCTTTTAGATATCACTGTGCACATACATAAGCTTTAAAACTAGTAAGTGTCACAGCAAGGATTCAAACCCAGAGAGGTGGACTTAAGAGGCCATGCTTTTAATCTTTATGTTGAATTTGGAACCACATACAAGTAAGTTAGAAAAAGAGCCCTCTCTGGCCGGTCACGGCGGCTCATGTCTGTAATCCCAGCACTTTGGGAGGCCAAGGCAGGCAGATCACCTGAGGTCGGGAGTTCAAGACCAGCCTGACCAACATGGTGTAACCCTGTCTCCACTAAAAATACGAAATTAGCCGGGCGTGGTGGCGCATGCCTGTAGTCCTAGCTACTCAGGAGGCTTAGGCAGGAGAATCACTTGAACCTGGAAGGGGGAGGTTGCAGTGAGCTGAGATCGCACCATTGCACTCCAGCCTGGGCAACAAGAGTGAAACTCCATCTGAAAAAAAAAAAAGAAAGAAAAGAAAAAGAGCCCTCTCTGAGCAGATGAAGCCCCTACACAGGGCTCCTGGCATGGACTGGATTTCAGTCTCCCATGCCTCCCCGGGTGCTCGTGTGCAGGGAATGATATCCACAACAGACCTTTGCCAACTCTACCTTCCTAACCCACCCATCTGCCATTCACAGAGGTTATTCACATTTGTGTTGATTTATTCCCCCTCCAGAATTCTATGAAGGCACCTGACTATTCTCATTTCATTTTTTCCTTTATGATTGTTCCTGATATACAGGAGACTCTATTTCTCCATCTCCTTCTTCTTTCCAAATTAACATGTTATTGAGATTTTAAAATATGAATCGGCAGCGCTAGTTTGAAAAAATGGCTCTTGACATACGAGGGAGAAGAATTAGATGAGGATTATATATTCCGCAAAGGGGCATTTCTATCTCATTTCCTGAAAAAGAGCATGAAGGACTTTAAAGCTTAGAAGGGGGAAAAAGAAAAATGGTCTCCCCAACTAATTTCCAGCTTCCTAAGCCTCAGGCCATCAAGGGATTTTTAATTTTTATGGTAATTTATATACTTTAAGTTGCTTAATGCATATACAAGTAGTGCATATATCATAGAAAAAAATTTAAATACCACTAGCAAAATTGAGGGGCACTCAATTCCAATTTCATAACTACTGTTAAAATTTTGGTATACTGTCTTCCAGAGTTATACCCAATATATGTGGGTGTGTGTATATAAATATGTAAATATATAAAAACTTTCAAACTTGAAGTAGGATCATTTTCATACCTTGTTTTTTTCCTTACAAATCTGAACAATTACAAAAAACTACAGAGGTTCTAGAAAGCTATCAAAAGGTTCAAATTGTGAGATTTGTTCTCAGCTACAGCATATTGGTTAGCAATTTTGCTCTAAAAGCACATGGACCTGGCTTCAAATTCTAGGCCTGCCACTTGACTGTCCTATCTTGGGCAAGTGCTTTAACCACCTTTAGCCCTCAGTTTCCTCATCTGTAAAATGGGCATACCGATGATAATGGACATCTGCTTTGGGTTTTGGGGTTTCTTACTGGCATCCGTTTTTAGGACTTTCTGGTAAAAGCATCTTAATTTTATTTTGGGGACACCACTCTTTTTCTGTTCTCAGTCCATGAGGCTTGGAGGGGATGAATGAGCTGCCCCTCACCCCACCAGCTGTAAGCACATTTCACGTGTAACCATCAGTGATTGGAAACACATGTTATTCAAGTGAGGTCAACAGAGGCAGCCTTGGGACTTTTGCTGGATGGAATTTTTCCCTTAGGGGCTACTACAAGAGGAGGTTGCACCCCAGACCTATTGGGAATCGTTAGAAAGAAAACTTACCTGAGAGTATCGCCCACACAGAAGGAAGCAGAGCTAAACGGAGGAAAGATGGTTAGAAATCCTGGCTTCACCGTGACTGAAGCTTTAGCTCTTTGCACTTTCCAGTTTTATAAACCAGTTAAAACCCCTTTTATGACTAAGCGACACAAACGGATGAGCTGGTATTCTATCACGTGCAACTGAAAGAGTTCTGCCCTATCCCATATGAGTTCCTACCTCCTAGGTTATTATGAAGATTAAATGAAATAATGCAGTGAAGTGCTTAATAAGGTATGTGGCAAATTTTAAGTCATCATTCAATATTAGCTATCATCATCATTAAGTATTAACATGACATTCATCAGAAGCCTTCATTTTTCTCTAAATATGTTATATCCATGCCAAAACCAGGCTAGGCAGGGCAGCAAAAAGCATATTATTTTATGTATCAACACTCTACCTTACTACAAACCGGATTTGAACTGCTAGTAAACCTTTTTTTTTTTTTTTTTTTAAATAATTTGAGACAAGTTCTCACTCTGTCACTCAGGCTGCAGTGCAGTGGTGCAATCTTGGCTCACTGCAACCTCCGCCTCCCGGATTCAAGCAATTCTCTTGCCTTGGCCTCCAGAGTAGCTGGGATTACAGGTGCCTGCCACCATGCTCGGCTAATTTTTGTATTTTTGGTAGAGACCAGGTTTCACCATGTTGGCCAGGCTGGTCTCGAACTCCTGACCTCAAGCAATCCACCCGCCTCAGCCTCCCAAAGTGCTGGGATTACGGGCATGAGCCACCGCGCCTGGCCACACTCCTTCAGCTTTTAATGAGTACCAGGAGACGGAGATTGGTGTATCCTTTATTGTATAAAGAAGCTGAGTCTCAATTTCCTCAAGTCATCCCTACCCCCACAAGAAAAGCCTGCTTGAATCTGCATCTTCTTTAAAAAATATAAAACTTAAATAGAGATGGGTGTCTCACTATGTTGCTTAGATTGGTCTCTAACTCCTGGGCTCAAGCGATCCTCCTACCTCAGCCTCCCAAAGTGCTGGAATTACAGGCATGAGCTACCAGACCCCGACTTGAATCTGCAGCTTGGCCCTTGCTAACACTTGCCAGGAGTTTCTGGTGTGGCATGTTCGGTGTCAGCATTTTACCTGCATTGTCTCATTTTGTCACTGAGCTTATTTCTGACAAAGCCACAATTTGCTGAGGACTGACTTGTTCAAAGTCACACGGGTACTTAGCTGGGTCTAGTTATGGCTCAATTCCTAACTAACAATGCAACGATGGATAATAATAGTACTCAGAACAGCAAATCATTTGGTGAATCCCATGAGCTGAACTACTGTGCTAGGTGCTTTATGAACATTATTATTTCACCTCTTGGGTCTCAGTTTTCTCACTCATAAAAGAGAGTCATATTTTGGATTATGTATTCTCTATTGTCTTATGTAAAGCTTGGATTATAAATTGTACCATATGAGATTAGTCTCTCATGTTGCTAAAGGAGATAGGGGATCATCTAAAAGTCACTTGAAATATATCAAGGTCACTCTTTTCTTGCACAAAATCAGCAACTCCCAATAAAGTTATCATGTCAAAAAACTTCTTTTTCCAAGAGGATTTTTCAGAACTTCATAATCTGAAATAAATGCTGGGGAATATTTAAGGGAAACATAAAATGAATAAATGGATTCTATCTTCAACAGAAGTCTCTTTTCTTTTTATTATTTGTAAAATTGTGCTAAAATATGTATAACATAAAATTTTGTCTTTTTTTTTTTTACAGTGAATTATAAATGAAGTATTCCTAAGGAAAACAAATCTGTTCTCAAATTATCTTCCAAAGACTCTCACCTGTGAGTTTTAAAAGGAACCGTGTCAATATGGCCAGTATTTACTGAATTTAGTAAATGTGTTAAAAGCAGGTGCTACATATTCAAATAGTCAGGACTCTTCTGGTGGCAAGTAACAAATGCAAGTCAAACTAGATTAAGAAAAAAAGGGGGAACTCCGCCGGGCGCGGTGGCTCACGCTTGTAATCCCAGCACTTTGGGAGGCCGAGGCGGGCGGATCACGAGGTCAGGAGATCGAGACCACGGTGAAACCCCGTCTCTACCAAAAATACAAAAAATTAGCCAGGCGTGGTGGCGGGCGCCTGTAGTCCCAGCTCCTCGGAGAGGCTGAGGCAGGAGAATGGCGTGAACCCAGGAGGCGGAGCTTGCAGTGAGCCGAGATTGCGCCACTGCACTCCAGCCTGGGTGACAGAGCGAGACTCCATCTCAAAAAAAAAAAAAAAAAAAAAGAAAAGAAAAAAAGGGGAACTCATTACATCATAGAATCTAGAAAAGGTTGAGACAGCACAGCCAGTGAAAGGCAAGAAGCTGGCCTTGGGAACAGTGTTGGGAGCTACCCCCTGCCCCAGCTCCGCCACCAGCCCACCTAACCCCAACCCGCCCCACCCCATCTGGGTTGCTCTGCGTCACTTCTCATCTCTCCATATCATCTTGGTTTCCATGAGCTCCTATTGCAGAACAGCCTTCTCCACTGGCAGAAATACAGTTGCAATCCCTGAGTTGCATAACTTACAGCTTCAGCCACTAGAAACAGTTTGCCCTTACGCTGTTCCCTTAGGTCTCTGTTGTGCCAAACCCCTATTAACCTCAATGGGGAAAGCACCAGGTTGAAGAGGCTAAAGAAGAGACCCAGAGCCAGCAAATGAGACCTGGGGTTTTACTGGGGGCTTCCATACAGGGGAGAGAGTCCAGTGGCAATGGGCTGGGCAGGAGGACCACCTTACATACAGTCCAGTGGCGGTGGGTTGGACAAGATGACTGCACAGCCCAGTGGGGAAGGGCTGGGCAGAAGAACCACAACTGTTTGCAAAAGGTGTGCAGTTTACATATTATAGCATTTTCACTTGCCACCCTCACCTCAACAACCTCCACCTGCCAATCTTCATGCACCCCAAAACTCCAGGCTTTAATCCCCTGTATAGCCCGTGTTCCACGGGGCAGGACGAGGGCTCAGATGTTCCTCATAGAACATAAGAATGACTCTCTGGGTTGGCCACTCCAGGATTCCCTAGGTTGGAACACACATTCAGGTGTGGCTGGCATGCAGGGTCATTCTAAGGGTATGCTCAAGCTACTGCTATCAGGTACATTTACCATATAGTCTCTGATCCCAATTTTTAAAAATCCTTAAGAAAAGTCTGATTTTGCTCAGGAACCTACCTCTGGTAAGTCACCCGTAGGTTTTGATAAGGTCAAGTGCACATGGCTGCTCTAGGGTGTGGTGGATGCTCACTTCCTGGGTGCCCCCACCCAACTATTCCCCTTTCTCTCCATCAATAGTCCCAAGATGTTGATTTAAAAGAACCATCTGGTTCAGCTAAGATGATTTTGGATGCAATTACAGAACCCTCAACTCCAACACAGGGCCCAAGAAACGTTAGACCTCAGGATGCCTTGATTCTAGGACTCAGTGGTGTCCTCAAGGACCTGTATTTTCTTTTACTACTGCCCAAACAGATGGCTTCATCCTAAAGGTGATTCCCTTATGATCATGGTGGCAGCTGGGGCTGTTTTCTTGGTTGTATCTAGAAGATGGAGTCTTTTGTTTAATAATGTAAAATAAGTTCTTTCCTTCTGGCTGATTGGGCCAGTTTGGGTCATATGACATACCTGTGGACCAATAGCTGTTGGCAGAGAAATGAATGTATTGACAGGCTTTGTACTGGATACAAGAAGCTCACACTATGAAAGGCATGGATCATCATGGTGGGCTTAGACACTCCCTTGGGGTGACACAGTTAGACACTATCTCAAAAAAAAAAACCCAAATAATAAAATAAAACCTATTTAAAAGGAAAAACATCCCTCTCTTTTAATGGTGTTACTATTAAAGACCTTCCCTATTCTTCGAAAGGGTATGGGACTGTTTTGAATATTATTAGATAATAAGGAACTTAATACTATAAGTAAATCTTGGAACACGGCTGGCACAGGCAGGTCCTGCACCCATTCATTAGTTCATTCAACAAGTATTTATTGAATATCTGCTATGAGATCATCTCTGTTTTAGGAGTCAGTGAAACAGGGATTTAAGGAGATCACTGTTAAGTGTACATGAGGGGGCAGGAGCAAATAACATACAATATTCAAACAATGAGTGCTGTGAAAAACAAAAGACTAAACAGGGTAAGGAAGGAGAGAGTGATGGAGAGGAGTTCTTTAGCGGCTAGCAGGACGCCTCTCAGGAGAAAACATTTCAGCATAATCCTGAAAGAAATGGAGGAGCTAGCCGTGCTAGGATGTGCACAAACATTCCGGCACACAGAGATGCATGCTGCTGAAGCAGGAATGGGCTTGGTGTATTTGAAGCCCAGTGTGGCTGAAGCAGAGCAAGTGAATGGGGAGTGGTAGGAGAGGAGGCCAGAAAACTAAATGCGGTTGAGATCAGGCAAGGGCTGAAAGGCCACACTGGCAAACTTAAAGTTATTCTTAGTGTAATAGGAAGTCATTCACTGGAGGGCTTTAACCAGCACATAGGTGGACCCCATCTAGCCTACCTATTACAGATTATTTAAGCGGCCGTAAGGAAAATGGAATGTAGAGGGCGCTAGAGTGGAACCACACAAACCAGAGAGTAGGCACCTGTAGGTGTCCAGCTAGGGAATGATGGTGGTTAGGAGCTCAGTAAGTAACTATGGAGTGGGAATGGTGGAACTGGGGATATATTTTTGAGACAGAACCAATAGGGCTTACTGACTGAGTAGGTGTGGAGGGTGATCCAGGAGATTCATGGACCAATCAACAAAAATGAATTGTGGATAGAATCAAGACTCACACTACATAATATCATAGACGGTACTCAAGATCCAGACACCTTTAATATGCTCTGGGGCTATTAGCTAATTATAGGATGGCCATAGATGAAGCATTTTGCTACAGAACACCATCCCTTTTTAGTGAGACCTTTTTTCAGGTTTGAACACTCTGAGAAGACTTATCTCAGACACTAAAGGGAACTGCAGGAAATGGTGCCTCTTGATGAGACACATGCTTCCTTTCATTGGAGCAGCTGGGGAGGCTGCCAAGTGTAATTGTGTTTCTGTATTGCCTCCTTTCCTTCATCCCCAAATTCTGGGAGGGTAGCAACTCCATTCACCATTGTACCAGGAGTGCCTGGCAGAGTAAATGTGCAATCACATTTGCTGAATGACTATGGAATAAAATGGCAGAGGAAAACTACAGGGCTTAGAGGTAGCTTAAGTATCCCTTAGAAGCCATATTTTAAGAGAAACAGCAATATCCAGGCCAACACAGAAGAAAAAGAATAAAGTTCAGGACAGGGTTGCGGTTGAGTAATCAGTAAGAGCCCTAGGATGGAGCCGATAAATGAGAAACAGTGATTTTGCAAGAGTGAGCACAAAGGGCCATGCAATAGCCAGTGTTGGGATTTTGCTGCTAAACTTGATGATCTCATCACAGGATCATCAAATGTCTGAGCTGGAAGATATCTTAGACAACTTTTGGATTAATTTGTTCATTTCACAGATGAAGAAAATAAGGTGAAATGGCTTTGGACTAGAACCCAATTTGCTGGACTCCACATGCCAAATTCTCTTCTCTATTGCACTGATTAGCAGTTAACCTTCCTTTTCCATATGTAGGCTCAAGGAGGAGTTTTCAGAAGCAACCTAGAGAGAGTCTTCTAATGTCTAAAATCTATTCCCAAGTACAATTCTCATTTTATCATTCAGTTCCATGAAAAAAAAAAAAAAAGATCTCTCTTGATAAACCTTTCCTCTTATTCAGTGAAAATGAGGCAGCCCATCATAGTTCCCTTTTTGAAATGGCTGCCAGGCTTAAATTGAACACTTAATCCTACTAACAAAGGTACTGTTAATTTTTGACAAACAGTATTTATTTACCCCTCCTCTTTATGACTTTTCATTTTTTATACCATTTCAATGGACTTATTGTATATGTGTCTTTTACTATACGTCGTCTCAGACTCTTTTTGGAATTCAGCCAGCTATAAATCACCAATAAGCCAAAATAGAAGGAAGATTTCATTTCTTTTGTGCACTGAGACTGCTGCTTCCAGAATGGTGTCCGTTTTCAAATCCTCCCTTGACAGGAAAGCTCAGACCTTACTTACCTCTTGGCTTTATATTTACAGAGAAGGAGGCCACCACAGGGCAAACTGCATACAAATGACTAGTTATAAAATTGAAGGGTCTGCCTACTAACGAGGCAAGTCCTTGGAAACTTCTGTGAAATGAAAACAAGATGTGGAAGGAGAGTGCTATGTTTCCTGCGTTGACGTGGCAGAACTTCACTTACAGCAGCCCCCTGTGGGAGGCGAGGCAGCACAGGCTGTGGATGGTAAGCAGGTGGTGGACTGTGTCACATCCAACTCCAGGCTCTCAGCTAACTACAACCACAAGCCTGACCCTCCCCAGGCCAGAGTAATAAGATCACGTAGCCTTCATCTCTTCTGGATTTTAGCCATGTAAAGAGATTAAAGCACTCGTTTTCTGAAAACACGAGGCTTTCTCTTCCCTCCCTAAATGAAATTCCTCCTAAACCACAAAAATTTAACCCAAGCAGAATTAGGAAAGCAATAAAGGAGACCAAGCAGGGATCTTTCCTCCTGCTCCCTCACAACTTCAGAATCTTCTGTTGCCATTTCTGTCGAGGTAGCAAGAGAAACAATAAATAAGTCCCAGAAAATGTCAACTGTTTATGCATTTGAGCCTGAGACTTCCTGTGGCTTTTGTTTTTTACTCCTTCCCCAGTTTTAAAATGTTCTTTATTCCTATGGTGTTGGCCATGATTTCCATGATAATCTAAGAGATAAGTTCAAAAGAAAAATGGCTTCAAGGGTACTGTTGCTCCTGGAAATAGAAATAGTCCTTCCCTAAAACATCCATTTGGATTCTGTTCACGATCTCCTCCTAGTCAGAGCCACTTTGTTCAGATAGACACAAAAAGATGCTGCGCCACTGTTCTCAACACCTTGAAGAATGAGACAGATCCAAAAATCCATAGTGTTTCTTTAAAACACATCTCAGTAAAATTACGAATTTCAGGCAAGTCTACGGCCTGACATCAGCAGAGCAGGTAAGTGCTCAACCTGAGCCCACACTGCCTGGATCTTTATCCTTCTCTACCAGGTTACCTGTGAACCTCGGACAAACTGCTAACCCTTGTGCAATACTTTCCTCATCTGAAAAGTGGGGATACCATTCGTGCTTACTTTGCAGAGCAGGTTCTCAAACTTTGTTGTGCATGAGAAACAATGGGAGGGACTTGTTAAAACACAGTTGCTGACCCCCCAAAGCTTCTGATTCTGTAGGGCTGGGGTGGGTTCCAGGAATCTGCATTTCTAACAAGTTCCCAGATGATGCCGGTGCCACTGGTCTGAAGTTCATACTTTGAGAACTGCTATCAAAGGGTTATGGTGTGGGCCGGGCGTGGTGGCTCACGCCTGTAATCCTAGCACTCCGGGAGGCTGAGGCAGGTGGATCACTGGGCTCAGGAATTCCTGGCCAATATGGTGAAACTCCACCTCTCTACTAAAAATACAAAAATTAGCTGGGCATGGTGGCACACGCCTGTTTGCCAGCTACCTGGCAGGCTGAGGCACAGGAATCACTTGCATCTGGGAGGCTTGAACCCGGGAGGCGGCGGTTGCAGTGAGCAGAGATCGCAGCACTGCACTCCAGCCTGGGCGACAGAGCGAGACTTTGTCTCAAGAAAAAAAAAAAAAAAAAAAAAAGCGGTGGGGGTGGGGGGAGGTTATGGTGTGGATTATGTAGTTGTATATGTAAGTGTTAACTGTGACTATTTGTATTTACTGCGGTTAGCACTGTCCCTGGCAATAGGTTAGCGACGTTAAGGGTGACAGTTATTATTATCTTACCAGTTGTCCCATCAAACTTAGCTATCATATTAAACTTGCAGGTAAACCCTAATCAATCTATTATAAGAAACTCCAGTATAGAAGAGGGGAAATCCTATTAATTTCCTAACAGAGATATCCTTAAAGACTGTATACATCCAGAAAGGGCTGTAAAGTGTTGTAAGTACTTTAAAGTGACAGATTGTTGGGGTGTTTTCCCCCTAAAACTTGTCAGTACCCATCTGTACTGAGGCAGAATGGAAACAAAAGCTGACACAGCTACTTCTTAAGGTTTCGTGTCTTTTAGTTACAGTAAAAGCACCAAAGAGATTTAGTCATTATGGTCAAAAATAATTTTTCAACTTTCAGGTTGAAATTAAGGAGCCCAGCAAACAAGGACGTTGCAATGGCAGTTAGAAACAACAGTTTTGAAAGGGCAGATGAAACAGACTCGTTACAAGACAAGGGAATTGTTGAAAAGCCCTCCACAACAAAGGAAATGAACTCAAATCCCTAACCTGCGGGGCGTTCCAGCAACCCTGAGGCCAAAGATAAAACTCTCTGATGAAAAGCCTCCGCGTGTTAGGTTTTGTGTAGGGAAAGAGAGTATCAAACAGAAGGTCGAAGGTTAAGATGTTTTTCTTGTAGGAGGACCCTTTGACCACACTTGAGCCTGAAACAGAATGAGGATCTGGAAACCCCCACTCTGTCTTTTCTGTGCCACGCATCAGTCCTTTCAAGGAGAAAACTTCTTTTTAATAAACTTAGGTCAAGTGTCTCTTCTGTTCTAAGCATGGGGGTACTCGAGGTTGAATGAGAGGCTGCGAGTCCTTGGTAAACATCTAACTTTTCCAACTCAATCATATCTAAGGTTTCGGTAAAATTCTCCAGTGAAACATGAGAATTAGATAAAACATTCTTGCATCGTGATGGCTTTTGACAAATTAAACAAAGGGTGCATGTTTGCAAGAGTGCAAAAATACGCCTTGCCTTGACAGTTAAAAAATGTAATGTACGAAACCACTTTCCTTGACACTTCAAAAATGTACGTGATTATCAGTACTGAGCTGTTAAGGGGACTCCACCAAGGTGGGTCTTCTTTTCTATCGGGCTAAGAAACAGAAGTGGGCAGCCCGTGGGTGAAACTTGGAAGTCTGTCTCTCCAGCCCAAAGCCTCCCTTGGACTTGGCACGGGTGTAGGGAGCGAGACACGGGTCCGCAGATGGGATTCTGGGGTTGCCACGACTCACCTCGCCAACTTCTCCAGTCTCGCAGCGCCCCGGCGGCCCGCTCGGGGGCGCGGACGCGGGGGCCGGCGCCTCCGAACTCCCGGGCTGGCCCCGGGGAGAGCGCCCGGCTCCGGCCAGCGCGCGGGGACAGGCGCGGGGTGGCGCTGCGGGGCGGACGCGGGGCGCGCGGGCAGCGCTGGGGGCTCAGCGCGGCCAGCGCGCAGGGACAGCAGCGCCAGCAGCAGCGCGGCCAGCGCGAGCAGGAGCAGCGCCGCCGCCTTGCTGCGGAGCTTCATGGTGCGGCGCGGCGGCGGCGGCGGCCCCCAGGCGGCTCGGCCCCTCTGCGCATCGCGGCGGCGGCAGGACGAGTGCAGCAGCGCGCGGCGGTTGCCTCCTCCGCCCGCCCGCCGGGGACTGGGGTCGTGGCGGCCGGCGGGCGGTCGGCGGCGGCGGCGACGGCGACGGCGGAGGAGGAAGAGAGGGAGGAGAGGAGGGGGAGGCGGTGAGAGCCGGGCTACAGGAGGAGCAGCCTGCGCCTACCGTACTGTGTGGAGTAGCCGCCCCTCCGCCCACCCGCCCGCAGCCAGGCGCTCGGGCTTCTGGTAGCTCAGACTCAAAACCACTTCATTCATTCATTCATTCATTCGTTCACCTCCCCATTCACTCGCCCACCCATGCCATCCACTCTTCCCGCTGATTCTCTCATGCCATGTTTCACTTATTTGTTGATGTATTCCATGTGTTTCCTCCTTATTTTATCCATCTATCCACACATTTGTGCACTTATCCACACATCCTTTCAGGCAGGAACATCTCTGTCCTGTTTGCCCAGTGCAGGGATCTTCGGGTGGTGGTGCCCAATAAATATCTGGTGAATAAACAAACCCCTATTGCCGCCTCTGTCTTGCCACCTCCCTTTTTCCTGGAGGAGGACGTATTCAACAAGGACACATGCAATAATAGGCAAAGCTAGTAAAAGTAACACGTGATTAGTAGTTGCGGTTTCAGACTCAAAACGCCAAAGTAGAACTTGGGACAGCTAGACTGGACCGAACCGATCCATGTAGTCTGAAGAAATTAGAGAATGAATTTCAAAGTTTGGATTTGAAATCTGACACTGTCACTTAACTGGCTTGGTGATCCTGAGGAAGCTGCACAACTTTCTTAAGCCTTAACTTCCTTACATGCAAAATGGGAAGGACAATACTGCTCACTACAGAGGCGTTTTGTGAGCATTAAATTAAATAATGCCTTCAAAGAAACTAGCACAGTGCCTGGCTCACAGTCGGTGCCCAATAAAAATTCTGTAATGATTAGTTCAATAAAACATAGCTTATAATATATACATAAACACATATTTTATTTTCTTTCTGGCACAGATTTGAGATAGAGTAATAATTTCACAACCCAATGTAAGAATGGCTTCTTTGGAGATTTTAACAGCTACAATCGCCAGATGAAGATTGTAATTTCCAGACGATTCTTCCAGGGGATCCCCAGTTACAAATCTGAAACATTAGGACACATCCTCTTATGACTCACGGTGAACTGACAGCCAGGACTCCATTAACTCTCTTTTCAGCACACCACAGAACAAAGAACACTAGTTAAGTTATAACAACGTCCCTGAGTTTTTCAGTTTTTTTTTTTTTTTTTGATCGCTCTGTCGCCCAAGCGGGAGTGCAATGATGCAATCTCAACTCACCATGGCCTCCGCCTCCCGGGTTCAAGCCATTCTCCTGCCTCAGCCTCCCAAGTAGCTGGGATTACAGGCTGCGCCACCACACCCGGCTGATTTTTGTGTATTTAGTAGAGACGGGGTTTCACCAAGTTGGCCAGGCTGGTCTTGAACACCTGACCTCAAGTGATCCACCCGTCTCGTCCTCCCAAAGTGCCGCGATTACAGGTGTGAGCCACCACGCCCAGCCTGTCCCTGAGTTTCTACAAGATTCCATGTTGCTTTATAAATAATCTAAAATTCAGTTATATTCTGAATTATTCTCATGTTAGCATTTTATTTTAATTCCTTGAGAATCCATTGTATTTAAAGTTCTAGGGATGAGAATATTTAGTAATTTGGAAGCTCTTGCCAAGCAGATATCTAGGAAATGGCAGGGTGCAAGTTCAGTGTGGGGGACATGTTGTAGGTGAGTAAGCACAAAGAATCCATTAGTTCTCAAAGATGAGGGGGAAGGTGCTATCCTACTAGGAAGCATCTGGAATTGTGGGAAGGCTGACAGGTTCTACTAGCATATGCAAAACCTCCTGCAATGCTCAGGACATGCCAACAACGAAAACTATCCTGGACCAATGTGGGACCCTGTTGAGAAACACTAGGCCAGGCTAAGGCATGATGTTTAGATCTTTCAGGTTTAGAAATGGCCACCACTATGTTGACATGTGGCCCAGAGAAGCAGGCATTCCCAACTCTGTCTTGCCCCCTCCCTTCTACCTCTAGGAGGACAGATGCAACAAGGATAAACAAAGGCAAAGTGAGTCAAAGTAACACTTGATTAATAGCCAGGGTTTTAGCCTCAAACACCAAAGAATAATGGACCAAAGAGAGGACTCAGTTTTCTTGAACCTCACTGAAGGGAACAAAAAAAAAAAAAAAAAAAAAGCCTGATCTGCCTCCTTCCACTGAGTCCAAACTCAACTTTTGGATTTGTTTGGATTGCTCTGATTGGTGGAAAACTACATCCCCTAATTTTTTCTTTGGATGTGGTCAAATCTCATTTTAATTGCAAAAGACTTCATTTACAGCACATTCAATAATGAACCAACAGGAGAGTTGCTGACTTTGGAATATATGAGTATATAAAAATCCCTTGCAATTCAGGTAGTCAAGATAATAAGCACATACAAGGAAAGCAACCCGCATTTTTCTGAAAACTTTTACATTTTAAAAGATGACTAGGCATACTTGGAAGTTCAAAGCAGTAGGATGTCCCTTGCAGGGAAAGAAGGAGGAAAACCCTTTCCCGTATTGTTAGGCAAATGTATATCAAATATAGCCCAATTCCACTTGATAAAGTCAGTTGGATGACCTCCTTGAACCAGGCTAGGGCAGAACACTTAAGAGGGCCTTCGGTGGGGATGTGAATCCAGGAGAAGAGGAACTCCAGATCCCATGCAGCGCCAAACATATCCGTTCCACCCTCTAATACAGATGAGGCACGTGGCCCACGTCCCTGACACTGGATGCACGAGAACAGTCATCAGATGGTTACTGCCCATGGCCTGATGTTTTCTAATGGTCTTAATTCAGGCCATGGAGAAAATCCTTTACCACCAAGCGCAAACTGTCATCGAACTTAAGTCTTAAAGGATGTTATGGGGGAAATTCTTGTAACACATACCTAAGGACTTCTATTTAATTAGAATAATGATTACATAATTGACATTCCTGTTTTCATAAGGTTTTGTTTTCTACACTGGAATGGCTTAAGAAAAAGTTGTCTATTTTTGGTTTTGTTTTACACTTTCAAAAGAGAAGGAACAGAGAGAAAAAATGTGACTAACTGCCCAACTTTGGAGCCCAGCAGGTACAAAAGTGGGTTTCTCTGACTCTAGGTCCATCAGATTTGGGGGAAGTTTCAGTGCCTAGGGAAGGTTAGTGAAGCCCGTTACACCCCCAAGCCTACAGAAAGAATTCTATAGCTAATCTATCACAGTGTTCAGCAAAGCATACGTTGAAAACTACAGGCTTCAACCTAACATCTAAACTTTTAAAAGTAGCATTTCAGCAACAAACAAGCTCAGAGAGCTCATCGCAGAAGTGAAATAACAGAACTGTTGCCCAGATGTCGAAAAAGTCAAGCTGCTGCCCTCAGCTCCGCCCACTTGAAGGCTTAGGCAGACATGTAAGGTGGTGGTGGCTCCTTGGCAGCACCATTCACAGTGGTATCATCATACAGGGATAGTGTCATTGCTGGTAACGTAACCCAGGACATCGGAGGAGTTCCTGGCATTGATAGCAGTTCCAAAACAGCTAATCAAGTCACCCTTAAAAGTCAAGATAATGCTAATAAACAGAAGAATAATAAGGACCAAACAGGTAGGATTCACTGACATGACATCATCTCTGTAGGGAAAATTAGGAGGCAGTTGTCGTATGTATTTCTGAATGGAGTTTGGATAAACAAGCACAGAGATTGCAACCAAGGTATTCAGGGCAAAATTAAAGATCTGGTAACAGAAGAATGGGAGGATCTAGGCTGTGTGTTGCTTGTATGCTCCGTAAGTAGCCAATAGCACATATCAGGATCATGAGAAGAGAAATCGCAATGGCAATGCACATGTAGTTCCACATGGCTGGGGAGGCCTCAGAATCATGGCAGAGGGTGAAAGGCACTTCTTACCTGGCGGTGACAAGAGAGAATGAGCTACATCCTCTAATGTTATAGAAAAGGCTTCTAGAATCCCTTACCCATGGCTTACCCAATGTCTCACTTAGATGTCTGATAGAACAAAATGCTTAATTATAATGCTTTATAAATCATCTAAAATTCAATTATATTCCAAATCATTGTCATATTAGCATTTTATTTTAATTCATTGAGAATCCACTGTATTTAAAGTTCTGGATGTGGGAATATTTAATATTTTGGAAGCTCTGAAATCTATTTTTTCTCCTAGAATCTTGACATCTCTAGTTACCTAGTTGCTCAAGCCAGAAATTAGGTGGAAACCATCCCCTTTCCCTCACCTCTTATATCACTGATCTATTGTTGAAAAAAAATGACCCCAACATTTAGTGGCTAAATATGCATAATATCATAGTTTCTGTCAGTCAGGAATCTAGGGATAGCTTAGCTGAGCCCTCTGCTTCACAATCTCTCACAAGGCTATAATCATTTGCTGGCCCAGGTCTGTGGTCTCATCTGAAAGCTTAGCTGGGGAAACATCTGCTCCTGGTTTCACTCACATGATTGTTGGAAGGATCTAGTTTCTTTCTTTTTTTTTTGAAGTTCAGCTTATCAGTCTTTTCTCTCAGGGTTAGTAGGTTTTGTATTTCGTCTAAGAAATCTTTGCCTACCTCTTGGTCTCAAGAAATTCTTTTATCTTCCTTTACAATAGAGCTGTCTGGGCTGGGTGTGGTGGTTCACACCTGTAATCCTAGTACTTTGGGACAGAAGGTGGGAGAATCACTTGAGGCCAGAAGTTCAAGACTAGCCTGGGCAACAAAGTGAGACCCTATGTCTACAAAAATAAAAATAATAAATAAAAGATAGAAGTTTCTGTGATAATGGTAATATTCAATATCTTTCCCATCCAATATGGTAGTCCACCAACCCCATGTGGCTGTGGAGCACTTGAAATGTGGCTAGTACAACTAAGGAAAGGATTTTAAATTTTATTTAATTTAAATAGTACCACGGGGCTAGTAGCTGCCATGTTGGAAAGCACAGTTCTAGACTCTATATTATTTGATTTTTCACAAGTAGATCAACAACCAATCGTGGATTATTTTTATGTGTAAGGTATAAAGCTAGAGGACAGGATTTATGTTTTTCTATGGATATTTAATTAACCCATTTGTTGAAAAGATCATCTTCCTCTTAGTGAATATTATTAGTATCTGTTGTAAATCAGCTGACCATTTATACCATTGTAGAATGTTATACAGCTTTTAAAAAATAATAAATTAGAAGGCAGAAAAATATGAGCTCACGTTGTGTAGTAAAATTTCTTAGAGTCAAATATTAGCTCCATTCCTTACTAGCTGCACACTTCTGGGCAAGTTACTTTCTCTTCCTAAGCTTCATGTCCTCATGTATCAAATGAGGATAATAATAGTATTTATATATTTCTTATATAAATTAGAGAATTAAGTGCAGCAATTCTATGTGAAATTAACGGTTACCATAAAGCATTCATTGTCAACTACTAGTTGTTAGCCATTCATCCTAACTTGGCCCAGTCTGGAGCCCTATCCAGCAAACATTGATCTAATAAAACAGCGATTAAGGAGTAATATATATTTATTGATATTATAAAATATTTATTATATCTGTATATATATATATATACATATATTCCTATTTTGAAGTTACACCATAAATGCACTAATAATAGTAGTCATTATTCATTATGTCTTACTAAGTGCTAGTTCCATTCTAAGAACTTTACATGTGTTCACTCATATAATCTAAGGGGTAGATGCTATTATGTCATTTATTGATAAGGAGATTAAGACACAGAAGAGTTAGCTAATTTGCTCAGCTAAAAAGAAAAAGCAGATAGGACTTCTGGTTTCCAGTCTGTCATGTAAAGAGTTTGTACCTCATTATTCTGTCCTACCAACAAGTGAAAAGTTGCATGGACTGAAATGTAACAATTCTTTTTAGGTCCATCAGAGAAGTAATGTCACAGGGCAAACCATTGTCCCAGAATTTGAAGAGCCAGGGAAATACAGAGAATTAAGTGCAACTTAACCCAAGCAGAAACCTCTTCAGGAACCAGTGCTGGGGTAGGAAAACCTAAACGATAATTCACAAATTGCTGAAGGCTTAGTGTGGAAAAGTCGGAAAGTTAAAAATCCTGGTGGTTGGTGGGGCTGTCTTACGGGACCCACACTCTTGTGAGTTTACTTCCAGGAGCTCTGCCAGGTTCTCACAGTGAACACTAGAGGAAAATTCCCTACTGCTCTGGCAAGCGGAGGAAAAAGGAATCATTTTTAATACATCAGGCCTTCTTCCTGCCCTCCAGAGAAACTATTTTTTATCAACCTATTGGGGTTTATCGGAGCTTAAGTGAACAGGGGAAGGGAAATACCCAACTTCAGCTCCCTTTAACCATCCTGTCCCACCTACAGAGAGGGGGACTGGAAGCACTTGTGAAGTTTCTAGCCAAGGGACATAGGCTCATTAAAAGACAGCGACCTAATCACAGGACTATAGAATGCTTCCCCTCCCTTGACACCTTACCACCATATCACTAAAAGCCTATTTACCATAGTTTATTTTCTCTATTACATCGTACACAGCATGTAAAAAAAATTACATGGCATACTAGAAGACTAAACATACAGTTTGAAGACACAATGCAAACACTAGAACTAGACTCAGATATGCCACAGATGTTGGAATTATCAGACTGGAAATTTATTTATTTAATTTTTTTGGTAGATAGATTTTATTTTACTTTTTTTTATTTCAATAGGTTTTTGAGGAACAGGTGGTATTTGGGAACATGAATAAGTTCTTTAGTGGTAATTTCTGAGCTTTTGGTGCACCCATCACCTGAGCAGTGTACACTGTACCCAATGTGTAGTTTTTGTTTGTTTGTTTGTTTTGAGATGGATTCTCGCTCTGTCACACACGCTGGAGTGCAGTGGCGCAATCTGGGCTCACTGCAAGCTCCACCTCCCGGGTTCACACCATTCTTCTGCCTCAACCTCCCCAGTAGCTGAGACTACAGGAACTTGCCACCATGCCCGGCTAATTTTTTGTATTTTTAGTAGAGACGGGGTTTCACCGTGTTAGCCAGGATGGTCTCGATCTCCTGACCTCGTGATCCGCCCACCTCGGCCTCCCAAAGTGCTGGGATTACAGTCATGAGCCACCGCGCACGGCCCTCAACGTGTAGTTTTTATTCCTCGCCACTCCCCACCCTTTCCCCCAAGTCCCCAAAGTCCAATGTATCATTCTTATGCCTTTGCGACCTCATAGCTTAGCTCCCACATATGAGTGAGAACATACAATGTTTGGTTTTCCATTCCTGAGTTGCTTCACTTAGAATAATAGTCTCCAATTCCATCCATGTTGCAGAGAATGCCATTATTTCATTCCTTCTGATGGCTGAGTAATGTTCCATGGTGTACATGCTCATTGATTGATGGGCATTTGGGCTGGTCCCATATTTCTGTAATTGCAATTTTGCTGCCTAAACATGCAAGTGGAAGTATCTTTTTCATACAATGACTTCTTCTCCTCTGGTAGATACCTAGCAGTGGGATTACTAGATCGAACAGTAGAACTACTCATTTCTTTAAGAAATCTCCACACTGTTTTCCATAGTGGTTATACTAGTTTATATTTCCACCAACAGCGTAAAAGTGTTCCCTTTTCACCACATCCACGCCAACATCTATTATTTTTTAACTTTGTTTTATTATGGCCATTCTTGTAGGAATGAAGTGGTATCACACTGTGGTTTCGATTTGCATTTCCCTGATAATTAGTGACGTGGAGTATTTTTCCATATGCTTGTTGGCCATTTGTATATCTTCTTTTGAGAACTGATCAGACTGGAAATTTAAAACAACTATGATTTATAATCTAAGGGCTTTGTCTTAGTCCACTTAGTGTTGCTATAAAATGATAACTGAAACTGGATAATTTATTTTTTATTTTTATTTTTTTGAGATAGAGTCTCGCTCTGTTGCCCAGGCCGGAGTTCAGTGGCACAATCTCAGCTCACTGCAACCTCCACCTCCTGGGTTCAAGCGATTCTTCTGCCTCAGCCTCCCAAGTAGCCAGGATTATAGGCACCTGCCACCACGCCCAGCTAAGTTTTGTATTTTTTAGTAGAGACAGGGTTTCACCATGTTGGCCAGGCTGGTCTCGAACTCCTTACCTCAAGTGATTCACCCATCTTGGCCTCCCAAAGTGCTAGGATTACAGATATGAGCCACCATGCCTTGCCTATTTTTTTAAAAAGAGGTTTATTTGGCTTCCAGTTCTGCAGGCTATAGAAGAAGCATGGCATCAGCATGTGCTTCTGGTGAGGGCATCAAGCTCCCTCCACTCATGGTGAAAGGTTAAGGGGAGCCAGCGATGTGCAGAGATCACATGGCCAGAGAAGAAGCAAGAGAGCAAAAGGGAAGCACCAGGCTGAAAAAGAAATGGAACAGAATATCCAAGAAGTGTGGGGCAACCACAAAAGTATATGTAATTTATGTGTAATGAGAATACCAGAAGGAGAAAAAAGAAACAGAAGAAATATCTGAAGCAATAATGACTGAGAATTTCTTCAAGTTAATGTCAGACATTGTCTTAGTTTATTTTGTGTTGATATAACAGACTGAGGCTGGATAATTTATTTAAAAAAGAGATTTAGTTAGCTCAATTTTTTTTTTTTTTTTAAGACAGAGTCTTACATTGTTGCCCAGGCTGGAATGCAGGCACGATCTTGGCTCACTGCAACCTCTGTCTGCTTGGTTCAAGTGATTCTTGTGCCTCAGTCTCCTGAGAAGCACACTTCCACGCCTGGCTAATTTTTGTATTTTTAATAGAGACTGGATTTCACCATCTTGCCTAGGCTGGTCTCGAACTCTGACTTCAAGTGAGCCATCCGCCTCAGCCTCCCAAAGTGCTGGGATTACAGGCGTGAGGCACTGTGCTCACCCTACTTAGCTTAATGTTCTGTAAGCTAGGAAGTTAAGGGTGTGTGGCTTCTGGCAAAGGCTTTTGCGCTGTGTCATAACATGGCGGAGAAAGTAAAAGGGGAAGTAGACACATCCAGAGAGAAAACCCAAGGGGCATTCTGGCTTTATAATAACCCACTTTTGAGGGAACAAATCCATTTCCTCAAAAATGATTTAGTCTTGCCAGAGTGAGCACTCACTTACTCCCACAAGAACAGCACCAAGCAGTTCATGAGGGATCTGCCGCCTTGACCCAAACAGCTCCCAGTAGGTCCCATCTCCCCACACCACCTCATTGAAGATTAAATTTCAACATGAGTTTTGGCAGGGACAAACAAACCATATTCAAACCATAGCAGACCCTAAGCCACAGATGCAAAAAGCTCAGAAAACTAAGCAATATAAGTGTGAAAGAGAAAAAGAAAGAAAGAGACTATACCTAGGCATATCATATTCAAACTGCATGAAATCAAAGGTAACGAAAAAAATCTTGAAAGAAGTCAGAAAATAAAATCTTAACTATAAACGAGTAAAAGTGAGAATTACATCTGACTTCTCCTCAGAAACCGTGCAAGCGAGAAGAGAGTAAGGAAATACGTGAAGTGTTGAAGAGAAAAACCCACCAGTCTAGAACTCTGTAACCTGAAAAATTATCCTTCAAAAGTGAAGGAGAAATAAAGAATTTCTTAGACAAACAAAAATTGAGAGAATTTGTTGCCGGTATATTTGCTTTGCAGGAACCGTGAAAAGAAATTCTTCAGAGAGAAGGAAAATGATGTAGGTCCAAACCTCGGATCTACATAAAGCAAGAGCTTAAGAGAAGGAGTAAGTGAAGATAAAATACAACGCTTATTTTAAAAAATTCTTAATTGATATAACAAAAGGTTTGTTCAAAATAATAACAATGTATTTGATGATTAAAGCTTATGTATAAGTGGAAGGAATGACAGTAATCACACAAGGGATGGGAGGGAAGTATTAGGAATATTTTAAGACATTTGAGGAGCAGATGCATGGGCAGCTTCCGGTGTGGGTGACGAGTGGTGGCCAAAGCAGGGGGACCGCAAGGGACACTCAGGCGGAGACCATGGCGGACGGCTGCTTGGAGCGGGCTGACGGGCGCATCTTCAAAATGGAAGTGGACTACAACGCCACGGTGGATCAGCGCCTACCCGAGTGTGAGAAGCTGGACAAGGAAGGAAGACTTCAAGAAGTCATGGAAACCCTTCTCTCTTTGGAAAAACAGACTCGTACTGCTTCTGATATGGTGTCAACATCCCAAATCTTAGTTGCAGTAGTGAAGATGTGCTATGAGGCTAAAGAATGGGATTTACTTAATGAAAATATTACGCTTTTGTCCAAAAGACGGACTCAGTTAATACAAGCAGTTGCCAAAATGGTTCAATAGTACTGTATTTATGTTGAGGAAATCACAGACCTTCCTATCAAACTTCAATTAATTGATATTCTATGAATGGTTACTGAAGGCAAGATTTATGTTGAAATTGAGTGTGCTCGACTGACTAAAACCTTAGCAACTATAAAAGAACAAAATGGTGATGTGAAAGAAGCAGCCTCTGTTGACAGGAGCTACAGGTGGAAACCTATGGGTCAATGTAAAAGAAAGAGCAAGTGGAATTTATTTTGGAGCAAATGAGGCTCTGCTTAGCTGTAAAGGATTACATTCGAACATAAATCATGAGTGAGAAAATTAACACCAAGTTTTTCCAGGAAGAAAATACAGAGAAATTAAAGTTGAAGTACGATAATTTTTTTTTTTTTTTTTTTTTGAGACGGAGTCTCGCTCTGTCACCCAGGCTGGAGTGCAGTGGCACGATCTCGGCTCACTGCAAGCTCCGCCTCCCGGGTTCACGCCATTCTCCTGCCTCAGCCTCTCCAAGTAGCTGGGACTACAGGCGCCCGCCACCACGCCCGGCTAATTTTTTGTATTTCTAGTAGAGACGGGGTTTCACCATGGTCTCGATCTCCTGACCTCGTGATCCACCCGCCTCGGCCTCCCAAAGTGCTGGGATTACAAGCGTGAGCCACCGCGCCCGGCGAAGTACGATAATTTAATGACTCAGTTGGATCAACATGAGGGATCCTATTTGTTTATTTGTCAGCACTACAGAGCAATATATAATACTCCCTGTATACAGGCAGAAAGTGAAAAATGGCAGCAGGCTATGAAGAGTGTTGTACCCTATGTTACCCTGGCTCCTTTTGACAATGAACAGTCAGATTTGGTTCACCGAATAAGTGGTGACAAGAAGTCAGAAGAAATTCCCAAATACAAGGATCTTCTAAAGCTTTTTACCACAATGGAGTTGATGCGTTGGTCCACACTTGTGGAGGACTGTGGAATGGAATTAAGAAAAGGTTCCCTTCAGAGTCCTGCAACTGATGTTTTTGGTTCTACAGAGGAAGGCGAAAAAAGGTGGAAAGACTTGAATAACAGAGTTGTTGAACATAATATTAGAATAATGGCCAAGTATTATACTCGGATAACAATGAAAAGGATGGTACAGCTTCTGGATCTATCTGTTGATGAGTCCGAAGCCTTTCTCTCAAATCTAGTAGTTAACAAGACCATCTTTGCTAAACTAGACAGATTAGCAGGAATTAACAACTTCCAGAGACCCAAGGATCCAAATAATTTATTAAATGACTGGTCTCAGAAACTGAACTCATTAATGTCTCTGATTAACAAAACTACACATCTCATAGCCAAAGAGAAGATGATACGTAATCTACAATAAGGGTCTTAATGCTTTTAAAAAAGAGTTAAAATTCGAAGTCTTTTTTTTTTTTTTTTAAAAAAGACTGTTTAAAAAAAAAAAGACATTTGCATTACCAGCAAAATGATACAGTGTTATTTGAAAATGGGCTGGATGTAGTGGCTCACATGTGTAATTCCTGAACATTAGGAGGCTGAGGTAGGTGGCTGTAATCCTAGCACTTTGGGAGGCTGAGACAGGAGGATCACTAGAGCCCAGGAGTTCGAGACCAGACTGAGCAACTTAGGAAGGCTGTATCTCTAAAAAAAAATAAATAAATTAGCTGGATGTGGTGGCTTGTGCCTGTGGTCTCTCAGCTACTTGGGAGGCTCAGGTGAGAGGACTGCTTGAGTCCGGGAGGTCAAGGCTGCAGTGGACTATGATTGCACCACTTTACTCCAGCCAGGGCAACAGAGCAAGACCCTGTCTCTAAATGAATAAATAAATAAATAAGTAAATAAATAAATAACTCAGTCTGTCGTATTCTGTTGTAGCAGCACAAAATGAACTAAACTGTGGAGATTATAGTATATGGAAAAATATATGTGCATGAGTGGGGGCAAAGAGCATATGGAAACTCTCTACTCAATTTTGATGTGAACCTAAAACTGCTTTATTTTTGGTTTTTCACTCAGGTATTCTGGCTCCATTGTCTATGGTTTTGCTTTTTTGGTTTATTTTTATTTTTATTTTTTTTTGTGGCAGTCTCACCTCACTTTGTTGCCCAGGCTGGAGTAGTGCAGTGGTGTGATCTTGGCTCACTGCAGCCTCCATCTCACAGGCTCAAGCAATCCTTGTACCTAGGCCTCCAGGGTAGCAGGGACCACAGGTGTGCGCTATCAAGCCCGGCTAATTTTTGTATTTTTTGTAGAGACGGGGTTTTGCCATGTTGGCCACGCTGGTCTCAAACTCCTAAGCTCAAGTGATCTGCCTGCCTCGGCCTCCCAAAGTGCTGGAACTGCCGGCATGCATCACTGTGTCTGGCCCCTAGGTGTCTATGCCTGGCCGCTAGGTGTCTATGTTCTTTTTGCTTTTTTTTTTTTCTTTTGAGATAGTCTCGCTCTGTTGCCAGGCTAGAGTGCAGTATTGCACACTGCAACCTCTGCCTCCCGGGTTCAAGCGATTCTCCTGCCTCAGCCTCCCGAGTAGCTGGGACTACAGGCACACGCCACCACGCCCAGCTAATTTTTGTATTTTTAGAAGAGACAAGGTTTCACCATGCTGGTCAGGATGGTCTCGATTTCTTGACCTCGTGATCCGCCCGCCTCGGACTCCCAGGTGTCTATGTTCTTAATCATGCTTCCCAGGGTGTGTGTGTGTGTGTGTGTGTGTGTGTGTGTGTGTGTGTGTATATATATATGTTTGCTTGAGCAAAGAGAAAGCTGTAAACTGACATATATGAGGTAGTAGTCAATGAATAACTTGGGTGGGAAAGATATTTTGGGCTATGTCTATATTAGTTAGAATGTTTTCAACTGCACGGAAGAGAATACTTGAGTAACAATGGCTTAAACTAGGGCTTTCTAACTTTACGGTATGGATGAATTATCTGAGGATCTTATAAAATTGCAGGTATGAATGTAGTATATCTGGGCATAACCTGATATTCTGCACTTTTGACAAGCTGTAGTAAGCTGTTAGATCCTGCTGCTGCTGCTGGTCCAACACTTTAATTAGCAGGATTTGAATAATGAAGACATTTTTATGTTATACAGTAAGAAGCCCAGAGCAGATGGAGAACAGGGGTGAAAGGAAATCTCTTCAGTGTATACCTTCTGTGTACATCATTTTGTACATTTCTGTTGGGTATATACCTACGAGGGAAATCACTGTGTCTCCAAGTAGGCGTATACTTAGCGTTTGTGGATGCTGTGCAACATTTTCCCCAAGTGATTGCATCAACTTACCTACCCATCAGCAGGGTATGAGAGTTGTGGTTAATGCACATCTTTTTCATTACTTAGTATCATTAGTCTTTTTTTTTTTTAACCATTCTGGTGGGTAGTAGTATTTCATTATAGGTTTAATTTGCACTTCCCCAGTGACTAATGAAGTTAAACATCTTTTCATTTATTTATTGGCCAATTAGACGTCTTTTTAAAAATTATTATTTTTTGAGACGTAGTCTTGCTCTGTCGCCCAAGCTGGAGTGCAATGGTGTGATCTTGGCTCACTGCAACCTCCGCCTCCCAAGTTCAAGTGATTCTCCTGCCTCAGCCTCCCTAGTAGCTGGGATTACAGGCGTGTGCCACCATGCCCAGCTAATTTTTTTGTAGTTTTAGTAGAGATGGGGTTTCACCATGTTGATCAGGCTGGTCACGAACTCCTGACCTCAGGTTATCCACCCACCTCGGACTCTCAAAGTGCTGGGATTATATACGTGAGCCACTGCGTGCGGCCTAGACATCTTATTTTATGATATATTTGCTCACGTCTTTCGCCCATTTTTCTTTTGAGTTACTTCTCTTTTATTGATTTGCAGGACTATCCAGAATATACATAAATAACTCTTATCAATAAGTATAGTTTCATTTTAAAATTTAAATCTTTGATCCACTTGGAGTTCATCCTGATGGAGGTATGGACCCAACTTAATTTTTTTTCAGGTGGTTACTCAGTTGTCTCAAACAAGTACCATAGAGTCTGTCTTTGCCACATCAATTTGAGATGCCACCTTCGTCACGTAATACACTCCCATGTGTATGTGGAATATTTTTGGGCTTTCAATCTTATTCTATTTGTCTGTTTCCCAGATACAAATGTAATTTTATGTTCTTAACATTTTTAATGTGTTTAAATATTTAGTAGAATAAGTCTCATAGTTTTAAAGCTTTCCAGGCTATTTTAATTTATTTTTCCATCAGAACTCAAAACTAGTTTGTCTCATTCTAAAATTAAAAAAAAAACTTTATTGGTACTGAGACAAATTTATAAGTTAAATTAGGGAGAATTAAAATCTTCATGATGTTGAGTTTTTCTATTCAACGTGATTACACATCTCTTATTTGTTCAAATTTTAGCTGGTGTCCTTCAATGGTGCATAAACTTCTTTTGATATGCATGACTGAGCTGGTGGGAAAATGAAGAAAATCTCTGAGGCAAAGACACTATAAGAAAATCAGAAACCAGAACAGTTATTCAGCATTAAAATCAAACTTTTCTTTGAACAGGAGACTGCTTAAATCCCAAGCAAGGTGTGAGGTTAGAGTTGGGATACTTAAAAGAAAACGAGGTCCTTCATAGATTAGCATTTTGATTAAGAATCTAGAAAACACCTAGTGGGCGGTGGCTCATGCCTGTAATCCCAGCACTTTGGGAGGCCGAGGTTGGTGGATCACCTGAGGTCAGGGAGTTTGAGACCAGCCTGACTAACATGGTGAAATTCCGTATCTACTAAAAATACAAAAATTACCCAGACGTAGTGGTGGGCGCCTGTAATCCCAGCTACTTGGGAGGCTGAGGCAGGAGAATTGCTTGAACCTGGGAGGCGGAGGTTGCAGTGAGCCAAGATTGTGCCATTGCACTCCAGCCTGGGTGACAGAGGGAGACTCCATTTCAAAAACAAAACAAAACAAAACAAAACTAGACTCTAGAAAACACTTCACAGAAGATGGGAGAAATATTGTTTGTGTCAACTGTGTTTCTCAAAGGAGGGAAAAGAAAAAATAATTTGAGAATTCTTAATAACTCACCTTCAAATGGCATTGTCTTCTATGAGTTTAAAAAAAAAAAATCCAGCCAGGTGTGGTGGCTCACACTCGTAATCCCAGCATTTTGGGAGGCCAAAGTGGGAGGATTGCTTGAGCCTGGGAGTTTAAGACCAGCCAGGACAACACAGTGAGACCCTGTCTCTACTAAAAATCTAAAAGTTAGCCAGGCATGGTGGCACACACTTGTAGTCCCAGCTACTCAGGAGGCTAAAGTGGGGGGATCTCTTGAGCCCAGGAGGTCAAAGCTTCAGTGAGCTGTGATTGTACCACTACACTCAAGCCTGGGTGACAGAGTGAGACATTGTCTCAAAACAAAAACAAAAACAAAAATGAAACCCCAAAAAACAAAAAATAACAGCAAAAAAACCCCAAGCCAAAATGTTAGGTTAAAACAGTTCCAGGCTGGTAGTTCCTCCGATTTCCAAAAGCAAAAACAAATTTTCATTGGCCACAGACATTCTAATCCTCATTGTAGTGCACTGAAGAGTGTCTCCTTAAAATGTGTGTCTACCCAGCACCGTCAGAATGTGACCTAATTTGGAACTAGGTTCTTAGCAGATGTAATTAATTAAGGATCTCAAGATGAATCATCCTGGATTTAGAGTGGGCCCTTATGACTGACGTCCTTATCCTTACAAGAAGAGGAGAGGAGGACACAGAGAGTCCTCCCTGTGAAAGAAGGCCATGTGAAGATGGACTGAGAAATCAGCATCATGCTGCCACAAACCAAAGAATGCTACGAGCCACAGAAGCTGGAAGAGGCAAGGATGGATTCTCCAGAGAGCCGTCAGAGGAAGCATAGCCTTGCCGGCATTTTGATTTCAGAATTTTTGCCTCCTCAACTGTGAGAGAATAAATTTCTGTTGTTTAAGCCCTCCAGTTTAATTTGCTATGGCAGACCTAAGTACACTAGGTTTCAAGGGATTTACACATACAAAATTTCAAGGACCCTCATTTCATAATCCAAAACCATAGAACACATGAAGAAATAAGCCACGATAAGCAAGAATGAGCAGAGATACTGCAGAGAACAACTTCCAGTATAGGCCTTGGAATGGGCAGTGTGGAATATTAAATAAGTATGTTCAATAGTTCTAAAAAAACTAGAAGGTTATGGAAACTATGATGTAGGTATAAGAGATTATCAAAAGGGACAAGGAAGATTAGAAAAAAAGTATAACTTCTAAAATACAGAATATGTGATGATTAAAACTAGAAACAATTTACGGGCTAAAGAGTATATAAAATGTAGCTAAGGGCCAGGCACTGTGGCTCACACCCGTAATCCCAGCACTTTGGGAGGCCGAGGTGGGCGGATCATGAGGTGAGGAGTTTGAGACAAGCCTGACCAACATGAGGAAACTCCGTCTTTACTAAAAATACAAAAATTAGCCAGGCCTGGTGGTGCGCGCCTATAATCCCAGCTACTCAGGAGGCTGAGGTAGGAGAATCGCTGGAACCTGGGAGGCAGAGGTTGCAGTGAGCTGAAATCACGCCATTGCACTCCAGCCTGGGCGACAAAGTGAGACTCTGTCTCGAAAAAAAAAAAAAAAAAAAGGTAGCTAAGGAGGAAACTAAAAAAACTGGAAGATAGATCTAAGAAAGTTACTGAAAATAGAGCACTAAGAGATTTAAAAAATTAAAAATTAAGATATTAAAGACAGGATAGAGTGAAAAGATTTAATATACTTCTAATCAGAGTTCTAGAAGGAACGACTGGGGGTCAGAGCAAGGGGAGGTGATATTAAAAGTGAAAATGGTTGAGAGGTCTATAGAACTGAAAAAGATACAAATCTTTAGATTGAAAAAGCAAAGGCTGGCACGGTGGCTCACACTTGTAATCCCAGCACTTTGGGAGGCTGTGGTGGACAGATCACTTGTACACAGGAGTTTCAGACCAGCCTGCGGTTTATGGTAAAACCGTCTCTACAAAAAATACAAAAATTAGCTGGATGTGGTGGTGCATGCCTATAGTCCCAGCTACTTGGGAGGTTGAGACAGAAGGTTCACCTGAACCCAGGCGGTCGAGGCTGCAGTAAGCTGTGATTGCACCACTGCACTCCAGCCTAGGCAACAGACCGTGACTCTGTCTCAAAAAAAGAAGGAAAGAAAGAAAGAAAATGGTAAAATATTTTGACAAATGTAAAAACAGCCACAAAAAATATTTTGGAGGTGATTTATAATCAACATGTGATGGACATCTATAAACAAAAACATGGAAGATAGGTGAGAATAATTCAGAGTGGATTTAAAAAGTTAAGACCTGGTGCAATGACTCATGCCTGTAATCCCAGTGTTTTGGGAGGCCAAGGCAGGAGGCTTGTTTGAGGCCAGGAGTTTGAGACCAGCCTGAGCAACATAGCAACACCCTGTCTCTGCAAAAAAATTAAAAAATTAGTTGGGTGTGCTGACACATGTCTGTGATTCCAGTTACTCAGGAAGCTGAGGTGGGAGGATCACTTGAGCCCAGGAGTTGCAGGCTGCAGTGTGCTAAGATCATGCCACCGCACTCCAGCCTAGGCAACAGAGTGAGACCCTGTTACTTAAAAAAAGAAGAAGAAGAAAAGCAAAAAGTTAAGGTTCCTGTTTTGTTCAGAAGGAAAATAGTAATATTAGCTATATTTTTCCTAACAAAATCTAAAGTTAGTTGTTTTTTTAACAGAATGTATAGCTAATGATAAATGGAAATATTAAAAACAAGAGTATAGGTGAATATACAATATTCATTATAATGTTTCTTTAGACTTCTTTGTGTGTTTTAAACAGTTCTTTTTAATTATTTATTTGTTTTTTTGAGACAGAGTTTCACTCTGCCGCCCAGGCTAGAGTGCAATGGCACGATCTCAGCTCACTATAACCTCTGCCTTCTGGGTCAAGTGATTCTCCTGCCTCAGCCTCCTGAGTAGCTGGGATTACAGGCGTGCACCACCACACCTAGCTAATTTTTGTATTTTTAGTAGAGATGGGGTTTTACCATGTTGGCCAGGCTGGTCTTGAACTCCCAACCTCGGGTGATCCGTCCACCTCGGCCTCCCAAAGTGCTGGGATTACAGGTGTGAGCCACTGTGGCTGGCCAAAAAATCTCATAACAAAATATTGGGAGGCATAACCAATGATGACATATCTTTCAGAATAGCTAAAATGAAGAAGACTGGTAATATCTAGCATTGGTGAGATTGTGAAGCAACCAAAACTCATAAACTCCCAGTGGGAGTGTAAACTGGTCCAACCACTTTGAAAAACTCTTGGACAGAATCTACTAAAACTAAGTATATGCATAGTCTATGACTGGAAATTCTACTCCTAGATGTAATATATGTTTAATAGGAATCATACTTAAGTGCATCAAAAGATACACAAAATAAAGTTCAGAGCAGCTTTATCTATGAGAGCTAAAAACTGGAAATTATTCAAATGCCCAACAAAAGTAGAGTGGATACATGAGCATATTCATGTGATGAAATACTACATGTCAATGAGATTAAATAAAGCTGCTGCTATGTCCAACTGTGGGTGAATTCCACTAACCTAATATTGAGGGTAAAAAGCCAAAGACAAAAGAGTGCACACTATCTTATTTTATTCATATAAAGCTCAAAAACAGGTCAAACGAATCTCTGGTGTTAGAAGTAAGGTTATTGGTTTTCTCTGGGAAGGTGGAAGAGGAAGCATATTCACTTTGTGATATGTACATTTGATATGCTTTTCTAAACCTAAAAAAGATTATTATTTTAAACATTTCAAGATAATTTCTGAGTCTATTAGCCTATGGTAATTTCAAAAGAAACACTAGAATAGTGGCTCACGCCTCTAATCCCAGCACTTTGGAAGGCTGAGGTGGGTGGATGACCTGAGGTCAAGAGTTCGAGACCAGCTGGCCAACAGGATGAATACAAAATACAAAATTACTAAAAATACAAAAATTACAACATGGTGAATACAAAATACAAAATTACTAAAAATACAAAAATTACTACTAAAAATACAAAAAATTAGCTGGGTGTGGTGGCAGGCACCTGTAGTCCCAGCTACTCAGGAGGCTGAAGCAGGGGAATCTCTTGAACACGGGAGGAGGAGATTGCAGTGAGCCGAGATCACGCCATTGCACTCCAGCCTGGGCGACAGAGTAAGACTCTGTCTCAAAAAAAAAAAAAAAAAAGAAAGAAAAAAAATGAAAAGAAATGCTAGAGTGAATCCCTAAGGTGTGGTGAACAATTTTCCAGTTATTTTGAGGAAATTGAGGCTAAAGGACACTTGAATCTGCTTTGCTGCTGGAGCCCTGGGAGGTGTTGATCTCAAAGGTGTTCCCTGGGCTCCACAGAGCAAGAATAATAAGGTGGAATGGGATGGCTGAGATCTTCAGAGGAGAGAAACCTGAGGTAGCCTCCCATGGCCCTGGAGTAGGTCATGGCATGGCCAAAATTTCTATGTCCCAGGGAGAATATTGGGTTTCTGAGCCAGAGAGCCCTATCAGGCTCATCCCTAGTATTCACAGGGTCTGGGGCAGGGATACAAATGAAGCCCTCCTACTATATGTTTACACACAAGTTGTAAGTCAAACTAACCACTGTCAAATGAGTTATATGCTTCTGCTTGACAAATATGCTTTTATAATGACCTTGAAGGCCATAATGCAAATTGAGTTCTAGACTTGTACATGGCCATGGTGGAAGGCCAGTCTCCAGTTCCCAGCTTTTGCTCTATCTCTTTTCCCTCCACCCTGGGAATGCACGGACACCCCTGTCCACACGTCCAAGCTTCATCCGTGTCTTTGCAGACAACTGCTGTACACCAGAGGCACAGTTTGCCTTCAGGAGGACCACTTGGCAAAGAGGGCAATACCAGCCCTGGAAATAGACTCAGGATCATTAATGTAGGGAATTATATCGGGAATTATGGGGTCTTGGCTATCCAGTGTGTGTTCTAGAAGGGGGGATGGGCTTGGTCTCTAGACAGGAGGGCACTGCCTGAGGAAGGCCAAACTGGGAGCTGGTAAAACATAGGGTCCACTAGGGACTCTGATACGGTTTGGCTGTGTCCACACCCAAATCTCATCTTGAATTGTAGCATGGGAGGAACACAGTAGGAGGTAATTGAATCATGGGGGCTGGTCTTTCCCATGTTGTTCTTGTGATAGTGAATAAGTCTCAGGAGATTTGATGGTTTTATAAAGAGGAGTTCCCCTGCACAAGTTCTCTCTCTTTGCCTGCCACCATCCGTGTAAGACATGACTTGCTCCTCCTTGCCTTCTGCCACGATTGTGAGGCCTCTGCAGCCATGTGGAACTGTGAGTCCATTAAACCTCTTTCCTTCATAAATTACTCAGTCTCTAGTATGTCTTTATTAGCAGCATGAGAACAGACTAATACAGATTCCCCCTCTAGCTAGGGTATAAGGAATAGTGTATGTCCTTGTGCCAATGAGGGAACGTCTCAGACTCTAGAGCTATGAAATAGGACTTTGGATGCCTCAGCAAACACTAGTCTTCATGCCTGGAGACCACATGGGACTGGACATTCCTGCACATGTCTGCGTAAGACAGGACTCCAAGGATCAGATGTCCTCTCAGGCCACCCCAACTCTGTGATTCTTTGAAAACTTCCTAGAAATGAAATGGCACCTTGAGGGGAATTATAGAGGAAGAAGATAACCTTAAATTTTTGAATGTACTCCAAAGAAATGGAGGAAAAATTCTGAAGTGATGGAGTTTACCATGAATTTACTGGCAAACTGCAGCTAAAGAGAGAAACTAAGTTCAGAGATGGAAAATCAAAGTTACTTTTTTGCACGCCTGAGTCTTGTGCACTGAAAATTCATACTTAATACACATTTTATCCATGCTGCTTAGGTCTACTATGGTTTTAAGATTCATCCACTTTTTAGAGGCTGGCCATGGTGGCTCACACCTCTAATCCCAGCACTTTGGGAGGCTGAGGCGGGTGGATCACCTAAGGTCAGGAGTTCAAGACCAGCCTGCCCAATATGGTGAAACCCCATCTCTACTAAAAAATACACAAATTAGCCAGACATTGTGGTGTGTGCTTGTAGTCCCAGCTACTTGGGAGGCTGAGATAGAAGAATTGCTTGAAACCAGGAGGCAGAGGTTGCAGTAAGCTGAGATTGCACCACTGCACTCCAGCGTGGGGCTACAGAGCGAGACTCTGTCTCAGGGAAAAAAAAAAAAAAAGATTTACCCACTTTTTAGAACACCTTGACTCATAGTTCATGTCCCTCTCATCACAGGGAAAGGGGAAGAAGTTCACCAGTTTTGTCTGGTTATAAGAGAGACAGGAGAAAAGACCATGATTATGTATGTTACACATAGATCACCCAAGAGATATTTCAATCAGTGAACTGGTAAACTCAGTTGTTCAGCAGTCACTGGTTCTTGTCATGGTGAACTCAGAATACAATTTTGCCCCCAGTTGTTCACCAGTTCACGAGTTCTTGTCATGGTGAAGTAAGAATATGAGTTTGCAATTAAAATGTGTAATTTTTGGGGGTGGGGGGACAGGGTCTCGCTCTGTCACCCAGGCTGGAGTGCAGCGGCACAATCTTAGCTCACTGCAACCTCTGTCTCCCGGGTTCAAGTGATTCTCTTGCCTCAGCCTCCTGAGTAGCTGGGATTACAGACACGTGCCACCATGGCCAGCTAATTTTTGTTTTAGTAGAGACAGAGTTTCACCATGTTGGCCAGGCTGGTCTCAAATCCCTGACCTCAAGTGATCTACCAGCCTCGACCTCCCAAAGTGCTGGGATTACAGGCATGAACCACCATGCCTGGCCTAAAATGTCCCAAATTCCCAGGACATACATATAACTAAAATTAGACACCTTGGGATTATTTTTTGGGGGGAACTGGACAATATGAAACAGGATAATGGTGAAGGAAGACTGATGTTGCTATGTGCTTGTTTGCTACAACAGTTAAAACAAGATGCTATTGGCACAAGTAGCTTCATCAAACAGCATAAAACCCAAGAAAACAGGTGCAGTGGCTCACAACCGTAGTCCCAGCACTTTGGGAGGCCAAGGTGGGAAGATCTCTTGGGTCCAGGAGTTCAAGACCAGCCTGGGCAACATAGTGAGACCTGTCTCTATAAAAAATAAAAATTAGCTGGGCATGGTGGTGTGTGCCTGTAGTTCCAAGTACTTGGGAAGCAGAGATGGGAGGATCTTGAGCCCAGGAGTATGAGGATGCAGTGAGCCATGATTGCATGGAGCCATTGCACTCCAGCCTGGGTGACAGTGAGACTCTGTTTCCAAAAGCAGAAGCAGCAACAAGAACAACCCTGCAAGAAAACCCCAAGAAAACATTCTGGCCAATGTTAATCTGTGCAGTACAATAAAGAATGCTGTTCAAATCAGTGTGGAAGGATAGCCTTGGGGTGAACTAATGCCAAAATGCACTCAGGATGAAATAAAAAGTTGCATGTAAACAATAAACCATAACATAACTGAAAGAAAATAGAACTAAATAGTTTTATGATTTTAGTTAGTTTAGGGTAGATAGATTTTGTGAATATAGCAATAGTCAATGTTATTTATAATGACAAATTGGATATAACTAAATTATCTAATAATTGCAATTAGATAATGGATTATGATACATCAATTCAATAAAATGTTACTGACATAGAAAGTTTTTTTATGAGGATAATTTAAAAATAAGCTATCAAAAAAGTAAGTACAACTTGGTTTTATACAGAAAGAAAGCATAGAGGCTTAGAAAAAAGAATGTAGATATGGGCTGGCGCGGTGCCTCATGCCTATAATCCTAGCATTTTGGGAGGCCGAGGCGGGTCAATCACCTGAGGTCAGGAGTTCGAGACCAGCCTGGCCAATATGGCAAAACCCCGTCTTTACTAAATATATAAAAATTAGCCAACTGTGGTCATGGGCGCCTATAATCCCAGGTACTCTGGAGGCTGAGGCAGGAGAATTGCTTGAACCTGGGAGGCAGGGGTTGCAGTGGGCTGAGATCACACCACTGCACTCCAGCCTGGGGGACAGAGAGAGAATCCATCTTAAAAAAAAGAAAAAAAATGTAGATGTTAGTTAATATGTGGTTATCTCTAAAAGCTGAATTTATTTACTTTCTGTTCTCCTGTTTCTTTTTTTTTTCTTTAATAAGGAATTCCCTCAGAAAATCCTAAATTCTTTAAGAGATGGGGGGTCTCCCTATGTTTCCCTGGCTGGTCTTGAACTCCTGGGCTAAAGTGACCCTCCTGTCTCAGCCTCCCAAAGTGCTGGGATTACAACTGTGAGCCACCAAGCCCAGCCAAAATTTCTATATGTGGCTTCTCTTACTAAGCAATGCTTACTACTTTTAAAACTTAATGGATGGCTGGGCACGGTGGCTTAGGCCTGTAATCCCAGCAGTTTGGGAGGCTGAGGCAGGCGGATCACAAGATCAGGAGATCGAGACCATCCTGGCTAACATGGTGAAACCCTGTCCCTACTAAAAATACAAAAAAAAAATTAGCTGGGCATGGTGGCAGGCACCTGTAGTCCCAGCTACTCGGGAGGCTGAGGCAGGAGAATGGCGTGAACCTGGGAGGTGGAGCTTGCAGTGAGCCGAGATCACGCCACTGCACTCCCAGCCTGGGGGACAGAGCGAGACTCTGTCACAAAAAACAACAACAACAACAAGAAAAAAACACTTAATGGATGCAGCCTTATGAATAAGAAACGAAAAACTAGAAATGAGCCAAACATTCCTCAAGGGGTAAATGGACACACAAAATATGGTAGACCCATCCACAAATACGATTCCTCAACAGAAGGGAATGAACTACGGGCACACGTTACAGCATGGATGGACCCTAAAAAACGTTGTTATGTGAAATAAGCCAGAGCCAAATACCACGTATTGTATGATTGCATTTACATGAAATATCCAGAAAAGACAAATCTACAGAGACAGAAAGTAGATTAGTAGCCTGCAGCTGGAGGTTGGACCAAGGGTTAACTATTATGAGCAGAGAGATTTTACTGGGGAGATGGAAATGTTCTGAAATTGGATTATGTTGATGATTACACAACTTGATACTAGAAATCACTGAATAATAAGTACAATTAAAACAGAGGGAATATTATGAAATGTAAATTATATGTCAGTAAAGTTGTTTTAAAAAACTTAATGGAGAATTTGGTGAAAGTTTAGAGACCTAAAGGTTTAGAGGTTTGGTTCTGTTTTATTTTTAATATGAAGGAGAGGAGGAGGAAAAACTGATAGAGATTTTACAACTACAAAATAAGAGAATCTTGCTTTCAACATGATAGTATCTGTATAGATGTTTAGAGTGGCTACACCACAGTACTTTTATCGCTAGGGGAGAAAGCTTATCTAGATTTAGACAGAGAACAGTGATGCTCTTTCCCTAACCAACTGTGGGTTCCTGGAGGAGAGAAACCACTCCTTGGCCTCAAGTTATTAACATCTCTGGCCGGGCACGGTGGCTCACACCTGTAATCCCAGCAGTTTGGGAGGCTGAGGTGGGTGGATCACTTGAGGTCAGGAGTTTGAGACCAGCCTGGCCAACATGGTGAAACCCTGTCTCTACTAAAAAATACAAAAATTAGCCGAGGGTAGTGGCATGTGCCTGTGATCCCAGCTACTGGGGAGGCGGAGGCACGAGATCGCTTGAACTTGGGAGGCGAAGGTTGCAGTGGGCTGGGATCACACTACTGCACTCTAGCCTGAGTGACAGGGCAAGACTCAATCTCAAAAAATTAAAAACAAACAAACAAAAAAACCTCCCACCAACCAGCTGGGTAACCTTCCAGAGTCACTTTCTCTAGCTTTCAGTTTTGTCTGTTAAAAAAAAAAAAGTGGGTTGGACTAAATGAATTTTAAGGTTGGACTAAATGATTTCTATAGTTCTGTTCAGCTACAGAATTATTTTCCTTGGCATTCACCACCCTCAGCAATTTGCCCTAGACTCCTTTCCAATCCTATTGCTTGTTGCTTTAGTTCCTGTATCCTTTACATCAGATAAGGTGGTTATCTGGTTCTACCCCATTTATCTGCATTTTTTCTCCCCAGAGCCTTTACTGGGGCCCCAGACTTTCTTACTAGAAATGTGATTTTTCTAATTGTTCCAACCCTCAAGAATTTCTCTTTCTCTGGATCTCGTGGACATGAATTTGTACACTGTTGTTTCTTGCTGCTGTGCCATTTATCAACTGCTACATTATAAACCTCCTCCAAACCCACTGACTTAAAACACCAGCTATTTTATTATGCTCACAAGTTTGTGAATTAGGAATTAGGTCAGGCACAGTGGGGATGGCTCTGTCTCATCTGACATAACTGGAACCTCTGCTGGGGTGGGTCTGATGATTGGAGGTAGCTGGGATGGGGCCTTAAGCCTGGAGCCTTCTTTCTGGCTGTTAGCTAGATTTTCTCCACAGGGCATCTGCTAGGGTTTGAATGTCCAAAATGGCTTCTTTACTCACGTGAACGGCACCTGAGCTGAAATGGCTGGGACAGCTGGGATGGTCACATAGCCTCTCCATGTGGCTAGGCTGGGTTTCTCCACAGCATTGTGGTTTTAGGATAGTTGGATTTCTGATACCAGGGCTGGCTTCCGTCAGAGCACATGTTCTAAGAGTCGAGGATGGGAGCAGCAAGGCCTTCTATGACCTGGTCTTTGGAAGTCACACAGTGTTCTTTTCTGCTGCATTGTGTTTGCTTCACAGGGCCAACTCAGATTCATTCTCGGAGGGTACTACACAAGGTGGGGGTAAGTGTTGGGTGTAGTGCTCATGGTGGGAGGGGGCATCTTTAGAAACTGGCTGTCACAAATGTGAACGCTTCTGTGTTTTATTTTCATAACTAAAGTCTAAATTATTTGAGATTAGGAAAGATTTCTTTCCTCTTTTATTATCTTCACTGTCTCCTCCTTCTCTCTTCCCATAGCATAAAGAACAGAAACACATGTTTTATAGACTATAGGCAGCATGGCTGGGCGCGATGGCTCATGTCTGTAGTCCCAGCACTTTGGGAGGCCGAGGTGGGCAAACCACATGAGGTCAGAAGTTCGAGATCAGCCTTCACCAACATGGTGAAACCCCATCTCTACTAAAAATACAAAAATTAGCGAGGCTTCGTGGTGTGCGCCTGTAGTCCCAGCTACTTGGGAGGCTAAGGCATAAGAATCACTTGAACCTGGGAGGTGGAGGTTACAGTGAGCCAAGAATGCCCCACTGCACTCCAGCCTGGGTGACGGAGTGAAACCGTGTCTTAAAAAAAAAAAAAAGAATATAGGCAGGAGTCTGGATAAGCTCAGGGGTCCCAATCCTGGCTGTGTCATTTACTAGCCATGTGACTTGGGATAATCACTCAACCTCTCCATATCCAAGTTTCCTCATTTACACAATGGTGGTGGTGGTGGTGGTGACATGATAACACTTTTTCTCATATAAATGATAGGAGGATGAAATAGTGATATTGTTAGCACATCACTTAGAAAAAAAGGCTACTATACAACAAGCAACCAATAAATACCAGCTATTATTGTTGTTGATTTAATTTAGACCATCAATTGATCATGATTTGGGGGCAGCGTTGCCCAGAGGAAAAAGGAAGAACCTAACCATTGTTTTCTGAAATAAAAAAAACCAAATTATCCCACAAACTGTGATGATGAAGGCAACTGGCTCTACAGCATCTGTTCAGACACTACCCCAGAGGCTAGAGACTTCTGAAGCCAAGAAGACATGTTTACATTTTCTTGTTTCTTCATGTCTTATCTAAAGATATATTTAGATAAGAGAGTATATGTGGATACAAAGGCCTTACTCTTTGCCTCAATATGGGACAACTCCGAAAAGGCTGTTAAAAACTGAAGAGGAAAAAAGCCATCCCAGCTCCAGAGCTCCCAGTAGAAATGGTTTCTTTTTTTTTTCTTTTTTTTCGAGACGGAGTCTCGTTGGAGTGCAGTGGCGTGATCTCGGCTCACTGCAAGCTCTGCCTCCTGGGTTCACGCCATTCTCCTATCTCAGCTTCCCAAGTAGCTGGGACTACAGGCGCCCGCCACCATGTCTGGCTAATATTTTGTATTTTTAGTAGAGACGGGGTTTCACCGTGTTAGCCGGGATGGTCTCGATCTCCTGACCTCGTGATCCTCCCGCCTCAGCCTCCCAAAGTGCTGGGATTACAGGCGTGAGCCACTGCGGCCGGCCAGAAACGGTTTCTTCATGTCTTATCTAAAGAGAGTATATGCTTAATTGGCTATGAAGTACAATTTGAAAATCACAACCAAAGGAAAAAAAAGAAGAAGAGAAAAAAAAATCACAAGCAAAAGGCTGTTAAATACTGAAGTGACCACGAAAAACAAGTGTAAATAAACAAAACCTATAAGGCAAAAAAAAAAAAAAAAAATCAAAAAAACTGATATGAAACAAAGAAAATGTCAACGTAGGGAAAAGAAGTTCATGTAAATGGAAGGATGAACGAACACTTACAGAGGATATGCAAAAAGCAGCGCGGAGAATGGAGCACAAATGAAAATAAGAAGATTAGAAGAAGGATCTGAAGGCATGTTTTGATTATGTACAATTGACAATAACAAAATTGCTAACTGCATTTTAAACACTAAGGCATCTTGTTGAAAGGATTGGTCCTTATTTTGGAAAAAAAGCAACTAATGTGAACTCTTCTGGGAAAACAATACAAAACAAGCCAGTTATACTATTTTAACTTTACAGAGAAGTGCCTGTAATGAGTTTACAATACATATAATCTACAGAAATAGTTTCAAATTGCAGGAGGGCCAATTTTCCTCCTACTTAGAGCTCGTTTTGTTTTGTTTTTTTTTTCCTTCAACAAGATTGGCTTTCTTTTGGGAGGCTGCAATAATCAAAAGACATTCAGGAAGATAGAACGCCCTGGCAAAGGATTTTTTTCCCCCTAGAGACAGGGTCTCGCTGTGCTGCCTAGGCTGGAGTGCAGCAGTGCAATCATAGCTCACTGAAGCCTCAACCTCCTGGGCTTAAGCGATCCTCCTGTCTCAGCCTCTCAAGTAGCTATGACTACAGGTGCATGCCACCACACTCAGCTAATTTTTTTTTCTTTTTTTGAGATGGAGTCTCACTCTTTCACCCAGGCTGGAAGGCAGTGGCATGATCTCAGCTCACTGCAACCTCCGTCTCCCGGGTTCAAGTGATTCTCTTGCCTCAGCCTCCCCAGTAGCTGGGATTACAGGCATGTGCCAGCACACCCGGCTAATTTTTTTGTATTTTTAGTCGAGATGGGGTTTCATCATGTTGACCAGGCTGGTCTAGAACTCCTGATCTGAAATGATCCACCCGCCTCAGCCTCCCAAAATGCTGGGATTACAGGTGTGGAGCCACTGTGCCCAGCCCCAGCTACTTAAAAAAAAATTTTTTTTTGTAGAGACAGAGTCTCAATCTGTTGTCCAAGTTGGTCTTGAACTCCTGGCCTCAAGTGATCCTCCTGCTTTGTCCTCCCAAAGTGCTGGGATTACAGGCATGAGCCACCATGCCTGGATGGATTTTTAAAGTCATGCATCATGTAATGAGAGGGACACGTCCTGGAAAATGTGTCATTAAGTGATTCTGTCTTTAAGTGATTGTGTGAACATCAGAGCATACTTACAAACTTGAATGGCCTAGCCTCCTATACACCTGAGCTGTATGGTGTAGGCTTTTGCTCCTAGGCAACAAACCTGCACAGCATGTTGCTGTATTAAAAAATGTAGGAAACTGTAACAGAATGACAGGTATTTGTATATCTAAATATACCTAAACATAGAAAAGGTACAGTCAAAATACAGTATTATAATCTTATGGGGCCACTATCTTATATGTGGTCTGTTGTTGACTGGAAAGTCATTATGGGGCACATGACTGTACAGGCAAACTCATGGCTTTAAGACCCCTCAGTGAAGAAATGCCGGGAAAGGACACTGCAGAAAAATCAAGAAGGAGGCTGCAGAGTTAATTTGGGGAATTTCAGTATTGAAGGGAAGGTCAGCATCCCAGTCTAAGACTCTAAGAAGGAAAGTTGAGTGCAGATGGTTTTGGGGGATGCTTTTGGAGATACACCTATACAAAGAGATGGAGTCTCGCTCTGTCACCCAGGCTGGAGTGCAGTGGCGCGATCTCGGCTCACTGCAAGCTCTGCCTCCGGGTTCGTGCCACTCTCCTGCCTCAGCCTCCCTAGGAGCTGGAACTACCGGCACCCACCACCAAGCCCGGCTAAATTTTTGCATTTTTACTAGAGACGGGGTTTCACCATGTTAGCCAGGATGGTCTCGATCTCCTGACCTCGTGATCCAACCGCCTCGGCCTCCCAAAGTGCTGGGATTACAGGCGTGAGCCACCGCGCCCGGCCATACCATTTCTACCAGGAGCTCTGGAGTTGGGATGACTTTTTCTTTCTTTTTTTTTTGTATTTTTTAGTAGAGACGGGGTTTCACTGTGTTAGCCAGGATGGCCTCAATCTCCTGACCTCGTGATCTGCCCACCTCGGCCTCCCAAAGTGCTGGGATTACAAGCGTGAGCCGCCGCGCCCGGCCAGACTTTTTTCTTCTTCAGTATTTAACAGCCTTTTCGGAGTTGTCTCATATTGGGGCAAGGAGTTAAGGCCTTTGTATCCACATCAGCCCTCTGGAGGAGGGTAACTGGATAAGGTAGTTCTTGCTAGGTAAGGGCAGTGCCCTGTGAGGAACACAGCTGTGAGCCAACAGCAGCAGCGTCCCTTCTCAGCATCCAGAGTCTTCTGACTGTTGTCCAGGCATCCAAAGATTCTCTTTTTTATTGAGATATTACACAGAGTAATGTGCACAAATCTTAAATCCATGGCTCTATGAATTTTTATGTATGAATACACTCATATAATTCCCATTCAAACTAAGATAAAAACCAAATTTTCAGTACTCCAGCGGGCTGTCTCACGTCCCCTCAATAACCATTCACACAGATGTAATCACTATTCTCACATCTATGAGCATACACTGGTTTTGCCTGTTTTTGAATTTCATATAAGTGGAAATATCTAATATAAACTCTCTTGGGTCTTGCCTTTTTGACTTAATGTGCCTGATGTGATTCATGTATGTTGCCATGCATAGCAGTAATTTATTCTTACTGCTGTGTGGCAATATTGAGTGAATATACCACAATTTGCTCATTCTACTCTTTTTTTATTTTTGAGGCGGAGTTTCACTCTTGTTACCCAGGCTGGATTCCAATGGCGTGATCTTGGCTCACTGCAACCTCTGCCTCCCAAGTTCAAGTGATTCTCCTGCCTCAGCCTTCTGAGTAGCTGAGATTACAGGCATGTGCCACCACGCCTGGCTAATTTTGTTATTTTTAGTAGAGATGGGGTTTCTCCATGTTGGTCAGGCTGATCTCAAACTCCCGACCTCAGGTGATCTGCCCACCTTGGCCTCCCAAAGCACTGGGATTACAGGTGTGAGCCACCACACCTGGCCCTTACACCTGGCCCTTGCCCCATTCTACTCTTTTTTTTTTGAGACAGAGTCTTGCTTTGTCGCCCAGGCTGGAGTGCAGTGGCGCGATCTCGGCTCACTGCAAGCTCCGCCTCCTGGGTTCACGCCATTCTCCTGCCTCAGCCTCCCAAGTAGCTGGGACTACAGGCCCCGCCACCATGCCCAGATAATTTTTTGTATTTTTAGTAGGGACGGGGTTTCACCGTGTTAGCCAGGATGGTCTTGATCTCCTGACCTCGTGATCTGCCCGCCTCGGCCTCCCAAAGTGCTGGGATTACAGGCGTGAGCCACCGTGCACAGCTCTGCCCATTCTACTCTGAATGAGCACTTGAATTGTATCCAGTTTTGACTATTATGAATAATGTATCCATGAACCCTCTGGTACATGTCTCTCGACGGAATATTACTTCAGTTCTGTTATGTATAAAAGAGGAATTTCAAGGTATACATATGTTTAGCCTTAGTAGATACTGCCAAACAATTTTTTAAGGTAGTTATACCAGTTTACAATCCCACCACAATCTTTCTAGCCAAAAAAGGTACATTTAAATCATTTCTGCATGAGGGACTAAAAATATTTTCACACCCGTCTGTACTAAACAATACAAAAAGTAGCCGGGCATGGTGGCGTGTGCCTATAATCCCAGCTACTTGGGAGGCTGAGGCGGGAGAATCCCTTGAACCCAGGAGGCGGAGATTGTAGTGAGCCAAGATTGCGCCACTGCACTCCAGCCTGGGTGATAGAGCGAGACTCCACCTCAAAAAACTTATAATAAAAATAAAAATATGTTCACTCTGAATCAAGGAAAACATTAGTTAGGCTAAGGATAACTAGACTGTAAGAACTTTTTAAAAAGTAAGATGAAGACTTGAATCAGCTGTTCTCCATGAGTATTGTAGAAACTTTTCTCCAGTAATTTAGCAGGAGTGTGAAGAATGTTTAAGGGGTTCCTTAAATGTGGTCATGGGTCAGGTTCCTTAGAAGCAGATCCTGAGAGATTTTTTTTTTTTTGAGACAGAGTCTTGTCTGTCGCTCAGGCTACAGCGCAGTCGTGTGATCTCCGTTCACTGCAACCTGTACCTCCCAGGTTCAAGCAATTCTCCGCCTCAGCCTCCCAAGTAGCTGGGACTACAGGCATGCACCACCACGCCCGGCTAATTTTTGTATTTTTATTTATTTATTTATTTTTGAGATGGAGTTTCACTCTTGTTGCCTAGGCTGGAGTGCACTGGTGCAATGTCGGCTCACTGCAACCTCTGCCTCCCAGGTTCAAGCGATTCTCCTGCCTCACCCTTCCGAGTAGCTGGGATTACAGGTGCCCACCACCATGCCCAGCTGATTTTTGTATTTTTAGTAGAGATAGGGTTTTATCATGTTGGCCAGGCTGGTCTCGAACTCCTGACCTCAGGTGATCCATCCATCTCGGCCTCCCAAAGCGCTGAGATTACAGGCATGAGCCACCATGCCCAGCCTATTTTTGTATTTTTAGTAGAGACGTGGTTTCTCCCTGTTGGCCAGGCTGGTCTTGAACTCCTGACCTCTGGTGATCCGCCCACTCCTGCCTCCCACAGTGCTGAGATTACAGGCGTGAGCCACTGTACCCAGCCAGATCCTGAGAGATTTTGATGCATGTGATCTATGAGGAAGGGTTCTCTGGAGAAATTTATTAAGGAGGAGGTGAAAGGGAATGGGAAAAGGGAAGACAGCCAAAGAAAGATGTGGGTTTTGGGAAAATCTAGCCTTGGCCTGATCCCATTAAAAAAAAAAAACAAAACTCTGGAGCATAAGCTATGCCACAGAGTCACCTTTCCTTCTGAGGTGGTCTTCTGAACCCCATATCACTCCTCATGATTGCAGGCCTGGGCAAGGGGGTAGTGGTGGTGGTGGTGGTAGTTAAATCCTGGAGGTTTCTTCTATCAATCTAGAGCAGCTGTTCTCAGCCCTGGGCAATTTTGTCCCCTTGTGGGCATCTGGCAAAGTCTGGAGACGTTTTGTGATTGTCACACCAGGAAAACTCGTGCTTGTATTGAGAGATTAGAGGATAAGGATGCTGCTAAACATCCTACAGTGCATGGGACAGGCTTCTGCAACAAAGAATGATCCTGCACAAAATACTGGGGTGAAGAAACCCTGCGCTAAGGCAATTCTTTGGCAGGATCAGTGGCAAGCCATTACATTCACTGCTAGTGACAGATGAGCTTCCTGGCTCCATAAAGGGAATCTGGGCAGGGCATCAGAATAGTACCTTTTGCAGATGTCTTTTCAAATTATGATGTTAAACAATGAAGGAGGCTTGAAATGCTGTTCAGTTAGCACTCTTTTGTAATCCTGCATTTCATTTAATGGGATAAGACTGGCATCTTGAAATATATATCACTAAGCCCTTAGGTACATTGCTCAGAAATCTTGTCAAAAAACACTCTTATGTCAGCTGTAGCCATTCTGGATTTTCTTTGGAGCTTTATTGAACTTGTGCAAAATTGGAATTGGGCTGACTCCTCCCTGAAACACTCATTACTATGCTACATTAGTGCTAACACTGTGCTCCTTAGCAAGTTTAACTCTAACAACTGTAATGTGAATGGGCTAACGGATTGGAGAAAAGAACAAAAATAGCTGCACTTAAATCCAGAGGGGTTTGAAAACCACTGGAGATCACCAGTGTCAGACTCATGGTCTTCTTAGTCTACATCCTGTTGGGACCATCCCTTAAACCTCTTTTACGGTCCTGTATTTATCTGTCAGTTACCCATGAATTTATTTGCATCCTCTTAGAAGCAGTTTATAGCTTGGAAATGCAAAACTCAGGGTATCAATGGCAGGAAATATTTACAAATTATGCCTTCAACAAAAGACTAATATCCAGAATTTACAAGGAACTCAAACAACTCAACAAGGGGGAAAAACCCAGTAAAAAGTGGGCAAAGGACTCGAACAGACATTTCTCCAAAGAAGACATACAAGTAGCCAATAAACATGAAAAAATGCTCAACATCACTAATTAGAGAAATGTAAATTAAAACAACGAGACATTATCTTAACACCAGTCAGAATGGCCATTATTAGAAAGTCAAACAACAACAGATGTTGGCATGGATGTGGAGAGAAGGGAATGCTTATGTACTGTTGGTGGGGATGGAAATTAGTACAACCTCTACAGAAAACAGTATGGAGATTTCTCAAATAAATAAAAATAGAAATATAATTTGAACTTGCAATCCCACTACTGGGTATCTACCCAAAGGAAGAGAAATCGTTATATTACAAAAAGACACTTGGCTGAGTGCAGTAGCTCATGCCTATAATCCTAGTACTTTGGGAGGCTAAGGTGGGCGGACTGCCTGAGCTCAGGAGTTCGAGACCAGCCTGGGCAACGTGGTGAAATCCTATCTCTACTAAAATACAAAAAAAATTAGCCAGGTGCGCACCTGTAGTCCCAGCTACTCGGGAGGCTGAGGCAGGAGAATCACTTGAACTCGGGAGGCAGAGGTTTCAGTGAGCCAAGATCACACCATTACACTCCAGCCTGGGCAACAGAGCAAGATTCCATCTCATAAAAAAAAAAAAAAAGGAAACCAGTACTCATATGTGTATTGCAGCACTATTCACGACAGCAGTCATGAAATCAACCTAAGTGTCCACCAGTGGTTGACTGGATAAAGAAAATGTGGTGGCTGGGTGCAGTGGCTCATGCCTATAATCCCAGCACGTTGGGAGGCCGAGGCGGGTGGATCACTTGAGGTCAGGAGTTCAAGACCAGCCTGGCCAACATGATGAAACCCGTCTCTACTAAAAATACAAAAAATTAGCTGGGTGTGGTGGCACACGCCTGTAATCCCAGCCACTCGGGAGGCTGAGGCAGGAGAATTGCTTGAACCCGGTAGGCAAAGGTTGCAGTGAGCCGAGATTGCGCCACTGCACTCCAGCCTGGGTGACAGAGCGAGACTCTGTCTCAAATAAATAAATAAAATTAAAAATGTGGTACAATTACACTGTGAAATACTATGCAGCCATAAACAAGAATGAAATCAAGTCCTTTGCAGCAATATGATTGGAGCTGGAGGTCATTATCTTAAGTGAAATAACTCAGAAATAGCAAATCAAATACTATAAGTTCTCATTTATAAGTAGGAGCCTAAACAATGGGTACACATGAACATGAAGATGGAAATAGTAGACACTGGGGACTCCAAAGGGGGAAGAGTGAGAGGGGTAAGGGCTGAAAAATTACCTAATGGGTACTGTGTTCACTATTTGGGTGATGGCTAAATAGAAGGACAACCCCACCATTATGCAATATATCCATGTAACAGAATTGCACATGAACCCCTGAACCTAAAATAAAATAAATTTAAATAAAAACCTCATGAGTTCCATTGTATTACCACTGTTATACAAAAGGATTTTTTTTTCAAACTTCAAAATGTGTTATCTAGTTCGTATTCTAACTTTTGTATTTTTATTCTAGTTTCGTGATCCTAGTATTAGTTTTATTTTTTTCCTTTCGTAAAATGAATCACCACTGCGTTCAATTCTGTTTTTAAGAGTTATAACACTAGGCCAGGAGTGTTGGCTCACTTTTATAATTCCAGTGCTTTGGGAGGCTGAAGTGGGAAGATTGCTTGAGGCCAGGAGTTTGAGACCAGCCTTGGCAACATAGCAAGATCCCGTCTCTACTAAAAAAAAAAAAAAGTTAGCTGCATGTGGTGAAACATACCTGTAGTCCTAGCTACTTGGGAGGCTGAGGTGGGAGGGTTGCTTGAGCCAAGGAGGTTGAGGCTGCAGTGAGCTATGATCCTGCCACTGCACTCCAACCTGGGAAACAGCACAAGACCCTGTCTCTGAAAAAAACAAAAGAGTACAATTGTGGATAAACTTATTCTTGACAAAAATGTAGTCAAATGGAAATATTGTAATGCCATATATGTGTTTATATATATATATATATAGAGAGAGATGGAGTCTTGCTCTGTCGCCCAGGCTGGAGTGCAATGGTGCAATCTCGGCTCACTGCAACCTCCACCTCCCAGGTTCAAAGGATTCTCTTGCCTCACAGCCTTCTGAGTAGCTGGGATTACAGGTGGTGCCACCACACCTGGCTAATTTTTTTGTATTTTTAGTAGAAACAAGGTTTTCCCATGTTGGCCACAGCGGTCTCAAACTCTTGACCTCAAGTGATCCACCTGCCTAGGCCTCCCAAAGTGCTGGGATTACAGGCATGAGTGACCGTGCCCAGCTTGTAATCCTATATTAAGTGAAGAAAGCAAATATAGATTTTGACATTATTTTGTTGAAAATACTTCCCATACTTTTATGAATAGGAGTCTGAAAAGATGTATGCCAAAATAATAACAGTGCTTAAGATGTAGTTTGCAAGAAACGTGTAAGATTCCACCACCTCCCCAAAATAGCTCAGAGAATGAACTAGCGCTATGAACAACTTATTCAGGAAGCTGTTTTTCAACATAGGTTAAAACTCCATTCTTTGAGATAACATTGTTTTAATCATCTATATGCATGCCACCTTCTGGAAACAAGGAGTATTTCACCATTAAAAGACTTAACAATAGAACTTGGTAATAAAGCTGACATTGGAACTGTTTATAAAAACCATTTTTAATTTAATATTTAATTTGGAAGCTTATGGATCACAATCAGGGTTGTTAGACCAGAGGAGGGGACAATTTAATATAATGAAAGATGATGGGTTACATACTTGTCCTACATAAGTTGGTCATGGAAAAAACTTTATCTTATTATTTTATTTCATGTCCTCTGTAGGCCAGAAGGAAAAACTATTTTTAAAATAGTGGAAGGTCATTCAAAAGTAAGCTTTCAGAAAATGAAAAGATAAAAAATACTGCAACATTTGAATGCTCAAAAATGATGAAAAATTGCATTCCTATTTTTCCCCTCTAAACCAGAGCTAATTTAAAACATTAAAATAATGTCTTTATTCTCAAGCAATGTCTGTATTCAGAAATAGAAACTCAATTTGATCTATGAATCAATATAGCTATGTCTCAAAAATGAACCAAAGTAGGAAAAAAAGCATGTTGCAGAAGTAATTCTGCATAGTGTGAGAATGTGCCCACATAAAGTGGGTCTAAACACAAAGCAACAGGGTCCATAGAAATGGATGTAGAAATAGAAAAGGGTGTGAAGTGATAGCTAGAAGGACTGCCTTTGAGGAAGCAGGAGAAAGAACCAAAGCTGCATGGCAGCCAAAAGGAACTTTATGTTCTTAAGTGAGAATGAATCTATAACTTATATTTACCACTAATTAGAAATGCAAAAATAAGAGAACTATTGCCTGCAAGAAAACAAAAACCAACAGAAACCCAAAACAACAAAACCTTGTTATATGCTTGAAACTACCAGTATTTTGTGATTTAGCAGATGCAATATATATTTCTTATAACGACAGCAGCATTGAAGCGTGTTGTCTGTTTTTCTGTGTTGCAGTCCTGTGTGTGTGTGTGTGTGTTACCAGACACATAATAAAGTACCCAGGAAATGCACAGCTCTAGTTTGCAAAGTGCTTTCAATTAGAATTTCCTCATGGATAGCATAGCTTGTTTCAGTTGATTCTCTGGCATTAATAATTTAAAAATATTAATGCTTGTGACGTACAGGAATGAGGTCCCATGGTAGATGTAAAGATTCTTTCTTTTTTTTTTTTTTTTTTGAGACGGAGTTTCACTCTTGTCACCCAAGCTGGAGTGCAATGGCACAATCTCAGCTTACTGCAACTTCCGCCTCCTGGGTTCAAGGGATTCTCCTGCCTCAGCCTCCTGAGTAGCTGGGATTATAGGCGCACACCACCATGCCCAGCTAATTTTTGTATTTTTAGTAGAGACAGAGTTTCACCATCTTGGCCAGGCTAGTCTTGAACTCCTGACCTCAGGTGATCCACCCCCCTCGGCCTCCCAAAGTGTCGGGATTACAGGCGTGAGCCACCGCACCCGGCCAAGGCTCTTTGTAAAGAAGCTAACTTGGAATAGTTTAGTCACAGGCCTATCTCAAGGGACCTTTTGAGAGCTTTACTAAATCAAAGTTGGCATCAATTCATTGTCAATACTGAGTGCCTATTACTTGTAAGGCTCAGTATGGTCTAAAGCAGGCAGCCTTGGCCTTAGCACGTGAAACAAAGGAAGTAGCTGGTAATAATGGAGTCAACTCTGTAATTGTGTAGAGCCTGGGCCTAGGAATCAGACTCACCTGGATTTCAATTCTCATTGCACCACTTACTAGCTGTGAGATGGTGTGCAAGCCAAAGGAATATATAATGCCTACTTCACAGAGCGGTCAGGAGGCAGAATGAGATCATTATAAAGGGTTTGCTGCAGTGCTGGCACATAGTATTCAGTTAATGTTTGCCCCGTTACTATTAATTTTTTCTTGAGTCCTAATGAAGTTTCAAGAATGTTTCCTTAGAACCATAAAACAGCTGGAGATTGAAAAGACTTTGGAAGTTTTCTGGTTATCTCCACTGTCCTAGGAGATTACTTTCATCCCTTTTCCACTGATACTTAGAACCACGGAATAAATACAACTGGATTATTCTAATTAGTGGTGGAATAACAGGAAATAACATGTGTGGAAAGGCCAAGGGAATATGTGGGGGAAGAGGGAGACTAGGGGGAGAGGCACTGAGAGAGTGTAAGGGGCACACTCCAAAGGGAGAAAATACAGGGAAGACAAGTAGAAAAAAACGACAGAAAAGATGTCCTCAGACAAGTGTAAGGACGAGAGTGAGAAAAAGGAAAGAAGGGGAATACAGAGGGACCTTAATTTGTGAATGCAGTCACCGACACGGTTTAAGAGTCAAACGTTCTGAGTTCTAATCACTGTAAAATGCATGGTTATAAAACATACTGCTTAACCTCTCTGAGACGTTTTCTTTAGAGTTTGCAGCGTAGATTAGATGAGATTAGTGGGACAGACGCTCTGTTAAAGAGAAAACTCTTCAAATAAGCGGTTAAGAATGAGAGAGAGAACTGCAGAAAAAGAGAAGTGGAAAGAGAGAGGGAGGAAAGGGAAAGTGTAAGAGGAATTGTTCACAAGGCAGGTGAGAACTAAGGGAAACCACTGTAACGGTGCTGCTGTGGCTACTGCGGTGACTACTTCAGCACATCAAGCGCTGACAACTTGCCAAGTTCGTTATTAGAGTTCTACATGCACAATTTCATGCTACCCTCACAGCATTTCTATGGGGCTACGTTCTCGTATTATCCGCGTTTTACAGAAGATATAGAGAGGTTTTGTATCTTTCCCAAGGTCTTACAGCTGGGAAGTTGTGGCCAGGAAGGGATTCAAACGCACGTCTGTCTACCTGTCAAGCCAGTGCTGTTAAAATCATCTCTAAGAACCTCGAAAAAGGCTCGGTTGCTAGTCATCCCGTCGGTTCAACGCCAGCGCCCAGGCACCACTCGCCACGCCCTTTCTCCGCCCCGCGGTTTTGAAAGTTCCTCCTCTTCTCGAACGGCGTCCCGTCTCCATGGAGATCGGCGTGGGGCGAGACTTCCTGCCTCACGCGCGAGCACTTCCGCCTCGAGCCGGAAGCTCCGTCCCTCACAGCGCCAGTTCCTGCGCGTGGGGAGTTGAGAGTTTGCGTGGCGGGAACGCGGCGGCAGTGAGAGCCAGCGGCGCCGGCCCTTGCGTCCGGTGCGGCGATGCTGACCCCGGCGTTCGACCTCAGCCAGGATCCGGACTTCCTGACTATCGCCATCCGCGTGCCCTACGCCCGAGTCTCCGAGTTCGACGTCTACTTCGAGGGGTCCGACTTCAAGTTCTACGCCAAGCCATACTTTCTCAGGTGAGTTCGGGGTGCCTGGCCGCAGGAAAGACGCATTCGTTAGATAGCTGCTTTAGAGGGAAAATGCAAGGTCGAGGGAGCAGTGCTCGATTGCGCGAATGCCTTTTCCCGACGTTTCCGCAGCTTCTCTTGGTGCCAGGGAAGTGCCCCCTTCCAGGGGTGCGTTTTAGATGCTGCGGAAGCCCTTTTCCTTCTTGAGCTTTCTTAAATCCCACATCAAAGGATTGCGGAATCACTTGAAAAAGTGACGTTTGGACCGTGTCACTCTCCCGTTTCTGCCCTGTCGCCCTAGTTCTCGTCTCGTTCTGACTTGTTCTGTTCTTTCCTTTCACTCCGCGTTTGCTCTCCCAGTCTCTCCCTCCCTCGGAACGGCGCGCGCTGACATCCCGGTGACTTCCTAACCCGTCGGTCCTTTTAACTTTGTCCAGGCCGCCTTCTGTTGCTCCATCTCTTGTCTGTCCGCTCCCTACTTCCTGAAATTCTTACCTTTTTTGGACCTCCTGTCACCAAATTAGCCTAGTTCTCCTGCTTCCCTGCTGTCTGCTGCTCTTCTGTTTGGTTTTGCCCCTGAAGTGTGGTTGTTTCCCCCAAGCCTCCGTGAGGAGCCGTCAGCACTTGATCAGTTTAAATTATTCTCCTTGCAGAATCGTAACGTTGGTAGCAGCTAACACTGATAACTCCCAGTGTGGTGGACAAGCAGTTCCGTTAAGTGCTTTATGATGCTGTATCTCATTTAACTTTGACAGTGTTCCTTAGGGATAAGCACTGCTGTTAACCCCATTCCACAGAACCCGCTGCTACATATTCATTCTAAAGCATTGCCAATCTCTTGTCCTTCCCTTTATCCATCCTCCTAATCTTTCTCAAGTGTAGTTGTAGCCTACTTTTCCCACCCAGTACTTTTGTGATACAAACCTTCTCTACCAGTCAAGGTGGTTTTTTCACTGTTCCTGAACCAGTTTTGCTCAGATTTCCCTTAGACCATATAACGTACCTATTTGAATATATTGCACTTTCCAGTTTTTTAATTCACTTATTTCTTTAGTTTATTTATAGAGTTTCAGTGTTGGGATTATTGTGCTGAACAAGACAAAGTCCTGCCCTCATGTACTTTACAATGAGGACAGGAAAACAATAAACTAACAATGTACCTAATTGTGGCGTGTGCTATGAGGAGAAAGAAGTGCACTGATAAAGAATGAAAAGGGGCCCATGTTTTATAAAGTGGTCAGGGAAAGCCTTTCTGGGGAGGCGATATTTAAGCCAAGATGTGAAGAATAGGAAGATGATTATGGTGGTAGCAAATATTGAATTTTTACTCTAGGTTAGTGCTTTATACGGATTATCTCATTTGTTATTAGGACAGTGTTACAGTGAGGTTTTATTATTTACCCGTTGCGGAGGATGGATTATTTGTGGGCACCCCCCCAACTCTTGCCCCCAAATTCATATGTTAGAGGTCTAATTCCGGCGTCACTTCTGCTTTATTGTATTCATCAAAACAGTCCCAGAGCCTGCTGAATTTTAAGGGGAGGGGACATAGACCTTCATGGTTGGGAAGAGTGCTGTGAGATGCGCATTCTTTGATAATACAGTTTGCCCCCAGGTGTGGTGGCTCACTCCTGTAATCCCAGCATTTTAGGAGGCCGAGGTGGGCAGATTACTTGAGACCGGCCTGACCAACATGGTTAAACCCCATCTCTACTAGAAATACAAAAAAATTATCTGGGCTTGGTGGCACGCGCTTGTAGTCCTAGCTACTTGGGAAGCTTGAGGTGAGAGAATCGCTTGAACCTGGGAGGCGAAGGTTGCAGTGAGCCAAGATTGCACTATCGCGCTCCAGCCTCTGTAACAGAGCGAGACTCTGTCTAAAAAAAAAACAGCATACAGTTTGCTCTACCAAGGATGAATAAAACCTGGTCCCTCTCCTTGACGAATGGAGAGTGTAGCTGGGGAGGCACCATGCAAGCGAATATGATTTCCTATGCAGTAAGAATTTAACTCTAGGCTTATAGAGTTTAGGGGAAGGGAGCTGGTAATAATAGCTCACATTTTCTGAATGCTCAACTATTGTTCCAGCCACTAAGCTCTTTGCATTATCATTTCATGCTCATAGTAACGCTTGGATCGTTGCTGTTATTTCCCCCCTTTACAGAAGAGGGATTTATGATTCTTGAAGAATAATTAACTTGTACAAAGAAGGTTGTTACACATCTGGTAAATGGCGGATCTAGGAGTTAACTCAGATTCTGACACTAAAGTTAGCGTTTGTAACCGTTATAACAAACTCATCCATGAACTGACCCGTTATTGTGGCTTAGAGGGATTTTCATTCTGAAAATGTATTGAAGCTTGATGAAACCTTGGGCTTAAAGGTCCTGGGCCTTTTGGGAATGTCAGGTGTTTTTGTTTTTAATCATATTTAGTAGGAAACAAGGGAGAGGGCCATGGGAGGAAAGGAAGCTCAAATTTCAAGTTTGGAATGATATGGAGTGGGCCTGATATGCCCTTCTGGTAAGTTTAAATTATCTAGGCAACATCAGGCAGCCATCGACGCTTTTTAAAATAGAAAAGTGACCATTAGATTCCTGTTTTAGAAAAATTATTTTGGGGCCTCAGTGGAAGACTGATTGAACTAGGGTAAGACTGGAAGCAGGGAAATCACTTCATTTCTTTTTTCTTTTTTTCTTTTTTTTTTTTTTTGACACAGAATCTCACTCTGTCGCCCAGGCTGGAGTGCAGTGGCAAATGATCTCGGCTCACCGCAACCTCCCCCTCCTGGGTTCAAGTGATTCTTCTGCCTCAGCCTCCTGAGTAGCTGGGGTTATAGGCGTGCACCACTATGCCTGGCTAATTTTGTATTTTTAGTAGAGATAGGGTTTCTCCATGTTGGCCATGCTGGTCTTGCACTCCTGACATAAGGTTATCGACCCGCCTCGGCCTCCCAAAGTGCTAGGATTACAGGCGTAAGCCACCGCACCCAGCCAATCACTTCATTTCTTTTAGTGCAAAAGAGGGGTAAATCCCCACATAATAATGATATTTGCCACTTCTGCTTTCTGCTTTTTTTTTAAAGTAGTAATTTGCCTGATAAAATCAACTCGTTTTGTGTTTCTTTATTGTTTCCCATTGAGTACCCCTTATCTGTACAGATTGAGTGTCCCTTATCTGAAATTTCAGATTTTCTAGAGTTTTGGAATGTTTGTGCATACATAATGAGATATCTTGGGGATGGAACTCAAGTTTAAACACAAAATTTATTTGTTTTATATACACCTTATACACATAGCCAGAAGGTAGTTTTATATAATATTTTTAATACTTTTGTGTATGCAACCAAATTTTGACTGCTTTTTGACTGTGACTCATCACATGAGGTCAAGTGTGGAGTTTTCCACTTTGTGGTGTCATGTTGGTGCTCAAAAAGTTTCAGATTTTGGAGCATTTCAGATTTTCAGATTAGGGATACTCAACTTGTATTATAACAATAGTGATAACAACTATTATGGCTTTTCTTTTTCAGTATCTTTTATTGGTGACTATGGGTATTCAAATAGAAAGATGAGTCATCTCTAATTTCTACTTTCTTAGTTGGGGAAAGAATCTAACTCATTTAGTTTATTAAAATGTGAAAGAAATACTGAGGAACTTCTTAAAAAAATGATTGCTATATTTTGATGGTTAAATGTTTATAAGTATGGATGGCCACTTATGTTACGTTATAATTTAAGGACTTCATGAGACCTGTGTTAAATCTGCAGATTAAGCCTTCCTGGAAGAATTGTAGAAAATGGAAGTGAGCAAGGATCCTATGATGCAGATAAAGGTATTGTCTTTGGAATTTTTGTTAGTTTATTTCTTGCGATTTTTCACATTATTTACATAATAATCTTTCAAGATACCGTGGGGACCTTTTGATGTCTTTCAAATACAATCTGTTCCTATCATTCTTTCTTGTTTCTTAGTGTCCAGTGCCTGTTATTGATGTTCCCCGCCCCCCTCCCCCAAGTCTTTTAAAGTATTTCACGATGTTCTTCTAAGTAAAGTGAACTACTTTGTTTCTGTTTCCTAGAGTACTTACCCTACATTTAGTAGACATTTAAAAGTAAAAATTAGAACGTGAAATGATTGATCATAAAAAATGTGGATGACTTATGAGCTTATGAGTAGAATCTTTCTGGTATAATTTTGAAACTTGAATTCAATAACAGGTAGGTGAGAGAGAAACTATGCATGGGTGGCATTTAAAGGCTAATTGAATTTTCTCCTCATGATTGATAAGCCCTTCATTTCAGCTAGCCATGAACCCATTTATTTTTCCTTTATAGAAGCCACTGGCTTCCTTTGTCATCGGATTTAGAACACCTTGTGTACTCTTGTGTACTTTATTCAATGATTATTGACCTCAGTGAACTAGGCTAAGGGTAGGGTATGGGGGGGTGGTGGGTTAAATGACAGAGATCTAACCCATAATGCAGTGTAATTAATGTGTAATGAAGTATAGTGAAACTGCCTTCCTAGGTAGTAAACCAGCTTTTAGTTATAGGTAACTTGCATATTGAAACAAAATTATTAAATTTTAAAAGTACACAGGAGTTAAGATTGTGTATGCGGAGATAAATTTGGGCTGAGTTGTATTTGATATGTTGGAATTCAGTTCAGTACACTGTAAGAGACAAAATGTTCTAAAATGTAAAAGTGCTAAATAATGTAGTAAGTTCCCAGGGAAGCCTAAATAAGATTGATAAACTCAGTCAAGGAAAGAAAAGAAGTGCATAGAATTTGAGTCTGCCGTAGACTTTAGGGATAGATCTCCTGACGTGCCAGAAAACCTTATTAAGCCTTAATTGTTGTATCTAAGATTCTGTGTGTTTTTAAAACTGTTGCCATTCTCCATTGGATTAGGTATTATGATTTTTTCCTCCTTTTCCAGAAGTCTAATTAGTAACTCCTGGTTAATTCTAAGCTATTACTTTCTTAGGCCATTGATTTTTAGAAGTTCTAACTTGGATTTTTAATATTGTCAGTAGGTGAAGGTCATACTGTGTAAGACTAAAGTATTCTGTAGCTTTAACAGATTAATAATTTTTTTTTTTTTTTTTGAGACAGAATCTCGCTCTGTTGCCCAGGCTGGAGTGCAGTGGCGCAATCTCGGCTCACAGCAACCTCTTCCTCCCAGGTTCAAGCGATTCTCCTGCCTCAGTGTCCCGCGTAGCTGGGACTACAGGCACACGTGCCACCACTGCCAGCTAATTTTTGTATTTTTTAGTAGAGATGGGGTTTCACCGTGTTGGCCAGGATGGTGTCGATCTGTTGACCTCGTGATCCGCCTGCATCGGCCTCCCGAAGTGCTGGGATTACAGGCGTGAGCCACTATACCCAGCCAGATTAATAATTTTTTTATAGAAATGACAGCTTCTGAAAAATGCTTGTTAAGAACCTTTTTCTATCTTGACTTGTATTCACCAAATCTGTGAGGGCATAGTTTTAGAGCTCTGTAAAATAGAATTATGTTTTATCAAGACATGTATTTCTCAGTTATATTTGTGAAGTCTTTGACTATTTTATTTTTTTCTTTTAATTAAAAAGATTTTATTATTATTTTCTGTAGAGATGGGGTCTTGCTATGTTGCTCAGGCTGGTCTTGAACTCCTGGGCTAAAATGATCCTCCTGCCTCAGACTGCCAGAGTATTGGGATTACTGGTGTGAGCCATTGTGCCCAGCTTTTTAAATATTTTAATCTAAGTATTAAACAAATTTATCTTTAAGGAATTTTTACCATTCGCCTGCCCAAAGAAACTCCTGGCCAGCATTTTGAGGGGCTGAACATGTTAACTGCTCTTCTGGCACCAAGAAAATCCAGGACAGCAAAACCACTTGTGGAAGAAATAGGTATGTTTATTGCAGTTGGGAGGAAATTAAGATAAAGAGAAATATTTGGAATGCTGTGTATTTGTAGGGGAAATGGGATATAGTGAATAGGAAATTGAAGAAAATACTTCAGGTATAAGGTGGTCATGTGAAACCATATGAAAATAGCTTCTTTGGTGATATAATTAAGACATTAAAAATCCTATTGAACCAGATCACTCACATTTTTGGACCAATTGAAACAGCATTCTGTGGTTGGCAAAATATTAGAATCTTGAGCTAAGATCAGAAGTATACAGTTCAGTGAGTTACGTAAAACAGGGGTCCCCAACCCTCAGGTTGCAGAGCAGTACTGATCCATGGCCCGTTAGGAACCTGGCTGCACAACAGGAGGTGAGCGGAGGGCCAGGAGTATTACTACCTGAGCTCTGGCTCCTGTCAGATCAGATTAGATTCTCATAGGAGCATGAACTTACTGTGAACTGTGCCTGCGAAGGGTCTAGGTTGTGTGCTCCCTATGGGAATCTAAAGCCTGGTGATCTCAGGTGGAACAGTTTCATCCCCCAAAACTGTCTCTTTACCTCTTTGATCTGTGGAAAAGTTGTCGTTCACAAATCCGATCTCTGCTGCCAAAAAGTTTGGGAACCACCGATGTAAAGTGAACACCACCTCTGTCAAGAAATGGAGTATTTCCAACACCTGAAGAATACCATCCTGTATTCTCCATTACTTTGCCCTCTCTTCAGGGTAACCACTATCCTCTGTTTTGGCTGTTTTTGCGTTGCATATATAGGTCATACAGTATGTGTTCTTTTTGTCTGGCTGCTTTCACTTAACATTATTTTTGTGAGATTTATTCATATTCTAGCTGAGATTTGTTTGCTTTCATTGCTATGTAATATTCCATTGTATGAATATACCACATTTTTGGTTCTTTTTTTTTTTTTTTGCTATCACGAATAGTGGAGGTATGAATATTGTTTTGGTACATTTGGTACATGTCTTTTGGTACATCTATGTGGGCATTTTTTCCTATTCCTATACTTTTTCTTCCCCTAGTTGTACTTAAATCCAATACTTAAAAAAATTAAAATTTAACACATTCAGGTGCTTCTGAGGTTCCTGAGGAAGTAGTTGACGATGAAGAATTTGATTGGGAAATTGAGCAGACACCCTATGAAGAGGTATCAGAAAGTGCTTTGAATCTGCAGTGCCACTATGGATTTGGAAACTTACGATCAGGAGTGTTGCATCGGTTACAGGTATGTTGTCTTTCTGAAAGATCTTGATCTATAGGGTTTTTCCATTTGGATGTTTTAATTTCAGTTATGCTTACACTTGGTAGTTTTTAAAAATAATATTACAGGAGGTGATTGTATTTAAAGCACTTAGCACAGCTAAAGTACATAGATGTTCATTCCCTTCCATTTCATTGGCTGTTCTGCCTAACTGTACTGCTCTTACAGACACCCTGTGGCTTTCTTTTTTCTCCCCTTTATTCAGTATTCTAGACATGAAGTTTCCCAAGCACAAAACAGAACTCCTCTCTCATACTTCCTGCAAAGCTTTATGTTTTATACTTCTGAAAAATGAGATCATGTACTTACGGCATGATGTCTCTTCTGTATATAAATGAAATAGAATGTTCCTGGTGAGAATGAGATTGTGTGTTTTGATCAAATTGTCTAATTCTTGGTATATAGTAGGCACCGTTGTCTATTCTTTTTTTTTTTTTTGAGACAGAGTCTTACTCTGTCACCAAGGCTGGAGTGCAGTGCAGTGGCGTGATCTCGGCTGATGGCAGCCTCTGCCTCTAGGGTTCAAGCAATCCTTCTGCCTCAGCCTCCTGAGTGGCTGGGATTACAGGTGCCCACCACCACACCTGGCTAGTTTTTTATATTTTTAGTGGAGATGGTGTTTTACCATGTTGGTCAGGATGGTCTCAAACTCAAGTGATTTGCCTGCCTTAGCCTCCCAAAGTTCTGGGATTACAGGCATGAGCCACTATGACCAGCCCATTGTTTATTTATTCTTTTTTTTTTTTTTAAGACAGAGTCTTACTTTGCTGGAGTGCAGTGGCACGATCTTGGGTCACTGCAACCTCTGCCTCTTGGGTCCAACTGATTCTCCTGCCTCAGCCTCCCAAGTAAGTGGGATTACAGGCGCCCATCACCACGCCTGGCTAATTTTTCTATTTTTAGTAGAGACAGAGTTTTGCCATGTTGGCTGAATTAGCCGGATGTGGTGGTGCGTGTAATCCCAGCAGTTTGGGAGGCCGAGGCGGGCAGATCATGAGGTCAGGAGATCGCAGCCATCCTGGCTAACACGGTGAAATCCTGTCTCTACTAAAAATACAAAAAATTAGCCAGGCATGGTGGCACCCGCCTGTAATCCCAGCTACTCGGGAGGCTGAGGCAGGAGAAACTCTTGAACCCGGGAAGCGGAGGTTGCAGTGAGCTGAGATCGCGTCACTGCACTCCAGCCTGGGCAAGAGTGAGACTCTGTCTCAAAAAACAAACAAAACAAAACGAAACAAAACAAAACAAAACCTGTTTAGAATGTGGTTTATTATCTTAAGACATATTTGAATTTACCAAGGAGAGGGAAAAGACCTAGGTTCTGGTCCCGCTCCTACCTCTGTTTAGATTTGGGATACCAGGCCAGTTATTTGACCACAAGTAAGTTTTGTCTCCTCTTTAGAATGTGGGGATAAATTTGCCCACCTACTTTATAAGGCTGGCTTGAAAATTTAAAAAGATAATGCATGTGAAAACTCTTTGGAAAGTATAGAATGCTGTAAAGACTCCTGCCTTTGAAAAATATAAAATGCTCTCAAAATTCCTTAAAGGGAACAAAACTGAGATTTACTTAGGAGCAAATAATGCTGGTGAAATAGCCTTCCTTCTAAAAACTTGGGTGTTTTTCTGCTCAGTTGTGGTCTGCCCATATTCTCTGCTTAATCACAATCGCTGGTCATCTCAGAGGTAATTAGAATAGAGTCAGTTTTGTCTGTAGCAGGAACTACAGTGAATGGCCCTCAATTGTTGGCCAAGAGGTAGTTTGTGGTCAGGCTGTTTTGGGCTTGCCAATCTAACGCTATACACGAATGATAATAAATGTCACACAGGCTAAGTATGGATTTTACATTTAGATTAGAAGTGCTTCTTGAGGCCAGAGATTTGTTACTTAATCGTTGCTGCTGTTTACGGAAAATCCTTTTGAAAGATTTCTGACAGGTTGCTGAGATGTTGTAGGAATGCCATAATGTGAGCCTAGAATGAGTCCCTTTTAGGCCAGAAATTCTTGTATCTTGAAAATGTTCACCTAATAATTTAGGGTTTCTTTTTTTTTTAAGCTGCTATACTTTCTGTCTTTTTGGATGTCTTAACTAATGCATCAAATACCTAGATATCTATTACTTAGGTTAAAAACATTAAACATGAACCAATATAGTTGACTCCTGTCTAATCCGTTTTTGTTTACATCCCTCTGTTTCCCATCAGAAATAAACCACTGTGGATGGGTGCGGTGGCTCACACCTGTAATTACATACAGCACTTTGGGAGGCTGAGGCAGGCAGGTCAGGAGTTTGAGACCAGTCTAGCCAACATGGCAAAACCCTGTCTCTGCTTAAAAATACAAAAATTAGCTGAGCGTGGTGGTGCATGCCTGTAATCCCAGCCGTTTCGGAGGCTGGCAGGAGAATTGCTTGAACCCAGGAGGCAGAGGTTGCAGGGAGCTGAGATTGCGCCACTACACTCCACCCAGTCTGGGTGACAGGGTGAGACTACATCTCAAAAAAATAAAAAAAGAAATGAACCACTGAATTTAATGTTTATTTTTCTAAGCATTTAAAATGGCTTAATTGTCTAAAATCATTAAACTCTTCTTCAAATTTTAATTGCATGAGCATTGCTTTTCTAAACAATTTGAATGCATATTCCCTAACGTAGGGGAAAAACAGCTGAGCATTTGGGAAAACTCTTAAGAGTTTTATAACATAAATAGTATACTACTTGTAGTACAGGTTTATAACCTCATATGTGCAATACTGGGATCACACAAAGTTCTGAAAACTAAAAGTTAAAATATTTAATTTGGTGGCAAAACTTAACCTGAACCGATACAGGTTTTTAAATCCCACTTAGTGTACATATTCAAAAATTTCCTGTAGAAGTAGTGTTTGGATATGGGCGCTGCCCCAGACATCTTAGAGGGTATTACATAAAATATGGTGTGCGCTCCATGTTACCTTTCTAAACTCTGAAAGAGTGAATCCTGAAGCTCACCTTGCTCCAGGGTATTTGGATAGCACTGTGCTGAGCACTTTGTGTGCAGCAACCAGACTTTTAGAAATCAAGTGTAAACCCAAGATTCCAAAAATTCAAATGTATCCTCTTGAAGATATTAAGGTAGATAGGTTTTATGAAATATTGCCGCAGAAATCTTGCATAATTGGTTAATTACTTATAGAGTTCTTCTTCATTCACAGCTGCTATTTATGGCAGCCGTAACAAGTGGTTCAAAACTGAGTGATCATGTAAGGTTAATAACATGACCCTATTTCTTTGAGTAAAGCAGCTGGGAGAAAGTGAAATGATGATCACAGTTAAGAGATTTTAGAACATCTTTTCTAATTTAAAATGATTTTGAAAACTTCACCATTTTCTCAAATAGTATTTTCTCACAAGTTTATTTTTTCTGGTTCTGCCTGTAGATGAAGAGATGTCCATACAGCGTCATTGACTACTCATATGAGTATTTTTACAGCTTTTTCCTCCCCCGTAGATGAAAAATGGCTTTGTTTCTAATACTAAAAGCAGTACAGATTTATTATAAAAATATAATACAAAGAAGAAAGTAAAAAAATTATTCATAATTTCAACACTCACTGATCTTTTCTTCATTGAATAATTTAGCCCTTTACGGAAGTCTTTCATATTTTTTTGCCTCCAACTTTTTAGACAGGATTTGCTTGTAAACGTCTATATTTTATACTGATAATAAGAAAATAAAATATTTTTGCCGAAACAAATTCTCTTTGAACATTCCTCCCTCCACTCCCCATACACAGAGATAAATTCTTCCTACCCCCAGTCTTTTTTTCCTTTCTGAAATTGCCACCAGCCACCAGTATGCCTTTGGAAAACTGCCCTAGCTGCTCAAAGTCAGGACTTCACAACAAGCTTCTGGCAGTGGTGGCTGCCAGCAGCAACAATCCTAGAATCTCTGGGCGCCAACCCAGCAAGCTCCTGGGACTGCTGCTGCCAGCGCCGCAGGACGCCAGGCTTGCTGGCCCTTGTCCTTCTTTTGGCTACACGGGGACCTGAGGCCATTTTTTCCAGGAGACCCAGTAGCCAGATGTGTTCATTGTTCTTTATTTTCTTTCTGGATTGTCTCTGCCTAACCTGTGCCTAACTTCCATAAACTTAATTTAAATCCTACCTGACCTTTTCTTGGCAATGTCTATCTTTAAATAGCTCTAATAACTAGTGGCCATAGCAGTTGTTTAAAAGAAAAAGGAACCTTTTTTCCTGCTGTAGTTGAACACTTCTCATCCTCTTTCTTCCCTTTGGTTGATTAGTGGCTTCTACTTCTAAACCCCAAGCTACCTTTGCGTTTAGTTTGTTTCTGTTTCTTTTTAGAGTCCAGTTTGAACGGGGCTGCTGCATGTGACTGTGCATAGAACAAGCCTGGGTGGGGGTTGCACTGCTCTGAACACTCGTGTTCTGCTGTGTACGTGTTGCATGACTATAGTGGAGGCCCTGAATCTGGAGGCCAGGGGGAAGAGGAGAGGAAAAAGAGCTGCTTTTTTTTTTTTTTGAGATGGAGTCTCGCTTTGTTGCCCAGGCTGGAGTGCAGTGGCGTGATCTCGACTCACTGCAAGCTCCGCCTCCTGGGTTCACCGCATTCTCCTGCCTCAGCCTCTCGAGAGCTGGGACTACAGGTGCCCGCCACCACACCCGGCTAATTTTTTGTATTTTTAGTAGAGACGGGGTTTCACCGTGTTAGCCAGGATGTTCTCGATCTCCCGACCTCGTGATCCGCCCGCCTTTGCCTCCCAAAGTGCTGGGATTACAGGCGTGAGCCACAATGCCCGGCCAAGAGCTGCTTTCTTATTGGTCAGTTCTCCTTCCCATGAGAGTAGAGACCTGGTCTGTGTGTTTATTACTGGATTTCCACTTTGGCACCCAGAACAGTTTCTACTCCATAGCAGGCCCTCTAGCACTATTTGCAGAATAGATGATTTAATATTGGACACCAGGCACAGTGATGGGGATACAGTGAAGAAGATGATAGATGAGATCTCTACCCTCAGAGAACATTCTAGTGAGGAGATGGACAGTAATTATGTAAACACATAACAAGTAAACAGGATAATGACAGATAGTTACAGGTAAAGGGAAAGGATGGGGTGAGGTGAAAGACTGGGGGTACTACTTTGGCTAGGATGCCCAGAGAAGACTCCTTTGAGAAGGTGACATTTGCACTGAGTTCTCAATGATGAGAAGGGTACTAAGAAGACTCCTTTGAGAAGGTGACATTTGCACTGAGTTCTCAATGATGAGAAGGGTACTATAAGTGCAAAGGCTCAGGATTGGAATTGATTGACATTATCTAGAAATGGAAAGAATAGTGAGTGGCTTGAGCGTATTTGAGCCAGAAGAGGACAGTGAACATGGGGTTGAAGAACAACAACATGGGCTAGATTGTGCAGAGCTGTGCTCACAGTCTGGGGCTATGCTCAGCGCAGTTAGAGTTTTTAAATTTCTGGGGTTATGTCAGTCCATTTACCCTCTGAAATGTAGAGTTATCTACAGAGACTCACATGTTATACCCCATTTATGACTTTATTTCTGGTCAAGGTGAAATAATGAAGCAGAACATGTAAGTCTGTGTTTTAAAATTGCTATTAGCAAGTGAGGAAATGGAAGTGGAGGGGAGGCTTTGTACTCACTAGGAAGTTTGCCAGTGAGTAACAGGGAGCAGCAGTGGAAGAGGGAGACAGAGAAAGGAGACCGACATTATTGAATGTATTGAGGCCTCTGCTTGTTCCTTACTTGTATTATCTCATCTAATCCTCACAACAGCTTGTAGTACAGAAAACTGTCCCCTTCCCCAAAAAAATGTCCTTGTGCTTCTCCCCAGAATATGTTACATTATGTTGCAGAAGGTATTTTGCAGATTTGGTTATGATGAGGATGTTGAGATGGGGAGAGTATCCTGGATACTCTGTCTCAAAAAAAAAAAAAAAAAAAGAAGCTGATAGAGGAATGGTATTATGATGTGGGGCTGCAAACCAAGGAATGAGGATAGCTTCTAAGATGGAATGGACAAACAATCTCTCCTAGAACCTCTAGAAAGGAGTGCAGCCCTTGATTTTAGCTCAGGGAGACTGATTTTGGTCTTCTGACTTCCAGAACTATAAGATAATAAATGTGCATTGTGTTAAGCCCAAGTTTGTGCAAATTTGTTATAGCACAGGAAGCAAAGAGGAAACTAATACCTAGTGCTGTGATAGAGATGTTACTGGACTTGACAGTAAGAGAGCTGAGGTTCAGAGAGTCTGCATGATTACACTGGAGCTGAGATGTAGATCCAGAACTTTTTGAGCACCAGCATGACACTCAAAGGAAAATACTATGTAATAGTATTTCAATAGGATGTAGTATAATATATTCTAATTCTCCAAAAAGTAAATTGCAAAGGAACTTTTGGAATGTAAATTTTTATAAGTTTGGAGACAGCCAGTAATCTGTTTTTTGCCCAGAATGTTTGTACTTGACAACATTAAGATGTTCTGGATGTTCCAGTGACTTCTTTTTTTTTGAGACGGAGTCTTGCTCTATCACCCAAGCTGGAGTGCAGTGGCACGATCTCATCTCACTGCAACCTCCACCTTCTGGGTTCAAAGAATTCTCCTGCCTCAGCCTCCTGAGTAGCTGGGATTACAGGTGCATGCCACCACACCTGGCTAATTTTTGTATTTTTTAGTAGAGACCGGGTTTCACGGGGTTTCGCCATGTTGGCCAGACTGGTCTCGAACTCCTGACCTCAGGCGATCCGCCCGCCTTGGCCTCCCAAAGTGCTGGGATTACAGGCATGAGCCACTGGGCCCGGCCTGTTCCAGTGACTTCTAAAAAGGTCTCTGGACCCTTTTTATTATATTAGTATGTGCTTAGATGAAATATTATTGATACTACTTAAGCTAAATGGATTGTGATAGGAATGAGAGAATTTTAAAATTATTATATGGAAATTTTGATTGTTTGGAGAGGCTCTATCCTATCTCTAACTGATTCAGCATTGCTCACGTTTGTTGTGGTGGTTTTTGCATTACAGCCATCAACTTTTAAACCTGCCTTTTAGGCACCAACCTATAAGTCTGTTTATAAATGTCTTAACAGTTTGCTTTCTCAACTCTCTAAGTTATTTCCCTTTTTTTTCTTTTCAGCTAATATTCTTTAAGCTTCTTCCAGTTTCTGTACTTCTCACTTGTGGAGGGTAGCAGGAGTAGTGAGACAGAAGAAAAAAAAAGACACAGTTTTAGGAGTATTTCACATTGTATAAGGTTTCTTTGCTTCGCAATTCTGATGAAAAGAATAAAGACCATATGGCATCCTAGGCAGTTTTCCTAATGTCTATTTATTCTGTAGGATTTGGCTTGGGAAACATATTCCATATCAGTATGTATGCATCTAGGCAAAGGCAATGACGGGAAAACTGATTCTTAGGATTCGACTTTTACATTTTTCAATGGAAAGTCATATACTGTGCATCAAAATTGCCCATAAAAATTCTTTCTGTCTGTCTGTCTGTCTGTCTGTCTATCCGTCTGTCTGTCTGTCTATCTATCTATCTATCTATCTATCTATCTATCTATCTATCTATCTATCTATCTATATCTCTGATAGAGTCTGGCTCTGTTGTCGAGGCTGGAGTGCAGTGGCATGATCTTGGCTCACTGCAGCCTCCATCTCCTGAGCTCAAGCCATCCTCCCACCTCAGCCTCCCAAGTAGCTGGGACTACAAGCGTGAGCCACCACGCCTGGCTAATTTTTGTATTTTTTGTAGAGATGGGGTTTCTCCATGTTGCCCAGGATGGTTTGAACTCCTGGGCTCAAGCAGTCTGCCCGCCTTGGCCTCCCAAAGTGCTGGGATTACAGGAGTGCGCCACCACGCCCAGCTTGTATGTAGTCTTTTACAGGATCTGAAATCTGAAGTGGTCCAAAATCCAAAACTTTTTGAGCACAAACATGGAACTCAAAGGAAATACTCTTTGGAGCATTTCGCATTTGGGATTATTGGAATAGGGCTGCTTAACTGGTATAATGCAAGTATTCCAAAATGTAGAAATATTCAAGATCCAAAACACTCTGTTCCCAAGCATTTTGTATAAGGGATATTCAATCTGTATGGTAATGCTTCTTTAGACCAGCTGAGCTAGACTGTAGGAAGAAAGAAGAGACTTGTGTAGATATCTGAAAATCCAGCCACTCTACGTTTAATAACTTGCAAATCTCTAGGTGTAAATGGGGAAATGGATGTTGAGTTAAATGTTCCTGCTTGCTTGTAGGGATTTATTCCATTCTGTTTTTTTTTTTTTTTTGAGACGGAGTCTCGCTCTGTCATCCAGGCTGGAGCGTGCAGTGGTGCAATCTCGGCTCACTGCAAGCTCTGCCTCCCGGGTTCACGCCATTCTCCTGCCTCAGCCTCTCCGAGTAGCTCGGACTACAGGCGCCCGCCACCACGCCCGGCTAATTTTTTGTATTTTTAGTAGAGACGGGGTTTCATCGTGGTCTCGATCTGCTGACCTCGTGATCCGCCCTCCTCGGCCTCCCAAAGTGCTGGGATTACAAGCGTGAGCCACCGCGCCTGGCCCCATTCTGTTTTTTATGTTAAACTTTTATAGCCTTAATGTCTGTCAGTCAGCTTGTTTGTTGTAAGGATTAAATGAGATAATTTATGAGAAAGATCTCACAGACCCTACCAAGTAGTAGATGCTTAAACATTTGTCGGATTTGAATCTAAATGTCACAGGTGGCATCATCGTTTACTGATCAGTTAGGTTCTTCCTGTGCTTTGACATTTTGTACAAAATTTGAGTTTTAAATGCTAAAAATAGGAGATAGCAATTATTCTTTCTTTTCTGGGTGTCCTCAGGATGAATTGAGTGATGTTATTGATATTAAGGATCCAGATTTCACCCCTGCAGCTGAACGAAGACAGAAGCGCCTGGCCGCTGAGCTGGCCAAGTTTGATCCTGATCATTATCTGTGAGTAATGAGATTTTTGAGGGTTAAATAATTTACTTGACATTTATTTTAAAACTTTTGAGTGTCTTTTAAACTCTGCTAGGGATGTGCGTTTTGGATTCCAGAAATTATTGATGACTGAAGACCTTAATGGACATTTGAATTAACCTACAACGGTTGTACCTCTGTAATCTTTGTAAGATGTTGCCTCTTATATCTCAAGTTGTTCATCTTAGCAACAGAGAACTCTTCTAACATACTTTTTAGTTTTTTTCTTGCCAGGCTTAAAAAGATAATACTGAATTCATGAGACTATTACACTTCTTTTAAATAAACTTTTGGTTGTGATTAATGGTGTGCATAAATGAACATATGTTTCAATTTCTTTAAGAATTTAAATGTACCTGTACCACATTTCTTGGCTGATCCCAGGATCTTCCTAATACTTTCATCTGCTAGCCCTTGTAATCAGTGATATGTTTCCAATGAACAAATAATTATTCTTTGGTAGAGAATAAATAGAATCTAATTTGAAGTTTTGCTGTATTTCCCACTGGCATTAATTGTGTTTTTGGCTATAATGTATCTCCATCAGGCCTAAATTTGCATGAAGAACTTACCTAATTAACAGATAGGTACATGATGACTTGAGAGATTGTGATACCTCCCACTGGCCAGGATAGCAGCATTTCTTCCAAGGATTTTCGCTTGACCTCTCTTGGACATGTGGCTCTACTGGGATGCGTGGAGAATGAGGGTTTTATGTTGATGTAGACCTTAATTATTAATTCTGGGTCAAGATTTTCTAAACTGTTACATATGTAGTTATAATCATCATATCTCCTTATATTGGTATAGTACCTGCAGCTTATAAAGTGCAGTCATGTGATTATTCAGTTTTCACAACAGATGAGGAGAGGAGTTTAAGGGACTTGCTCAAGGTCACACTACTACTAAGTGGCTTGGCCAAGACTTGAAAAGAGTCTCTCCATTTGTCATTTTGTATATCCGTTTCATGTACACTATTTCAGTTTAACTGCTGTAGCTCTTGTGATTAACATTCTATCTCCTGTGACACAGTAGGATACTAATTGGAATGGCAGGGATATATCTTGTGATGTGCAAATGGAATGAGTGATGTGTAATGATAAATAGTTGAACTGTTCAACATCCTAAGGGAAACTGGGTAAGAGCAGGGTATGTTACATTTTGGAGGACATCTGAGAGATTCAACTCCATTTACATTGCTATTTCTAATTACTTTTATCTCTCCAGTTGTGGTTTTAAAGGTCCACTGAAGAGTAATTTGAAGAAACCCATTTAAAATTATGCTGAATATTTAAAGTGGAAATTTCATTGTCAGCAAATTTCTCAGGCTAGCATAAAAACAGAATGAGCTTTACAAGACTGAAATTTCTAGTGGGAGGGAGCTTAATTAGAAGAACTGCCTATCTCCTCTCTTCTAAAACTAGAAGAATAACTATGGCCTGAGAGAATTAGGAAATTGGAATTTATAGTTAGCAGTGTGATATTATAAGCAGCCCGTATTTTTCTCCATCTTCTGTGTGTCTTTATCCAGAAGCTCATTTTCTTTAATACTATGCGTGAAATATTCTTTCCACTTCTCAAAGAACAGTTCTTACAGGAATGGTTTAAATTTAGTTATGGGCTAAGTGAGGAGAGTGGGAGTCATGAGGTAAAGATTCTTTGTGACTTTTCTGATAGCAGTAAGACTTTGGCTCAGTGTAATTTTTGTGTTACTTACTACTCACTATTTATATTAGCTGACTGACTCACCCAAATGTATTAATATTAAATGAAATGCAACTAAAATTCTTTTAAATTTTTATTTAAAAATTCTTTTTTTTAGCTCAGTGCTTTTTTTTCTTGTTGTTAGTGGTTAAAACAGTGGAGAAAAAAAGCCTCACTTTTAATTACTATCTACCATGCAGATAATACATTGTAATATACACATGTAATACATAATGTGTATAATATTAGCATAATATTACCTGACTCACCCAAATGTATTAATATTAAATGAAATGCACCTAAAATTCTTAATTAAAATTTTTTTTAGCTCAGTGCTTTTTTTTTTGTTTTTGTTAGTGGTTAAAAGAGTGGAGAAAAAAAGGCTCACTTTAAATTACTATCACAATGCAGATAATACATTGTAATATACACATGTAATGCATAATGTATATAATATTAGCATAATTAATAATGTATATAATATTAGCATAATATTACCTATTTGTAAGTTGTTTGACTTGTCTTTACAAGTCATAGTGTTTCCTCCTGTTGTCAGGATTTGGGGGGCTTTAGGAATTTTAATTTCAGCCTAAGCAGAACACAGTGAAGTCAGTTGATTGTAAAGAAGAATTTATACATTTCAAAGGCACATATATGATTTTAGATTGTTATTTAAAAGTCTTTTATTGTAAAATCTGGATGTTATTGTGGTATAATCTTTTTTTTTTTTGGCATGTTTTGCAGCCCACTATAGTGCTGGGCATATAATAGATGATCCATAAATGTTTATTGTTTTTTATTATCCATTTCTTACTTGTAATTCCTTTGGGGTATTATTTTTACACTAAAATATGTTGACAGCATCTTGAAGCATTTCTTAATAGTCATTCCTCATTGCTTATTATTATAGCCAAGTATTCATATTTCTCTTGCTGAAGGTGTTTGGTTTTCTTCTTCCCAAATAGTTTTTTAATTGTTGGCATACATTTTACAGTAACCAGTTCATAAAATCTTGCCTATTTCTTTGGGAGAAAACCTAAGAATTTAGTCGGTATTCTAAACATCTGTGAGATAAGAAAAGGGACAAAAATGATCTTATACCATTTGTTGTACCATTTTAAATTGCGATAATTTTTCATTACTCTGAATTTGTGAAAAAAGATGGTATATTAATTAAGTTCTTGGGTTTATTGAGTAGATATTAAGACAACAAATAGTAATTGGAAGGCTGGGAGCAAGATCACCTGCTTCTGAGGTGGCTCTCAATTCAAAACACAGAACTTGAGAAAAAGCATTAGAATACAACTTTATGTATCCCTTCTTTCATTTATGTATTTATTTGTTCAACAAATATTTGTCTGAATGAACTACATGCTAAGCAGTGTCATAGATACCAAGGACACCGTGGTGCATACGCAAGATCTCAATCTCTATGTTGTCCATGGGGCTTCCATTGTAGTGAAGGAAGTAGGCACTATTTTTATTGTAATTAAGTGCTATGAAGAAGAAGCATATTGAAGAGAGTGACTGGGCATCCCACTGACTTGACTCCTCTGTTCAACCTGTCGAAAATTGAACTCATCCTTTTACCTCTAAAGTCTTAGTGAATTTTCAAACTTGATTGATGCCCCATTTTTCACTCCAGTCACCCAGGTTAGAAAGCAGGGATTCACCTTTGCCTTCTTTCTTATCCCACACATTCAATCAATCCTGAAGTTGTACCATTTAACTCTGTAGTATTTTTTTTTTTTTTTTCACTTCATCAATTTCTGGCCCTCATCTGTGTCTGGTTTAGTGCAGCACTCACTAACTGCCTAACTGGCATCCCTGCTTCTAGTCTGGACTTCTTCAGATCCATCAACCATGAACCATTAGTATGATATCTTATGTGCTGAAAATGAAAATCTGCTTAACTCTGTCCTTGCTGCTCTTCTGCTTAAAGTACCTAACTCCTTTGTGTGTCATTGCAATTTCCCTGTGATCTGGACCCTGCCTTCCTCTGTAGCTTCACTTTTGCCACTCCCTGCTCACGTTTTATACCGCAGCAATAATGAACGTTTGCATTTCCCCACCTGTACCACATGGCTTTTCTCTCTTTTTTTTTTTTTTTTTGAGACAGAGTCTTGCTCTGTTGCCCATGCTGGAGTGCAGTGGTGCGATCTTGGCTCACTACAGCCTCTGCCTCCTGGGTTCAAGTGATACTCCTGCCTCAGCCTCCTGAGTAGCTTAGATTACAGGTGTGCACCACCATGCCCAGCTAACTTGTATTTTTAATAGATACCGCGGTTTCACCATGTTGGCCAGGCTGGTCTCAAACTCCTGACCTCAAGTGATCCACATGCCTTGGCCTCCCAAAGTGTTGGGATTACAGACGTGAGCCACCACGCCCAGCCCACACTGCTTCTCATATATTTCCTTTTATCATGGTATCCCTTTGCCATTTATTTCCCCTGACCCCACATTGCCTGAATAGTGGTTGCTTATCTCTTCAGACTAGGCTCATTGTTTCTTCCATGCACTCGCCCTGTTAGACTGGCTTAGGAAGCCCACGTCAGTGCTTCCCTATTACAGTTTGTCTTGTTTTTACTACATTGTTTTATAATGTTCTGTGTTTGTGTACATGGTTCTCGTTAAATTGTGGAGTCCTTAAGGGCAGGAAGTGAGTTTTACAGATCTTCATCTTCATCTTCCTGATGATGCACGTAGAGGGCATTCAGTGAATGCTTGTTCAGTTAGTGACCTTAAGAGTCTTGAGAAAGGCTGGGCGCGGTGGCTCACACCTGTAATCCCAGCACTTTGGGAGGCCAGGGCGGGCGGATCACGAGGTCAGGAGATCGAGACCATCCTGGCTAACACGGTGAAACCCCATCTTTACTAAAAATACAAAAAAATTAGCTGGGCGTGGTGGCGGGCACCTGTAGTCCCAGCTACTTGGGAGGCTGAGGCAGGAGAATGGCGTGAACCCGGGAGGCGGAGCTTGCAGTGAGCCGAGATTGCGCCACTGCACTCCAGCCTGGGCGACAGAGCGAGACACTGTCTTGAAAAAAAAAAAAAAGTCTTGAAAAAAAATTGAGATCTCAAATGAAAAAACAGACATCAAAACTTGAAAGTAATTTATTATGAAAAGTAAAGCATAAGTCGCCATCAGCGCTTATTCATGAAACTCTTAATTCATGGACAATGTCAAGCATAGACCACAGTTCAGATTACTAGGACTGTATTAGTGAAATTTTACTCAAAATAATCAAACATTTTGGAGGTGTTTTTGGTGGGGAGGGGTATGGAGGTGGTAGAAATGCCGTGTTACCAAGCCAGTTTTCTTTTCCCCTTCATCGTGGTCCCTTGGGGAGGAAAACAGCATCTTTTCAGATAGGCTCCTCTACTCTTGCCTTTGGTGCCCTCCACGCTGCGGTGTCCAAGGCCCTTTTCCCTTTGGTGCCCTCCACGCTGCGGTGTCCAAGGCCCTTTTCTCTCACTGCGTCAGTTCTTCCTGGGCAGTTTTATCCTCTTCTTGGTTTAGATGCTTATGACTCTCATATCTCTGTCTTGAGCATCAGACTTGTATGTCCACTTACCTATTGGATGGGTCTGTTTGTAAATCCTAAAAAAAGGCATGTCATACTCAACCTATCCCAAGCAGGAGTCATTATTTCTCACTCATGTCTGTTAGCTTCCCTCCTATGTCCCTGTCTCAACGAAGGACACTGTTGTCCACTGAGTTGTGGAGGCCAGAATTCTCAGTGTCATTTTTCACTCCTTGAGCTCTTCATTCCCTGCATCCTGAGGGTTCTGTCATCTACATATAGGTCAGATTCATCCACTTTGCTCTGTGTCCACTGCCACTCTCTTGTTCTAGGCCACCATTATGTCTGCTTCTCCAGGTTTCTCCCTTTAAATCATTTTCCAGGCTGCAATAAGAGTGATGTTTCTAAACCATGCTAATGTCATTCCCCTAAGTAAAAAGCTTTTAAGTGTTTAGTTGGTAAGGATCATCTTTGAGATTTTTTAAACATGGCTTACAAGGTGGTTGCCGCTGTATTATGTTCAGCTTCTTTCAACTTTTTTTCTCTTAAATGTGCCTTCTTGTTTTCTAGCCTTCGCCAGCCAGTTTTTCATTACAGAATACCCTGTCCCACCCCTCTTCATCTGGTTAACTGTTCATTATCATTCAACCGTTGGTTTAGATATTATATCCTCCAGGGTCCTTGCCTGTCATTCTAATTTATTTTGCCCTAGAATCTTGTACTGCTGATATGTCATAGCATTTTGCTATATTGTAATTGCTTGACTCTCCCATGGGATTGTAGGTTGTGTGAGGGCCAGGACTGTCTGTGTCTTGTCCGCAGTGGAACTCCAGTGCCTAACATGGATCATGGAACATGGCACAATGTCAGTACTTTCTGTTGAACGAATGACTTATTTAGCATTTTAGCCATTTATTGTTATTGTTTATACCTTTGAAATCTATTTCCTAGAAAAAAGCTCACGTTCTGATTTGTGGATGAGTTTATAGTAGAACTTCAATTCAAAAGAGTTCCTTCACTTTAAGGAGATAGAGATAGCTAATAAGAAAATAGGCTTAGCAGGATTAGTTTATGAAGCAGCTATTTTGTCCTAGTCTCATATGTCTGTGCACCTGTCAGAAATTGTTACTGAGAATTCCTATTTCAAGATATTAGCTGTTCAGTTTTGTCTAATATGTACTTTATTTCCTCATATATAAAAATGGAATATTTATGTTGGTTAAGAGCTTGGAGTCTGGAATAAGAGTTCAGTACGTCTACATCTTAGCTACGCTTTTTACTTGTTCTCTGAACTTGGCCAAGATACAAAACTTTTCTGAGCCTCAGTTTCTACCTTTGTAAAATGAGGGTATTGATAGTACCCCATGCCCATAGTGATGGTGTGAGGATTCAAAGAAATAATGGATGCAAAGCTTTTAGTGCAGTGCCTGGAACATACGAAGAACTCCGTAAGTTGTCTGTGATCTTTCTAATTTTTAAATGATTTCAGTATCTCAGGTGAAAGGGAAGACTGTGTAAAACTATCAGTTAGAAACTGATATAAGGTTATAGTTTACAACTATAAGATTGTAAAACTATCAGAAAATTCAGTGTATCAAAGCAACCAACTCCTTGAGTTTCTAGTTAACTAAAATATAAATAAAATTTTCACCATGAGTTATACTTTGTTAATGCTTTTCCCAAGAATACCAATTTCCAACTTTGAATGCAAGATAGAATCATTTCTGAATAAGTGTCCTCCAAGAGTGAGAGGTGTATTTTGAATGTGGCTGTTATTTTTCTAGTTAAAACAGGAATGTTGAGTGCAGGAAAATTCGCTTTCTGTTCTCTACAAATGTTGCTTTTATCTTCTTCAGTAGTTTAAGGAACTGTTAAAATTAGTATCTTAAAATAGTTTGTATCTTGGTAGAAAATATGAGTGCACATGCCAAAAATGGGGTGTGTGTGTGTGTGTGTGTGTGTGTGTGTGTATAGCCCCTTTTAGCCTCTTGGTGGAGATGCAATATCCTGAATTTCCTACTCATCTGCTTGTTTTTCTTTGTTGGTTGAGTTCAAAAATTTTTTCCCTTATTGAAATTTTACTAAAGTCTGTGGTACTTGCATACCTAGCACAAGTGCTAGATTTCAGTCCAGTGTGTCTTCAGATTTGCTTCATTTCACATCATTGAATATGGAATGGGACTTCAGGGTAGGACCAGTATTCTATGTACCTTCTCTTTAAAGAGATCAGAGGTTGGACACAGTGGGTCAAGCCTGTAATCCCATCACACTTTGGGAGGCTGCGGTGGGAGGATCACTTGAGGCCGAGAGTCTAAGACCTGTCTGGGCAAGGAAGCAAGACCCCGTTTCTATAAAAAAATGGAAATTAGCCAGGCACAGTAGCATGTGCCTGTAGTCATAGCTACTTGAGAAGCTGAGACAGGAGGATTGCTTGACCCCAGGAGTTTGAGGGTGCAGTGAGCTGTGATCATGTTACTACTGTACTGTAGCCTGAATGACAGAGTGAGACCTATCTCTTTTTTAAAAAGTTTAAAAAAAAAAAAAGAGATCAGAAATGTTATATATCCCTTTAGTCAGATACTTTTGTTTTATGGTAAGTAACTTATGTTTGTGGTTAGTAACTACAAAGAAAGTAAATATAGTGTTCAATCTTTCCTTGAAATGTACTTTGAATTAAAAATCTGTATTTCTAGTACAAATATGAGTTAAGATAAAATGTTAAAAAGTAAAAGCCAGTGAAATCCTGTAGAGTAAGTTCTTTCAATGTTTTTTCCTAGAGCTGACTTTTTTGAAGACGAGGCGATTGAACAGATTTTGAAGTATAATCCTTGGTGGACTGATAAATATTCAAAAATGATGGCCTTTTTGGAAAAGAGTCAGGAGCAAGAAAATCATGCTACATTAGGTAAGAAACTCAAATTCGGCTAATTTGTTTCATTTTAAAATCTCATGGTGTACCACGTTTACTGCCTTCCATATTATTAAGCATATAGTTGTAATTGCCTTATAATGTTAAAATATGAGTTTGAATTGCTAATTTTGGAAATGACTTCTTTGCCCCTGACTGGAAAATGCCACTAAATAATTAGGCTTATTTGTGTTGGAAAATTCTTTTGAAGTATGTTTTCCTTTAGAATCATTGGAGTTCTTTTAAATTAATTATTTTTTAAAACCTAAATTTAGGGATATTATCACACAGGACATTTGTAGTTTCTCAATAACCTGCTTAAGAGGTATGAACATTCTTCTTTGGTAAGGACATTTGAGTATTAGTAACGGGGGGAAAAGATCCAGGTGGGAAAAGACCTAGATGGACATGATATTACCAGCTTCTCTAAGTGCAGTGCAGCATTGATATATTAAGACTATACGTTAGAAATATAACATTTGCAGACAGATCAAGAAGGGAACACCCATGTTTTCTGTCACACTGATTTGGCTTTTATTTACATATTCAAAATAAAATTTTAGTGTTTAAATGGAAAGAATACACATATATGTACATTCGGAAGAGTATTAAATGGAATATAGACTCTTCCCACCCCAAGTTCTTCTTCCCAGAAGTAATCACTATTAGCAATCTTGGGATATTTTAAAAATATATATTCCCACATCTAAGCAGTTGCTTTAAGAAATGTCTCCACATAGACTCATGTATACCCGGTTCATACCTTGTTTTCAATTTGTAGTGTGTGTTGCACATCTTGCGTATTAGTATGTAGAGATCTACCTGAAGCTTTTCATGATTACATAGTATCCTGTTGGATATTTTTTTCATGATTGATGGATATTCGGGCTGTTTACTACTGGTGGACATTTGGGTGACTTCCTGTTTTCTGCAGTTGCAAATAATATATATAGTGGCCTTCTTTGACCACTCACTCTGAAGTAGCTACAGGGTCTCTAATGCATCACAGTTTTTTATTTTCTGCATATCAATGAAATAGCCTGTTATCTGCTATTTTTTCAGTGTCTAGTATAGTGCCTGTTATATAAAGATACTCAGTAAATATCTATAAATATTGTAATAAATGTTTTTATGGTTAAGTTTTATTAAAGTTTAGGTGAGTTCTACCATATCAAAAAATTGCTGCTATAATATTGTAGAAAATAGAAGACTAGCTTTATTGCATAACAAAAGCCCATTATAGTGACTCTTGTTATAGATTTATTGTCGTTTTCAACAAATCTTGACTTTTATATTTGAGTTTAAGCAGCTTTCAGAAACTTCTCACGTTACGTATATATAGACAAATTTTCAGGTATAAGATTGCTAACACAATATAGATAGTTAATTGTAAATGCTAGGTAGATCTGGTCATGAAGTTTGAACAAACTTAAATCATCAAGTGTATCAACTGGTTTGCGTCAGTTTCCCTAATTTTAGCACAGTATTTTAATGAGGTGGTGTGGGAGAAAATTGATGGTTGCGTAGTTGAGTTTTCTGTCCACCAGGGTGAGCTAGTTGCCCTAAAAATCAGGAGAAGGCGTTCCCTTTGATTTAAATTGTAACTTACTCTACTTTGATAAACTGTAGCTTGTTCTCAGTCCAGTTTTCTGTGTCAGCAATGCTGTTAGTCTTCTGTGTAATTTTAGCAGGAGATCAAGCCACTCAGTCCTTTTAACCACCTGCCCTCCTGACCGTTCATCTGACCCATGGCTGATAGCCAGGCTGGTGCATCAGGAACAGTCATAGTCTGCAAAGCCATTATGGTGATTCATTCTAAAAACCACCTTTAAAAATAGCAAGGACATGTGATCTAAGGTAGAAGAACTTGAGCTTTGCGTCGAACAGAGTGTCTCTTCTAATAATACCAAGTATAAGATATAAACTAAATGTAGGCTTGGGGTTGGACTTCTTGTTCCACCACATGCTTGCGATATGATCTTGCACCTTTGGGTTGCTGTGGAAATGCTGTACCTACCTTAGAGTTGTCCTGAGATTGAATGAAACGATGTATTTAAAATCCTGTAAATGTTAGAAATTATTATTGTAGAGTAAAATCAGTCACAGGAGAGCCAGGAGTTGGATGGTTTCTCTGTGAAATTACAATTTTTATACATTTAGAAAGCTTTAAGGGAAAGTTCCTTGTTAACAAGATTTCTCTCTCATTTAAAAAATCCTGGTTCAAATATTTGGGGCACTCAGAATTGGAGGAAGTGTGTTGAGCCGGGATAAAATATGGGGGAAAAGAAATAAACCAAGAAATAAACATCACAGTTTTCTGCTTACCTGTGGTGCATGCTGCTGTACCTTTTCTCCTCTTCCTCTTTGTTCTTTGCCTCTCTGGCCTTCTTCCTCTTTGTGTCATAGCGTGGGCTATTGTCTGTTTAACACCTCCTCATCAGGTGTCGCCAGGCAGATACAACAGTGCAGGTGAGGGGTGTACCTTTGATTCTGTATCATAAAATATTAACCTAGATTGCTTTGAATTCCAGATAAGCCTTAGGTGGTGAACTTTGCTCCCTCTTTTTCTCCCTTGGTTGTAATTCTTGTCATTTTCATCATAGCCCTGAGTTACAACAGGGAGACTTTTCTCCAGCTTTGTAGTGATCCAGATTTTCCTCCCCAGAGGCTTGTAAATGGAAGTGTTAAACGCTGTGCTTCCCCTGAGCTGTGGTTTCATGAGGATGAACTCACCGCATTTCCCATGTTGTCTTTCAGTGGTTAATCTGAAGCTCCAGAGTCTTGGCACGTTATTGCTTGTTATGACACCACATAACATTTATAGTCAATGAACTTCCTAGCAGGGACATCCTGTTTGGCACCAGTGAGCCCTTCAGTGTTTGTAGAGATAACTGTCAGTGTCAACTTTGAAAGTTGTAGCACTGCAGGGCTACCCATTTAGGCTGAAGGTTTGAATGCAGCACAATTTTTTCTGGTTCCCTTGATCTGGTTCCAGTGAATGTACAATGTAATAGACAGATGTGCGTTACTCTGAGAGCATTGAGATTCTTTGTGATTTAATTGTTGACCCAGATAAGAGGGATGTTTGGGAGGGGGATTCAGAGAGGAAGGGAGGATTTAAAAGTAACAACATTAGAAAATATTTGGAAGAGAAAAGCGACTACCTTGCAGACATCTTTCATTTTGATAGTCCCTTTGCAGCCTTCAGACATATTGGTGGGGTTTTTGATGTTGGGAGGTGGTCCTCGGCCATTTGCTTCAATGCTAGGGCACCAGTTTCCTCCTCAAATGTATTGAGAGTTCAGCTGACTTTTGTTTCACTGGAGATTACTTTTAAAAGTATAATTAGCCAAAACATCATGAACTACATAGCAAAGCTGCTTTGTAGTGTAGCTAAGTCATACGAATGCTTGACAAATGTTACTCATGGTGGCAATCATCCAAGCATTGTTGGCACTTCATCTGTAGTTATTTCCAGTACTGCTGCTAGGTTAGACTTGATTGTGTGCAAACTTCCCCTAAGTTCCTCTTTGGGTGATATGATTTACAGCTCTAATAAAAAAGGCCTTAGGGAGCTCAGACTTTTGGTTTCTCTCATGATTTCCTGGTTTGTTGTTATTGTTATTTATCTTCTCTGATATCTTTGCTTGAATTTCAGAATTTAAATGCATTTGTGTATTATTAATGAAGTAGGCCACAGTGGAACTTATAAATGCTCAGTAAAAGGTGGAAGTGTTTTAGGGAAAGTCTAGCAGCTCCTAGTATCCAAGAATTCAGAAGAATAATTCAAGTAGCTTTTTCTTCTGTGCACAGTTATTGAAAATGACTAATGTAGAAACACAGGTGGATAATGTAACATTAGAACCTACATTGCCTAGGTCAACTTTTATAAATGGTTAAACGTCGATAGGTATGATTACCTAAAAATGAAGGCATAAATATGTAGAGAGTTGACATGTTGCTGAATAGTTTCTGGGCATGCTTACTTTGTGATTGAGAATTATGTGGGAGCAGGGGTCTTTATTAGTCAACTAGGATATAAAGACTTTTCTCTAGTCAGATATCATGAACACCTGGCATTTTCCCATTAGCTAAATTAACGAACATCTCAAAGACCATACCTAAGAGAATACTGTCTCTAACCTTCTTGCTAAATACAAGGAGTCTTAAAATATTTTGTCAGGTATGCTTTCTTCCTGCAGTGAGTATATTCCTTCATGCCATTTCCTTAAATCAAATTGCTTAAAATGAACTGAGAGCTTTTATTTAAATTAAGGAATCTTCAGATGTGTCCTCCAATGAGGCAGTCAACACTCAGTTTATCTGTCTTATTAATTAAATCCAGTAAATTTTAAATTAAACACAGTTGACCCTTGAACAAAACATGTTTGAAATACATAGGTCTGCTTATATGGGGATTTTCTTTTGCCTCTGCCACCCCGAGATAGCAAAACCAACCCTTCCTCTTCCTCTTTTTCCTCAGCCTACTCAATATGAAGACCAGGATGAGGACCTTTATTTATGATGCTGTACCTCCACTTAATGGATAATAAATTTAATCTTAAAGAGACTTCATGTACAATTCAAGGATTGGGGAAACCTTAACAAAAGCTGTAAATCCAGAATCTTGTCTTAAAAAAGAAATGTACATCTTTGACTACATGAAAAATAAATGTTTCAATGGCACATGGTACCATAAACAAAGTCAGTAGCAATATGGTAGCTTTGGAAAGATGATTAGGGTTTATGTCTGTAATATACAGGATTCTTAATTTGACAAGGCAAGCCATCCAATAGAAAAAAACTGGACACAACACATTCGCATGGGTACTCATAAGAGTGCAAATCCAGATTGCCTACAAACCGAGGAACTAGTGCTTAAAGTTGAGCAATTGGAGAAATACTAAGTGAAATAACAATGATAAGTCACTGTTTTAGTTTTCTCTTGCTGCATAACAAATTATCACAAACTTCACACAGTGTACGTTCATGGTCTCAGTTTCCATGAGTCAGAAGTTGGGCCAGGCTTAGCTGGGTCCACTGTGTAAGGTCTTGCAAGGCTGTAGCCAAAGATATCCATCTTATTTTTTTAAAAAACAGATGTTGGAGGCTGTGTTCTTTCCTGGAGCTCAAGGTCTTCTTCCAGTCTCACATGATTGTTGGCAGAATTTAGTTCCTTGCAGATATAGAACTGAGGCCCCTACTTTGTTGCTGGCTGTTAGCTGGGGGCCACTCTTAGATCTTAGAGGCCTCTACAGGTCCCTGCCACATAGCCTTCTCACAGGCTCTCTCACTTCACCATGTGACATCTTATTTCTTCAAAACTAGCAGGCGAGTCCCTGGCTTTGGTCTGCTAATAATGGAATGTAATCATGGAAATGACTGTCCCATTGCCTTGGCCGTATTTTGTTGGACAGAGGCAGGTCACAAGCTCCATCCCCACATAGTAATATGACTCATTGGAGGTCATCTTAGAATTCTGCCTACTATACTCAATTTATTAACCTGGAAATGATTGTAAAAAAGCTATTACATTTCTTGCCAGGGGGAGGTGGGAGGTATGTGTAGGAAGAGGAACTTCTATTCATAACTGTAAGAAAGGAGAGTTATTGTAGCCTTTAAGTAAAGTATCTTTCTAAAACAGATAGTTTTTTAACCCAGTCAATCCAGTCTTGAGAGTCTGCTTTATGGAAATAAAGCCTCTAATATCCAAGGACATAGGATAAGGATATTTATTGCAGCATTATTAGCAGTGGCAGAAAAGTAGAAGCAAAGCGAGTGCTCATCAGTAGGGGGAGTGGTTGGATAGAGCATGGTACGTTTTGGAATATTATACTCCTTTAGAAAAATTAGTTACACACCAGTTGACTTTTAGGGATTTGCCAGAGGTATTGTTGAGTGAGAAGGGCTAGATGGAGAAAAATGACCTAGTTATTTGGGTTGAGGGAGGGCATAGGAAGTGTAAACTCCCTAGTAGGTATGCTTGTGCGTCTGTGCATGATTAGATGTCTAGAGAAAACTATCGAATAATATATACTAGATTTTCAGTGTGTGAGAAGCTGTTGAAGAATATTCAGGTGGAGAGAGGGTGCCAAGGAGAAGAAAAGGAACTGTGTTTTAAATAAACGGTCTCTTCCCACAAGTCTAATGTATGTGATGTGGTCATATGTAAAACTTGATTCATATGGTAAACAATAGGAGATTTTAACGGATTAATTTGAATTGAAATTTAATCTAATTTAATTTAATTTAATTTAAATTTAACAATTTTAATTGATTAGTATCTGGGAATATTCCTATTTCTCGGTATAGAACTTTCAAAATGGATGATGAATATTTTCAGTGTGCTTTATTTAGCACTTTCTGTTGTCAAAATGTATTATCTTAATTTTAAAGTCAGTAACTGGCATTCAGACGCCTTAAGTACAGAACAGTGTAGCAAAAAAGGGAGAGTCGGGAATTAAGGAATAGGTATTATTTAGAAAAATCTTCTTTATTCAGCCCTATTAGGATTTGAGCAGACTCATAGCTCTTACTAAAACTGTGAAGTCTACTTATTTATATATCCATAGTTAAGCAGAAATAACTTTTATTTCAGTTTCTATAATCAAAGTTCTAATTTTGACAAATCTTCCACATTGGGGGTTTTACAAAACTGAATGAAACATCTAATTTTTAAATGCGTTTTCTTCTAGTGTCTTTTTCTGAAGAAGAGAAATATCAGCTACGAAAATTTGTCAATAAATCTTATCTGCTGGACAGGAGAGCCTGTCGTCAAGTGTACTACAGTTTGATTGATATCCTTCTGGCATATTGCTATGAAACCCGTGTCACTGAAGGAGAGAAGAATGTAAGTGCGTGTATGTGTGCGTGTTGCCATAGATGACTGTGCTGAGTAAACTGCATTAAAGCATCAGTCTTTCTCATCTAGAGTAGAACTGGTGGTGATTAGTTATTCAGGGGATGCCCCCAGCAGTGTTGCATGTGTGTGGTGGTGGTGGTGGGTACCCACATGCAATCATACATTACTTAGTTGGTCTTTTTTTTTTTTTTTTTTCCGAGACAGAGTCTCGCTCTGTCGCCCAGGCTGGAGTGCAGTGGCGCAATCTCGGCTCACTGCAAGCTCCGCCTCCCGGGTTCATGCCATTCTCCTGCCTCAGCCTCTCCGAGTAGCTGGGACTACAGGCGCCCGCCACTATGCCCGGCTAATTTTTTTGTATTTTTAGTAGAGACGGGGTTTCACCGTGGTCTCGATTTCCTGACCTCGTGATCTGCCCGCCTCGGCCTCCCAAAGTGCTGAGATTACAAGCGTGAGCCAACGCGCCCGGCCCTTAGTTGGTCTTTTTCACTTTTCTCTTGGCATTAGTTTCTGCAAAAATAGCAGAGTAGGGAAGTTTAAGGGAGTGAAGCTGAGAGTAGAGAGGAAGGCTGCTCTGAGCTCTCATCTCTTTTAGGCCAGAGAAATGCTCTGTCACATGACACTTCACATTGTCAAGGGGGTAAAATGCCATACCCATTTATATTCTTTCTCTCAGCCAGAAGTCAGCAGATGCAAAATATGGCATTTTACAAAAGAAAGAAATCTTAATATTTACCTGCAAGTGTCCCTCAATTCATAGAGTATGTGTACTCTGAAAAATTATATGTAAATCAGATTTTTTAAAACCTGAATTATATCTTTTTTTGCTATTTAACGGGATCATATTATATAAGTAAATCCTTTGGTAAATTATTTCTTAATCTGTTAAAAAATAATATAGACTTTGTTGTATCTCTTCTTAAACCATGTTTCATTTTGTAAATGAAGAGCTAAACTTCCTTTTCACCTGTACCATTGATTGTATATTTAAAAAGGCTGGAAACCAAAAAACAGCCTTTCTAGTTAGTGTGGCCCTGCAGCTGTTTATAGTTGTCCTTGCTCAAAAGGTTATTTTTGATCTGAGCATAGCTTTCCTTTTTTGAATTACACAAATAATTCACATATAAAGGAAAATATACACATGAAGAAAATAATTAAGATTTCCTGTAATTTTAGTCATCAGAAATAACCACTGTTACATGGCGATGTATCTATTTCCAGTCTTCTTGCAGTGTGCATGTGTGTCTATATTGTGTGTATTTACCTTAGGTCCTAACGTATATACTATTTAACCTGCTTTTTTCACTTGACATTATAGCACTAGGATGGTATTAGAGTTAGAATTTTCTATGTACCAATTTTTTTGTTGTCATGATTCTGAAAATTTCTAGGGTGACTCTTGACGTTTGTGTCTGACTCCAAGATGACTATTAATTGTGTTAAGAGCATAATATATCTGAAAATACTTTTTGTTTTCACTCATCTTTTAAAGATACTGTAATTGGAGAAAATGTTTTCTTTGACCAAAAAGTGCTTCATATTAAATCTTGAAAAGATGAGTGTTTAGGTATATTTGAAAAAATCTACCATTTTTTATTCTTGTATTTGTGTATTTGAAATCATGAAGTCTTACAACTTGAGACCTTCCCTAGAATGTACTTATTCTCACCAGCATTCTCTGAAAGATCAAATTTTCTAGCAGCTTCTTCAGTGCCACAGGTAATACTTCAACATTATCTTTGATTCCTTTGATAGATTATTTATGGATTGTTTGGGAGGCATGTAACTTAGTGGAAAAAGGAGAGAAATTGAGCAGGGATTACTTTAACTTTTAGTTTCAAAACCCCTGGTTATTTGTTCTTGTGTTCTGGTACTCTTATCAGTAGAAAAGTTTTATTTTCGAAAATCCCAAGGAAAGTAACAGAAACTTCCCACTGAGAGTCTCTGCATCAGCAAAATAATTATTTTTCTATAGTTGTGAACACTTTAGTTCTCATATGTCAGTGATGCTCAGACACTGGTTGAATAAGAATTTGTTTGGTCTATTTAAATGACTTTACCGCTAATGTGATGGTACTGTTTTCTCCAAAACAAATAAAGGTTGAATCTGCATGGAATATCAGGAAACTGAGTCCAACACTATGCTGGTTTGAGGTATGATTTCCAGTTGCAATTGTTTAGAGTTTGTTGTTCAGAAGTTATTTTTGTTGTTTTTACATCATTTGGGGTAATTCAAGCAATTCCTTGAATTTTTAAAAGTAGAAGCTCTGTTGTACAAGTTTGTTTTCCATCTTTTTAAAAAAATTCTGATAATGAAACCAGGTAGAGTATTTTCGAAGCTGGGGGAGGGAAACACTTTGGAGAGAGGATGGAGACATGGTTTGTTGGGAAAAAATGTGGGGCAGAGTGAGAGGTGTGTTTGTAAGTTGGCATGTATTGGAGCTTGAAACTCAAAGATGGAAGCAAACCTAGGTGATAAGTGACTGTCAGGGTCTATGCTAAGAATACACACACACACACACACACACACACACACACGCACACAAAAAATAATGTTTTTTATATGTTTTTTTAATATATATTTGTATATGTAAAAAAACTTCACCTATTCTCAATATGTCTGTGAGGTAAGTATTGCAGGTTTGACAGGTGAGGAAACTTAGATCATATAGCTTAAATCTCTTAGGTCCTACATTTCAAATGTAGTCTGGTTGCATTTGATAACTCTTTTAGTATAGTAGTAATTGTTTCTGTTTTCTGAAAAATAGTTGTGCAGGTCTCACCAAAAATACCAAAGATATCTTTAAATTTGTAAGTTTTTAACAAACTTGTGCATCAAAACAGTAATTAAAAGCAGAAACTTTAAAAAAAGTATCAAGATTATATCATCAGTTAACCAGTATTTTTTAAGTTGTAAAATCAAGGTTGTTTCATTGACGTCACTTTGTTGAAATAATAGGTAAGATGTAAGCAGGAACCGAAGCACTTACTTCATATAGAATCTTACTACTCCAAAAATGGTTCAAGGACCAACAACCTGACCAGCAGCTTCAGCTGGGAGCTCATTAGAAAGACAGAATTTCATCCCACCTCACACTCACTGAATCAGAACCAGAATTTGTAGCAAGATCTCTAGGGAGTTTGTATGCATATTGATGATGAAAAGTGCTGCTCTCTAGGCTTCATTGGAGTTCCTCATGTTGCCATGATCAGCATATAATAGAGGAATCGGTTTCTGTGTTAGCATTTATTAATATGTTGAAAGTAGTTGGTGACTGGATAATTTTGTAGTATAGTTATTAAAAATCTACATGAAAATTCACCTATTTATGATTTTTAAGTTCCTAATTCTCTTTAAATTATGTCAAATACTAAGTGTTCTTCATCAAATTTATCATAGTTTTAAGGATTAATGTACATGTAAATTATGTTTCTCCCTTGGTTTTAATTTTTAAGTTTTACGTATGGTTTACATTTTTTATACTTTATCAAAAAACAATTTTGTGGAAATTTTCTGTTGTCTAGTGTTTTTAGTAAGTTTTGAATTGCTAATGTTATCAGTTTGATACCATTCAAGATAAAAGATCTTTTTTCCTAGAAATCAGTTTGATAAGCAAAAGCAAATTACTTAAGTAAATGTCTTGTATTACCCATGTCCAGTGCAAAAAAAAAAGAAAAAAAGAGGAGAGGAAACTGAACATACTCTACTAAAGAGTTCTATGTATATTTTTATTTTTAATTTTATTTTTTTGAGACGGAGTCTTGCTCTGTCACCCAGGCTGGAGTGCAGTGGCACGATCTTGGCTCACTGCAAGCTCCACCTCCTGGGTTCACGCCATCTCCTGCCTCAGCCTCCCTAGTAGCTGGGACTACAGGCACCCGCCACCATGCCCAGCTAATTTTGTATTTTTAGTAGAGACGGGGTTTCACCGTGTTAGCCAGGATGGTCTCGATTTCCTGGCCTTGTGATCCATCTGTCTTGGCCTCCCAGAGTGCTGAGATTATAGGCGTGAGCCATTGTGCCCGGCCTTTTTTTTTGAGATGGAGTCTCACTCTATCGTCCAGGCTGGAGTGCAGCAGCACAATCTTGACTCACTGCAGCCTCTGTCTCCCAGGTTCGAGCTATTCTCTGCTTCACCCTCCTGAGTAGCTGGGATTACAGGTGCCTGACACCACACCTGGCTAATTTTGGTATTTTTAGTAGAGACGGGGTTTCACCATGTTGGCCAGGCAGGTCTTGAACTCCTGACCTCAGGTGATCCACCCGCCTGGAGTCCCAAAGTGCTTTACAGGCATGAGCCACCGCTCCCGGTGAGTTCTACATTTTTGATCTGTGCCATCTTGAATAGCCTTAGCTGACAAAAACATGAAATGTAAATTATATTCAAATATCCTTTATGTGCATCTGTATTTTGTTAATGCCATGTGTTTTAGATTCTTTTTTTTTTTTTTTTTAATTTTTTTTTTTTTTTTGAGACGGAGTCTCGCTCTGTCGCCCAGGTTGGAGTGCAGTGGCGCAATCTCGGCTCACTGCAAGCTCCGCCTCCCGGGTTCACGCCATTCTCCTGCCTCAGCCTCTCCGAGTAGCTGGGACTACAGGCGCCCGCCACCACGCCCGGCTAATTTTTTGTATTTTTAATAGAGACGGGGTTTCACCGTGGTCTCGATCTCCTGACCTCGTGATCCGCCCGCCTCGGCCTCCCAAAGTGCTGGGATTACAAGCGTGAGCCACCGCGCCCGGCCTTAGATTCTTATTTGTAATCTTTAGGACTTTATTTAAAAGCTTTCTTGTGACATTTGTGATGTATTGATAGTGTGAGAAATTACAAAAACTAAGATTCTGTTTTATTATAAAGTATACAAAAATAATCTTATTTCATGGTTTTATGTTTCTCTTCTACTTGGCTTCACAATGATCCGAACTTACAGCTTTTAAATGAGAAAAGCTTCCTATTTCATTGTGTACATAATGAAATGTCTGTGTAACATTTTATGGAAATGACTGCTTATTAAAATGACACTTCACAGACTTGGACTAACGTTCATGATATCATGGTGTCTTTTGGAAGAAGAGTGTTGTGTTACCCACTCTATCGCCATTTCAAGCTGGTGATGAAGGCCTACAGGGACACTATAAAGATATTGCAACTGGGTAAGATATTATTGTGCTTGCAAATTTGGGAGGGAAAAAGTTGTAAGTTTTTAGTCTGTGAAGATATAATAATGATTTTTGCTTTTTTTCTGTGTATAAATAAGTAATGAAAAATGAATCCAACCACTTTTAAAGTATAAAATTCCTGTGTATAAGATATATGTAGATAAGTAATTTCATAGAGGCATAATAAAAATTCTTCTCCGAGAGGAGTAAGGAAGGTAAACAGAGAAGGCACACATAGTATCGCAAACCATTTTACATTATAATAGCTTGCATCATTCAGTATTTCTTGGCTGCCTATAATCTTCTAGGCTCTATGGTGGGACTGTGGGTCTAATAATAAAGAAGGTAGAAAAGTTCCCTGCTCTGTTGAAGTTTACAGGTTTGTCAGACAGATGATGGGTAAGTAAGCAATTCCAAAGAGAGAGTGAAAAGTACTCTGCTGGGAGAAGTCCAGGGATCGTTTAGGAAGGGACGTGTAACCTAGATTTGGCATGTCAAGAAAGATTTTCCAACAAAAAGCTCAGCTACTCTGACTACTTTTGACTTGCTAAATTCAACCTGAAAAGACAAACACTTGTTAGCTTCAAGGGTGTGGAAAATTCTGGGCTCTGAAACACATTCGAAAGTGCCCATAACGTCATCATTAGAGTAAGTATATAATTTCCAAGATAATGTCTTTGAAGGGGGGCAACATCCATTTGTATGTATTAGTTCTGGCACAGTTATTTAAAAGTCACTTTTTGTACTTTATGGTCATTTCTTATATTCTCCCCCTGGGGAGACTCATCATTCCTTTTCCCTTAGATAAAAGTGTTTCTGGGAGCTTGGTTTTCAGACTTCAGAATAAGAAGGGGAAAGAAAGGAAGTTCTTCCTTCTACCTCCAAGTGACTTGACTGGCCTGAAGAAGAGAATCACATCTCAAATGTTTTGTCCCACCTCGAGGTGTACTTTGCCTTCTGCGTAACCTGTAGTCTTTTTGCCCTGGTGGTGGGGATGGGGGAGGAAAATCATGTTTGAAGTAGATTATTTTAAAGTAGACAATAATTGTAAAAATGAATCATGGTTAGATGAAAGATGCCTTTTTATTCATCTAGTTGGTTTAGACTAGCTGTATTTTATTTTGAAGGATTGTTGATTATAGGATAAAAGAGCTATCATTGAGAAATCTATCTTCTTTAACTTAACGGTGGGAAACAAACTGCTTTGGTTTTTCATGTGTTATTTTTTCTTGCCTTCCATCCAAGATATTTTTTGAATTGCTAAACGTACCTTGGAAAATCAGTCTACTATAAATGACTGTGTGAGCCTCAGTTACACGTCACAATTGATTTCTTTTTTAAGTCATGCTAGATTATCTGGGCATTATTCATGGACTTAACCAGTGAGAATGCAGTTTGCGACTATCCTGTTATATCACGGCTTCCAGATGGAGAATTGGCAAAACCTCCACATGCCTGTTTGCACACACACTCACACACTCACTCTCACTCTCACTCACTTATACAGACTACTGCTTGTTACTTTTTATTCTGGGAAGTAATCTAGTTCTTTTGACTTTTATTGGAAAAGTAATCAGTTCTGTGATTGCATAACCAAAAATAAATTCTATTGCCTTGACTTACACAGGAATCAATTACCCAAACCGTTTTAGTAGGTCAGAATTGAAATTGAGACTTAATCTTTATTCATTATCACTCTGACAAGAAATAGTTTTATCAGCTGTGTTATGATAGTAACATAAAACTTGAAGTAACACACTGGAGGCCTCTACTAAAAATGAACCTGAACCCTCTATGTACCATGTACAGTGTGTTCTGTGACTAATTTGGATTGTGGCTAGTTAGTGCTAAAACTGAGGGCTGGGTTGTCTAGAATTTGTACCAGAAGCTGTGGAGATGACATGTTCTGGATAAGAATCGTCACCTGTCTTTGTACAGGTGGATGGCACGGAGATGCCATTATTGCCGCTGAAGAGGCTCATTTGTTTGAACACCCCATAATTTAAATAAAAGTAGCTCTGGTTTGGCATTTAGTGTTTTCCAAGAATGAATTCGTGCCTACTTATAATTCAAAATGTAGTCACAGTGTTCACACTTTTTATTATAAAGGTCAGTATAGTGTTCCATAGTTGAAAGTAATGAATAACCCTGGCTCCAAAGAAGGATTGATCTTAAATGGAATGAGCTTTCAAAACCAATGTAGGAATGCTTCAGAAACTACAGAATATTTCATTATAACTGATTGACTAAGATCTGAGTTTTCAAAGAGCCAGGAATTTGCCTCATGTGACTTCACAGTAGCCTTTACAAGGATTCTTTACTAGGCCTTTGGCCCTTTTCAGTTTCGTATTTCTTCTCATTCCTTCCCCTCCTCCAGAAGACTGTATGTTTATCTCTGGAGGTTGCTGTTCTGTTTAATCCAAACTCTTTAAGGGCAGGAAATCCTGCTTTGCCCCGTAAGTACTGTTTTAGTGCTTAACAAAGGACCTTGCTCTCCTTGGATCAGTCATCTTGGGGCACACGACTCCTTTTTTTCCCCTGTCTCTGTCTCTTCAACTTTTATTGCCTCTTTGTTCCATTCTTTTTGGAAGAATGGGTAAAGTTTTTCATAGAAGCATCACTTAGCTGCTATTAGTTAATTAAAAATAAAAGTAAAAGAGAAAAAGCAGATTTTCTAATGTATCTTCAGAAGAGTTCTTCTTTTTTTTTTTTTTTTCCTTGAGACAGAATTTTGCTTTGTTGCCCAAGACTGGAGTACAGTGGTGCAATCTTGACTCACTGCAACCTCCGCTTCCTGGGTTCAAGAAATTTTCATGCCCCAGCCTCCCAAGTAGCTGGGATTACAGACATGTACCACCACGCCTGGCTAATATTTGTATGTTTAGGAGAGGCGAGGTTTTGCCGTGTTGACCAGGGTGGTCTGGAACTCCTGGCCTCAAGTGATCTGCCTGCCTTGGCTTTCCAAAGTGCTGGGATTACAGGTGTGAGCCACCGCACCTGGCCCACTCAGAAGAGTTATTCATTTTAGAAGTGACAAGTTGTAGTTTAATACTTGATCGTACATTATTTATGTAATTTAGTGAGTGTATTGTCTACATCTTATTAATGTATAGAAGGTATTCCTTACTTTACTTCCATTAGAAGGGTATGATGGGATGGGATGGAAGAGAAACATCAACTTAATTTTTGCTTCCAGTTCCCCCTTTGAGCTCATTCTGTGGGTTCTTTTTTTTCCTTCTTCTTGGATGGAATATATATCCTATATATATCATATCATGTATTTGTCTCTTATAATATATATCCTATAACTTTTTCTATCACTTTAGATTTTTAAAAAGTTCTTTTACCACTTCTAGTCACAAGAGGAGTCTTAATTTCAGCGCTTAAAATGTCCACTTTGAACTTCATTACAAAAGAAATTCTTCCCTTCCCCAGCTGGGACCTGCCTGAGGGTGGGTGACCAGCCGCAGGGAGGAGGACCCCTTTCACTTTGGCAGGACATACCGCTTACCTCCGCTCGGCCACCGCATGTTGCTCTGTCCTGCTTCTTAATGGAAGCCAGACACCAATCTTTGTACTCTCCAGTTGGTATCTACAGTTAAAATTTCCAGGGTAAGCAGGTTGTACTCTCTTAGGGCCTCTTAAAACCCCCTTTCTCTTGGTTTAAGGTAACAGAAAAGCACCTCCTTCCTGCACCCATGGAGGGTCATAAGAAACTGCATAGCACTCCACCACCTTTATCCATGGAGATTTTTTCTGCACCTCTTTACTCTTAAGCTCCTGAAGGTGAATATTTGGTGAATGAATTACAAATCATTTTTAGTTTCTCTCTCTACAAGTTCAGCATAGAGAGGTTAGCATCTCTTTAAAATAAAGGGATGCTTGATACCAGTTAGGTGAGCCTCATTAGAAAAGAGAGTTCTGTCCTGATGTGTTAATAATACTTACAGGTGGATGGCACAGGGATGCCATTATTGCCACTGAAGAGGCTCGTTTGTTTGGACACCCCATAATTTAAATAGAGGTAGCTCTGGTTTGGCTAGTTTGTTAATAATAACCACAGCTGCGTGTGTTGGCTACCTTCTGTGTGCCAGTGCTAGGTTCAGTTCTTTAGATACCATATCTCATTTTGCTCATATTGCAGTCCTGTGAAGCAGGCATTACTATCCCCACTTTGCAAATGGAAGACAGGCTCAAAGAAGTGAAGTCAGTGGCCCAGGGTCTTACAGCTAGTAGGTGGGAGAGCCTAGATTTGACTCCAAATCTGTGTAACTTAGAGTCTGTGCACTTATATATATTGAAAGAGTTATAAATGAAATTATATGAAGCCTGGAATTTGCTTCAAAATAGTCCAGAGTGGGTTGTGGGAAAGTGGGTGGGGTGTAGCTGAAACAAGGTTGGCTACAAGTTGATTGCTGCCTGGGTGATGAGTATGTGGGATTCATGATACTGTCTTCCCTATTTTTGTACATGTTGTGATTTTCCTTTAGACAAAGTCTTTTTTTTCCTTAAGTCTGGACTCTTAACCACCATACTACCGTGTTTCAAATTTGAATTTATCCACCATTTTGTGGAAAACATGATTTCTATTAATATTTGGACAGTTGTCTAAATATTTTTTGGCTAATAAAAACGTATACAATTGTTCTTTCCATTTGCTGTTTTGTTTTTAAGGTTAGTAGAAAGCTACTTTTTAATAACATGTGGAGTCTGATGAATAGTAGCTACCTAGCAGGTAGTAACCCGGGAAACAACCTTCAGGAGTCTAGTTGTTGTCACCAATTAAAACCAGGTATTACTTCAGGTGATTAATAGCCCTTACTTATCAGTTATTAATTGGGCTCAATAAACAAATTTTCAGAAATTACTGATTTACTAACCTCTTCCATAGATAACAATCAATGAGAAAGGAAAGAAGAGCTATGGCACCAAGCACAGGGCTTGTGACTGATCAGTTTTTTAAAAGAAAAATGGATGTTTAAAACATTGAGGTTTGGCAAGTGTATTGTATGAGCTCCAAGTTTGGAGGAGACCTTAAAGGTGAATTTCTTTTTAATGTTTACATTTTATTTATTCCAGAGTCAGTTTAGCAAGTGACTTTTAAAAAAATTAAATTGTAGAGGAGATACTGCAAACTCGAAAACTAGAAGATGAAATCACTGCCATTTTCTAGTGTTGACATTTATCTATATTTAACTACTGTAAGATCCCAGTTCTGGACATTTTAAAGAATTGTTAGGCCTTTTAATTTTTACTCTTTAAATACATTGTATGAAACTATTTTGAGATTTATTCAACAAGTATTTGTTGAGAACCTGCCGCATGAGGCTGCTGAGCTGGATCCCGAAGATACAATAGTTCTAATGGGGGCACAGGGCACAGAATTACACAACTACCAGGGTTTTTGAAAAATTGCATTTGTAATAAGTAGCTCAAAAGAGAAATATGGAGAGTGAAAATATAAGCCAGGGAAACTGACCTACATTTAAGTCATTGAAGACATGTAACTTCCTACTGTGGGAGCCTCTGCCTTGTTTGACCTCTAATTCTCAGCTGCTACTAGTTTCCTAGCACCCTCAAGTACTTGTTAATTCCTTGATGAGTTCATTTATTCATTGATTTTTCAACACATATTTTGAATGTATGCCTACTCAGGAACCAGTCCATACAAAGCACCCTGTAAATATAAAGAGCAATAGAAAAATACTTTAGATGTGTGGGCTGTATTTGGGGAGCCTGTTCACTAGCCAGGGAGCTAAGATGTCCATCAGTAACAAAATATATTGTCAGCCGTGGTAAGTGCCTTACGAGAAATGTGGATTAAGTAGTTCAAAAAAGAGAGAGATGACACATTTCACTAGGGGTCAGGGAAATTTTCATAGAGGCTGTGAGATTTGAATTGGGACTTGAAGGATGGAGGGAATGTTGTAAACATTGTGAGTAAACCGTGTGAGGAGGTTCATGGGATAGTATAGTTTCTGCTATGAAAATAGGTTTGTTGGAATTAGATGATGGAAAATCGATATGCTATCTGATGCTGAGATTTGCTCTACAGCCTCTAAAACTAGTTGATAGTTTCTTTCCTATCTGAGTTAAGTGGTCACTGGAATTTATGTCTCTACTTTTTAAATATTATTGCTTAATTCCCTGCTCCTCACCCGGGAGATTGTAATTCCTTGTGTTTTCTTCCTCGTATTCTAAATTGTTCTTGAACTTTTTTTTTCTGGCTTAATTCTCCATACCAATTAATGTTTCTAAGAATAGAACAATCATACTGCTCTCAGAAACTTTAGCATGGAATTTAAGTCAGATACTGAAGTAGCATTTGTACCTATTTTTGCTGACCGTTTTACATACCACCTTACTGAAGAAAGGAGAGAACTTCAGAGGAGAGCAGGAGTTAACTCCTGGAAATCATGAACTGCTGCTGAATGTTTGAAAGGGAGAAGTCCGGATTCTCCTTCCTTGAGGCAAAGTGAATTCCTTTTACTCTTGTCTCTTCCTTGGAGTACAAGTCTGTGTTCCCAGTCTCCTAAATTAGTACATTCTTCCCATTCATATGTATTATTTAACCTCAGAGCATTTGCGGGTTTATACTTATAACGCTGTATAGAAGGATATTGTGTATAAACGTGAGCATTAAAGGAAAGAATATCAAGTTCTAGTCATCTCCATAGAATCTCTTTCCCCCTAATACTTCTAAATATTGTTAATCACTAAAAATGTTTAGATTGCTCTCATGGTAATTTCTGGGTTACATTTGTATAAAACATTCTAGATTCTCTTAAAATACACCATAGAGGGAAGCATCTCCCATATGGCTTACAAATAATAAATTGCCTTTTAATTGCCACAAATGATGAATAGCTTGCGGTTATTTGGCTTCAAAAATATCACTTAAAATATTTTAAAATGTTAGTATTCTTTGAAAACTGGAGTTATATAGAAATGCTTACTGATGGGTGATGGCTTCAAGTCAGCTGACCTCTTAAATATTACAGACAATTTAAATCTACACTATATTTTCTGTACTATTTATTTTTGTTAATTTCAGCAGTTTCTGAGCTGAGCAGTGTAGAAATCCCTAGAACTTAGTTACATGGTTTGAATGTATGGCTTAAAAAAACCTTCTATAATTAGTGCCTCTTTAAATAAATTTAAAGTCAGTTTTGAGATTATTTTTATGGATCTGAATTTTTTTTTTTTTTTTTTTTTTTTTTGAGACGGAGTCTCGCTCTGTCACCCAGGCTGGAGTGCAGTGGCGCGATCTCGGCTCACTGCAAGCTCCGCCTCCTGGGTTCACGCCATTCTCCTGCCTCAGCCTCTCCAAGTAGCTGGGACTACAGGCGCCCGCCACCACGCCCGGCTAATTTTTTTGTATTTTTAGTAGAGACAGGGTTTCACCGTGGTCTCGATCTCTTGACCTCGTGATCCGCCCGCCTCGGCCTCCCAAAGTGCTAGGATTACAAGCGTGAGCCACCGCGCCCGGCCATGGATCTGAATTTTTATGGAAGTAACTTTCTATAAGAAAATAGCAGAAAATTGTATATATTTAAGACAACTTTGGGGGAACAAAGAGAAAACCTTCTATTTGACCCTAGTGAATCAAGGTCCTATTGTATACTAACACTGAGGCCTTGATGAAGTGAATTGAATAATACTTTATGTTTTACCAGGAATACATGTAAGAATTATAATTATGTACCACATAACGACTTTCAGTCAGTGATGGACCACATGTACAACAGTGGTCCCATAACATTGTAATGCTGTGATTTTACTGTGTCTTTTCTTTATTTTCTTATTAAATTTTTTTTGTTTTTAATCAGAAAAGAGCTGGAGTATACTGTATCTTTTCTATGCTTAGATATGTTTAGATACAAAAATACTTAGCATTGTGTTACAATTGCTTACAGCATTCAGGACAGTCATATGCTATACTGGCTATACCATAGCCTAGGTGTGTAGTGGACTCTACCATCTAGGTTTGTGTAAATACATTCTGTGATGTTCACATGACAGAATCACCTAATGACGCATTTCTCAGAACATATCCAAATCATTAAGCAACACCTGATTATGTTTATATTTAGGTGATTTAGAGTTTCATTTCATTTATTTTTTAGAGACAAGGTCTCAGTCTGTCACTCAGCCTGGAGTACAGTATGGCATAATCATGGCTCACTGCAACTTCAAACTCCCGGGCTCAAGCTATCCTCCTGCCTCAGCCTCCCAAAGTGCTGGTTTACAGGTGTGAGCCACCATATCCCAACTTAAAGTTTCTTTAAGTAAGAAGTTAATGTTGGAAAATAACAAGTGGCAGATATTTATTTTTTCAGCAGACATGAATCAAATCTATTCTCCATGCAAAGGAGTATAACAGAATCGGCGAAGAGTCACAAGGATATTTATGACTTGGTCTTAGCTCTTAGAGAGTTTATGGTGTAATAGGAATGATAGGTCAAAAGATAAGGTACAAAATGTAAGTATTTATGAGGAGAACACATGGACACGTGCAACAACACCCATTGGGGCCTTTCGGAGGGCGGCGAGGGGGTGGTGCGGGAGGAGGGAGAGGATCAGGAAGAACAGCTAGTGGATACTGAGCTTAATACCTGGGTGGTGGGATCTGTGCAGTGAACCACCATGACACACATACCTCTGAAATTAAAAGTTCAAAACAAAAACTAAATATAAGTATTTATAATATAAGATACAAAGGGGAGACTCCCTTAAAAAAAATACCTTATTGGACAGTTATGGTGGCTCACGCCTGTAAACTCAACACTTTGGAAGGTAAAAGTGGGAAGATCTCTTGAAGCCAGGAGTTTGAGACCAGCCTGGGCAACATAGTGAGACCTTGTTTCTAGAAAAAAAAAAAAGTTTTTTAAATTAGCAGGGCGTAGTTCTGTGTGCCTGTAGTCCTAACTACTTGGGATCCCGAGGCCGGAGGATTGCTTGAGCCCAGGAGTTCGAGGTTACAGTGAGCTATGATCACGCCACTGCGCTGCAGCCTGGGTGACAGGATAAGACCTTGTCTCTAACAAAAAAAGAAAAAAGAAATTACCTTAATGGCCATCCACAGGCCAAATTCATCTTGTATTGCCCTTGAGCTAACAGTGCTTTTTACATTTTTAAATCGTTGAAAAAAAATAATATTTTGTTACTTGGGAAAATTATTTGAAATTCTCATTTTAGTGTCCATAAATAAAGTTTTATTGAAACACAGGCTCATTCACGTACATATTGTGTATGGCTGCTTTTGTGGTAAGATGACAGAATTGAGTAAGTGCATCAGAGATTGGCCTGCAAAGCCAAAATATTTACTTTCTATTTCTTTACAGAGAAAATTTACCACCTCTGCCTTAGGTATGTACATGGAGGTTGGAGGGGAGCCCTTTTGTAGGGAGTTGAGGTCTTTGGCTGCTTGCCATTCCAAATAGTGGCCAGCATTGAAGTAGATCATTTCAGCTGTTTTCTCTCGCCTTCCTACAAGGTGAGACTTAGCCGATCTAGTTGGCTCACATTAGAGTAGGCTTCTGTACATTAGGAGAAGCAAACTGAGATGCCTACTTCGCCAAGCAGGTAAATGAATAAGGATGCTAGGGTTTAAGGAAATAGAGACTAATGAGGCCTGTGTGAACTGGAGAGATACATGGCTCGACTGTAGCTTACTGTTGCTGTGTGAATATGTAGTATTGCCAGTTTTAAAAAGAAGTAGAAAGTAAAATGGTCTTTAAAATTTTTTAAAGCTTAGGTATGAACAAAGAAGTAAAATAATGTAAAATCACACTGTAAGAGCCATAGCATGTCTGAGAGCCCAGGTCAGCCTGGGAGGCCCCCAGTTTTCAGTCTCTGCTCTAAAGCAAGCTAAGTGCCAGCGTGTCTTTCTCATACCCTCTTGGACTTGCCACTTTCTAGCTGCAGTGAAGGCTTGCACCAGGTCTTTGCTCCTTCAGTCCTAACTTGAGACTGAGTCTCAACCCAATACAGGTTCTAAGATTGGGGCTGGCAAAGGAGCTAAGAGATGTCCCACATTGTCTAATATAGTTAACACCAGAAAACCTTTTTAAAAAGTGGATCCCCTGCCTCTCTTTTGACTACTTTGTATTGTTACTCTTGTCAGCCAGAGCCTGGTCAGGGTGGAGGAGATGAGTGATAGGATTTCAGTACCTCCAGTACCACACCTCACTCTGACCCAGATAGAGTGCTTGTTAGTGGTGGGAGGAGGGATTAATAGGGAAGGAGCAAACAGCATAGACCTAATGAGTGATATATAATGGTAGTTACTAAAGAATGTGTAGGATTTAGAAGATGTGGAGGAAGGGTATTCCCTGAGAAAGTAGAAGGCAAAAAAATCAGAAAAAGGAATATAAAAGAGTTCCATGTCCAAGAAAGGGCAAATTGCCGTCTGTCTGGAGGCCAGAGGTGTGAAGGGGAATGGTAGGATAAAGGTAGAAACAGTGTGGTGGGACCGGGCTGAAAGGAGCCTGCAATGGCTTGCTGATGAGTTTGGGTCTTATTCAGGGAGGAACCACTGAAGAGTTTGGCATTGGAGCCGGTGAGAGGCTTATGAAATTAGATTCATCTGGCAGCAGCACTTAGGATAGAGTCATTGAGAAGGGTGAGGTTAGTGGGCATGGAGAAGAGAGGAGATTTATTCTTGCCTAGACCCAAGGTAGTCTGGGGACAGGCAGTATGGTCTGAAGTAGAGCGCTAGCCACGGCACTGAGGAGGAAGGAATATGTGGGCAGGTGCTTCACAGGTAGGGGGGCAGGGACCAGTAACGGGAGTGCCAGGGCTGATCCATACGACCTGTTGTCCTCCTTCCCTTTTCATATATAAAGTACTTACATGTTTGTTGTCTCATTTTTAATTTCCATAGCAATTCTTAAGAACTTTTCTTCCTGTTTATCCCTGTGGAAACAGATTCAGATTAAGTACCAAACGGCTAAGAAGTGATACCAGAAGCAAGCAAACTCTGGGCTGTACAGCTGGTCCACAGTGGAACTGTTAGGATTGTTATCATTTTTACTTCGTGAGAAATCAGCTAATAACTGCATAAGATTATTTATATGTAGCTTTTTAATGATCTTTCCTTGTATTTTTAGAATTGGGGAACACAATTCTAAGATCTTAATTTCATAGTCAAAATTTTCATGCATCCTTTTCATATAAATTAAACATATGTAGAGATAAATATCTAATCAGCTTTACTAAATTATATTTATTATCCATTGATTAAAATATAAAGAAGCATAGCTCAGTTCTACCAGTATGCAGACCATTTAGCAGGAAGCAAACATATTCACTGAAACACAGTGAGGGTTTCAAAATGGTTTGGTTTTTCTCCTTTTTTGCCTTGACATACTTATCAGTACTTGAGATCACCAAAATAAATTCATCAGTGGTAGGATTAGGTTTAGATTTGTTTTTTCCTTTTATGAACCATTTGAGATATCCAGTTGTCTTTCTTCCTGTATACTCCTATTTCTTCTTTCCAACCTCATGCAATTTTAGTTTTTTTCGTTTTGAAATAAAACTAATTTCAAAGAATTAGAACTTTATAAGTGGTATCTGTTGGAAAAAAATGAAGTGTAATTGTTTTAATTAAAACAACAAAGGGCATTGAAATACATACTGTAATTCTTAAGATGGAAAAATTGAATAAAAATTTTACCCACAAAATTTTGAAGTTTTCTATGCCTATGGGTTTTTTAAAAGTTAAGGTTTAGGTTGCAGCTGTTTCAAAGAGCTTTTTTCCATGCATCTTCTACTTCTTAATCTACTTTTCTCCTTACCGTGTAGACGGAGATTTTTTTTTTTAATGTTCTACCTTGAACTTGGATGCCTCATTCTTAGTTGTCTGAAGAAATTGAAATTAGTCATGTTACCATTATGTAGTTTTGATGACATCTGGTCATGTATTTCTAAACTGAAGCAATCACTGTTTTGACAAGTTACTTAAGAAAGAGGACAGAGTTAATGTCAAGGGTGTCCTTCCAAACTGGCACATCTTGCAGGGACTGTTACAGCAGAAAAGGCAAAAAGCAGCCTTGGGTTAAATTTATTATTTGAACTTACAGTGGTACAGTGATGTAATAAAGCTTGTACAGCTACAGTCTTTTCTTGTCAGGGAGATATATAATTAGGGAAGGAGTAAACAAATTGTATATGCCACATTTGTCATGATGCAAATAAAGGTAAATCTGTAGACCACTGAGATGTTATAACTAGTACATGCTAACTGAGCAATTTGACTGGGTGTGTTTAAAGTTAGATTCTTTGTGCTCCAGACTGTGGATTAACAACCAGCGTTTATTGAACAGGATCATACAATTTGCTGGACATTGTTCTAGGCCGAGGAAGAAAGATGAAAATCATGTCCTTTCCTGTCAAGGACTTCATCATACATGGTGATAAATACTGACAATGGATTTATTGCATAGTGGCTGAGGGTCAGACAACTTATTTTCCAGTTCTGATTCTTGCCTCCTAGCTGTGATCTTGGCCAACTGCTTCATATCCTTGAGCCTCAGTTTTCTCATTTATGAAACAAGGAAGAAAGTACCTAACTCATAGGGTTAAATCATGTAATTATATGAAGTATCTGGTGCAGGGCAAGTGGGTAGCTCCTAATTACTTACGTCTGTTTCGTGCTGCTATAACAGAATACCACAGACTGGGTAATTTATAAAGAATAGAAATTATTGGCTCATGGTTCTGGAGGCTGGGAAATCCAAGATCAAGGGGCTGGTGAGGGCCTTCTTGCTGTATCAGAACATGGCAGAGGGTATCACATGGTGAGAAAGCAGGCAAGAGGTTGAACTGGCAGCCTGAAGTCCTTTTATAATTGGCATTAACATTCATGAGGGTAGAGCCCTCATGACCTAAATACCTCTCATTAGGCTGCATCTTCCAACACTGTTGCATTGGGGATTAACTTTCCAACAGATGCTTTTTGTGGGGTGCATTCAAATGGTAGCACTACTGTAGTAGAGGGGTATGTCAGGTATATGAGGGAACCCTAGACCAGCTGGGGGAAGAGTTAGAACCCTGTTTCCAGAAAAAGTAATGCCTGATTTGAGACTTGGATAGATGGTAAATTAGCGGTTGAATTGAGGGTTGTACATTCCAGGCAAAGGGGACATCTAAAAAGTACATGTTTGCTTCATGTTAATTTTGTTTGCGAGTATACAGATAATATATGTAATTTTAATAACAGAATACTTTTTAAATGGATAGGACTATAAGTTTGTGCTCAAAATAGTAATTCATTGCTTCAAGTATGTGTTTCTTAATACAAGTCAAAAATCGAAGCTTAAATGGCATCTGAGAAATTTGAGGATAAAAAAATTACATAGATCTAGAAGTCTTCTTAATGCTAAATTTAATGTGCGTGTTTGTGTTAATTGTTAGGGATTTGACTTTGTTCTACTTCCTGATAGGGCCAGGTATTAAAGCAAATTACCCCACTTTGGTTCTCTTAATTTAGATTAATTTAACACAATTTTTCTGCCTTCTTTCTTTTTATGGTCAAATGACATATGAAAATTAGTGTTAAAATACTTCATATTTGTTTTGATAATATAGTCTCATCGGAATCCCAGAATTCTAGCCATTTTCTAGCCAGGTATCTATTATACTAAGTTATGTATTTTAAATGATAGTAATGTTGGCTGTTATTTTGAGATGATTTTACAAATAAAGACCAAGCAGTGCTTTCCCGCGGGTGTTTTGAATAACCACTCTTTTTTTCTTTACTTATTGTTTTAAAATTATTATTATTTTTTTTTGTAGAGATGGGGTCCCACTGTGTTGCCCAGGCTGGTCTCAGACTCCCAGGTTGAAGTGATCCTCCTGTCTTGGTGCCTCCTAAAGTGCTGGGGTTATAGGTGTGAGCCACCAGGCCTGGTCCCTTTACTTATTTTGGCCTCTTGTCTTGATAAGGACAGATATGACATTTGATCTTAGCCAGAAGGCCAAGAAGCAATTGGCTTCTTGTCTTGAGTAACTCAAAACTTTAAAGGGCAGAATAGATACCCAGAAAACCACAGCCACATAGCTGTAATGTACCAGCAGCTGAAAAGAAATTTAGCTCTTATTGTATAGAATTAGCAACTTACATGTTTTTTCCCGATGCTGGCTTTTAGCCAGCAAAAACATCCACTACCCTGATCATCTGCTAGAGATGGAAACCATTTCTTATGTGCCTCCAGCCATGAGCTGGTCTGTCAGTGAAAGATTATTCCCAACCCTGCTCTCCTAGTAGGAGGATTTCAGGAAGCCAAGGGGAATATGTTAAATCCTATTTACTACCCACCTACTTATTACTGTCATCCATATTTTCTTTATCTTGTCATTACGTTTCTCTGTGTTGTCATTAGTCTTTCCCCGAAGTAAAACATTCATGGCACTTGTCATTTATAATACCAGGATACTAGTGTTAAACTGCTTTCATGAGTGACCAAGAGTTCTTGGTCTTAGAGTCATTCTTCCACGAGTAGGGTTGGCTTACTCAACCAAGTCCATCCTAGAAAATCCCTAACTCTTGGGATTCAATGTCCTGGAGAGAGCTGTTAGTGCCATTTTGCGGTGAAAATAGTTACCGTGGTTACTGTGCAAGGCACTGTTTTTTTTTTTTTTTTCCTGCTTTGAACCAGGCAGTGAACTGCCTAAAAATGGTCACTTTCCTGCAGTGCCTTTGAGCAGAAATGATTCTCTTGTACTTAGGCCTTAGCATTTTTTTATGCCCATATCGTGTATGATGAGCCCACGACTGGATAGAGCCCCACAGGAACCGTGTACTTTGAGTCCCCATAGGCTTCTGGCCACCGGCCATGTGACAGTCTGGAAGAGGGCCAGATTTTTCCTTTGCTCATAGCTGCTAGATAAGTGGCTGAGGGTCTGATAGAAAGAGCAGTCAGTACAAAAGAGACTGAAAAAAAAAGCCCAGCCACATGCTTGGTGAGTCTCCTGGCTGTGATGCTGTAGTCATCTACAGTGACATAGTCGGAACAAAAGAGATCAAGTGCGACCTCAGAGTAACAATGCATATTGTTGGGGGAGAATGGTTTTCATGTACTTTTTATTCTAGATTGTCAACTGCCAGTAGCCTGGTTATCTTTACCATATTTGTCACATCACATACTATGAAAGTAGTTTAAGGCTTACAGTTAAAACACAGCTTGTGAAGAGAGCATATGACTTTGCCTTTCAAAACTGCCTTGCAATATAATTTTTAAATAAATATTGCTTCTCAGTTGTTTAAAAATATAATTTAAAATGTGAATTCAAATTTGTAACCTTCATTTATCAATTTTTCGGGGGTTGGCTGTGTAGTTGAATATGTCTTAATTTTTGTTAAACAAATAATGAATGTTTCTTGTGGACAATTTTGAAAATAGAGGAAAGTATAGAAAAGAATAAACAACTGTACTCCCACATGTAGAACAATGCCAGGTGCATGATGGGCTCTCACATATTTGCTCAGTGAATGTAGAGACAGATACTGTTAATATCATTTGGGTATATATGTCTAGGATTTTTTATTTTTTATTTCATTTATTTTTTGAGATGGAGTCTCGCTTTCAAGTCGCCCAGGCTTAAGTGCAATGGCGTGATCTTAGCTCACTGCAGCCTCCGCCTCCTGGGTTTAAGCGATTCTCTCGCCTCAGCCTCCTAAGTAGCTGGGGCTACAGGCACCTGCTATCATGCCTGACTAATTTTTTTTTTTTTTTTTCTTGAGGTGGAGTCTCGCTCTGTCGCCCAGGCTGGAGTGCAGTGGCGCAATCTCGGCTCACTGTAAGCTCTGCCCCCCAGGTTCACGCCATTCTCCTGCCTCAGCCTCTCCGAGTAGCTGGGACTACAGGCGCCCGCCACCACGCCCGGCTAATTTTTTGTATTTTTATTAGAGACAGGGTTTCACCGTGGTCTCGATCTCCTGACTAATTTTTGTAGTTTTAGTAGAGATGGGGTTTCACCATATTGGCCAGGCTGGTCTTGAACTCCTGACTTCAGGTGATCTGCCCGCCTCAGCCTCCCAGAGTGCTGGGATTACAAGCATGAGCCACTGTGCCCAGCCCAGCATTTTTTAAATGAGTATTTGTCTTTTTTTAAACTTTTTTAAGATTTTTTTTTAGAAAATAGGGATCAGAACATGCAAATACAATATAATTTCTCTTTAAATTAAAAAAAAAATTTTGGCATTTCTTAGTTTTTGTTATTTGACATTTCTTTTGTTTGTTTTTGAGACAGAGTCTCGCTCTGTTGCTCAGACTGGAGTGCTGTGGTGTGATCTCTGCTCACTGCAACCTCCACCTCCTGGGTTCAAGCGATTCTCCTGCCTCAGCCTCCCAAGTAGCTGGGATTACAGACGTATGCCACCATACCTGACTAATTTTTTTATTTTTGTAGAGATGGGATTTCGCCATGTTGGCCAGGCTGGTCTCGAACTCCTGACCTCAGGTGATCTGCCTGCCTCGGCTTTCCAAACTGCTGGGATTAGAGGCATGAGCCACCATGCCCTGCCTGTTATTTGACGTTTCTTTTCATTATTATTCTTATTTTTTTTGTGATAGCTGGAAGATTTAAATTTGCCTGTGGCCTTTAGCAAGAGGGCAACCTCACTTTAGGCATGTCTGGTAAATGAAGCTGTATATAATTTTATTAGGTAATGGCTGCTGTGGATCCTCATTAAATATGTGACCTTAACTCCACCTCCCCAGGTCCAGTGATTCTCCCCCCTCAGCCTCCCAAGTAGCTGGGACTACAGGCGCATGCTACCACGCCCGGCTCATTTTTATATTTTTAGTAGAGATGGGGTTTCACCATGCTGCCCAGGCTGGTCTCGAACTTCTGACCTCGTGATCCACCTGCCTCGACCTCCCAAAGTGCTGGGATTACAGGCGTGAGCCACCACACCTAGTCCCAATCCTGCATTTTCTGTTAACCTGTTTATATTAGTAAAGTGTGGGATCTTGAGAGATAGTATTCTGGAGGTGTCACACAGCAGAGAAGCTTATTCAGGTTACAAGAGAATAGTTCGTTTTCCAAGACTTATGGTTGACATTTAAAACTTTTAGTACTTCTAAAACTAACTCCTTCCCTCTGCACCCTCCTTCCCCTAAAAAGAGAGAGAGAAGGAAAGCAAGAAAGAAATTAGTTGGCATATGCTTACTGTGACATTTGTCTTCTCTGTGGCAATTAAAACTTCAAAACATTCTTACAGGTCAGTTGTTCCTTGATTCTTTGGGCAACATGGCTAGTGTGGCAAACATGGTTTTATCATGCCTGCAAATTTTGATTATATTTCCTCCTCCCTTCATCAAACCCTGCTCTGAACATTTCCTAGTTTGTAATTAAAATAGGCTTGTGCTGGGGTGATAGACACTAATCATTTGACATAGTTAACCTGGGCCACTTTGATAAGCCCTAGCACTGACCTTGCCTTAACCAAATTAACTTGACATCTTGTAGCTTCCGGCCTTCTAAGTATTAGTTTCTCTTCACCATCAGTCTAGCAGTGGAGCTTTCATTGACATTCTTCATTCATTCTTTATTGTATCTGCATATGAGGAAGCCACCAAGTTAATATTTTTTAAAAAGGCATGGACTCCGTTTTCAGACTTATTACCTACTTAGGGGTTAAAGTCACTAATAAGTCCTTGAGTAATAAAAACGTTGTGATACAGACTGGATGAGGCAAGAACATACCGGTAGCATGGCACAGTGGGTAGCCTCTGGAGCCATTAAGATTGGAATTTAGATCTTGGTCCCTCAACTCAGTGGCCCTGTATCTTACCCATCCTGAAGCTTCCAGTTTTCCTTCTGGGAATTGAACAGGAGAGGTTATGGGGAGGATTTTCCCCATTTTGAGTTTCCTTTTCACTTCTTTGCAGCATTTAGTAAAGGACCGCGAAGACTAGGAAAGTCAGCCCGGAACTTCCCGAAGGAATGAAGACTGGAGCTAGACCTTGATAGCGGGCTAGGTCACATGGAGAAGGGAAAAAGGCATGGAAACAAGTCTGTAGAAAGAACATTGAGAACATATGCAGGGAAGAGACTCCATGAAAGCAGTGCATTAAAAAATGTGTGTTAGAAGGGGTAGAGTCTGGAATCTGAAAGATGGGAAAGAAGATTCTTAAAATTGAGGCATGAGATGAGAGTATGAGTGGACATAGGAGCTCAGGCAGTGGCAGAGAAAGGGCAGATGCAAGGAGCATTTTCAAGGAAAAATCATCAGGATTTGACGGGTGAGACCATAGAATGGAAGAAATTTTCAGGGTTTAAGCTAGGTGATTACTGTGTCTATCATGTATTCATTCACTCATTAGAATACTTAAATGGAAAACCTGCTGCTGCAGTGTTCTGTTCTAGGTATTGGGGATTAACCACTAAATAAAACAGAAGCCCCTGCTCTTTTGAAACTTACTTTCTAGTGTTAATTATGTTAAAAAATTTAGTGTCAGCAATTTTAGGATCTTGAGATGTCATCATCTAGCTCATGATTCTTTAATGATCTAAAAGTTAAATGGGAAGTGTCGATGAAAGCACATCCAGTATCTTCATGAACTCAGTATACAGTATTTCCGTGTTTCAGAACTGTAAAGATAAGAATGAAACTGTTAAACTGAAAATACTGAATTTCACAGATCAAAGAAAATGGTACTACTCTAGATGTAGTATTAATAGTTCACCTTATAATTAATAAATTTCAGGAAATATCATGAAGTTTGGAACACCTAGGGAATTGTTGAGTTGTAAAAGGCTCCTTTTGTAGACTTTGGTTGGGTTAAAACTAGGTTCATTTAAAAACCAGGAGGAAGTAGTTAGGTTGAACAAGGCTTTAATACTTGATGGCTTTTGTTCATGTGAGTTTTGTCAGCTTATTTCTGAAGTAGTGCTATGACGTGTTAGTGTTCAAACTGAGTTTTCTTCAATTATTTAAGGTAAAATATTAGTAGATAACTTCTTGACAGAAAATGTTGACATAAGAAATAAAGAGGTTTGAAATTTAGAATACAGTTTTCCATGTTATGTTGAAAGCTTGAATTGGAAGAACATCTGATTAAAATTATGATGCATTTAACTATTCATTTGGTTTAGAAAACTTTCCTGCCTTTCATTTAATTGACCTAGTTGTATTTCATAGCATTTTAATGATAACCACAACTAGTCAGCTGTAACAACAGAATATAAAGATTATATGTAATTCTTTTTTTTTTTTTTTTTGAGATGGAGTCTTGCTCTGTCGCCCGGGCTGGAGTGCAGTGGCACGATCTTGTCTCACTGCAAGCTCTGCCTCCCCAGTTCATGCTGTTCTCCTGCCTCAGCCTCCCCAGTACCTGGGACTATAGGCGCCTGCCACCACACCTGGCTAATTTTTTGTATTTTTAGTAGAGACGGGGTTTCACCATGTTAGCCAGGATGGTCTCGATCTCCTGACCTTGTGATCTGCCCGCCTCGGCCTCCCAAAGTGCTGGAATTACAGGTGTGAGCCACTGTGCCTGGCCAAAGATTATATGTAATTCTTAAGGAAATCAATAAAGGGGTTTGGACCTAATAGGACTCATAAATTTTTTTGCATTTAAAAATATTCTTAAGAAATGATCAGGATTCTGAGCTGCTTTAGATATATTACCTCTCAGGATCTGAATTTCTTTTTCTTAAGGATAATTTTATGTTTTTTCAATTTTCTTCAGGTAAAAGTGCAGTTTTAAAGTGTCTCCTGGATATTCACAAAATTTTTCAGGAAAATGACCCAGCATACATACTGAATGATCTCTACATCTCAGACTACTGTGTGTGGATTCAGAAAGTCAAGTAAGTTTTCATCGAGTTACTTACGAATTTTTAGATGTTCACATTGCTGAAATACCTATTTACCCAGGAGGAAGAAAACGAAATAACCTGAGGAGTAAGTTTTTTTTTTTTTTTTTTGAGACGGAGGTTTGCCCTTGTTGCCCAGGTTGGAGTGCATTGGTGTGATCTCGGCTCACTGCAACCTCCATCTCCCAAGTTCAAGTGATCTTGAGAATCTCCCGAGTAGCTGGGATTACAGGCGTGTGCCAGCACACCTAGCTAATTTTTTATTTTTAGTAGAGACAGGGTTTCACCACGTTGGCCAGGCTGGTCTTGAACTCCTGACCTCAGGTGATCCACCCACCTTGGCCTCCCGAAGTGCTGGGATTACATGTGTGAGCCACTGTGCCTGGCCAGGAATAAGTTTTAATGAGAAGGAAACCCATTGACCTACGAAACACTAAAAAGTAACTGGATTAACATGGGGAGCTTGATGAATTTGCTTAGGGAAGGAGGTACACAGATCGTGAAAAGTTAATTTTATTAGAAAAAATTGGTATTGGTATGTCCTGGAAAACAGGTATTAAAACAGTTGTGATACTGATTGCCTTGCTATTGACTGTCCAGTATGAAATTTCAAGACTGGGTATCTGAACTTGTATCTGTAGTTCACTTACAGTAGAGTGTGAGTGTGTGTAGATGTATGTGCATTCATGTTTGTGTGTGCAAACATTTTAGTATGCAAATTGCATCAAATGAATCCACGTGAGAGCTCTGCATTCATTGGCTAGCCACTGGCTTACCACCACCTGCAGAGCCTAACAGCATGATTCTTGATAACGCATGTATGGAAGGGTCCGAACGCTCACAAATGAGCTCCAGCACTTGGTTTATAAAAGTTTTTAAAAGTGTTTCTCATTGTGTCAATCAAAGAAACATAGTAGATTAACGATTACATTTTAAAATGCAGTGAATTTTTATTCTGTGAAGTTCTGTAATCTGATTCTTATTAGACATGACAAAATTCCATTTCAGTAGCAAGAGGCTATTAATTAAGGACCTATAAATGGGCCAGGCATGTCGGCTCATGCCTGTAATCCCAGCACTTTGGGAGGCCGAGGCAGGAGGATCGCTTGAGTTCAGGAGTTCAAGACCAGCCTGGGCAACATAGTGAGACCCTGTCTGTATTAAAAAAACAAAAAAAACCTATAAAGGGAACTCTTAATTGGAATGACTCCTAGGTGCTATAGAAAATGATAGCTACAATGTCAGTTGTGACTTAAAGGAAGAAAAATCTTGATATTTTTGCTACTGCCATGATTGATAAATAAATGCTTTAGTGTGGATTTTAATGTCTGTTTTGAATGAGCCATTATATGGGATTTATTTTTTTTTTCTCTTCATGGGGGAGCAATTATATTGCAGAATGAAATATGAAAAAACTTGAGGCTATACCTGTTGTACAGAAAATGCTTAGGGGTTGCTCAAGATAATGCCTAATAACATACAGCAGGTGGTGTCAGCATTTGTGTTGGAAATCTAGATTTCACCAGATGGAAAATTGAATGTTTAACCCCTGAGGTCATAATGGCATGTCATCACTTCATTTGATCCTCCTGCTAATTGAGCTTATCAAATACCCTGCTGCCATTTCCTGTTGTTACTTTCATTTTCATAATAAAATTAAACGGGGATAGTCTGTCTGTGTGGGTTTTGGTTTTTCTTTTTTTTCTTTTTTTTTTTTAGGAATGATGATTTTTGTAAACATGTAATGAATATTGAGGTTTGCGCCAGGATCCCATTTCTATGAGTGCCTGTTTCTCTCTTTGTGATATTCTTTATTAGCTAAAGAGAAGTTTGTTTTTCATTAAAGTAGAAAGATATAGGCTGTCAAGTAGATGTAGGGATTATCAGACCTTCCCTGAAATGTGGCTCACGCTTGTAATCCCAGCACTTTGGGAGGCCGAGGTGGGCGGATCACGAGGTCAGGAGATCGAGACCGTGATGAAACCCTGTCTCTACTAAAAATACACAAAATTAGCCGGGCACCTGTAGTCCCAGCTACTCAGAGAGGCTGAGGCAGGAGAATGGCATGAACCCGGGAGGCGGAGCTTGCGGTGAGCCGAGATTGCGCCACTGCACTCCAGCCTGGGCGACAGAGCGAGACTCTGTCTCAAAAAAAAAAAAACAAAGAACTTTTTCTCTTGGTTTTACATTGTGGGAAATGAAGCGAAATTCTTAGGTTCTTTGTAATTGTTGTGCTAATAGTACTTTTTAAAAATGGGATAATGTATTGGGGAGTGAGGTAGGAGAGAGAAACCAGCAGGAACTCTTCAAATTACTTTGCAAAAGTTGTTTTTTCAACTTCACCAATTTGAACATAACTTTCTTTTCCCTAAACAGGCGTGTTGCTTTCAGTTTGTATGTTAAATTTTAACTGTAGCCCGGCTATTTTTTTCTCTCTTTTGAAATAAAACATTTGTTTATCTAATTTTTATAAAAATTTCTAGTTTCATTCTTAATTTTACAAGCACAACATGATTGAGCTTTCTAGTATTTTCTTTACTGTGAACTTCTTAGGTCTAAATAATTCTGCTGCAGTGTAGATCCATGATTTTCGTAAGTAATTTTTTCCTCACTTTTACCTTCTGGTTTATTTCTTCTACATATAGTTTATCAGTGAAATCTAGCACCTTATTTTTATGTTTGAAAAGAGCCGTGTATTTTTCTTAGTTTAGTTTGATGTTTTTGATTATAATAATAAAAACTATGTAAGGTTTTGTTTGAAATACCAGGTAATTGCTAAATTCTGACTAGCACAAAAACAGCATTCCATTTTTACAGTCAGATATATGCTTTGGCAAAAACCTACTGAAACGTAGGTAGCAAAGTCATTCTTACATTGAATTAATGAAGTGATAGCAACATCTATTGTTACTTCTGCTTTTGTACTAAGTTTCCCTATGTTATTTTTCCCTATGATATCTGTGTCTTGTAATGCATATTTGCAAAGCTGAAAAACTGAAGCTCCTGGCCTCTCATTCTGAGTTACAGATTTTACGAATTGTTTTTCTGAAAAGAATGCTCCCTACCACCCTTCACTGTAAGCTTCACTGGAAGTTTTGAGTGTGGTGCTCACTACAGCAAATGTTCTCTGGTTGGCAGCCTTAGAAAGTGATTTGTTTGAGGTTATATGTCTTATAAGAGATAGGTCAGGTCTTCTGGTTCCAGATTTCATATTTTTCAAGATATGCCACTTATGCAACCAGTTGTCTCCACCCATAGCATGTGGAAGAAAAAAGATAAAAGCCCTTTCTTCAGAGAGATTTTCCTATAGGAAAAGGAATGAATGAAACGTCTTTCTCATGGATGTTCCCATAGCACTTGGTTGAGAGATCAATGGGCACCTCTCATGCCTGCCTTATATTGTTGGAATCTAGATGTGTATCTCTTTCCCCTCTAAAATGCTAAGGTCTGTGTGAATAAGCACCTGTCTGGGCCCATCACAGTTTGTGAGCACAATCAGTTTTACTCAAATTGAATGATACCTATTAGACCGGATTAAAGGAACATTTTTCTTTTTTTTTTTTAAATGTAGCACTTTAAAAATATAAATCAATTCTAACTTATTTTTATTGGTATTTCAGCTACATATACAAGTTGCCCGATTCTTTGCTGGTGGGCTACCATCAGTAGCAGTGATAGTTCTGACTCTCTGAAATTTAACATTTCCATGGTATCCAACCCTTTGGCTTCCATGGGCCATACTGGAAGAATTGTCTTGGGCCACACATAAAATACACTAACACTCACGATAGCATGGACCAAAAAAAAGATCCATTCATAATTTTTATGATATCCAACACTACAGATAAGCAAAAAAGTCCTTGCATTCAAATAGTTGGCACCTTTTTATATAAGGTGGGATAGAAAATAATGAACTGCAATACATTCCAGCTCTATTTCTCATTGACCGTATGACCTTAGCAAGTCACTTTGTCACTTAATCTAATTCAACCAGTATTAGTATTTTGATATTTCCTCTATTTGTTTCCCAATGCATTTTTAAACCAGTGGAAGCAATACTGCACATACCATTCTGTAGCCCGTTTTATACTCATGATAATACCCTATAAACCATTTCCCTTTATAACATAATATCCATTACAGAGTTTTTTTTAAGTAACTAATTTATTCCTCATTATAAAAAGAGTACATATATGCTCACTGATAAAATTTCACGTTAAAACTGTATGGTTTTAATACATAGCACATTTTGAAATGACAAGGGATCAAGAACGGTATTCTTTTGTTTTTGCTGCATGTTATAATTTTATTGTTTTTAAATGAAACTAAAATCTAAAATCCTGACTCTCATCAGTACAAATGTGAACCTGTAATTAAGATGTTAAATCACACTTTTTCTCTCTAGTATAGTTTTTTTAAGTAGGTAGTTCTGGGGAAAAAGAAAAAAAGGTTTTGAAATGCTAAACCCTCTTTGCATAAAACTGATTAATGGTTAATTAACTCCAATACTCAGTGCAATTAACTTTTTTTACTGAAATTTTCTGACGTTTTGGACACTAATGTGGGACGTTTGTAGAGGGAAACAGCTGTATCACAAAATAGTTATCTGTCGTTTGATAAATCATGAACCTCAGTTTTCTCAGTTGTAAGTAAACCTAAGTCATTTCAGGACTGAAGTTCTAAAATTTTAGAAAACTTAAGACCTTTTGATTGCTCTAGATTCTTGAGTTGCTTTCTATGTGCATGTGCTTTTGAAGGGGATAGGATTATGCTAAGAACAGGGTAGATAACATACATCTCTTCCTTCTGGCTCTCTGTTGTTCCCGGTTCCTCTGCCAAAATTAGGGAGTGAGAGAGACTCATATGCAGACATGCCACATCAGAATTGCATATAAAAGTGGAGTCATGTATTTTTTTTCAATCAGTAGTTATTGAGCTCTATTATGTGCCAGGTGGTGAGATAGGTGCTGGGAATACTGTGGTGAACAAGAGAGACACGTCGTCGTAAAGTTGGTCTTCCAGTGGGAAATGCAGATGTAATATATTATACCGAATAGCGACTACAGTGGGCAAGTATGGGTGCTGTGGAAGCATCTAAGAGGACACAGGGCTGAAGGAAAAAGCTTCCAGAGGAAGAGTTTAAGCTGAGAGCTAAAAGGTTTGTAAGAATTGGCCAGATGCAGGTGGGGAAGTGGGGAGGAAGAGTATTTCAGACAGTAGACAAAAGAATATGGCCCATTTGAAAGGCTTGAAAACCCAGGATGCGTAGGTTATAGTACAGAAGGGATAGGAAAGAAGTGAGGCTAGAGGTTCGTGTAGAGGCTTGGCCACCTAAAGATGCTTGTCCTTTGTCCTGGGAGAATATGGAGCCTCTGAAGAGTTTTAAGTGATGAACTGCTTGTGTGAGTGAGGGGATGAGACTGACATTCTGGGAAGATCCGTCAGGTGACATTGTGGGGAATGAATTGTGGTGGGGCAGAGCTCAGAGCTTGAGACTTAGAGGCCAGTTAAGAAGCAGGGTAATTCAGGAAAAATAGCCTGAGACAGGTGAGTGAGAATGGGGAAGGAGACTAGTCATCAGATTCGAGAGGCAGATGAGACAGACTTAGTAATTGATTGGACACTGCTGGGAGAGAGAGAAGGGGAGGAGCCAAGATGAGATGCCAGTTTTGACTTGGGCATCTAACTGGGCTGTTGAAGGTGCCTATGCCAAGATTAAATAATAATGAAGAGGGTGTAGTTTGGGAGAGAAGGTGAGGAGTTGAATTTTGGAAATGCTGATTTAATGCCTCTAAGGAATATCAGTAAAGAGGGAGCCAGGAACATTTGGAGCACAGCTGGGACAGATGTATAAAGAAGAGTTTAGACAAGAAGGGAAATGAATTAAGTCACAAAACATAAAAAATGTTCTTGGCTGGGCGCGGTGGCTCACGCTTGTAATCCCAGCACTTTGGGAGGCCGAGGCGGGCGGATCACGAGGTCAGGAGATCGAGACCACGGTGAAACCCCGTCTCTACTAAAAATACAAAAAATTAGCCCGGCGTGGTGGCGGGCGCCTGTAGTCCCAGCTACTCGGAGAGGCTGAGGCAGGAGAATGGCATGAACCCGGGAGGCGGAGCTTGCAGTGAGCGGAGATCGCGCCACCGCACTCCAGCCTGGGTGAAAGAGCGAGACTCCGTCTCGGGAAAAAAAAAAAAAAAAATGTTCTCTGGTTACATGGCACTGTGTTACCTATAAGTATAATAATAATCGGAATGGATGCATTTCAAGCTGGGAAAATAACATCATGCAGATGAGTAGACAAGGAGAACATGTATGCAACATGGTGAACAAATTTTCTTGTTCTAGCTACAGTGTATAGGTAGGACAAGAGTGGATGTGAGGCTTTTTGCATTTGGATCATAGTTTATCCTTGCTGTCTCCCTTTATTGTTGAACAAGAGGGTCTACTGTTAACATTTCGAGGGTCACAATGTTATAGTAATAGGGTCAGATAAGAAATCCTATCTCTCTAGTCTTTATGCCGGAGCCTGCTAGTATTCTTAACTAATTCTTTTTGTTTTTAAAGAGATGGAATTTCGCTATGTGACCTCCAGCTCCACAGCTCAAGTGAGCCTCTTGCCTCTGCCTCTGGAGTAGCTGGGAATACAGGAGCACGGCTTATGACTACTTCTTGTCAATTGGTCCCATAAGAGAAACTCACTCAGACTTTTACAGTAAAATTGGGGAGCTTAATTGGTGACTATAGGTTATCCCCTGGAACTGTACGTTCAGGAGTACAGCTGGATACCAGGAGGTCAGATGATGAGAAAGTGATGCTCTTGCATGTGGTCTTGCATGGTGCTGCCTTCTGCAAGTCACTGCCACTCTTCTCTCTCATTGCACCTGGAGGATGGCCACTCCACAGCTCTGAGTTTACGTGTCTTTACTTTCAGTGGGGATAGATTCCCTTGTTTGTAATTCCAGGGGAGGAAGAATGTGATTGGCTCAGCAAGAGTAAGTGTATTTTCCTGGTCCAGTTGGCTTGGTCACGCTGGGATCAGAAGTAGTGAGTGGTGTTTCTAAGAAAGTGAAGGTGGAGGACATGCAGCCACCTCAAGAAGATACTGCTGTAATTTCACAGTACCATTTTGAGCGATAGCTGGAGGAAAGCCATGATACCTGCCACCCTCCAAGTCACTGATGTTTATAATAAATCTACAGAGTGGAAGGTGATTTTGGGGATCTGTTAAATTCAGGCACGCAGAGCGATAATCAGACACTCTAGGTGGTTTTCCATTGGTATGGGAAGTTACTTCTCTGACAAATGGTGAAATGCTAAGTGTTACATTAGCTGCTAATGATTAGCATGTAGAAATTTCAAGAAACAATTGTGCGTAATTTCAAGCAAGTTAAACCTCCTTGGATTAAAATCATTCTTGGTAAGGTGCTTATTCTGGCATGTCAAGTTGCTCTTTAGTTTTACTGTTTATTTTTAATTAAATCCACAAATTCATCCTGGATGGATTTTTATGTCCATAAGAAAAGATTAGTACAAGGCAGTATCCATTCACTTGGATCCATTCAGCGTGGTTTCATATAGAAAGGATTTACTTAATGGTTCTGTACCTTATCACCAGTCGTTCAGCAGTGCCCACTGGGGACTGTTGCTCTTCATTAGACTTCTCTTACAAGAAATGTGCCAATAAATCACAGGATTACAAATGTTCCTACAGATCTAAGACTAAAATAACCCTTTATAAAGGTATGAATGCTTCCTGTAACCAAGTGTATTGAAAAAACTAAGAAAAGAATCATATATTTAAATGTTACAGGTTTATGGGATATTTTTGTTGTTCTTTTTTTTTTTAAATTTGTAATTTGTATCTTTTTTTTTTTAGGTAAACTTTTTATTTTAGAATAGTTTTAGATTTACAGAAAAATTGCAGAGATAGTACAGAGTTCCCATGTACCCTACCCAGTTTTCTCTGTTAACCTGTTATATTGGAATGATATATTTGTCACAATTAATGAACGAATATTGATATGTTATTATTAACTAAAGTTTATTTAGATTTTTTTAGTTTTTACCTAATGTCCTTTTTCTCTTCCATGAGACCACATTTTGTTTTGCTTTTACTAAAGAACTGGAAATTGAGTAGTGCTCAATTTCTTGGACATTTTGGTTATTCAAGAGCTTAAATGCTATGAAAGATAGGTGAAATATTGTTGAGATATTCAGAAACCTGAGGAGCTTTATACATACAAACATTCTAATCATCATGAATCCAGACTTGGAAAAAATGGGTTTGACGTATTTGAGAATTTTTAGAAATAGAAACATAATTCATTTATCATTTTTACTTACACATGTACCGTGGACATCATGATTATGATATATTGATAAAAATAGAGAAAGTTTAGGTCTGGGCGTGCTGGCTCATGCCTATAATCCCAACGCTTTGGGAGGCTGAGGTGGGAGGATCAGTTGAGGACAGGAATTCGAGACCAGCCTGGGCAACATAATGAGACCGTGTCTCAACAAAACAAAACTTAACTGGGCGTGATGGCATGTGCTTGAACCCAGGAGTTCAAGGCTGTAGTGAGCCAAGATCATGCCACAGCACTCCAGCCTGAGTGACAGAGGGAGACCCCATCTCAAAAAAAAAAAAAAAAAAAGTTTATAAAAATAAATTGGGCAAGGCCTTTATAGTTTCATCTTAATTTTCTTAAGGTGGAGGAGGTTAGAGGAGAAAATGTGGGGATACATATGAACCATTTTCAGAGGTGAATAAGCATGGAAAATACTCTACCTTTATCTAGGGAGTAGTATATATATCAAGCCCATTTTATAGCTGTAGCTGGGTGGCTGTGTTAGATGTCCCTGTTCTTTCTTGTTTTAGTCCCTGATACTTGGCTCTAGACTGCCCAAGTCCTTGGTTTTGGCTTGGTGGAACCATGGCTTTTTACAGAGTAAGCAAATTGCTATTTTCCTTCATCTCCTTGTTCTTGTGTGTTTTTGTACCTCAAAGCTGTTTGGAGGATTCTCTTTGGAGGGAGACCCACAGGATCAAGTGAGTTAGGGTGGTGATTGATTTAGTCAGGTTTTGTAAACCAGTATCCTCTACTTCATGTAGAATTTTCACTGTGCTTGAATTGTCTTAACATCTTATTCAGAGAAAAGGCTTACATTGATTAATGTGGCATATGTGTGGTTATCATACTTAGAAAGTGCTCTGTTTAAGGAGAGCTTTGTCAAGAGCATTCTTTCAATGGAGTCACAAGAAAGCTTTTTAAAAAAGCTGACAACTTCAAGTACAATTTCCTTTTTGTTCTGTCTATTATGATTGAAACCCAATCTTTGTTATAACGTAATTATCTCAGCTGAAGCCAACAGGGAGTTGCCACCTTAATGTAAGGGGTGTGAAGTCCCCTAAATAAATAGAGGATTAATTACATTCCCAGCATGTTGCAAAGGTGATGAGATTGATTGTGATCATTTGACTTGTCCCATTTCCTGCTCTGACTACTTTCTTGAATAAATAGAAGCTGGGAAAATAATAAACAGAGCTATGGAACGTATCGTTGGGCATGGAGTGTTGGAAAAGGACCTTCTTGAGGTATATTTCTGGATTTTAAGTGATTTATATGGCATTTTACAGTTTTTTTCACTGATTATTCTTGTACTGTTTCAATTTAAACAGCTTTCAAAGAAATTGTTTTTGCTTCAGAAAACAGATATTAGCAGAGTGTTGAGAGAAATTGACAAATTCTATTTTAATGGTTGGATATAAGCAAATTTCTGATCCAATTTTAGATGTTTTCATTTAGTGTGGCATTATGGAAGGTTTAAACTAAAGGAAATATTAGCTGTTATATGTTTCTATTGTCCTTTTCACGTAAGAGCTTCATACTTCTGTTAAACTTAAAGTGATAAATTAGGACTTTCATGAAGTGGATCATGTTTTCTGTTTTGTGTTTGTCTTACTGTCTTTTCCTGGAGAGTTTTATAATATCCTGAAACTGTGATTTAGAGTATTTATTCTCTAAATTATTCTATTGCCGTGGCTTCCTATGGAGGTCCACTTTTTCCAGGGAGTACATAAAACAATCTTTTCGGGGTATAGGAAAACCGTAATAGATCTTCTACCTATAATTATTTTTTGAGAATGAAATTAAGCTTCATAAATATTTCATACATGGATTAATGGCAAAAATTATTTTTAGTGGCTACTTACCATACCTTTTTTTTTTTAGTGATGTGATATTTGATTAGAAGCTTAAAAGGCCACTGCTTCATGGAACAGCCATTTCTATTTTCAAAGAGAGTCTTACACCTTTTGTCTCAAAGCCTAAGTTATGGCAGGGCCGGGATTGCCTCTGCCAGGAAATTAGTGTTGGGGTTCGGGGACTCTCGTCAGTCTCTGCCAATTAAGGACTCCTAATGATATGGTCTCTTCTTTCTGCTCTGTAATTTTATATAAATAATAAAATGGTGCACCAAAACAATGAGAAAAACTGCATTTGTAGTGTCAAACTAACTACCTGACTTAAATGCTAAGTTCATACTTGGGAAAACTCAAACAAGCACTGATGAATTATCTAATTATTATGTTTATTTCATTTCATGTAGGGTATAAGGGCTTTCTTTTTTCTGAAATGCGAGCCCTTCTTGAAAATCTCACCTGAGGCTGTGCATGGTGTCTCACGCCTATAATCCCAGCACTTTGGGAGAACAAGGTGAGCGGATCACCTGGGGTTGGGAGTTCAAGACCAGCCTGGCCAACATGGCGAAACTCCATCTCTACTTAAGAATACAAAAATTAGCCAGGCACGGTGGCCCGTGCCTGTAATCCCAGCTACTTGGGAGGCTGAGGCACGAGAATGACTTGAACCTGGGAGGTAGAGGTTGCAGTGAGCCGAGATTGCGTCACTGCACTCTAGCCAGGGGACAGAGTGAGACTGTCTCAAAAAAAAAAAAAAAGAAAAGAAAAAAAAAAGAAAAGAAAATTGCCTTGAGTGCAGACCACCATACTTTTTACTTTATTTACTTCCGTATTCTGCCTCTACTAAAAATACAAAATTAGCCGGGTGTGGTGGGCACCTGTAATCCCAGTTACTCGGAAGGCTGAGGCAGGAGAATCGCTTGTTCTCTGAGTTGTATAGCACATCAAGTGATGGAATGCACCTCTGATATCATGGCATGTTTGTCTTTTGTTTAGTTTGCCTGACTTTAGTCTTGTAATGGATGAGATATCACTTTACATCCCAGATTTGTAATTATGTGGTATACTTGAAATGACAGAGTGAAAGGTGAAAAGTGATGTCTCTTCTGATGATCATCTCTTCTCCTGACTCTTGCCACTTTCAGTGTGTATGTATCCTATAAACCCAGAGCACTTACACCCCCAAAGTTGTTCTTTGTGGATGTCACTTTTGACACCTTAAGAACCCAGAGACACTTTCTTTTAGCAAAGAATAAAACACCTTCTCGCATATGGTATTAAGTAGCTTTGTGCCATTCCAAATAAGCTTGCCAGCCAATTTAGATTTTATTTCTAGCCTTAGAATATCCTAATGCTTCAGAAAAATAAGGGTTTAGTTCTTACTAGAAGAAACTGACTTCACTTTCAACTTGATATTTAAAATTACAGTTGTCAGCATTTGTCCTATCTGCTTGTTTTAAGGGACAAAACAGTTAAAAGGACTTCACTTAATGCTGTATAAGTTAGTGATCTGAATAAAACTATGGCAAAGGATCTCCATTCTATATTAAATACTGGATTAATCATACAGGTCAAGCTTTCACAATTCTGGTTGTGAAGCCTGTGTTCTGAATGTGGCAGCACTACATACCCTTATGTTTCAGAAGCTTTATTGTGATCCATGGTTTCAGATGCATATTTCAAATCCAGAAATTTTACCTGGTAAGTAAGGCATATCATACCTTTTTTAAAAAATTAAATATTTTTTAAATAGTAGAGGCAGGGTCTTGCTGTGTTGCTCAGGCTGGTCTCGAACTCCTGGCCTCGAGCAGTCCTCCTGCCTTGGCCTCACAAAAGTGCTAGGATTACAGGCATGAGCCACCTCGCCTGGCCTTGTACCTTTTTATCAGAAAGATCCAACCTTGCTCCAGGTTTGTGTGAAAACAGTTTTGCTTTTGTTTTTAAACCAGAGCCACATAGATCTTTCCATCTTCTGTATAGGTCAGTGTTACTTGTTTCTGTTAATCATACTATTTTAAAGTCCCCTGCCATTTTAAAGTGGGCTCTCCTCTTGAGGCTTGGGCATGAGAGTTAAGCCAGGTAACTGACTTCGTTTTCTATCTTTTGGAGTCTTGTTATCCTATGTGGTAGAAATGGTGGTTCTTTAATTGTGTCTGCTTTAGACTTGAGTATCTGTTCATCAGTCCATTCATTCAACAAATAGTTTATGAGTTCCTACTGTGTGCAGGGTTCTCTGCCAGGGGCCTGCCAATGGTAAACAAAAACTTGACTTGGCTTCTGCCCTTCTAGAATGTGTGGTCTAATGGGGAGAGAAGTGTTAATCAAATACTTGCATACATAAAAAGTAAAATTAAAACCTTGGAAAGTGGTGCAAAAGAAAAGATTCATACTGCCACGAGAGATGGCTGACCTTGCCTGGTGAGGGGATTAGGAGGAGAAGGAGGATCCCCTGGGAAAATGTTTGGTTTGAGTACTGAAGTACAAGTAGGAGTTAACCTAAGAAAGGTGGTGGACTTCAGGAATATATAGTAGACCCATCATGTGCAAAGGCTCTGTGGCAGGAGGAGGGAATTTTATATATTTTCAAGAAATTGTAAGAAGGTCAAGGTGGCTGGAACCTAGAGAAAGGGGATATGTGTGGGGGGAGGGGTCAAGAAAAGGTTGATGATTTAGTCAGATCCCAGACAGTATAGTGCCTTTTAAGTAATGTTAAGAATTTTTATCCTTATTCTAAGAGTAGCGAGAAGCCAGCGAAGGATTTTCGGCATGTGATGGGAGATCACCAGTGTAGTGTAAAGAGCTTTTTAGGCCAGTTTCAAGACTATTAATAGTGTCCTTATGAGGCGTGATTGTAGCCTGACTAGGGAATTAGGATTTTTAGGAACTCAAATGGATTTAGAGAATGAGGAAGAAGGCAACATGGAGGATGATGCCTGGATTTGTAGCCTGCACAGCTGAATGAATGATAAAACCTAATTTTGGAAAAGGAATCTCAGGATTTTGGCTTTTGTTAGAGGAATTCTTCTCTATACAGAACTTAAACTCTTTTGTGGTGATCTGTACTTTAATCATAATTCTGGATAATGGCCAGTTTTCTTTATTTGCCTCTGTTATTGTTGCCTTTATTATTTAATGAACTCCTGGGCTGAGTTGTCTATGGAGGTTTGCCTTTTGTATGTGTTTTTCGAATGTTTGTAGAGTTTAGTTATTTTCTTAAAATGTTTTCTTATGAAATATAAAATACAATAATATTTGAAGTGTACAAATTATGCAAATTAAGTGTATACAATTATGCAAATTAAAGAATAATAATGAACTGAATATTCATGTAACTACCACTGATTTCTTTTTTTTCTTTTCTTTTTTTTTTTTTTTTTTTAAAGAGACAGGGTCTCTGTCACCCAGGCTGGCGTGCAGTGATGTGATCATAGGTCACTGGAGCCACAAACTCCTGAGCTCAAGTGACCCTGCCATCTCATCCTCCTGAGTAGTTAGGACTACAGGCACGCCCAGCTAATTTTTTATTTTTTGTAGAGATAGGGTCTTGCTTTGTTACCCCAGGCTGGTTGAACTCCTGGGCTGAAGTGATCCTCCCATTTCAACCTCTCAAAGTGCTCAAAGTGGATCGATTATAGGCGTGAGCCACCACGCCTGGCCTCCAATCTTAAGAAATAGAATATCACCAATTTCCTAGAGATTCCCTATGGGACCAATCCCAATTATCTATCTTTCCCACCTTAACTTGTGGTAACCACAACTCTAAATTTTATGTCAATCATTACTTTACTTTTCCATATAGTTTTACCATTCGTGCATATATCTCAAGTTTAGTTTTTAGCTTTGCTTGCTTTTGGACTTTATGTAATAGAATCATACTATATGTATGGTTCTTCTATTACTTGTTTCTTGTGATTTTAAAAAGATTTATCCATGATGATGCATAGAGTTGTAGGTGGTTCTTTTCTATCCTGCAGTGTACTATCCCATTGCCTGAATATAGTGCTGTTTGTTTGTCTGTTACTCTGTGGAACCACTAATAAATGGTTTCCAGTTTGGGCTATTAGGAAAATGCTGCTGCAGATATCACTGTACATGTTTCATGGTGTACTTGTGCAACTTTTTGGTTAAGCCCTATACCTAGGAATGGAATTTCTGGGATTAGGGACAGTGATATGTTAGCCTTTAATGGGCAGCGTCAAACTGTTTTCCAAAGTGGTCATACCAATTTATTTCAATTTATACTTTAACCAGCAATGTATAAGAATTTTCCTGATTCCACCTTCATGCCAGCACTTATATGGTTCAAATTTTAAGATTTGACAATCTGAAGGGGTATGAAATAGTTTCTGTTATAATTTTAATTTGCATTTTCTTAATTGCTAGTGAAGCTGAGCATCTTTTCATGTGTTTATGAGCCGTTGGTGTTTCCTCTACTATGAAATGTCTGTCTATTGTATCCCCTGTTTTTCAATAGGACTTCCTTTCTTTTTGATTTATAGGATTCTTCCAGTATTCTGGATACTAGTCCTTTATTGGTTAAATATGTTGCAAATATTTTCTTCCAGTTTATAGTTTATGTTTCAGTCTCCTTGTAGTGTTTTCATAAACAGAAGTTTTTAATCTCAATGCTGTAGAATTTCTCAATGTGTTCCTTTATGAGTGTGCTTTTGGATCTCGTTTAAGAAAGTTTTTATGATTTGGATATTATAAAGGTATTCTCCTATAGTATCTTCTAAAATTTTTATTCTTTTGCATTTTGCATTTAAGTCCTTAGTCCACCTGGAATAGATTTTTTGTATGTTATGCAACAGGGGATCCAGTTTCTTTTTTCCCATATGGATAACCAAATCCTGGCTTCCTTTATTAAATAGTCTATCCTTTCCTCATACATCCTGCAGTGCTCACTCTCATAAATCAAGTTAACATGTATGTGTGGATCTATTTCTAGGTTGTCTGTTCAGCCCCACTGATTTACTTGTCTATCATGTGAGAGTGCCATACTTTCTTAATTACTGTAGCTTTATATCTTAGAATCAGCTTGTCAAGTTCCATGAAAAACATTTTGATTGGAATTGCTTTGAATCTGTTAATCAGTTTGGAGAGACTAAAACATTTTGTGTCTCTTTCCAATAATATGGTATGACTCTCTATTTAAGTTTTCTTTAATGTCTTTCAATAAAATTTTATAATTTTTTTCCATTAAAGGCTTACTCATTTTTTTATTCGATTTATTGCTTGATATAAATACTTTATTAAAAAAATTACTTACAAACTGCCTGTTTAAAGTACAGTCATGCATTGCTTAATGATAGGGATACGTTCTGAGAAGGTATCATTAGGCAGTTTTATTGTGTGAACGTCATAGATTGCACTTACACAAACCTAGATGGCATAGCCTACTACACACCTAGGCTCTATGGTGTAGCCTATTGCTCTTAGGCTACAAACCTGTACAGCATGTGACCATCCTGAATACTGTAGACAGTTGTAACACAGTGGTATTTGTATATCTCAACATATCTAAATATGGAAAAGGTACAGTAAAATCAGGGTATTGTACTCTTATGGGACCACCCTGTGTAGTTCATCATTCACCACAACGTTGTTAAGTGGCACATTAATGGATGTAGAAATGTAATTCACTTTTTAAAATTGATTTCTATCCAGCTACCTTGCCAGACTCTACTATTAACACTTATGTATAATTTCTGTCCAGTTTTCTATATAGGCAGTAGTAATGCAAGTAATGACAGTTTGGTTTCTTCCTTTTCAGTCTTTATATTCTTCATTTCTTTTTCTTTTCGTTTTATTGCACTGGCCTAGGCCCTTCAGTACAATCCCGAATAGATATGGTGGTAATGTATTTATCTTGTTCTTTATCTTTAAGAAAATGCTTTCAACATTTTATCATTAAATATGATATTTGCTTTTGTAGATAGCCTTTATCAAGTTAGGAAAGATTCATGTTATTCTTATTTTGCATAGAGTTTTTTATTCTAAATAGTTTTGAATTTTATTGTATTTTTTCCTCATCCTTGGGATGATCTTAAAAATTTTCTCCTTTAATTTGTTAATGTAATGAATGGCATGTGTAAAATTTCAAACAAATTTGGCCTTGCATTCCTGGGATAAACCTATCTTGATTATGATGTATTATTTAAACATGATGCTGGATTTGGCTTGCAAACTCTGTGGGTGCCTACAATCAGGAAGAGGGTATGTATGGGAGGAGGAGAGATTGGCCTATAATTTCCCATTGTTGTACTGTCCTTTCCTGATAAAATGACTTAGCATTGCCTTTTCTGTTCTCTGAAACAGTGCATGTAATATTGAAATGATACATTCCTTGAACCTGCAGTAGCATTCACCAAAAAAAAAAAAGAAAAAAAGCCATTGTGGCTTTCTTTCTTTATGGGAAAACTCTTAACTATTTACTCAGATTTTCAAATTGTTATAGAACTATTTTGGTTCTTTATTTCTCTGAGTCAGTTTTGATAGGTTTTATTTTTCTAAAACTTTGTCCATTTCTAAATTTTCAAACTTTCTGGCATAGAGTTGTTTTTATTTGCTCTTACCTGTTTTCTCCACAGCATCTGTAATTGTTGTCTTTTACATTACTGATAATCGTGCTGTCTCTTTGTTTTTTTGTTTTTAAATTATTTTTGTAAGAGGGTATATTTGATTAGCTAATTTTTAAAAAATTATTTTATTTTATTTTTTATTTTTGGAGATGGAGTCTCATTCTGGTGCCCAGGCTGGAGTACAGTGGCATGATCTCTGCTCACGGCAACCTCTGCCTGCCGAATTCAAGCGATATTCCTGTCTCACCCTCCCAAGTAGCTGGGATTACAGGTGCCCGCCACCACGCCCAGCTAATTTTTCTATTTTTAGTAGAGATGGGGTTTCACCATGTTGGTCATGCTGGTCTTGAACCCCTTACTTCAGGTGATCCACCTGCCTCAGCCTCCCAAAGTGCTGGGATTACAGGCATGAGCCACTGTGCCCAGCCCATTTCACGCTCTTGATCCTCTCTATGTTTGTCTTCTATTTCATTACTTTTGCTTTTATCTGTATCATTTTATTTCATTTGCATTTTGGAAGTTTGTTAGATTCTGCACGTAGATGTTAGTAACTTGCTAACATTGACTCTTCATTTAAAACTAAATTTTCAACTATCTGCTTTATATTCTCACAGATTTGGAAATTTACTGAATTTTCATTACTTTTTCATTCCACATCTTTTCTGATTTTACTCATGAAATTTTGGAAATATTTTTCTCCTTTCCAAGCATATGGATTTTTATAGAAAAGTTTTTGTTGTTGATTTCTAACTTAATTGCATTCTGCCAGATAATTATATCATTTTGAAGTTTGTTGAGATTAATTTTATGTCTAGAATGGTCTCAGTTTTCATACACTTTTGGTTTTATTCTTAAAAGTAGTGTTGATTTTCGAATTGTTAGCTGCCGTGTTGCATGTGTGTCCATTGGATGAAACTTGTTGGTTGGGCTGTTTGTTTTTTGTATCTTTACTGGTATGTTTTATCTGTTTAATCTATCCGTTTTGAATTGAAAGAAGATGTGTGAAAATCTCCTATGTTGTCAGTCTTGTCAGTTTCTTCCTGTAGACCTGTCAGTTTTTACTTTATATTTTGAGGCATGTTATTTGGTGTTATTAGTTAGTTTATAATTGTTATATCTTCTTGGTAGGTTAAAATGTATCACTAATAATGCTTTTTGCCTTACCATCTATTTTGTCTGATACTAACATGGCTATCCCAGCTTTCTTTTGATTAGTATTGGCCTGGAATATCTTCTTGTCCTCGGAGGATTTAATTTTTGTGAACATCTCTTCAATAAACCTTTGATGACTGGCTTCCAGTAAATTCAAACCTAACTACAAAAATCTTACATTTTGTATGTGTGAGAAATAAGCTCTGAACATACGATGTAAAGCTGTGATGAATCAGTAATTTGGGAACCAGTTGTGACTTTAGATGTTTTTGGGTTTTTGGTCTTGTCGTTATGCAGATTGACATGTTTGGGTTCTCTAAGTCATGTGTTTCTGTCTTTGATTCCCTACTCCACACTGACTCAGTCAGCAGATCCTTTTAATTCTTCCTATACAGTCCCTTTCATATAAATCCCTCTTTTTGGTCTCACCACCTTTCTTTGAATTCAGGCCTTTATTTCCTCTTCTTTTGCCACAGTGTCCTCCCTGTCATCCTTGCCACCACAGTCTCACTCCCTATCTTGTTTCTTTCCTGTAGTAATGCCAGTCTGACAGTTCTGAAATGCCATTTTGGATATGGCTGTCTTCCTGGAAGTTCTTTTTTTTCTTTTTTTTTTTTTTTAAGCTGTCTTTATGAGGTCTTTCTGAACGCTCTGATAACTCCGATTTTGGTGATGGGGATTTCACTCGTCTACCACTGCTACTGTGAGATAGGCTGAGGGATGTACTGTGTCATCTTTTCCTTTCCTTCCTTGTTGGAGTATACTCATTTTTTTCCTTCTTGTCTTTGGAACTAGATTCCAATTTTTCTTTATCTTTCTTGTCCCTTTCTCTTGTCTCTTTCTCATTCTCCTTCTAACTCTTTCTCTCGTTGAAGATGTTTATCTCTGTAGTGTTATACTTGCTCCTGAAAACTCTGGACTGGTTTTTTAGGTCTTTTTCCAAAATTCCAACTCATCCTGAAACTTCATGACTTTGAGCTCAATTTCATGAAGTTGGGCTTGTTTTCCCTCACTCATTTCCGAGTACTTAGAGAACTTGGACTCAGTCATTTCTTCTTTGATTGGATTAGAGTACAGATGATGTTCTTCAGATCTGGAACTTTGAGTATCTTCTTCATCTTCATTTTCTTCTTGATTTTGATTTTGTTTTTCTTCCGATTCTTCATGCTGGTCAAATAACTCCCATTTAGAAGTTGTAACAGCCTGGTGCTTCCAATTCAGATTTGTCCACAGCTTCCCATTTTGATGGGGCAACTTTAAATATAGGCTCATTCTTCTTTGAGTTTTCAGTTGCATCCAAAGGCACTCCATCAAGATCATCATCAGGACTTTTTATAGGGATTCCATCAAGATCATCCACGGGAGTAGCATCAATAGGAATTCCATCTGCATCTTCCAGAGGTGCACCATCAAGCTCTTCCTCGATGGAAGCACCATCAAGATTGTCTAGTACATCTTCTGTTTCCTTTTCTACAATAATATATACAAGTCCTAAGAAAATATTTTTTAGTTTAATCAAAAATGGTTCTGGATAAATTGCCCAATCTTCCCGTGCTCTAAAGCTTAGGTTGTGTCTGACTTGTCATATCACTGTCTGAGGGTCCACATGCATCCATATGTGCATTTGAAGATCCAGATGAATGAACATCTGACAATCTCGTCTTTGAACTGGTCTCATCAGAAGTTCTTGATGGTTTGCCTGCAGGACAAAAGCCTAAATGCCTGGGCTGAGTTGGATTTCACACCATCTGCATCTTTCTCCTCATCTTCTAAGCTTAATCCCTCATTCTTGCTGATCAGGCACCCTCCCTCTCCTGCCAAGTAGATGAACTCACTATTTCCCAAATTTGCCATAAACTGCAGCTTTTTTTTTTTTTTTTTTTTGCTTTGGCACAGTCCATTTTCTCTACCATAGTTGTTACATTTTGCTTTAAGCTTTCTCTAATGAACCCAACTAAATCATCTCTGCATTGTAAAACTTGAAGTTAACACTGACATCACTCCTCTTGATGATGACTATCTGTAATGCAGCCAGTCGTAGAACTGAAAAGTCTTGCAAACTCTTCTCTTTTGTAAGCCTTTATTTTGTGGATTAATTCACCCCTGCACTGTCGCTGCTGTGTGATTGCTTATCTTGGCATGGCTGACTCTGATACCCTCAAATTCACTTATAAATGAGAACCCTCCTACTCTGAAGCAGGATAGAGGGCTTAAAAGTTGTCCTTTAAATCTGATTGAAATCTGCTTTCTTCACATTAATTTCAATTCTGGGCCCATATAGAGTAAGTTCTCTTTTCAAATGTCTGCCTTCAGCTATCTGGAGATTACTACTGTATCCCTTCTCAGTCTTCCAGATCAACCTCTTCTGCCTTAAATTTTTCTTATAGGTCCAAATTTCCAACTCTTTGTTCATCTTGGTCTCTTTTTGGGCAGACTACTTTGTCAGTGTCCCTCAAACCCCTCCCTTTATTTATTATTTTGGTCCAGACCCTTTTAAAGTATCCTCCAGTTTAAATATAATACTTCAGGTTTGACCAGAGAGAAGCAATTTCTTTTGGTTTTTGTGAATATTACTTTGTCAGTCATCTACTTACCACTGGAAACCTTAACTCACTATATTCTTAGTTTATGACTAGCTGAAACTCTTCATATTCGTCTTTAAGTATAATTCCTCTTCTTTGCTAGCTAGTTCACAGTCTTTGCATTTGTCCCTGTTTAGTTTCACCTTGTTAGATTTGGCATATCCCATCCACCTGTTACAAACTTTTTGGGACTGGAATCTGTCACCTAGGTTATTTCCTGATCTTTGTCACCTTTGTAACACTGTTTATAAACTTGACTCCTGAAATCTAATGAGCAGTCATTTTTTGGAGCAAGCACAAGGTTAGGCGCTGTGGAACTAAAGAAGAATTAGATACGGCTTCTGGCCTTAAGGAATTAGAATGAGCATTCTCTGTTTTCACCTAAGACAGTGAGTAGAATGTTGAATGAGGAAGGCTGACGTCAGAACTTTGTACTCTTCCACTAGATACCTTCCTTCAGGTTGAAATCAGTCTGACCTCTAAGGTCAAATGTCAGTCTAGACAACTGTATAATCATACACCCATACTCTGTATTTTGCCCGTAAAGAGACCACAGGAGATTGTCATATGTTTTGTTAAAATCCAGACACAATCTTTGCACAGGGTTCCCAGGTGCGGGCTAGTTCAAGGGATGGCATCAGTTTGTGAATCCATAGTAACTTCTGGGGATCACCTACTTCATCTCTTATCTGCGTATATGCAGTTCGCATATTTTGAGTTCATGGTCTATGGTTTCATCACTTTCCTCCTTCTTTTCAAAAGTTAAGGAAGACACATTTGCCTCTTTCCTGTCTTCTATGTGGATATTCAAGGCTAGATATATTTTCCTGATTCCCTCTTCAGTTATTCTGTGATCAGCAGAACACCTTTGTCATTAGTATTAATCTATATCACAGTTTTTGCCTTCTGTAATACTAGATATGATCTTGTACTTTCTGGGCATTTTTCTTCTTTCCTTATCATTCTTAGTTTATTGAACAAACTGACAGCCCTTAGTGAAACTGGCAAAAGCAAACTCCTTCCTGGAACTTCTGAGATGTAGTCTGGCTCAAACCAGGCCCTGATCATTCTGTCATCTTAAGCCATCGTCCACAAAGCCAAATCCTGTTTCTCATTTGGGAAGGTTGAGGTCAGAAAGCTGTCCCCTACTATTAGAAATGTAGCGAGGCCATAGAGTATTATGGTTAAGAGCATGGGCTCTGGAGCCAGCTGGCAGCTTCAGATCTCTGCTCTGTCTGTATGGCCTTGGACAAGCCATTTAAACTCTCTGTGCTTCTGCTATCCATAAAATGGGGGAGAATTAGGAAAATTAGATGAGCTAACACATGCAATTTGTTTAGAACATGTTAACACAGAGTAAGTGGTCAATACCATTTGCTAAGAACAAAGCTCCATTGATGCAATGCTTGTTTAACAATAGCATTGGCTGAATCAGGCAATCAGTCCATAACAATAATAGCCAGCATTTATCAAGGGCTTACTGCATACCAGGCATTGTGCTAAGTGCTTTATAGAGATTATCTCTCTTGATGATCTCATAAGCCCCATATGAATTTGGGTTATGTCCTCATTTTGTTATCACCCCAGGTTACAATTAGGGAAACTGAGGCTCAGAGAGATTAAGTTAACCCAGAGCTGCGTGACTTCAGAGCCTGAGCTCTTAACCTCCTTGCTGTGGTCAGTCAGTTGTTTGCTGACTTCAGAACACATGACCCCCCGATAAACACAGGGCATTTTCTTGGTGAAGTAGCCCATGTGGTCTCTGTTATGGAGCATTTAGTCTGGTTGTAGAGACAAGACAAGATTTGCGGAGGGCAGAATTAGAGGACTGCTGAGCAAACCCTGGCCCCGTTGCAAGAGACATAGTGATTCAAAGAAGGGGAGGCCAGGCTGGTCTGCAAGACTTAGTGGAGTAGAAGTCTTGAACAGGGAACTAAAGATGGGTGGGATCTGACCAGGCACAGAAAGAAGTGGGGAAGATGTGCTAGGCAGGGATGCAACTTGAGGCAAATCCCAAAGTAAAAATAATTGTTCTGGGTCTGGAAGCAGTGATAAACCAGTCGCATTAGTGTAGCAGGTATGTATTGAGATATATAGACTATGTTAGGGAATTGGGGAGATGGAACTAAGTTTGCGGATGTAGAAGTTGCAAGCTAGTGACCCTTGGGTCACTTTTGGCTCTCAGTGAGTTTTTAAAGACTTTAAATTGGTTGTCAACACGTAAAAATTGGAAGATTTTGTGTAAAAGTCTGGATTTACAGCTGCTCTTGAAATAACGGAAGTTCTGGCAGTTGCTGGGCCCACATCCCCACATGGTAACAATTGGCTAGAGCTGGGGCCAGCTGTCTCCATTATGTGGGACAAGTGCTCTCCATTCTGCCACAGACCCCACCTGCCTGCTAGACTCCATCTGTTTGGCTTCTAGGGGCAGCAGTTTGTGGCCTTGGCCTAACATATAAGGGCTCTGCTACTGGATCAAAGGACCTGCACTTTTTTCCTGCCAAACCGAAGGTCCCATGCAGGCAGGAGCCATGTTTTTCTTGTGCACTGCTGTATAGCTGGGTCCTAGCAAAATGCCCAGCAAATACTGGGCACTCAATAAATGTGGCACCTGGATGGCAGCAGTGACCGTATTATAGTGGAATCAATTTTGGAAGCTGCAGCGGGGTTCTAGAATGCTTAGGGGAAAACATACTGGGGGCACACATCATTTGACCTGCTGGCTCATGTTGAACCCTGTTGTAAAGGCACACTGTGGATGACCATTAAGCAGCAAATAGGCTGCTTATAAAGCAGAGAACAATCTGTGTTTGTGTCGAGGAAAAAACTGCTGGCCATGCAGCGCTCTGTTTCCAACTCCTCTCACTGATATGGATAGCAGCCCTGTTGTTGTTTTCTTCTTTGGACACGTACTAAACAATAGGAATAGAAAATGCATAAGTAAGGCTTATGGCACATACTTATTTGCCTCACTCAGCAGGACAACAGCATGGCAAAGATCATAGCCACGGCTCTGGGCTTTGTGTGTTTTCGCAAAAACCTGTAAAACCGAGTTGCTTTCGACTAGGGATATGATCTTTCTTCCTAGATGCTGATGGCAGCTCTTCTCCACGGTTTAGCCTGTGTTCTTGTTTTGTTTATTTATTTATTTCCCTTTCTTTTGCACTTGGTATTCCTCCAGGCTCCATCTGAATGTGCCTTGCCATCGGGAGCACTAGGAAAGAAGAAAGTCAAACTGCCTCTCCCTCAGGCTCAGGCTTTGGAAAATCAAAGCCGAGCAGAGGCAGCTCTTCTCTGCCTGCAGCAGGGTCAGCGATTTGTGTAATGTTTTCCCTGTCGGCTTATCTCTGCTGATTTCTTCTGTTTTTGAGCAAGGGAATGAAGAGTTGTATCATTGCTGCTGCCTTTTTAAGCAGGTGGGATCTGCAGCTGTGATCACAGCCAAGCTCTGTGCTCCCTGCTGACAGCATTCCCTGCTTTTTTGTAAACTGCTCCTTCTAGGGCTGGATTTGTCTCAGTGGAATGAGGTGGCTCCAAGAAAAAAAAAACCACCCAGACTCCCTGACAAGGAATGAAAGGAGCAAAGCACTTATATTTCCCGCCCCACGCAGGAAGCATTTTGATAGCATCGTTTGAATCAAACCTTAATTAGGCTTTTGCATCCAGTTCTTGTAGGAACATGAAATGCTAGGCAGTCAACAGGTTTGGTTCTGGCAACCACCTAACCATGGAGGATTAAGTTGTACTGTGTATTCCTATATTTAGTAAAATAGTATCTCAGAGACCCTTTTTCATTCTTATTTTTAGTAGTCAGTAATTTTTGTAGATAGTAATTTGGGTCTGATTGGGACATGTTGGCAAGTCTTCAGTTCTAATTATAGAAGAGTTTTTGCCAGTAAGTCTTGAGGACAGAGTGAACGTAGGATTTTAAAAAGATATCCAGCAAATTACTTGAGTCCTAATTGTTGAGGGTCGTGATCACTATCATAGAATATGTAAGAGATTAATTGTAGCTCCCTACCTGGTAAAACTATTCTAGGAGACTTAATTTGCATAAATGTTTTGTCAAGGACTGGCCCCAATGACATAGGACAGATTCTCCAGTGGTTCTGTTGGCAAATGTCATCGTCCAGCCTCTTGTTCAACTTGTATGTCGGTAATCAACTCTTTAGTTACCCAGATGGTGTCCCCTGCTTCAGAGCGTGAGCCAGCACAGCATAGTGCATAGTGGGTCTGCACGTGAGGAGCTCTGGCTAATCAGGGATGAACCCTTTGGCAAGGGGCAAGTGTTTGCTTCCGAACATTGGGGGAATATGGAGAATTGAACCTGCTTATGTTTCTGATGAAAGGATTGGATGGGGTCGTACATATGCAAGCAATTTAGAAGCCCTCAAGTATGATGCCATGTGGAGGATTCGTGCTTGGGTTTGTGGCTAGCCCCGTGGTATACCTATGCCGCTAAAGTCTCTGGGCTTCGTCTTTGTCAAACAAATTGGGCTTTAGATTAGATCTGTGTGGTCTGATTTGGTATTCATTGCCACATGTGGCTATTTTCATTTAAATTAGTTCAAATTAAATACAATTTAAGGTATAGTTCTTCAGTCACGCTGACATTCTGAATGCCCGACAGCCACACGGGGTTAGTGGCCACCATATTAGACAGCACGTTTCCATCATCATTTGAAGCTCGCTGGACAACCTGGACTCAGTTATCTAGCAGGTTTCCTCCAGCTGGGGATTGATTAGACTTAAATAAAATGGCTCATAAAGTCCTTAAAAGAGGCCTGTGCTTTCAGTTCCCCCCTCCCTTCACAGGCAGACCTGCACCAGGGGCTTGGATGTGCTGAAATCTTTCCTCCTTGTTTGCCTGGTGTCTGAGGCATGAACCCTTCCTGTGATACCTTCTGCAGTGAATTTCTTAGAAGAGGTAAGTTGTAGAATGACACATTCCTGAGCCCTCAGATAGTTTTATCTTGTTTACATAAAATTGTGACTTGGACAGAATTTTCGTTCTCTTTTATTAAACCTCTAGGTCTTCCTTTTCAAGAACAAGATGACCTGTGGTCATTTTCTGTGTACATGGGACAGCTTAGGCTCAGGGTCGGGCTCAGGCCGCAGTGGTGTAGTATGAACTTGGGCAGCAGATGAGGCTTTGGAGATGCAGGTTGGCCCACAGAGGTGGATGGATGTTACAAGAACTATGGTTTAGAGATGGATACGTGATCTGGAGACTAGCAATAGCTATGTCAGAATCGACATCCAGCTGGCTTTTAGAACTGGGAGCAGGGGATCGTTGTGAGTGTCTTACACTAAGCTTGATAAACTGGAGGTTCAAGCTGAGAAGACGTGGAAGAGCTGAAAACAGGAATAAGCTAGGTCCCACAGTTTAGGCTGTTCAGTGATGTATAGGGTCCCCAAGGTCACCTTTCAGTGAGGCCTTCCCTAAATACTCATAAAAAATTGAAAACCCCCTGACCCGAGTGCTCCCTGGCTACCTTTTGAGTTCTGTTTTGTATTTTCATGGCACTTATATAATCTAGCACACTATATTTTACTTACTTTTATTATCTATTATTATTTTAGTATTTATTATCTTTTCTTACACAAGAATATAAGCTCCATGAGCACAGGAATTGGTCTGTTTTGTTCAGGGCTTGAACACATAGTACTTTCAAGTATTTATTTGGCCAGGCACGGTGGCTCATGCCTGTAATCCTAGAACTTTGGGAGGCCAAGGCAGGCAGATCACCTGAGGTCAAGAGTTCGAGACCAACCTGGCCAACATGGCGAAACCCCGTCTCTACTAAAATACAAAAATTAGCTGGGTGTAGTGGCACATACCTGTAATCCCAGCCACTCAGGAGGCTGGGGCACAAGAACTGCTTGAATCTGGGAGGCGGAGGTTGCAGTGAGCCGAGATTGCACCACTGCACTCCAGCCTGGGTGACAGAGTGTCTCAAAAAAAAAAAAAAAAGAAAAAAGAAAAAATATATATATAAATGTATATATAAATCATGTGAATCTGGGAGGAGGAGGTTGCACTGTATTCCAGCCTGGGCAACAGAAGGAAACTGTCTTAAAAAAAAAAAAAATGAATGAGTGAAAAATGCAGCCCTGATGCACTGTTTCAGTGCAGTCTGGAGGTGGAGCTACTCTTGGGAGGCCAGTGCCATAGAAGGAAGTAACGGGTAGAGGTCTGAGGAGACAGGCAAGTGGTGGCATCTGAATGGACAGAAATGGGTTCGGGGCAGGCATGTGGACCCTGGCTTCAGGCAAGGTCCCTATGAAAGTTGAAGATCTTGTACAAGAAGGCAGCTAATGGGCAGAAAGCCCAGCTTTGCAGAGTCAGGGTTTTGAGATAAAATGTTTCTGAGTCTGGGCCTCAGGATCAGTCTGGCCTAGAAGAGGGGCTAAGGGAAGAACTCTTGAGCCATGGAACCATTAGAGTAGGGCCCCATGCATGTTTTTACTTAAAGTCAAGATTGGTAAGTAAATGCAAGGTGGAGATTCGTCCTCATGCTCTGGGTGCAAGAAGGATGGGACAGAGTCAGGCTGCCCTGTACACAATGTGTGAAGTCAGCAATGCCTCACCACAACAGTTGACCCAGGAACAGGGGGAGCCCCCCACCATTCCCATCCCACTGTTTGATCAGATCCAAGAGTCCACAATATTGAGAGTGAATGAAAAGTGTCGGCTGGTAATAATGACTTCAACATAGTCACAACTCTCTGGGGCGTTCCAAACATCATGGTGCATATGTATTACCTGGGAGTCTTGTTAAAAAGACTCCTATTCAGAGACCTGGGTTGGGGGCTGAGATTCTGCATTTCTAAGAAGTTCCAAGATGCTGCTGCTGCTCCTGGTCCAGGGTTATGCTTTCAGAAGCAAGGCTTTATCAAGGAAAGAAACTAAATATTAGCCATTGAAGTCAATTGCCTTTATTAAAAGTATTTTAAAATTCTCCTTAGATAGTCTAGGGGCTGTCATTTAAGGGTATTCTGGTAGACAGATGCTTTTCACTTCGATTTAGTTTTTGAGAGAGTATAAGCAAGCATAAAATACACTTTCCCAAGTTTGATTTTCTATAGAGGACCACTTGTCAGAACTGCTGTCAAGTCTGGCTTTCAGATCCCATGTTTCCTGAGGCAGTTGTTGAACACTTCAAACCCTAGTAGTCTGGGCTCCATGGCTCATGCAAATAATCCTAGCACTCTGGGAGGCCAAGGCAGGGGTATCGCTTGAGCCTAGGAGTTCTAGGCTGCCATCAGCTGTCATTGCACCACTGCACTCTACCTCTTCTACTTGTAAGTAAGTGGTTCTGCATAGTGTGGTATGTGGGCACCGGGTAGGGTGTGATATATATGCGCCAAGCTACAGATCACGCCGGACCGGGTTCGGAAGTTTGTTCTTGTGATGTGGATGAGGTGGCGGCATGTAACTCACTCTGAAGGCTTCCTGTGCTTTGTAAAAATTACTACCCTGGAAGTTTTCATGGGAATAAAAAGAAGACCCCAAACCATGGACATTTTGAAATTTGTGTTCTGATAGTCAGGATCTGGTGTAAATAGATGATCTTACGTGCATCTCTCCTGCCTACCACATTCCCAGATAGAATATATAGTCCTGTGGAATGCGGTCTGTAAGTCCTTGCAGTCCTAGGATGTGGCCCTGTACCAGGGCTTGTGCTGTGATTCCACAGCTGCTATGTCACTAAACCTTTCCTACTTTTCTCCTCATAGTACTTACAAAAGTTTCATTTTAGATAACTCCTTTTCTAGAACCTCTCTGCTTCTCTTCTCTCTTCCCCTTCCCTCCTTCCAAGCCTGAAATGGCTGTGCCTTCTCTCTGTTCATGGCCAGTACTCAATTCTTGCTCTTTGAGGTAGTTATGGTCTATGAAGTCACTGTGTACACTGAATTAGTGAATTCTGAACCATTGTTCCCAGGGGAAATGCAGGTTAGGTTCCTGTGAATGTCTGGTCATAACACTTAACCTTGTTTTATGTGTGTTTCTATTTGAAGTCATCTTATTTAATATATATTGTCCATTCGTTAATATTGAACCCGCAGCCAACAGTACTAAAACTCATGCCTGAACAAAGTGATCTCGGTCAGGCACCTCTCAGCCTCCTTCCGCTTAGGAACACTGGACAGCCTTTCAGCATTACGCTTAGGGGCACTTTAAACAATGAAATCATCGACAAAAAGCGCAAAAATGAAAAAAACACTGCATTAAGTAGGCCATGTAAAGGAACCTTGTGTAGAGTGTGAGAGCTGAGACAAGAAGTCAGAATGTCATCATCTCGTAGGACCTCACCTGGAAAGGTGCGTTGGGAAACTCGAAAATTTATCTTTGCTGTGTATGTCCTCAAGGGACCGCAAACGCACTGTAAATATGGACTTGGGGAGGGGGGTTACAATTAAATTTTACTGAGTAGCTAAATTCACAGATATGGAGTTGGTGAATAATGAGGCTTGACTTTACCTTATAGGCAATTTCACAAGGTAAAGTTGGTAGAGGGACCAAAACAGTAGGGCAAAAAGGAAGAAAAAGTTAGTCTTTTTTTTTGTCAAAGCATTTGATATTTGAAAAAATTTAAAAAGCATTGAAATAGTCAAGCTGGGAAGAATTAGGACTTTGGCGGACTTTCCCCCCTTATTTTAACATACAGAATGGTTTTCATTTAGAATTATATGTGCAAAGAAACTGTCTTCTGAGTGCCCAGGGCATCGTATCCCCATCCTTCTCATAGACTTACTGCACGGTGGTATTGTGGCTTGCCCCTTGCCCACCACACGCTGATATTATATGATCGTTTAGGTCAAATACTGTGTTTTGTATTCCCCTTTGGATCCACTAACCCTAGCACATAGTAGGTGGTCAGTAAGTATTTGTGGAAAGACTGACTTGGACTTTGGGCGTTTGAACTGAAAAGCCGCAATTCAGTCTGATTGCTTCTGGTCCTGGTCCACAATGCCTTATCCACAATTCTGAAACCCAGAAAGTTCTGAAAACAAAAGTATTTCCAGGGCAGTTGGCATGGAACCTGACTGACATGAACTTGTTTGGTCACTTGAGCTATTTACAATCTTGGAGTGACTAGTCATACATTTTCATTCAGAAATATCAGGGTATTTGCTTAAAAGATGCTGCCGAGAGTGCTGGGCAATATGTGACGTATGTCATTAATTTCTACCTTTCTAAAATGCAAAAAAAAAAAAAAAAATCAGAATTTTGAAACCTGGCTAGGTCCAAGGGCTTCAGATAAGGCATTGTTGACCTGTGGTAAAATTTAGGGATTTTCTATAGAAATTATTTATTTATTTATTTATTTATTTATTTATTTATTATTTTTTTAATTATACTTTAGGTTTTAGGGTACATGTGCACAATGTGCAGGTTTGTTACATATGTATCCATGTGCCATGTTGATTTCCTGCACCCATTAGCTCGTCTATAGAAATTTTATTTGAGGAAATTGAAAGTTTGTGAGAGAATTAGCTAGAGGCATAAATGATTGTAGTCTCTGGCTGATAAGAGTAAAATTAAGTGACAAAATTTGATGGCATAACTCCTTAAGGTTACGTGTAGAGTCAAAAGCCCCTGGGTGCTGAGAACATTTCTCTTACTTTGAATAGGAGGCTTGAACAATGAAAGCAGAGGATTGGATTAATCTTAAATTTCATTATAAATACAAAGAAATACATACTTTGAGTATACCCTATTGGCCGACGTGGTGGCTCACGCCTAGCACTTAGGTAGGCTGAGGCAGGCGTGTTGCTTGAGGCCAGCAGTTTAAGACTAGCTTGGGCAACATAGCAAGGCCTCATCTACAAAGAAAAAAGAGTCTACCATATATATCTACATTTGCATGTGTCAACAGGTACATGAGTGGAGTTCATTAGAAAAAGTGATCCATCAAGGTCAGGAGTTTGAGACCAGCCTGGCCAATATGGTGAAACCCCCATCTCTACTAAAAACACAAAAATTAGCCGGGCGTGGTAGCATGTGCCTGTGGTCCCAGCTGCTCGGGAGGCTGAGACAGAGGAGTTGCTTGAACCTGGGAGGCAGAGGTTGCGGTAAGCCGAGATTGCACATTGCGCTCGAGCCTGGGCAACACAGTGAGACTCCGTCTCAAAAAAAAAAAAAAGAAAAAGAAAAGAAAGAAAAAGGAAAAAGCAATCCAAAGTGCCAAAAATTGAAGCAAAACAAGCCCGAGCAGTGCTGAGGTCTACCAGAGAAACTCCCCCACCCCCCTTTCCTTACAGTCACAACGAATGAAGCACCTGAGGACTTGACAGAGTTGTCTTTTCATACCTCCACCCCCGGGGGAAGGGTTTCTTTTTTTATTGTGTACCTTTTACTTGTAATTATAGACACAGAATGGGGGCCTATTATGCCCATTTTTTAAAGCTATTTTGATTTTTGTTTTTGTTCTTTTTTTTTTTTGAGACAGGGTCTCTGTCGCCCAGGCTGGAGTGCATCAGCTCAACCACGACTCACTGCAGCCTCGACCTCCCAGGGGCAAATGATTCTCCCACCTCAGCCTCTTGAGTGGCTGGGACTGCAGGTGCACACCACCATGTTCAACTAATTTTTAAATTTTTTGTAGAGATGGGTTCTCACTATGTTGCTGGTCTCAAAATCCTGGACTCAGGTGGTCCTCCTACCTCAGCCTCCCAAAGTGCTGGGATTACAGGCCTGAGCCACCACATGCAGCCTGTTTTGAGAAAGTAAGCTCTACTCTGTAGTACACAACTTAGAAAAAATTGTTCACCTTAAGTAAAATATTTATACTGGTGGCATAAAGATTCTTGGTAGCTCATGTTCAGATTTTTTATTGGATAAGATGAAATATTAGATAGGCTTGGAAGTAAAGTAAAAATGATGGAAATTCTTGTTTTATACTTAGCCCAGAAAGTACTAAAGTTGGTCTGTAGGCCAGAAGTCTTGGGGGAAAAATGCCTATGAAATGATATGGGAAATGACCCATAGACAGTGCTTTACTCATACCTCAGGAAGAACCTCAGTAGCAATGAATTGTGCGTGTACTTGTGCAAAGAAAAACTCTTTCTGTGTATAGTGTGCACGTTGAAAGAGACAGCTAATGGATCTTTCTCTAGGCATAGTTTTGAAATTCTTTTTGGGTTTGGTAGAATGCTCCATGCCTTATAAAAGGAAGTTTGAGATGAGGGTGCAGTATTGGTGGTCCTGACAGTTTTCAAGGGGAAATGGAAGCCATCCTGAGATCCTGTCCACCCTCAGGACTGTCCTCCTCTCTCTCTGGCTTGAGACTTCTTTCCAGGACTCAAGGAATTTTTAAGTTAATTTTTATTGTATACGTAGATTATAAGTATACAAATAATGAATTCTCATAAAGGAAAACACCATGTAACAACCACCCCAGTCAAGAAATGTGCCTTAAAGACACTCCAGGGGCCCCTTCGTGCACACCCTACCTTGTGACCACTGTCCTGACTTCTGTCACTAGCCACTGGCTTTGCCTGTTTTTGAACTTTGTATAATTGAGATAATAAATACAGTACACACTCCTTTGTGTGTGGCTTCATTCATTCAGCATTATTTTTGGAGCAATCTGACTCTCAACATCAATTCCTAAAAGTGTCTTTAGGGCACCTTAAAAAAAATCTCCCAATAAATTGGCCTGAGAGCATTATACCTTAAAAATGAATGCAGCAAGTAATATAACTCTGTGTGAGTGGGGATGCTGGGGAGGGTTGGATATTGAGTAGATTACAGATGGGCACATTTCCTGAGCACTTTGCTCTTGGTCTTTGCTGATCAGACCTAAGACCCAGCCATCAGGACTCCCTGCCACCCCCAGCACAGCCCTCTCTGTTCCAACAAGGACCTGCGTTCAGAAGGATCTCTTGAATGCTGAATGCTACAGCTCCTAGGCCTGGCTCTCCTACAGAAGAGACACAAGTTAAATAGCTGTTCTTATTAAGTCAGTGAGCTATCCTGATTGGCACAGCATGGGGTTGTTTGTTTAGGACTGTGGGACAGTACGGCAGCTCTTCCCGAGAGATGGACACTCCGTGTTGTGACTGGCCCTGTCTCGTGCCTCTGTGCCATAACGGTGCCCTCTTGTGTTCATCCCTGCTTTCTCTGTAGGAAAACAAGCGTTACAGACACTCTTTTAGAGAGCATATTAACCATGGTTCAGAGTGACTCGGAAGAGGCAGAGCTTTTGTGATATGTCAGTCATTTAATAATTCCAGAAAACTCAAACTGAGCCAGCAGGCAATGCATTACTTTCATTCATTTTGTGGAATAGGATTGGCATTAAGAAACCATAGAATGGTTCTGGGTTAACTAGTTCATGCCATTGTGGCATGCATTTTAGAAGACATTTTGGCCAGGCGCAGTGGTTCATGCCTATAATACTAGCACTTTGGGAGGCTGAGGTGGGCAGATCACGAGGTCAGGAGTTCGAGACTACTCTGGCCAACACGGTGAAACCCCATCTCTACTAAAAATACAAAAAAATTAGCCGGGCATGGTGGTGTGCCTCTGTAATCCCAGCTACTTGGGAGGCTGAGGCAGGAGAATCGCATGAACCCAGAAGGTGGAGCTTGCAGTGAGCCGAGATTGTGCCACTGCACTCCAGCCCGGGCGACAGTACGATACCCCATCTCAAAAACAAAAAAGAAGACATTTCATTGCATATTGTAACAGTGACTGCATAAATATTCTGAATTTTCTAAGTTTTTGCCTCACATTATATTGTGAAGACCTGCATGCTTCTGCTTCTGCATAACGCAGTCAACACACCAACACTTGAGTAGTTTGTCTTAGTACTGTGAAAGCAGTATAGCACACATACTTTACATTTTGTAGCCAAAGAAAATTAGCATTTAGAACAAACATCCAAAGAAAACATATGAAGTCACTTGACCTTGTCTTTTATCTGAGTATGCCAGGAAATTTTGAAAGCAGTTATTTTTTATTCTGCTTTCAGAATGGGACAGTGAAGTTAAAGGAGATACCATTTGAAAATTTAGCCAGGACTTCCACTTCCTTACACCTCAGAACTCTCCTCAAATGTCAAGCTCATAATAGTGAATGTCAGTATGTTGGAGAGGGAAGGGCAGAGCCACCCAGCTGGTTGTCCAGGACACCCCAAGTAGGCTTCAGGTGAGTGTGCATATTGCCCCTCAGCCCTCGGGATGGCAGGTAGGATGTAGGCCAGCCTGGTGAGTTTACCCAATGCGCCATGCTGGATAGAGACAGTTTTCTGTGTGTTCCGTGATACGAAACACCTTGGGTAGCATTGCTTTAACTAGACTGCTTTTGCAAGGCTCTCTGAGAACATTTTAGCTGAATTGTGAATGAGTAGGAACCAGCATGGGAAGACTTGTGGAAGAGCATTCCAGAAAGAAGGGAACAAGTACAAGGCTGTGCGAGAATTTGTTGGTGTGTCCTTGGGACAGAGAGAGGGCAGTTAGGGGAGTTAGCTCAGTGACCTGGATGGGAATCATGGGAGAGCCAGAGTGGTGGGGGCCAGGTCTTACAGAGCCTTTTTTTAAGTGGGGAGTTTGGATTTTATTCTGAGTGTTTGGGAAGTCATTGCAGGTTTGTAACAGGGGTACATTGTGATCATAGTGTAAAAGCATAGCATTTTGTGCTTGGAGGGGAATTAGAAACAAACTAATCTATTCCCCTCATGTTATTATGCAAAGAAAACTTTTCTGTGCCTTGCTGTTGTTATTTTTAGTGGTGTCTTTTTTTTTTTTTCCATTTGTAAACTCAGGAACATACTATGCAATGCTTTCTAATTTCTGTCTGCTGTAAAGATCTTCATCACTGATGTTCTTCTATATTCATTTCCTAAGGCTGCTGTAACAAATTACCACAGACCGGGTGGCTTAAAACCACAGACCTTATTCCTTGCATTCCTAGAGGCTAGAATTCCAAAATCAAGGTGTCATTTGGGTTGGTTCCTTCTGCGAACTCTGCAGGAGAATCTGTTCCGTGCCTCTCTGCTGGCTTCAGCAGTTGCTGGCAACCCTAGACATCCCCTGGCATATGAACACATCACACCAGTCTCTGCCTCTATCTTCACATGGCATTCTCTGTGTCCCCGTGTCTTTACATTGTGTTTTCTTTAAAGACGCCAGTTGGTGGACTGAGGGCCTACCCTAATCCGGTATGACCCAATCTTGATTACATCTGCAAAGACCCTGTTTCCAAAACAGGTGACATTCACAGCTTCCAGGGCTTAGGACATCAACACATCTTTGTCGGGGACACAGTTCAACCCACAGTATCTTCCTTCTGCCACCAACTTTATAGTGATACCTTCTCCATTTAGTTGGCTGACCTCCACTTAGTTAATTGAATCCAAACAGCCATTTCATCTGGACAGTTAACAGGTCAAAATCCTACATCATTAAACAACACTGTTTGCCCTTTTTTCACACAGATGAAATGTAGGAATGTTGTCAGAATTGTTCAGGTCTGATGTGCCCAAATACCGTGCTTCATGGAGTAGTCATAGAGAAGAAAATGGATTGGAGACCTCTGCTTCAGCCTGCGACTTGTAGTCCCCATTTCTTCTGTCCTTTCCTATCCTACAAAGGTGTTGTTTACTTAACCAGATAATTGGTTTCATTCATAATTTATTCTCTACCTTGTACTAGAAATTATTTAAAGCATTTCTCTCCCTTTCTCTCTCTCTCTCTGTGTGTGTGTGTGTGTATGTGTGTGTGTGTGTGTGTATAAAACAAGATGGCATAAAGGTGAAGGTAAAAGAAAAAAATTAAAAGTAGAAACAGGCCGGGCGTGGTGGCTCATGCCTATAATCCCAGCACTTTGGGAGGCTGAGGCGGACGGATCACCTGAGGTCAGGGGTTTGTAGACCAGCCTGGCCAACAAGGTGAAACCCTGTCTCTACTAAAAATACAAAAATTAGCCAGGCGTGGTGGTGCGTGCCTGTAATCCCCACTATTCAGGAGGCTGAGGCAGGAGAATTGCTCGAACCCAGGAGGCAGAGGTTGCAGTGAGCCGAGATTACGCCACTGCACTCCAGCCTGGGTGACAGAGCGAGACTCTGTCTCAAGAAAAGAAAAAATAGAATCAAAATGAAACTGGAGGCAAGAAGGAGCTGCAGGTACATTCTGTCATGTTGAGTGAGTCACACATTTGAATTCTCCGGCAGCCAGTATGGAATGGGAGACCTCGCGAGGTACACAATTCAGGTGAGGTATACAATTCCAAGAGGTTCATGGGGCTGTTATTTAAATCAGCTTTTGGGATCACAGTGAAGCACATTTCAGCAATAGCATTTCTGCTAGGGAGTAGAGAGAAATGTGGCAAATTTATGAGACCCACATTTCCATCTCTGCGAATTTGATCTGGCCTGGCAAAAATGTAAAACAGTTGCAAAGTTGGGGTGAACTGCATTTCTTTCACACAGTTCTTTATGGACATTGTACCTTTCTTAACTATTTGTCACCCTCACCCTTGAATTTCTTAAGTGGAGGTTGGGGTTGAGCCAAATGTTGGCTTCTCTGCATTTGGATAAACCTTATGAGAGCCATTCTTTTCAGTATTTAGCATTGCCATAGCGAGTGTTTTTTTCTAAGTCATTTATTTTTCTCAAAAATGGATGTGTGTGTACTAATGTGTGTGGGCAGATGTATGTATAGGCACGTGTGTGCGCATGTATGTATGTACATGTTTGTGGGCACATGGCACATGTATGTATGTGTGTGGGCACATGTATGTATGTACATGTTTATGTGCAGACTGTACTCAAAAAAATTGCTGGAGCTAGAGCCTGTCTCCTTGCCTTTAGCTCCCCTGCTTTCACCCCTTCTGTGCAGGAGAGTCATTCTGATGGAGGACTTTTTAAACATGTAGCCCACCTGTTTATCGTTTGACAATTAAAGTAAATGATTCTCTATATAATTGTGAACCAGGGGAAACTTATGTGAGTTCACACATAATTAACATAAAAAGTAAGAACTGTTCTGCTTGAGGTCTTTAGAGTTGTCTTTCTGTCATAATAAGACATCTTTGGTCCTCCATGGCTCAAAGAAGGTGCCACATTATTTTCTTATTTTACCAGTAGGGATAATAATAGTACCTATTTCACAGGGTTGCTGTAAGTACTTCATGAGTTTACCATGTGAAATACTTAGAAAGCCTGCACAGAGTTATTGCACAGGAAGTGCAAGCCTTTTGTATTAACGGATACTGTCAAGGAAACTTTGTCCTTTTGCATAGCATCCAAGAGGTGCTTGAGTCTTTATTATCGCTGTTTGCCATAGTGATTTGACTATATTACTCAAATACATCTAAAAATTTTATTCCTTGGCCCAGCGCAGTAGCTTATGTCTATAATCTCAGCACTTTGGGAGGCTGAGGCGGGAGGGTCACTTGAGCCCAGGAGTTTGAGGGGCTCAATGGACAATGTAGCAAGACCCTGTCACTACAAAAAATTTATAAATTAGCCAGGTGTGGTGGTGTGTGCTTCTAATCCTGGCTACTCTGTAGGCTGAAGTGGGAGGATTGCTTGAACACAGTACATTGAGGCTGCAGTGAGTTGTGATTGAGCCACTGCACTCCAGCCTGGGTGATGGAACAAGATTCCATCCCTAAAAGAATAAAAAAAAAAAAAAAGTAAAAATAAAAATTTTATTTCCCCCACCTTCTTGGGATCTGTAGTCTAATGTGTCAGATATATATTAATGCGTTCATGAATATTTGTATTCTCTACTACAGCACTAAGGACTAGAGTTCATAAGCCTTTTTGAAAAGTGGCATAGTTGTTGAATCGTTGGAATCGTCTTGAGAGCTTTTATCAATCTAATTATAAGAAACCTACAATTGGCTTTTCATAAAAGGATATGAAGGTCTATTTTGTGATTTTTAAAACTTTGATATATTTTGTAATATTTCAAGAAGACAGAGTTATTTTCTGCCAGGGACTTTTGAAAAGTGGTCACTGTCATTTCCTTAAGGAATGATTTGATGCTGATTATTTTCTAGCTCCACATTGTATTTTTCCTAAGCTTAGTACATCACAGTCAAGCTGACTTCTCCATAGGAATTAAGTAGCATTGAAGTTTTCAACAGTCTTTTTCAAAGATTAAATAATTTATATTACTCTTGTAACAACTACCCTGTAAGCAGCTGAAAGAGAGCAGGTGAGAGAGTAGAGCCCTTTAAGCTTGGAACTTTGGGATTAATATCTTGTTGCAACTCTTCCAATTTAAGTCACACAAACTTTCAAGCTGCATCAAAGTAGCCAGTCATGTCAACTGCATTTATAAAGTGGAAGAATTGGAGTAGATGACTTCTGTGCCCCGTTAAAGAATGAAATTTCAGTGGATCTCGCTAGTACAGCCACCTATATGTGTCATGCAGGAAGTCCTTTCTGAATATTCATTGAGTTTCTGCACTTAGAAAGTTACAAAGAAACGCGATGGTAGTCATAACTCAAAAATATTCACTAATGAGCAAGCCCCTTAATAAATTTCATCTGCATTCTAGTATATCATTTCCTTCCCATCATCTTTCCCATCCATCTTGCCAGTATTTTTGTTGTTTGACTTGTTGATCATTGATATTGTACAGTGCAAATAAATTGCAAGTCAACCAAAAGATCAAGGATTTCATGAAAACATTGGAAGTGATATGGGGGATGTGCTTGAACCACATGGAACCACTCACCATAGTAAACAATTGAAGAAGAAAACTCTACAATAATAGTGAAATTAGTGGAAAGTCCTTATTTTGAATATTAAAGGATTGATTAAAGGATTGATTTGAGCATCACATGATTGAGAGGCCCTTGAGGAAACTGATGATACCCTTGATTTTTTTCTGTAAGAATTACCTTCTCTGATTCTGCTACAAAAAGACCAACATGAAGTGATGAATGTTAGATGGTGCTGTAATATAATTTTGTTAGAACAATTACAAATACAATTAATATTTGGTTCATTCTTTGCTGTTTTTGAAAATTAGTACATGGTTGCAGTTTTAACCTACGTATTGTTAACATTGTTAAATATTTCATCAATTTATTTTTGTAGTTTGTAGTTTTGTTTCCAGGTGAAGTGTTTGGTTTTTGCTGTTGTGTTTTTGACACAGAGTCTCCCTCTGTTGCCGAGGCTGGAGTGTAGTGCTGCAGTCTGTGCTCACTACAACCTCCGCCTCCCAGGTACAAGTGATTCTCCTTCCTTAGCCTCCTGAGTAGCTGGGATGACAGGCGCCTGCCGCCACACCCAACTAATTTTTATATTTTTAGTAAAGACAGGATTTCACCATGTTGGCCAGGCTGGTCTTGAACTCCTCACCTCAAGTGATCTGCCCACCTTGGCCTCCCAAAGTGCTGGGATTACAGGTGTGAGCCACTGCCTCCAGCCTCAAGGTGAAGTTTTAACCTTATCATCATTATTTACTATTAAATTTTGGTCTCCATTTTAAGTTGATTTACTTTTTTCTGATCTATTATCCTCTATTAATGAGCATCTCCACTATTTATTTCAGCTCTACAGGGTGTACCGTGTTATAGTGATGCCCTGTGATGTCCCTCCAAAATTCATGTCCTTGCAGAACCTCACAATGTGACCTTATTTGGAAATAGAGTTATTGCAGATGTAATTAGTGAAGATGAGGTCATGCTAGAGTAGGGTGGGCCTTTAATCCACTATGACTGGTGACCTCATAAGAAAAGAAGAGACACTAAGACACATACACAGTGAAGGATGGCCATGTGAAGTCACAAACACATAGGGAGAACACCCTGAACAACAGAGGCAGAGCTTGGAGTGATGCATTTACAAACCAAGGAACTCCAAGGATTGCCAGCAACACCAGAAGCTAAGAGAAGGGCATGGAAGGGATTCTGCCCTGAGAAGGAACCAACCCTGCTGACTCCTTAATTCTGGACTATTAATAGTAGCCTTGGCCAGGTGCGGTGGCTCACGCCTATAATCCCAGCTCTTTGGAAGGCTGAGGCAGGCGGATCACGAGGTCGAGAATTCGAGACCAGCCTGGCCAACATAGTGAAACCCCGTCTCTACCAAAATACAAAAATTAGCCGGGTGTGGTGGTGTGTGCCTGTAATCCCAGCTACTCAGAAGGCTGAGGCAGGAGAATTGCTTGAACCCAGGAGGTGGAGGTTGCAATGAGCCGAGATCGTGCCATTGCATTCCAGCTTGGGCAATAGAATGAAACTCCATCTCGAAAAAAAAAAAAAAAAAAAAAAGAAAAAATAGTAGCCTCAGGAGCTGTGAAAAATAAATTTACTTATTTTGTTTGCTGCTACCAGTTTTTGGTGGTTTGTTACGGCAGCCATAGGAAACGAATACAGGGAGTTTTCAGAAAATGATTCTGCTGATCCATGGACTAGATGATGTTTCTCGGAGCCTATGCCCACAAAATGGCATAAAAGCCAGTTGAAATTTGTGTGAGAAGTTGTTTTATTGGCCCAAACTAGATATGGTTTAAATAACTCTTTATCTTGCAGCCTTCCTTGTATTAAGTTAGTCGTTTCTTGTTCGTAGAGAGTCGTTTCTTGTTTTTGTTAATGGCTGCGCTAGAAGTGCTTTTCACTGTTACAGAATAAGAAGAGACAGCTCCGGGTTCCTCTGTGCATCCATTGGTATTTGTTTTCTTTGGTGGCTCTCAGATTCAAGATAGGAATTTCACCAGCAACTTCTACTTAAAGCCAGTGCATTACCTTTAGATCAGGCTACATATGTGTGTTTTGGGCCAAGGAACCTAAAGTATGGAACTGGTTATTTTCAATAGAGAGGATTTATGACATGTCATTATCATAAATGCCCTTTTTAAAAATTTAACTTTTAAGTTCAGGAACACGTGCAGGTTTGTTATATAGGTAAACTTGTGTCATGGGAGTTTGATGTACAGATTATTTTCACCACCCAGGTATTAAACCTAGTACTCATTAGTTGTTTTTCCTGATCATCTCCCTCTACCTACCCTCCATCCTGTGATAGGCCCTGGTGTGTGTTGTTCCCCTCTGTGTGTCCATGTTTTCTTACCATTTAGCTACCACTTACAAGTGACAACATGAGGTAATTGGTTTTCTGTTCCTGCATTAGTTTGCTAAGGAAAATGGCCTCCAGCTCCATCCATGTTGCTACAAAGGACATGATCCTTTTCCTTTTATGGCTGCATGGTATTCCATGGTGTATATACCACATTTTCTTTATCCAGTCTACCATTGATGTGCAGTAAATGCCCTTCAGAAAGAAAGTTGAAGCCAGGCTCAGTGGCACGTACCCATAGTTCCACCTACTTGGGAAGCTGAGGCAGGAGGGCTGCTGAGGCCAGTAGTTCAACACTGTATTGTGGTATTACTGCTCCTTTGACTACTGGTCTCCAGCCTGGGCAACGCAGTGAGACCTCATCTCTTAAAAAAAAAAAAAAAAAAAAGGAAAGGAAGAGAAGAAATTTGATCTACTGTTTGGTCCCAGATAGAACCTGAGATTGTGTGTGTGGTATGCTATGAAATTAAAAGGCCAGGTTAGCCGGTAAGCATCCAGTTTGAACTGTCTGGAATTGCCTCACTGGAGTGTTGTCCTCTGTGATCAGTTGTGGGCTCTAGTCTCAGTATGTCATGCCTGGCAGGCTTCTAGGTTTGGGCAGAGGAAATGAAACCTAGTCGGTTACTCTGAGATTTATAGTAGACCTGCTATTGCAGGAAGTGGTGAAAAGTTGATTGATAGTTTGAAACAAAACTCTACAGCAAAAAAAACAGGATGTATGCTTTCCATTTATACCCAGTTCCCCTGCCCCTACATTTCAGGTTCCTTTTGCATTTTGTTTTGGTTGCTTCATAAGGCTGCAGAGGCTTTCCCCCTCCTAAATACAGTCACCAAATGTAAAATAATTGAGGAAATTTTGTATCAGCTTAGCTATAGTAAAGGCATGTACTTTCTGCTGTTGCAATTACTCTTTCGTGGTGGTTACACGTAGCATAATTTGTCTGCAGTCTTTAAAGAGAAATTCTCCAAATAGGATATTATTTCACATATGCAAAAAGAATGAAAGGTCTTTTTTAAGTTACATTGTAGGATTACATTTCCAGTAACTTTCTAAGAAAAATCTATTTTGAGTGTGGTTTTATTAAAATATGACAGTGGTGGTATCCAGTTGTCTCTTTTAAATGCAGCGTCTCTTCATTCTATAATAAATACATTCTTAACAGGTAGGTGATCCTCACTTAGATATAAAACATATACCATAACTAGCCAGGCATGGTGGCTTACTCCTGTAATCCCCAGCACTTTGAGAGACCAAGGCGGGTGGATCACTGTGAGGTCAGGAGTTTGGGACCAGCCTGGCCAACATGGCAAAACCCCGTCTCTACTAAAAATAACAAAAAATAGCTGGGCGTGGTGGCGCATGCCTTGTAATCCCAGCTACTCGGGAGGCTGATGCAGGAGAATCACTTGAACCAGGGAGGTGGAGGTTGCAGTGAGCTGAGATCGCTCCACTGCACTCCACACTCCAGACTGGAAGGCAGAGTGAGACTCTGTCTCAAGAAAAACCTAACCAGACAAACAAAAACCATATACTATAACTAGTAACTCAGCCTATGTGTTTGTTGAGAGTATCAAAATGTACCATGCCCAGGGCTGCCGCTCACGCCTGTAATCACAGCACTCTGGGAAGCCAAGGTGGGAGAATCACTTGAGCCCAGGAGTTCAAGACCGGCCTGGGCAACACAGGGAGAACCTGTCTTTACAAAAAATTTAAAAATTAGCTGGGTGTGGTGGCATGTGCCTGTAGTCTCAGCTACTCAGGAGGCTGAGGTGGGAGGATCACTTTTGCCCAGGAGGTCAAAGCTACAGGGAGCCCTGATTGCACCACTGCACTCCAGAGCCCAGGCAATAGAGTGAGAACCTGTCTCTAAATAGATAAACAAATAGTACCTGATGTTTGTAAGAGTGGTTATCTAATAATGCCATTTGACCAAGCTTTTGGACATGAACTAGCCTAGTCAGTTTTGAGTATGACAGAAAAAAACCACTACCTACCTTAAGTGAGCTGCTTTCTGAAAAGGTAAGTCTGTTACAAAAGTAGATTGTAGAATTGACAAGGAGTGGCAGATTAGAACCAACTCTAATTGTACTAGTGGTTGAGAAAACAAAACAGCTACTCTTTCATGGCTTAATTTTTTTTCCCTACAGGAATAATTTCCCTTTTTGTGCACAGTGATTGCTAGGTTATCTGTGCTAAGTAATTGAATAAAAACAAACCCAACTTTCATTCCTCAGACTATTGGGGCACGTTCTACACCAATGCTATTTTGAAATTTTAATCAGTTTTTATCCTAGCATTCTTTAAGAATGGGAGAGAGTTCAGAATGTTTCTTCTATTAAAGTTTCTTTCAGAACTTTAATGTTAATTTAAGAAGCTAGCTAGCTTGAGGTAGTAAAGGTGGGATAATAAAATAGAAATGAAGCTTGGTGAAGGATCAAAAATGAATCTACCTATCTGTCTGTCTGTCTATCTGTCATCCATCCATCCATCTACCCATCCATCCATGTATCCATCTATCCATCCATCTATCCATCTATCTATCCATCCATCCATCAACTTATTGTAAACCTGGTAATTTTAAACATAATATAATGCTGAACTGAAGGATAAAAGTTCGCGGCCGGGCGCGGTGGCTCAAGCCTGTAATCCCAGCACTTTGGGAGGCCGAGGCGGGCGGATCACGACGTCAGGAGATCGAGATCGTCCTGGCTAACACGGTGAAACCCCGTCTCTACTAAAAATACAAAAAAATTAGCTGGGCGTGGTGGTGGGCGTCTGCAGTCCCAGCTACTCAAGAGGCTGAGGCAGGAGAATGGCGTGAACCCGGGAGACAGAGCTTGCAGTGAGCAGAGATTGTGCCACTGCACTCCAGCCTGGGGTGACAGAGTGAGACTCCATCTCAAAAAAAAAAAAAATAGTTCGCATCAGTTGGTTACAGGCAGGAGTTCCTGTTTGGGCCCCTGGACTCAGCTTTACCACTTTTCTGCCTGTTACAGTCGTTACTTTTAGTCCCCCTGTGTGTGGGGTATGCTTTCTGAGAAGAGCCAGGATTCTAGGGAAGGAGTTTTGGAATTCCACATTTCTACTGTTGTAAAAGACAGGACACAATATCGGTATAGTAGACAATAACAAAGATCCAAATAATATCAACTTGAGAATTGGCATGTTTAATATATTCAGCAATATTCACAAAAATGATTTGAATTTTACCCTTGTTTTCTAAACCTCCATAGATGATGCTTTTATGTATACTTCATTTAACATTGTTAAGCTAAATATATTAGTCACAGTTCCTTTGGAGGATTCTGGGCTTTGTGCAAGTCATAACTTGCTCAGTTGGAAGATGCTGAGTGGAGCTCAAATTAGGAAGAAGTAAAGAATGTGGCCTTAAGAAAGGACACTTTGGCCAGGTGCGGTGGCTCATGCCTGTAATCCCAGCACTTTGGGAGGCCTAGGCGGGCAGATCACCTGAGGTCGGAAGTTCAAGACCAGCCTGACCGACGTGGAAAAACGCTGTCTCTACTAAAAATATAAAATTAGTCGGGCATGGTGGCACATGTCTGTAATCCCAGCTACTCGGGAGGCGGAGGCAAGAGAATCTCTTGAACCCAGGAAATGGAGGTTGTGGTGAGCTGAGATTGTGCCATTGCACTCCAGCCTGGGCAACAAGAGTGACACTCTGTCTCAAAAAAAAAAAAAAAAAAAAGAAAAAGAAAAAGAAAAAAAGAACACTTTGCAGAGCCTGTATATTCATGGAAGGCCCTTTGGTGGAACTGAAAGAGGGCTGGAGTTCTGAGGCTTTGGTTTCCAGTCGTGACCGCCCCTTGTTGGCTGAGTGAACCTCAGCGGCTCTCCTACCCCTGCAAGCTCTAGTTTCCTCATCTGTAATGTAGGGATAACAGTGGCACTGATTCACAAGGTGGTTAATGGAGCAAGTGCAGTGATGTTAGTGGAACATCATCCTTTGTATATTGTTGAGAAGTATTTGTCATGACAATTAAAATGAGATACATAGTAAAGTAAAAGCTTTTATTTTATATTTTTTATTTCTAGTATTAGAGTTAGAGGCAGTATCCAGTTTCCCAAATTTTATTACTCTTTATTTCTTAAGCTGTGTGTCACTGCCCAGAGAGAACTCCCTTTCATGGAGAAACAGAGTGGGGTACTAGTTCTTAGACTGACTGAACTTTGCAGCAGCTCAGACTGAATCCTTTACCACTGGTAGTCAAGGTTTCAAAATATATGGTGGACATTATCTACAACTGTCTTGGGTATAAATGCATATTATGTTGCAGCTGTCATATTCCATAACTATGCTTTTAAAAATGCCTCAGACTGATGACAGATTAGGCAGGGATTATAATGCTTTGGTGAATCATTAACTGACTCTAGTGGATCTCACCTTGGTTTTCCTCTTTACCCTAAACCCCTCCCTTTCTCTAAGCGCTCTGCAAGTTCTGGCACTGAAACCCAGGGTTAAGAGAAAGCTACCCATTAACGATGGTGACCACCCTTGTCCCACTCACTGCACTGTGCCTCCCGCTCACCCTTGGGTACTGCAGTTGTGCTTCTGTGGCCTGATTACACATGTGAAGAGGCAGCAGGGGTTGTGGGGGGTGGGGGGCAATCCCTGCACAATCTCATTATTGTGCTGAGTATTTTGAGAAATACCATTTCAGGTACACGCGGGCACCCAGCTTAAAATACCATCTTTGTTCAGTATTTCCCATTGTACCATCAGCTCCACTGAAATGAAGCCTCATTTTCCTAATTTTATGGGATGGACTACACTTTTACCAATGAATTTATCTTGTAAACTCACCCTCACCCAGTTTGTCTTAAAGCCACTCAATGTTTTGTACGTTCATTTAATCTTTGGAGTCAGGGAAACATAGAAACCATGTCAGCATGTTTACCGCTTTCACTCACTGCCACCTTTCTTCAGTTGTCACATCAGATTTCCCCTTAAGAATAGTAGTCATCTGTGGAGAATGCCAGTTTGTGTCATGTTGGTTCTTTTAGAAACAAAAAAGAACTAAATGCATCCAAGTTAATAATGGAAAAGTTTATTTACTCGATACAATGTAATATTATAAATCTAGCAGGTAATTTAGAGGAAAAGAATCTTCGGCTGGGCGTGGTGGCTCACGCCTGTAATTCCAGCACTTTGGGAGGCCGAGGTGGGTGGATCACGAGGTCAGGAGATCAAGACCATCCTGGCCAACATGGTGAAACCTCGTCTCTACTAAAAATACAAAAAAAATTAGTTGGGCGTGGTGACTCATGCCTGTAATCCCAGCACTTTGGGACGCCGAGGCGGGCAGATCACGAGGTCAGGAGATCAAGACCATCCTGGCCAACATGGTGAAACCCTGTCTCTACTAAAAATATAAAAAAATTAGCTGGGCATGGTGGTACGTGCATGTAGTCCCAGCTTCTCGGAAGGCTGAGGCAGGAGAATCGCTTGAACCTGGGAGGCGGAGGTTGCAGTGAGCCGAGATCACACCACTGCACTCCAGCCTGGTGACACAGTGAGACTCTGTCTCAAAAAAAAAAAAAAAAAAAACTTCTGAAATAATGTGAAATGGTTTTCTCATAAAATGAAAAAGCACTCCATGTTGCTGATATTGCTTTTCCTCCTTGTACATTTTAAGACTGTGAACATTTATATAGGTTTTAAAAATAAAACAGTAGGCAGTGAAAAGCCTCCATCACACCATCATCCTGTGTCATCCCCCATATTTCCAGTTCCCACCTTATCTCCTTTACGGAAGTTACTGTTTTCTGTGACTTTGGAGAGTTTATTAAGAAGTATAAAAGCAAATAGAAACATCTGTTTTGATATCTTTCCTGTTATTTTCCCTTTTTATATATATATGTAGCATATACATATGGTGAGCCTTTTGTGTTGTTAAGCAGTAAGTCCGGATTGGCCCATGGAGAGCTTCATTCGTTGTACAGCTGTAGGGTATTCCTTTGTATGGATATGCCATAACTTATTTCATCAGTCAACCAGTCTTATAACAAGGACATTTGGTTGTTTCCCATTTTTAGGTATTAAAAAACGATGTCATAGTAAATAACCTCAGACCTATGTCATGTAGCGTGTGTACTGCATGTGTTTAATTTTCAGACATGGGGCTTGCTGGGTCCAGGGTATATACATTTTCCATTTTGAAAGTTATTGCCAAGTTCTCTTTCATGGGGGTTGTAGCTGTTTAATCTCCCTCCATCAGTATATGAAAGTGCCTTTTCTCCTGCAGTCTTGCTAACAGAATAGTATCAAATGTTTGGGTATTTGCCAATAAAAAATATATCTCACATATGACTTTAATTTGTATTTTCTTATTTGACTGGAGTTGAACATCTAATATATTTAAGAGTTACTTATATTTCCTTTTGTGAAAATTGTCTGCTTGTATCTTCTGTCCATTTTTCTGTTGGATTGTTATATATCCATTATTAGGAACTCTGTTAGGAGAATTAGGCTTTATTAGTGTATGTGCATATATATATATACATGCGCTTATTATAGATCTATTACCCAGAAGAAATGGATATTTTCCTTTTTCTTTTTGAGATGGAGTCTCGCTATGTTGCCTAGCTGGAGTGCAGTGGTGTGATCTTGGTTCACTGCAACCTCCACCTCCTGAATTCAAGTGATTCTCCTGCCTCAGCACCCCCAGGTAGCTGGGATTACAGGTGCCTGCCACTGTGCCCGGCTAATTTTTTGTATTTTTAGTAGAGACAGGGTTTCACCATGTTGGCCAGGCTGGTCTTGAACTCCTGACCTCAGGTGATCCACCCGCCTCAGCCTCCCAAAGTGCTGGGGTTACAGGTGTGAGCCACTGTGCCTGGCCAAGAAATTGATTTTATCTAGTTGAATTTATCAGTCTTTTCTTTTGTGGCTTCTGAATTTTGAGTCATAGTTAGAAAAGCCTACCTCCTTCTTAGGGTCATAAAAGAAATCTGTTTCCCTGTAATACTTTTAATAGCTTCATTTTTTACGTAAATATCTTGGATCTGTTATGGTATATATCCTGGTGTGCCATTTAAAATGTGGATTCAACTTTATGTTTTTGGAAGCTGTATACCCTGTTATCCCCAGGCCAATTAATAAATTAATCTTTCTTCTTAAAATGTTTTCAAGATCCAAAAAGTTGGCAGCTCTTGCAGAAGCCTTAAAGGAAGTCTCCCTTACAAAGGCCCAGCTGGGATTAGAACTGGAAGAACTAGAAGCAGCAGCACTGCTTGTCCAGGAGGAAGAAACTGCATTAAAAGCAGCCCATTCAGTTTCTGGGCAGCAGACACTTTGCTCCAGCTCTGGGGCAAGTGATTCGGAGGACTCAGACAGCACCGTGTCATCTGGAAACGAAGACTCAGACTCAGATTCAGAACAAGATGAACTCAAAGATAGTCCATCTGAGACAGTCAATTCTTTGCAAGGTCCCTTTCTTGAAGAAAGCAGTGCCCTTCTTATTGTTGATGGTGGAGTACGCAGAAACACAGCCATCCAGGAGTCTGATGCCAGTCAGGGAAAGCCACTTGCCTCTTCCCGGCCTCTTGGAGTGTCTGGGCCTCTGATAGAGGAGCTTGGGGAACAACTGAAGACTACGGTTCAGGTTTCTGAACCCAAGGGCACCACTGCTGTAAACCACAGCAATATGCAGAAGAGAGACGGCTATCAGACACCGAATAATTGACTCTTAGGTGGTTTTATTCATTGTTGAGAAATACGGTAGATCTGGTTTCATTTACCGAATGAGAATTCCTCATTTTCACTTTGTAATTTTTCTTAGTATATAGTCAGCCTACTGTATTTGTGTGTTCTACATCTGTGGATTCAACCAACTGCAGATCAAAAATATTTAAGAAAAAATCACATCTGTACCAAACATGTACAGACTTTTTTTCTTGTTATTATTCTCTAAATAATACAGTATGACAACTATTTCCACAGCATTTACATTGTATTGGGTAATATAAGTAATCTAGTGATGATTTAAAGTGTACAGGAGGATGCGGGTAGGTTATATGCAAATACTGCACCATTTTTTATCAGGGACTTGAGCATCTGAGGATTTTGGTATCCTCAGGAGTCCTGGAACCAACCCCCCACAGATACGGGGACAACTGTAATACATTGTTTTTCAATCAGTGAATGTTTATACCTTTTGTTTTCCTTGCTGCGACTGTGAAGATAAAGTTCAAAAGTTTTTTTACCAAAGTGTAGCTAGTATTTCAAGCTGAAAATAATAGTTCTACTGCCAGTGTCTCCAGAATGTAGAGCCCATCAATATTTTTATTTTAGGAGGTGTACTTGACACCCGATAAACTGCACGTATTGAAAGTGTACAATGTGTTGGCGTATGTATACCCTGCGTAAAACTGTCACCGCAATTGAAGTGAGGAGCGGACCCATCATTCCCAAGTGCCCTTGTGCCCTGTTATTAGTTTGCATGTCCTAGAATTCTATTTAAATTGAATCATACAATATATATCCCTTTTTTGGTCAGGCTTATTTTAGTCAGTATAGTTATTTTGAGATTCATCCATGTGGTAGCATGTGTCAAGAGTTTTTGTTTTTATGTTTTTCATTGCTGAGTACTACTTCATTGAATAGATTTGTTCACTGACCTATCGATGGACACCTGGGTTGTTTCCAGTTTGGGGCTGTTATAAATAAAGCTGTTATGAACATTTGTATACAAGTCTTCATGTGGACATATGCTTTCATTTCTCTTAGGCAAATACCTGAGAGTGGAATGACCGAGCCATATGGTAGGTATGTGTTTAATGTTTTAAGAAAACGCTGAACGGTTCTCCAGCATGGCCGTACCATTTTACATTCCCACCAAAAGTGATAGTTTTTGAGAGTTCCAGTCTTCCACATGCTTGTTATCGATATGGTCAGTCTCTTAAACTATGTATAGTGGTATTTTGTTGTGGAAGTGTCTGTTCAAATCTGCCTGTGTGTGTGTGTGCACACGTGCGTGTGTGTTTGGACAGGGTCTTATGCTGTCTCCCAGAGTGGAGTGCAGTGGTGCAATCTCTGCTTACTGCAGCCTCACCTTCCCAGGTTCAAGCAATCTCGCACCTCCTCCTGACCACAGGCTTGCTCCACCACACCCAGCTAATTTTTGTAGTTTTTATAGAGATGGGGTTTCGCCATGTTGCCCAGGCTGGGATGTGATTTTTTAGAGTTCTTTTTGTTTGGTTGGTTTTGTTCTGTGTGTGTTTTTTTTTTTGAGTTGGAATCTCACTTTGTCACCCAGGCTGGCGTGCAGTGGCGTGATCTCAGCTCACTGCAACATCAGCCTTCCAGGCTGAAGCGATTCTCATGCCTCAGCCCCCCAAGTACCTAGGACTGCAGATGTGCGTCACCGTGCCGGGCTAATTTTTGTATTTTTGGTAGAGACGGGGTTTTGCCATGTTGCCCAGACTGGTCTTGAACTCCTGAGCTCAAGCAATCTGTCCACCTCGGTCTCCCAAAGTGCTGGGATTACAGGCATGAGTGACCACGCCCGGCAGTTTGAGAGTTCTTTATAAATTCTGGATACAAGTCCTCATAATGAGTCTTTTTTTTTTTTTTTGCATGCCTCATAGTCTTTGATTGGATGCCACACTTCGTGAATTTTACCTTCTTAGGTGCTAGATATGCATTCTTATGTATACTCTTGATCTTTGTTTAGGGATGCAGTCCAGTGACATGGAAGTAGTTTGATCCTTATGGGTCTTGCTTTGTAATTTGTTAGGCAGGTCTGGAGCGGTACTCAGTCTAGGGCAAATTATTCCCCAGTGCTGATATTCCTGAGTGCTCCACCATGCCTTATGAATTATGTTTTTCAGCCTGGCTGATTGAACTCACACTGTTCACCGTGTGCCTTGTGTGCGTACTGAGGACTGTTCTCTCTAAGTGTGTGTGTGTTTTTTTTTTCCTTGAGACAGTCTCGTTCTGCCACTCAGGCTGGAGTGCAGTAATGCGATCTCAGGTCACTGCAACCTCTGCCTCCCGGGTTCAAGTGATTCTCCTGCCTCAGCCTCCCGAATACCTGGGATTACAGGCATGCATCACCACACCTGGCTAATTTTTTGTATTTTTAGTAGAGATGGGTTTTCGCCATGTTGGACAGGCTGGTCTCGAACTCCTGACCTCAGGTGATCCACCCGCCTGAGACTCCCAAAGTGCTGGGATTACAGGCATGAGCCACCGCACCCAGCCCCCCCAATCATTTCAGATGGTTCTAGAAGAGGGCTCTCCTCTCTCTCTGCAGATATCCAGGGTTCTCTGTGCAGCTCTCTCCTCTCTGGAACTCTGTCCTGCAAATGTTAGCTGCCTTGGTCACCCCAAGTCCTCAGCCCTGTCTTTGAACTCCAGAACCCCCTGGGTTCTGCCTGGATTGTCCTTCCCTGCATAGCATGAAAAGTCCTTCAAGGCAGTAGATCTCACCTTGTTTTCTGTCTCTCAGGATCACTGTCTTTCATTGCCTGAAGTTCAGAGTTTGGAAAGCCATGGTTTTGTGTATTGCTCCCATTTCTCTGTTTTGGTTATGTCTGACCGGAGAGTAAATCTGGTCCCTGTTAATCCATTGGGATTGGAAGTGTAATTCTCCATTAATAGTTTAAATATGGGTTTTCTCACTTGAGTTTAAGCTGCTGGGGAGATAGGGTCTTGTTAACACTGAATCATCAGTGTCCATATTCTCAAGCACTCCATAAATATTTGTTGAATGAATGAACAAATAAGATAAACCAAGTTGCTTTGAGGAGGAAATGAAATCTGATATATTAATCTCAGTAGCATCATTAATTTCAAGAAAGGGTATAATGCTTTTTACTTAGGGTTTGTGAAGGTTGTGAATATTTGTACTTTTCTAGTTTGTATTAACATGATCCTGGGGTGACTATGGCACTTAAAATTCTTGTGAACTCCTGAACACTATAACTGCTTTGTTGGAATGTGTTCAAGACTTCTCTCAGCTTCCCTGGAGAGCTTCCAAATCTTTATGACCATTGAAAATGCATTTCTCCTCACTAGTATATTACCTGAAGCCAGTGTGAAAAAGTATTATCCGTAACTTCCCTCATTTACTTCCACTGAAGTCAAGCCAGTTAAGCAAATCCTCTCGTCTAAAAGTTTAACGCCATGGAAGTTTTCTTCCTTTCATCAATTTTTGTTCTTAGGAATCTTGACAGGATCTACTTCAGTGAGACTTGTCTTGGGTAGACAAACCTGTTATTCCCTTCCTCAAAGAATGAGCAAACATGATCCTTCCCGGACATCCTCAAAGCCAGGGAGCTCATTAAACAACCCTCATGAGTATTAAAGACAACGTGAGTGAGCTCCTTAATTTCAGAGTCCGTGTCGGCAGTGTTTCTCCTACCCTTTCTTTGTTCACGGAGGTTGAAGCTTTGTTATATCACATTACTCTGTCTTTGTTTAAGATGGGCTGAGAACACTATACTACACTAGCTCAGTAACCCAAAACACCTCCAAAGGTGCTGCCTTTCATTTATTTTTTTAAACTAGACAACCTGCCAGGCAACTTTAGGGATCTCCTATAACCATATGGGTTTCCCAAAACCCCTAGATGATGGGAGAAAAAAATAAGTTGGGGCAAGAATAGGGAAGAGACCCAGTGACTGCCTAGTCGCAGCTCAGTGGAAAAAACAAAGACTTTGCGGTTGACAAGAGGCAGCCTACAATTCAACCCATCTCCACTGTGGCTGGCTCACAACAACAACTTTCCCTTCGTCTTAGAAATGGGGCTGGGTGCGGTGGCTCACGTCTGTAATCCCAGCACTTTGGGAGGCCGAGGCGGACGGATCACTTGAGGTCAGAAGTTCGAGACCAGCCTGGCCAACATGGTGAAACCCTGTCTCTACTAAAAATAACAAACAACTTATCTGGGCGTAGTGGTGGACCCCTGTAATCCCAGCTACTCGAGGCTGAGGCAGGAGAATCACTTGAACCCAGGAGGCGGAGATTGCAGTGAGCCGAGATTGTGTCACTGCACTCCAAACTGGGCGACAGAGTGAGACTCTGTCTCAAAGGAAAAAAAAAAAAAAGGGGAATAGATGAGATCAGGCGCGTTCAGGGTGGTATGGCCGTAGACAGAAATGGAAATAGAACTGCTTTTATTGCTGGCCTTCCAGTGCTAGGAGACTGTTCAGAACACTTTTATAAACTGGAAAGTGTTAAACCAACGTAAAGGTTTATTATTATTGTCTGACTTCCCAGAGCTGAACAGGGCTCTATTTAGCTACCTAACAACAGGTCGCTGGGGGAGCCGGCACTGTGAAAATGAGTCAGCCCTGTTAATCGCTATAGAGGCAGGCTAGTGGTAAAAGTCTACACAGTTCAGCAGATTAGATAGAAATATTAATTATGCCATGAATCACAGCACTGCCTCATCTTCTAGGCTTGCATTATCATTGACCTATTTTTCTATGTTCTGTCTCTCTTGTCCCATTATCCTTGAAGAATAATCGGAGGCCTTGCTGTGGGCATGGCCAGGTTTTAGGTGCCCGTAACTAAGCTGGTATCACCTTTCACTGGCACAGGATTAATCTGCAAATGAGACAAGAGTGCTCCCTACCACATTCTAAATTTGTTGGCAGCTGGGGAGCGGTTTTCACACCTGCTAATGAAAAATCCACTTTGGTTACGTGGATCAAATTCTATTATTAATACCAAGAATTGGGAGGAGTAGAGATAGGGCCATATTGAAGACTTTATAAAATTATTAAAAAAAACCAGACTGCTGGATATCTATTTTGTTACAAAGGGATTTTTATTACTTTATATGTTATAACTGGAAACTGACATATAGTCAATGATGATGAAACAGATACCTCTAAAATAAATGGAAATGAGTTTAAAACTTAGTATAGGAATAAAATTATAAATATACATCAGATCCTAAGAGTGTATTAATTATAAAATCCTTAAAGATGCAGAAAGCCCCCATGTATCAAATGACCTGTCATGAAATGTCATTGCATGTCAGGTAAATTCAAATTAAGCTTCATAAACGCGAATCTCTGATTGTTTGGTCAGGCATCTCCATTAGAGCAAATGAAAGATTGCAAATGTTTCTTTAACATGATTCCATCTAAATCCCTGATGGAATTTTTGTGATCTGCTGCTTTTCTCTCCTGTTTTCTGAGTGTGTTATATATAGTTTCAATCCATACCAAATGAAGGAAGCATTGATTAGACTTGATTTAAGGCAGCAAGTGATAAATGGAGCTGGGAAATTGATTCATGTCTCTCAAGTGACTGGGGCACAGCCATCCACAGTTGACACAACTCTTGTCTCAAGGCTGGAGAAAACAAACAGGCAAACACATGTCAGACAGATAAATGACTTTGCTGTTTTGAGCTCTCCGTGGAGGCCATTTGTTTCCTAGATAAGGAAGACTGCTTTCCAAAGTCATGAAAAGATAAGTTAGAGGAAAAGGATGAAGGTGGGATTGGATGCCCAAGCACTGGGAATTAAACAACAGAAAGGATTTACCTCCGGGAAGGATCTTGCTGCTTTTCCCTCCGACATGCTGGGAGCAGCACTCCAAATGCTCTGTCTCCATATTTAAAGTGTTCATAGTGGTATGTTGGTGTCTTTGAAGCTATTTCCAAAGAAACACTTCCTGACTGCTCTTATTGGAGTGAGCATTCAGGAGAAGAATTGGCAAGAACAGCTAAGACTTGCGAGCCCGGCTTGATCTGAAATAGTGATAGTTCCAGTAGTTTGACGACCAGCCCAGAGGCCCCCTGGAAACAATAGTCCCATTGCAATCCAGTGCCTCTCTTAGAGCCTCGCCCATAACACAAAGTATTGCATTTGTGTTTCCCCTACATGCTTTGTGTTTTCCCATCTTGATGTTTGCTCCTGCGTTGCTCTCCCGTTTTCCTTGCTGTTAGTTTGCATATTTAAATCTCACCCATCCTTCAAGGCCCCCATTCAACTGCCACTTCCTTCAGGAGGTCACTCTTCATTGCTCCAGACTAGAAATAAGTTCCCTTCTCTGAACTCCGAGAACAATTTGTAATGGTCTTAGAGTATTTATTGCTCCCTGCGGGGTAAATACGGGTCTTCTATCTTCTTTACTAGAGCACAGACTTCAGTATCTGTTTCAGCTTTGGATGCCACACAACGTTCTGTCCACACAACACCTTCAGACAACACTTGTTGAATGATAAACTAGACAACTGGGGAGCTCAGATGAATAAATGGCGTCAAACACTTGACAGCTCTTTACTAGCTAGTAATCCCCACCTAGCATGGGCCATGTTGCCTTGCTTTGGTTTTCTTTTGTTTCATAAGGCTTGATTCTCTTATCTTTTGAATATGACTTCTGCCAACATTCTAAGCAGGAAGATCAAGTGTGTCTTTCCTCCTCCTCCTTCTCCCGGGTCTGGGGTCCTCATCTCCTGGCCTAATCGGCACATATGTTCTATCTTTTCCTGTTGCTGTCCCTCCTCCCCAACCCTGAATTGCCAGCGTTCTCCATCACTGCCCCCTAGGCTGGCAGGTGGAAGGTTAGTTGGTAGAGATCTGAAAAGTCCCCCCTCTGGGCAGTGCCCCTCGACATGGTGGCCATTATCCCAGTGAATCAGGGCCAGGTCCTTCCGGAAGAGCCTTGAATCCAAGGCAGGCTGGAAGGATTGGAGCAGGAAAGAGATTCTTATCTTCTAAAGCAGTGGGTTCCAGAGTTCTGTATTGATTTCTACAAAATTAAAATTAGAAACAAAACTAAACAGGGTAGAGTGCAGAGGGTGCTGACATAAGGCTGCCGAATTTTCATTCTGGATGTGCATCTCTAACCGAACCCGGGCAGTATTCTACTGAAACCATCCTTTCATAAAAGCCTGTTAATGCCAAAAAGTAGAAGGGTAGTATTTAGGATAAAGATTAGCCCTCTAAATTGGACATAATTAGCTTTAAGAAAAACTCTCGGCTGGGTGCAGTGGCTCACGCCTGTAATCCCGGCACTTTGGGAGGCCGAGACAGGTGGATCGCCTGCGCTCAGCAGTTCGAGACCAGCCTGGCCAACATGGCAAAACCCCATCTCTACTAAAAATACAAAAAGTTAGCTGGGCATGGTGGTGCGTGCCTGTAGTCCCAGCTACTTGGGAGGCTGAGGCAGGAGAATCGCTTGAACCCTTGAACCCGGGAGGCAGAGGTTGCAGTGAGCCGAGATTACACCAGTGCACTCCAGCCAGGACGACAGAGTGAGACTCCGTCTCAAAAAAAAAGAAAAAAAAGGAAGAGAAAAAAAAAAAACTCTCCTGAGAAACCACAGTTACCTTTTCAGTTTCTCTATTTTTCTTTGTAGACGAGTAACACATGTAGTTTTTAAACAAAATTTGAATCATGTACTACATAAATTTATATCCTTTTTTCTCTTAACATGAGGTCCTGTTTCCCATGTCACCAGATAACCTCCCGAAATATGACTTCATAACTGCATTTATTCCTATTGCATTGGCAGCAATTGCTCTCAAATGTAAATCTGATTAGTGAGGATTTTCCTGTTTTTGTAGTAAATTTGCTAAGCATGGATGCCTAGATCCTCTAGGTGCTTCCTCAGCGGCTCTTCCTCTGTTGTGTTATAGCAGCATGGTTTATTTCGTTTTACATTATTATTTTTTACTTTTTTTTTTTTTGAGATGGGGTCTCACTCTTTTGCCCAGGCTGGAGTGCAGTAATGTGATCAGAACTCAAGGGATCTTCCCACCTCAGTCTCCCGAGTAGTTGGGACTACAGGTGCGTGCCACCACACCCAGATGCATAGTTTATTTTAAAGACAATACAGTCGTCCCTCAGTATCTGTGGGAGATTGGTTCCAGGACTTCCTCAGATACCAAAATCCAGCGATGTGCAAGTCCCTTATATAAAATGGCATAGTAGTTGCGTATAACCTACCTCCATTCTCTTGTATGCTTTAAATCATCTCTAGATTACTTATAATACCTAATACAATGTAAGTGCTATGGAAATTGTTAGTACACTGTATTATTTTTAAAATATGCGTTTTTTATTGTATTTTATTATTTATCTGAATATTTTCAGTCTGTGGTTGGTTGAAGTCATGGATATGAAACCCCAGGATACGGAGGGCTGACTGCATCCCCTTGAATTAGAGAAGAGACAGGAATGTAATAACATCTGTCATTTGCTGAGCGACTGCATAATGCCAAGCACTGTGCTAGGCTTGTTTGTCCTCAGCATGTCAAGCAGGGGCCTATCTCCTCTCACTCCTTTTTTTTTGAGACAGAGTCTCACTCTTGCCAGGCTAGAATGCAGTGGCACAATCTCAGCTCACTGCAACCTCTGCCTCCTAGGTTCAAGCAATTCTACTGCCTCAGCCTCCCGAGTAGCTGGGATTACAGGCGCGTGCCATCATGTCTGGCTAATTTTTTATTTTTAGTGGAGATGGGGTTTTGCCATGTTGGCCAGGCTGGTCGTGAACTCCTGACCTCAGGTGATCCACCTGCCTTGGCCTCCCAAGGTGCTAGGATTACAGGCATGAGCCACTGTGCCTGGCCTCCTCTCACTCCTTCTGTAGCCACAGATTCTGCCAGTGGAAGGGACTTTGGGCATAGTGAGACCCTGTGGCTCTGCTCTTAGCTGACTGGATTGAGCTTGAACTTGACCCATGGGCCAACTGTGGGGTCAGCTGGCCTGGAAAGCTTTACTAATCCAGGGGTTCTTGACTCTGGCTGCACACTTGAACCATCCAAGAAACTTTTCAAAAGTACCAATACTCAGTCCCCTCCACAGACAGTGGAAATATAATCTCTGAGGTTATCTAAATAGGCAAGAGCTGGGATAATCCAAGTCCTGCTCCCAGAAATTTGAATTGGGAAATGAAGAGAGGATCAGGCCCTTGGAAGTTATTGAAGATAAGAGATGCGTTAAGAAAATCACAAGGCGAATCTGGAATCAGTCTTGCAAACTCAACTCAGGAAGGAGGAAGAAGTGTGAGTTAGGAGGATCTATGTAATGGAGAAAAGATACAGGCAAGAGGGTGAAGACAGCAGCTGGTCGTGGGAAAGGGAGTGGCTGGGTGTAAAAGGATGCAGACACGTGGAGTTGTTGTCATTACTCTGAAATGAACATTCACACAGTACTCCCCTGAGGTCCCAAAAGCAGCCATGGATGCCCATACCACCCTTTCATCAGTCTGAGGCTCCATAAGGCCTGAGCATTAGGCCTGTGCTGACTTTTGGAGCTCAGAGGACATCCAGTTCCCTATTGCTGATCAAATCAGAGGCCTTTCTTATATGTAACAGGACACCTGACACAACTGCTTCAAACAGTAAAGAGGATTTATTAGTTTATGAACTGTAAAGTCCAGCAGTAGAATGGAGTTCAGGAGAGGCTTAACCCAGCCATCCAACAATGTGATCAAAGGCCCTGTCTCCTGTTTCTCTGCACCACCATCCTCAATGCTGAATTCATCCCAATTTGGATACCTTTCATGTCTCAAGATGGCTGCCAGCAGCCCCTGCAGCTACCTACTTTCTTGTTACCATCTGTCAGAAAAGAGATTATCTGTGTCCCAGCCTCCCAAGCAAATGTCCTCAGATTCACCCTGATTGGATGCGTTTGGGTAAACACTGAATCATTCATCGCTGGCCACTGAAATGGGATGTGCTGGTTGGCTTTGTCTGAGTCATGTGGCCATTCCTGGAGCTGAAAGCAAGGTCAGGGGGACTTTGGGGATGGAGGATGGAGCACAAAACCAGTAAGGTTACTGATAAACGTCTACCACCCTTTTCACCAATGCTCCCAGGTGCAGGGCTCAGCTCTCCCTTCAGAAGAGGAGTGGTGAAGTGACAGCTTCCAGCGGCCACACCTTCATCTCGGGATCCACCCCAGTGTTTACGCCAAGGCCTCGCTCTTCCTGGCCTGTTCCCAGCAGCTGGCTGGCCATAGCAAGGTGCTGGAGCTGGGCCATTCCTGCCCAGTGAGTGACTCCCATCCCCTCCACACCTTCTCGAGCTTACACTGCACTGTGGGGCTCCTTCTCACACTTGTCAGTCTTCCTTGTGGTCTGCCCCCTGCCCCACTCCTGTTTCCTTTTCCCTTTATTCTTACTTCACAGACATTGCACTTCTAATTCTATCTTGGCTTCTGCTTCCCAGCGAATGAAACTGACACATCCTGGTTTTCCGAGCTACTCTCTGAGTGTGCCTCTGATTTTCAGAGGAGCTCAGCTCAAACCCACTTGCTCCACAAGTGCCTGTGGGGTCGAGACTGTCTCCGGTACACAGAAGGGGAAGCCAGGGTTAGAGGTTGAGTAGCTTGCCTGATGTCACCCATGCAACAAGGGGAGCCTTGGCTTCCGAACCCTATCTTTACCTCTCTGGAGCCCGTGCTCTCTACCAGCTCTAGGTGCTGTTCCTGGTAGAGCCTGGTGAGGTGGCCTGAGTCTCTCAAGGTCACCCCTGGCTCCATGCAAGAGGAGAGGGTGCATCGCAGCATGTGTTCCCTCCGGTGGGATTGCCTTGAATCACTCGCACCTGGGGGAAGGAAGATGAGGAGGGGATTGTCGGTGGATGGGCGGGATCTCTGTACTGGGGGCGGGAGGGGGCGTTGCCACGTTGAGCGCCGACACTTGAGAAGTGACACGGTTCGTTTGTACACAAACCATCCTGCATGGTGTTTAAAAACAAAGGGCAAAGTCAGACGTTGCTCGAGGGCCCGGAAAGCCAACTGCGAAGCAGGCGGGCAGCCCCCGGATGGCCCCGCGTTGCCCCTGCTCCCACGCTCCCGAATCAGTGAGAAAGTCTGCGCCCCGCCCTGCTAGCCAACCCGCTAATCCGCGGCATCGTCCACCAATGTGTCTAATGAGGTGGCATAACCACCCAGCTCTCCCCGGAGCCGCGCAGGGCCTCCTGGATGAACGAGCGGGTGTCGCTCCGTCGGGTCCTCGGGCGCCGCGGGGCGGGGCGGGGTGGGGCCACTGCGCGTGCGCGCGGACCGGGCGGGGCGGGGCGGGGCGGGGCCCGGCGCAGGTGCCTCGAGGAGGGTCTTCCAGCGGCAGGTGCAGACGCCAAGCTCGCTGAGGCTGGATTGTATGTTTAATCACGGTCGACTGAGGGGCTGTTTAAGAATTATGAGAAGCTGTTCCAGGTGAAGTTCTGAGCAGAGCTACAGAAGGTCGCGGTCTGGAAGCTGCTGGGAGGAGAGGGGCGACATCAGTGGCTTTCGCTGGGGGGAGGCACGCGCAGGATTTCCTGGGATGGGGAAACAATAACCTGGAATACGAGGAGGCTGTCCTAGAAGAGTCAGAGTGCCCACTCCCATCCCACCCCCATCCCCAAGCTGATGAAATTGGCGCGAAGCAGATCCCGAATTCACAAGCTTATCTAATTCCTGCCAATAACACAGTATTTCTGTTTCTGCGGATACCTGGCTCTCGGGGCACATTGAAGCTTCACCTGGAGAGGATGGAACAGAGAAGACGATCAAAAACAGGGCCTTCCTGGAACCAAATGCCAATAACAGCCCTCACATGCCTAGATAGCCCTTTACAGATTGCAAAAGGCTTTGTTCTACCTGCCTCATTTTCAGCAAGGGCAGGCAAGTGATCCCATTTTAAAGCGAGGAACCCGAGAGAGCTCAGGCTTTTCCCAGTGTGGGCACAGGGTGCAGTGGGAACTAAGGACTCAGTGAGTAGGGGTCACCCAGGGAACCATGGAAGATCTCCCAAAGAAAGGATGAACAGGAGTTGATTGAGCAGAGGGACGTTAGGGTGGGGTGTTCATGTCTCAGGTGGAGAGATGTGATGGGTGAGGGAACCAGATTGCTCAGGGTGGCTTGACACGGGAGGGTTATCAGAGCTGGGGAATTGGGGGGCAACCTACAGAAAGACACATCCACTTGTGGGCCCAGATCAGCATTGTGTCACATTAAGAAAAAGGGAGAGAGAACTCAATCCAGTATCCATAGTAATTGAAAAGCAATTGAATATTTATTGTAGCCTCTGGTACACTTCATTTGTAAGGCAGAGCCAATACAGCTGGCCCTCCATATCCATGGGTTCCACGTTCCTCGATTCAGCCAGCTGTGGGTGGAAAACCATTCAGAAAAAATAAAAAGGACAATTCTGTACTGAACATGCACAGACTTTTTTTTCGTGTCATTATTCCCTAAACAATACCGTATAACAACTATTTCCATAGCACTTACATTGTATTAGGTATTATAAGTAATCTAGTGATGACTGGAAGTATATAGGAGGATGCACATAGGTTATATGCAACTTCTATGCCAATTTTTATCAGGGACTTGAGCATTGGCAAATTTTGGTATCCTGGAGGTCCTGGAACCAATCCTTTGCAGATACTGAGGGACAGCTGCATTGTAAAAATCTTCTTTTTCTTTCTTTCATTCTCTTACTCTCTTATCCTAGCCACTGCCCCCAAAGATGCATCTTTCCCCTTCCAAATTTCCCGTTCTCCTTCAGACTCTGCCTTCACAGGTTTCCTCCTTCTCCTCTCCTCCCCTTCCGTGGCTGTAGTTTTAACCCTACAGTACCTTTTTTTTTTTTTTTAAGTAGATATGGGGTTTCACTATGTTAGGCCAGCTGGTCTCGAACTCCTGAGCTTAGGCAATCCACCCACCTTAGCCTCCCAAAGTGCTAGGATTACAGGCATGAGCCACCACTCCCGGCCTAACCCTACAATACCCTTAGATTTCCTTCCCAGTATAAACTGTGCTTGCCCTGTGGCTTTTTCCACTTAGGAAAGTGGAAAGAGATTAGCGCAGGAGTCAGCAAACCAGGGCACTCAGGCCACATCCATCCCACTGCCTGTTTTTGTATAGCCTGCAAACTGAGAATCTTTTCTTTTCTTTTTTTGAAACAGAGTCTCACTCTGTCACCCAGGCTGGAGTGCAGTGGCACAATCTCGGCTCACTACAACCTCTGCCTCCTGGGTTCAAGCAATTCTCTTGCCTCAGCCTCCCAAGTAGCTGGGATTACATGTGCCTGCCACCATGACTGGCTAGTTTTCTTGTAATTTTAGTATAGATGGGGTTTCAGCATGTTGGCCAGGCTGGTTTCAAACTCCTGACCTCAAGTGATCCATCCGCCTCGGCCTCCCAAAGTGCTAGGATTACAGGCATGTGCCGCCGCGCCCAGCCCAAACAGGATTTTTTAAAAAACTTTTTAATGATTGAAACGAATTTATGGAAATGTCTTTTCACTTTTGTTATGTAGGTACTTACCTAATAGCCTTGATTCTGCCCCTTGGTCCATAAAACTTAGAATATTTTGCCATCTGGACCTTTACAGAAAAAGGCTGCCAATCCCTGGTTTAAGAGAAGGGGTTTGTGAACACCTATCCAGTAGCATTTTGGATGCCTGGCCCATGGCTTCTGGGGTTTCCATGCCCTCCTGGGGGAGGCTGTGCAGAAAGCTGGGACAAGAGGAATGAGGCTGATACTACCCCGAATCCCACCACAGGGGTGGACCCATGGCTCAGGTCTAGCCAATCAGAGTATCCTGTTCTTCTGGCCACAGTGATTGGTTCAGGAATAAGCAGATGTCTCAAGCCTAGTCAGTCAAAGTCCTACTTGGGGCTTTGGCCAGAGCTACTAGAAATGATACTTTTTCTGAGTTGGTAAGCTGGAAGGAAGCCATTTTTCAGAGGACGATTATCTTTATATCTATGTGAGGAAAACCTTTCTGGAAAAAAACTGCATATACCAGAAGGCAGACATGGAAGGAAGAAAGGAGGGAGAGAGAGAGGGAGAGAGAGAGAGAGATTGATACATCTGACATTGTTTGAGACTCAGCACCCAGCCACCCCTAAAGCTCCTTCTACCCTGGACCTTCAGTCATGCAAACCAGTAAAATGCCTGCCTGCCTGCGTGCCTGCCTCCCTCCCTTCCTTCCTTCCTTCCTTCCTTCCTTCCTTCCTTCCTTCCTTCCTTCCTTCCTTCCTTCCTTCCTTCCTTCCTTCCTTCCTTCCTTCCTTCCTTCCTTTCTCTCTCTCTCTCTTTAGCTGAATTGGACAGAGTTCAGTTACTTGTATCCAAACACATTCTGAGCAATATATGGGCTTTACCAGGTACTTTGGAACCTTGGGTTTCTCCCCTTGTTACCCACAGCCCCTGCCATGTAACTTTCAGTGCCTTCTCACTCTGACTCTGGACTCCAAGTGACTTGCTTTGGCCAATGGCATGTTTGCAAACATTATGTAGACACACTGGGACTTGTATTGTCTTTAGTAGCTCTTGGAGCTCCTCCGAGCCTGTATAACAGTTCCAGTCTGGGCCACTACATGATAGACATATAGAGCCAAGATGAGCCTTCCCATCCTCTTGACCAACAAGCCTTGAGCTAGGATGGCTGGAAGCCAACTGTAGGCACCTGAGTGATCACAGCAGAGCCCAGAGGGAGAACTGCCCCCACTGAGCCCAGCCCACAGAATTATGAGATAAACAAATGGTAGGTGTTTTAAAGCACTAATTTTTGGGGTGATCTGTTAGGCAGCAAAAGCTGATCCATAGGCAAAAGGTGAAAAAAAGGTTATGAAAGGCTCTAAAGGAGAGCAGCTTATCACTTGATGGCACTTTTAGTGTATAAGAAGAACAAAGCACCATAGTATTGAAATATTGCCCAAGCTTGAAACAACCACAGTTCTAGACCACCAACACTTAAACAAGGAGTCTGGAACACATACTGAATTCCTAGTGTAGCCACCTTGGCAGGAACCCCACTAAGAAATCCACGCCTGGCACTCCCATTCCATAGCCATACTGGGCAGCTCCTACTGCAGGGATCATGGCCGGCCGACAGAAATGTCTGTAGGATGAGGGGATCAGGTACATCTGTGAAAATGTAGAATTCCTCTTACTTGTGTCCTAAAGGCATGACAGTAAGAGTCAAAATGCAATAGTGCGGCAACCCCTGGTGGCCTAGTGGTTAGGATTCAGTGCTCTCAAAATGCAATAGCATATTGAGTGCCTACTGTATTCATAATGTTCAGAGCAACCATGTTTTTCTTCTATAGGTCTGAGTTAGTACACTTTCATAGTCATTTATTAGGGGTGAATTGCTAGACGCAATGTACCATTTTCTCTTGATGTGAGGTTGTTCATGTCAAATACTAAAGGTATGACTACTACTACTGCTAATGATGGCTTGCAGTAGGCCGGGCTCAGTGGCTCACGCCTGCAATCCCAGCACTTTGGGAGGGTGAGGTGGGCGGATCACTTCAGGTCAGGAAATAGAGACCAATCTGGCCAACATGATGAAACCCTGTCTCTACTAAAAATACAAAAATTAGCTGGGCATGGTGGTGTGCTCCTATAATCCCAGCTGCTTGGGAAGCAGGAGAATCACTGAACCTGGGAGACAGAGGTTGTAGTGAGTCGAGATCGCATCACTGCACTCCAGCCTGGGCAACAGAGCGAGACTCCGTCTCAATATAAATAAATAAATAAATAAAATAAAAATGATGGCTTGCATTTGTGAACAGACACTTAGCACCAGGCTCTGGACAAGGGGCTTTACAGGCCTAATATCTTTTTTTGTTTTTTGAGACAGAGTCTCGCTGTGTCACCCAGGATGGAGTGCAGTGGCAAGATCTCAGCTCACTGCAACCTCTGTTCCTGGGTTCAAATCATTCTGCCACCTTAGCCTTCTGAGTAGCTAGGACTACAGGCACACACTGTGCCTGGCTAATTTTTGTATTTTTGGTAGAAATTGGGTTTTGCCATGTTGCCTAGGCTGGTTGAACTCCTGGGCTCAAGTGATCAGCCCGTACAGGCCTGATATCTAATCCTGACTACAACCCAGGAAGATGGGTACTATCAATCCCATTTTACAGATGAGAAAACTGAGTCCCTTGCCTAAGTGGACCACATTGTTAAGTGTTGGCATTGGCAACTAAACTTACATTTTATTTTAAAGGGAGACTGTTACTGTGGCCTACAGAAATGGGGAGACTTCATGAAGGACATACTTCGCCTGCTTTGAAGGCAGGTTGGGATTTACCACCTACTAGCTCTGTGACCTTGGGTGTCTTATTAAATGTTCCCGGGCCTCAATTGATAAGTCTGTGAAATGTGTGTAATAATCCTTTCTTTCAAGGACTATCAAGGGGGAGGGAATTAAGTGAGACACCTAAAGCTCTCAGCACAGTGCTAGGCTCCAGGCTGGAGCTCGAGCCCTTATACTTTTTCTTCCAGCAGGGGAGACTAGACCATACTAGTTTCTAGTGACTCTATCTGATAGAATGTAAACCTCATGAGAATTTGGTTTTGTCGTTATTTTGTTTAGGTTGTATCCCCTGCACCAGAATGGTGCCTAGCACATCGCAGAGACTCAATCCATGCTTTTTGAATTGAGTTCTGTATTTCTGTGACTATGATTCTGTGAGATGTGACTGGCAGTGGTTTCCTAGGTGCTGGTTGAAATGGGAGGTGGAAGGGATCCAGGAGCAAAGCTTTGTGAGAAGGAAGGGAGAGATGTCCCAGTCAAAAGCACCCTGGGAGCTGGGCTGCATGGCTTGCCATGTTGATAATGTGTCATCCATTGCTGCCCAGCCTGGGAGGGCAGCTCAGGGGTTGCTAGAGATGCCCGTTGAGTGTACTGGGAGCACAGTCTGTGCACTGGGCTCCACCCCACCTCTCTCCTCCTCCTCCTCCTCCCTTCAAGCTCTCCTAGCCTCTGCTCAGCACCCTCACCCATCTGCACCATGGCCAGGCTTAGAAAGAATCCTTCCTTGGTGCCAAGTATCAGCAGGGCTTTCTGAGGGTGTGAATTATTCCCCGACAAACCCAGCACCCGTCTGTCCCCAGCTGGCACTGCTGGCATCTTCCTAGGCCTGGAAGCTGCCCAGGGCACCTCCAAGCCAGACCTGCACGGGGCTTCCACCCAGTGAAGATATGGCTGCCCTGAGCCTTAATTGGAGAGATGATGCAGTGAGCCCGGGAGATTTTAAAGTGTGTATTTGCAATCAGCTTGCTCCTTGAAGTGGCATGAAAACAAAAATCCAAGGAAAGTGCTCAGTGAGGGGATTTCCCTGAGACCTGTGGCTAATGGCCTTTGCCTACCTCTTGCTCTGGAGAGGCCCTCCGAAGCCCGGATGGCGGTGGGAAGTGGCTTCCAGGGAAGAAGGGCCTTTCTGAGGTGGCTGTGCTCACATGACGCAGCCTTTGAGAATCAGAATCGGAAGATGTGAGTAGCCCCCATAACTGGCACATTGGTGGTGGCTGCTCTGGGAGGACTCCTGCACCCCACGTGTTCCCCAGAGACAAGGCAGTAAGATTTCAGAGATTTTAAAAAGAGGTTAGGTTGCCTGTGAGTTCGACCAGCTTCCTGAACTTTTCTGGAGAAAATAGTTGTGGCAGTGAATCTGTAGGACAAGAGGCTGGAGGAAAGTGTGTGGACTGCTGGTCATGTAGTGTCTTAATTCTAAGAGATGAAAGGGCCATTTTCTTCCACTGAAATAATAGGCATTATTTGTATGTATCTGTAGTGGCCAGTGACTGACTTCCCAGGAGAAATCGGCATCTCCAGGAGAGAAAAATAGGGACTTCCTAGTAAAGAGTTCCCCAAGAACCAGTAACAGTCACATGGCCCTACAGAGGGGCATTTTCAGATGTCCATTGGCTCTGGTTCCTTTTAGAAACCTCTCCCACATTATATATCAAGTATCGAATGCACCTATATCATATGTTTGTTAATGTAAATACATTTTAAAGAATTTTTAAACCTGGCACAGTGGCTTATGCCTGTAATCTCAGCACTTTGGGAGGCTGAGGCAGGGGATCACTTGAGGCCAGGAATTCGAGATCAGCCTGAACAACATAGTGATACCCCACCTCTACGCAAAATAAAAAATTATCCAGGTGTGGTGGCACATGTCTGTAGTCCCAGCTACTCCGGAGGCTGAGGTGGGAGGATCACTTGAACCCAGGAGTTCAGGGCTACAGTGAGTCACGACTGCATCACTGTGCCCTAGCCTGGGCAACAGTGAGACCCTGTCTCTAAAAAAATAAAATTTAGGGCCGGGCACGGTGGCTCATGCCTGTAATCCTAGCACTTTGGGAGGCCGAGGCAGGCAGATCACGAGGTCAGGAGATTGAGACCATCCTGGCTAACACGGTGAAACCCCATCTCTACTAAAAATACAAAAAATTAGGCAGGCGAGGTGGCAGGTGCCTGTAGTCCCAGCTACTCGGGAGGCCGAGGCAGGAGAATGGTGTGAAGCCCGGGGTGGCAGAGCCTGCAGTGAGCCGAGATTGCGCCACTGCACTCCAGCCTGGGTGACAGCGAGACTCCGTCTCAAAATAAATAAATAAATAAAATAAAATAAAATTTAATTTGAAAATTAAAAATAAAAAAAAATTTGTGGAATTTTGCTTTTGAACTTACTTAGCTATGAGCAGTAATTCCTTCACTGTATAATGCTATTGGCTATGCTTTCTCATGCAAACTCAGGAGTTATTACAAAGTGAGGGAACCAACCCATAAATTGTGTTTAGATGTAATAAGATTTTAATGAAAACAAACTTAATGAACAAAGTGGACCCAGTGTTTTTTAGACATTTAATTAAGCATTTATTCATTTCAATTTTGCATCTTTTTCTTTATTTCGAGCCAATGCCTTTTATTTTTTTCCTGGTCCGCAATATGTTTGCAAGACCTGGAATATGTGGCTATAGGCATGTGTTTCCTGGTGGGTAATGCAGCCTTATCTGGACTGGTCGATCAGGAGGCTGGAGGCAGCACAAGCAGTGGCCCCAGCCTCCAAGAGTCTTCATTCTCAGGTCACATTGGCGATTTCTCTAGGGTGGAATAATAAGCTCAGCAGGGTCTGTGCTTAGGTGTGGAGGCCTGTGACTCACATTGAAATCAGCACCTCCAGGTGAGGAAAGCCTGGGGTGGCTCAAAACCCAATAGGAGCCACTAAGGAATCCAGGGGCAACCGTGACTATTTATGCTCTTGGCACACAAGTCACAAAATAAAAGCTCGGGGCCTCCCCTGGCCTTGGAATCTCTCAGAGGTTTATTTGTTCATTCACGCATCAGTTTACTCAACAAAGAGGAATCACGGAGTTGTTTTTCGTGCCCAACCAGGAGTGGAGGGAGGGGAAGAACAGATGGGACGTGAGCTTTGTCACCCTCACCTGGTCAGCTGGCTTCCTTGCACATTAACATTTTATATCTGGACTCTCAGTAGCAGCGAGAATCCAACAACAGCATGGCGCTGACCTGGTTCTGGGCATCAAGGAGCCTCAGAGGCTTCTGCTCCTGGGTCCCACTTGGGTGTGGCCCTGTAAACCCCGCTGGCCATTTGGGGGAGGAATGAGGAGGGACTTACAGTGAAAGGCACCTTCTGATCTCCAGGCACTGCATCTATGCTGTTGATTTGCCTCCTAACTTGTGCCTCAAGCATTTGCATCCTTTTTCCAGCTGAGGCAATGGAAGCTCCAGAGAGGTGAAATACTTTACCCCAAGTCACACAGCAAGGAAGTGGTAGAGGCAGATTTGACCTCAGAACAGCCGCGCCCCAAACTCTGCACTGTTGGCTTCCACGCTCTTCTCCCTCCCTGAATTTTCAGGAGGGTTCAGAGTCTGTTGGTGGAATTTCTGGTATGCCTCAGATGCAGACTTGTTGCTCCTTTCAGATTAACTGTTTCTGCCCGAAGCCAAGAAGACAGAAGTGGTGGATGTGTCTATAGCTGCCTCGGGCCTCCAGTGCAGGGCAAAGATGCCCCGCAGAGGAGTCAGGTGAGGCTGAAATCCAGCCCACATGTCACCTACCTGTTGGTACCTGGTGTGGGAATTCGTCAGACTGGCAGGAAAAGGTTGCTTGCCAGGCCCTGCACCCCTGAAGCCCCATCCACCCAGAGGGGTTCCTCTTAATAAATTGCACAAAAGCACCGCCTTGCTCTGGGTTTTCCCGGAAGCAGACTCAGGCAAATATTGCAGTGCAAATCTTTTGTTTGGGTGGTGACTCCAGGAAGTACTGGTAAGAGAGTAGGGAAGTAAGACAGGGAGGGGAAGCAAAGCATTCACCGTGTGTTGCCATTGTGGACAACTAGACCACAGTCCCACTGGGGAGCCCTGGGGCACAGTAGGGAACATGCCCCTAAATCATCCCACTACTCCATCTTTGGTGATGGCTGCTTCCAGGGACTCCACGGTTGCTCTTCATGCAGGTGGAGTGCACTCTCATGACCACAGGAATGCTCTCCTGAAGGATCAGGGTTGTGCCTGATGAACTGCTTGGGTCGCATGTGTGTGCTGATGAGCGGTGTTGGTTGCAGGTGTGAGCGGAGGTAATCTGGTCAGAATGGCAACAGCACCCATCCTACCACCCACAAGGCGAGCCTGACACCGTTACCAAGACTTCTGTCCTGCTGGATTCAATAGGCTCAAGAGATTGTCTGTGCCTCTTCTCCACTTTTTCATTGGCTAAGATATGAATTTAGGCATCCACCTGTAACGTTGCCCTCCCAAAGGCTGACTTGCGATTGAAAACAAAACAAAACGCTTCTGAAAACAAAACAAAGATGCATTCTGCTCAAACACCACCCCGGGAAACCTCAGAACTTTATAATCAAGTCTGGGATCTGTTCCTACTCTGATGTGTGGCTGTTTCCTTTGGCTTCTCTTTACTTTCTGCCTCTTTCTCTTCCTCCCCTTCGTCTTTGGAAGCCAATAAGGAAATCCACATGTCCTGGCTTCTTGCCTTCCTGTTTTTATCCTGTAGACCTCCGGAGGGTTGTTTGGCAAGAGCAGGAGTGGCTGCCTTGGAACTGCACGAGGTTGGGTGGTGAGGCTTGGGAGGGGGCAGCCACACAGGGTGGGGCTACCTTGAAGCTGTGTTTGTGTATGGTTTACTGATTGGGGGTGACGGATGGAAACTACGGGGAGCCTCAAACCCCCCTTGGCATTGCCCCCAACAAAGCTGAATTCTTGCTATTGCCAAATCCCCAAGCCCCAGAACTCACAGCCCCTCCTCCACAGCCCTTCCTGGACCCCCTGGTTCCACAGTTTTGCTTGTTCTGGGGCTACGTCGCCGACTTCAGTAAGAACTGGAGCAGGAGTTTGGCAGAGGTGTCAAGAGTTGACTGAAATCAGAAACCTCCAGCACTAAATGGTGACTGTTTTAGTCTCTGTTCCTCCGACTAGACTGCTGCTGCTCCCTGGAGGTTTTCTGATGCTCCTTTCCAGTTACCCTTCACGATTTTTACCTATAACACAAATAGCTCTGAAGGAGGCACAGAACCCTGTTGCTTCATTTGGCACCAATGATCTAATGAGGTGGAAATCCCAGGGATGCGCTCAGGGGGCCAATGCAGTAATTGATATCAATTGGGGTGATTAGACAAAGCCCTCAATCATCCCGAGGCGTCTCACTGCAATCTGTCATGGTCCTCATCAGACAGGCTTCGCCCTGAGCTTGTGCTGGAATGAGCACCACTTTCTTGTATTCAGCCCAAAAGCCCAAATGTGGCCTGGCGCAGTGGCTCACACCTGTAATCCCAGCACTTTGGGAGGCAGAGACGGGTGGATCACCTGAGGTCAGGAGTTCGAGACCAGCCTGGCCAACATGGCGAAACCCCGTTGCTACTAAAAATAACGAAAATTAGCTGAACGTGGTGGCATGCACCTGTAATCTCAGCTACTCGAGAGACTGAGGCAGAAGAATTGCTTGAACCTGGGAGGCAGAGGTTGCAGTGAGCCGAGATGACACCATTGCTGATCTCAACCTGGGCGACAGAGCTGGTCTCTGTCTCCAAAAAAAAAAAGGGGGGGGGCCAAATGTAAGCATGAGAGATACATATCTTACTGCCCTGCCCAAGAAGTGAGGACATGCTCTTCCCACTTGCCTGGGAGGTGGCCTGGCCGAGAGGTCACAGGCCCAGGCTTAAAGTCTGACTCCCTGGGTGGGAGTCTTTGCTATGCCTTTACAGCCTGGTGACCTTGGAACAGTGACTTCACTCCTGGTGCCTCAGTTTCTTTATCTGTAACAAATGGTGATAATAATACTATATTTCTTTTTTGGTGGAGACTGGATCTTACTGTGTTTCTCAGACTGGTCTCGAACTCTGGGGCTCAAGCAATCCTCCTGCCTTGGCCTCCTGAGTAGCTGGGACTACAGCTGCATCACCACACCCAGCTATCATATTACGTTATTAGCCCTCACACGATTGTTGGGGAGGGTTAAATAATATGCGTAAAGTGCTTAGAAACATACCTAGTACATAGTGTTTGTTAAGTAAATTCTCTTATTTTTTCTTCTGCCTGTTCCAGAAAGGCTCTGGGGAGTCTAACAGCCAGGACAGACAGAGACCAGTAAAACAAATACTGAGGAACTCAAGAACCACGTGAGGTTGACACCTGAGGTATTCCTTGGACTCTGTACTGCAAAGAACATTTTATTCATTCAACAAGCATCTACTGAGCACCCCCGGTGTCCCAGGCACTGTGCTCATGGCTGGGCTTACAGCTGTGACTTCATAGAGGTTAGATTTGAGTGTGTGAGTGTACACCTGGCATAGGTAAACAAGCAAGTCATTAAGATAATTTCAGAGTGATAAGGGTGGTGAAGAAAATGAACAGGACGAAGTGAAACGGAGGAGTGGGGTGGGGGTAACTCCAGGATGTGCAGCTGGGGAAGGCCTCTCTGAGAAGATGATGGGACAAGAAAGAAGCAGCCCTGTGAGGGCCCAGGATGAGAACTTTCCACAAAGGGAGCAGCAAGTGCAAAGGCCCTGGGCTGTGTGGGAGCTCGGAGAGTCAGGAGGATAGCAAGGAGGCTGCTGTGCCGGAAGAGAATGAGGGAAGAGAGTGCAGAGGCCAGTTTGGAGAGGCTGAATAAAGCCTGAGTGTGCGTGGTGAAGTGTTCACTTTTTATTTTTGAGGATTTATTTATGTATTTACTTGAGACAGAGGTCTTGCTCTGCCACCCTGGCTAGAGGGCAGTGGTACCATCACGGCTCACTACAGCCTCGACCTCCCTGGGTGCAACTGATCCTTCCACCTTAGCTTCCTGAGTAACTGAGAACACAGGTGCATGCCATCTCGCTCTGCCAATTTTTGTATTTTTTGTAGAGATGGTGTTTTGCTATGTTGTCCAGGCTGGTCTTGAACTCCTGAAATCAAACAATCCACCCACCTTGGCCTCCCACTGTGCTGGGATTACAGGCGTGAGCCACCACACCCGGTTTTTTGAGGACTTCAAACAGCAAACAACATAGCTTCTGTTACCAGTTAAAAAGTTTAGAAACCCAGCTGGGCGCGGTGGCTCACGCCTGTAATCCCAGGGCTTTGGGAGGCCGAGGTGGGCGGATCATGAGGTCAGGAGATTGAGACCATCTTGGCTAACATGGTGAAATCCTGTCTCTACTAAAAATACAAAAAAAAATTAGCCGGGCATGGTGGCGGGCGCCTGTAGTCCCAGCTACTCGGGAGGCTGAGGCAGGAGAATGGCGTGAACCCGGGAGGCGGAGCTTGCAGTGAGCCGAGATCCCGCCATTGCACTCCAGCCTGGGTGACAGAGCGAGACGCCATCGCCAAAAAAAAAAAAAAAAGTTTAGACACCCAACTCAAGGTAGTTTAAACAAAAGGAGGGATTTATTAAAGAACAGCAACAGTGTCTCAGGGAAGCCAGTGGCAGGAACAGAGCTGGGCTTGAAACCGGGAAGGTGATTTCTCCATCCCCATTGCCGGTTTTCTTTATACTGTCTGTGACCCAGTCCATGTTGTGGAACACAGCTGCCGACTACTCCTGAAATTTGTGAAATTGACTTCTGTAGTCTGGCATCTCAAGGGTGACTCATCTCTCAGTGCCAACACGCCTCAGGTAAAGACTCAGGAACTGGCTTGAGCCAGGAGTCCACTCCTGGACCAATCGGCTATGGCCAGGGTGGAATAGAGTCACACTCCACGTCCTAGTTGTTCTTAAGTAAGGATGGGGGCTGGGCGCGGTGGCTCAGGCCTGTAATCCCAGCACTTTGGAAGTCCGCGGTGGGCGGATCACGTGAGGTCAGGAGTTGGGACCAGCCTGGCCAACATAGTGAAACCGCTTCTCTACTAAAAATATAAAAATTAGCCGAGTGTGGTGGCAGGCGCCTGTAGTCCCAGCTACTCGGGAGGCTGAGGCAGGAGAATCACTTGAACCCAGGAGGCGAAGCTTGCAGAGAGCCGAGATCATGCCACTGCACTCCAACCTGTGTGATGGAGTGAGATGTTGTCACACACACACACACAAAAAGTAAGGATGGGGCTCTGGGCAGGGAGAAATAATTCTCAAAGAGGGGACTGAGGGAAGAATAAACAAAGGATCTAAGTTGCCAGAAAACCAGAAACTAAAGAATGAATGTACCCAGAAGCAAGGTCAGAATTTAGCTCTGAGCTTTATGGTAGCCAAAGCTTAAAAAAAAAAAAAAAAAAAAAAAAAAAAAAAAAAAAAAAAAAAAAAAAAAGAAAAGGCATCTGAGTTCTGACTGGCTAATAAAATAAGGCACAGCAGATCACGAGGAAAGTGAAGCATTTTCTTCCATGAAAGCTGAGAAGACATTCTTTAGGGTTCTATGTGGAAGGGGACTAAGAAATACAATAAATGACTCATTCAGCAACAGTTGAATTTAGATTTCTGAGATGATTAAGTTTTTCACAATGTGTGGGGAGTCCCTCCTGGTGAATTCTGAAAGTAGAGGGGACATTATTAAATTTCAATGAGAGGGTAGGCAGGGTGTATTTGAGGGGGAATCAAAGTCATGCTCATTATGTTTTCTTTTGATGACCTCATTGGCTCTTGGAGACCTCAGTGCCGAGGTAAAAAACTCAGGGTCCATCTACAGGACTGGGGAGAGGGGTGTGGAGTGGGTTGGGTGTGAGGAAAACATCAGGATAAAGGGCAGCTGGCAATCCATCTCTGTCAGCAGGGGGAACTTGAGAAATAGCCGCTCTTTGGTGGTAGCCAAGTGGTGCCTCTTGGGCCTAATGATATTCTACCAGGAAATGGAAATTCTGGACTATTAAAACATGACTGTTGACAATGAATTTAAATTCCGAGAGCCAAGCAAAATGTGGTGAGGGTGAATGTAGCCCGCGGCCATGGGCATGCAGGCCCCATGCCTCTGGCGTTGTAAGGACTGGGTAGCCTGTGTTCATATGAACTTCCTGGAACACGATGGCTCTGCCAGGCTCTTGGCCAGAACTGGGCACAGTGAGAGCCCCAAGTGCAGAAATTCTGTGTCCTGCAGAGCCAAGAATGCCACACCTCTTCCTCCTTTCCTTCTTTTTCTTTTTCTTTTTTTTTTCCAGACAGGATCTCACTCTGGGGTGCAGTGCATGATCACAGCCCACTGCAGCCTCGACCTCCCAGGCTTAAGCGATCCTCCCACCTTAACCTCCTGAGTAGCTGGGGCAACAGGCATGTGCCACCATGCCTGGCTAATATATATATATATATATATATTTTTTTTTTTTTTTTGAGACAGAGTCTCCCTCTGTCGCCAGGCTAGAGTGCAGTGGTGCGATCCCAGCTCACTGCAACCTCTGTCTCCTGGGTTCAAGAGATTCCCCCGCCTCAGCCTCCCGAGTAGCTGGGAATACAGGCACATGCCACCATGCTTGGCTAATTTTTTGTATTTTTTAGTAGAGACAGGGTTTCACCATGTTGACCAGGATGGTCTCAATCTCTTGACCTCGTGATCCGCCTGCCTCGGCCTTCCAAAGTACTGAGATTACAGGCATGAGCCACCACGCCTGGCCAAATTTTTAAAAAAATCTTTAATGGAGATGAGGCCTCTCCCTATGTTGACCAAGCCAGTCTTGAACTCCGGAGCTCAAGCAATCCTCCCGTTTTGGCCTCCCAAAGTGCTGAGATTACAGGTGGCGTGGGTGACAGCACCCTCCCTCCCTTCCTCCCTTCCTCCCTTCCTCTCTTCCTCTCTTTCTTTCTTCCTCCCTCCCTCCTTCCCTCCCTTCTCCTTTCTCCCTTCTCTCTCTCCTTCCTTCCTTCCTTCCTTCCTTCCTTCTTCCTTCCTTCCTTCCTTCCTTCCTTCCTTCCTTCCTTCCTTCCTTCCTTCCTTCCTTCCTTCCTTCCTTCCTACCTGTTGGGCCCCAGGTATCCAATGATGAGTAAAACAGGTCCTCCATTCTCTCAGGGAGTTTACATTCCAGTTAGGGAGCCAGACTTTCAACAACTAATTACACAATGAAGTCGTTCATCCAAGTGGTAAGATGTGCCAGGAGGGGAGCCTGCTGAAAGCCACCTTAGAGTGCTTACAAGGGAATCTGATCAAGTCTAGGAGTTTTAGGAAAATTCCCCTGAGGAAGTGACTTAAGCTGAGATCTTAAGGAGAATAAGGGAGGGTGGTGATTCCAGACAAAGCAGGCTGCTGTGACTGCTGTGAATTGGGAAGGAACTTGTCACTTGTCACCGGAGGGCAGAGTTACCAGATGGGGCTGGGGACCGAGGAAGGAGCCAGGCAGATTTTCTTGGCCATGTTGAAGATTTAGAACCCATAAGCAAACTTATCCAAAACTTAGAAATATGGCAGAAAGGAAGACTGCAGTTTCTTTCCATGTCGGCTTAGAGCACTACTTGCCAGGCCTGCTCAAGGATTAGTTAATTCTATATGGGAATTGTACCTTGGTTTTATTTTGCTATTTATTGATTGAACCTGATCTTTATTGAGTTACATGTAAATTTGTGAATAGCCGTCCTGTTGAGATGCAAATGGTTTATGTGTGATAGAGGAGGCAACCCTAAAGGTTTTGGCTTTATCACCCTGAAGGACATTAGTCATTTTTGTTCCTAACTTAAAAAAATGAACAAATAAATTAAACTTTACATCAGTACCCCCTCTCTGGGGGACTGTAGAAACCCCTGTCATCAAATGCTTTTTGAAGCAGCACTACCATACTGCTGGCTCTCTTATTAATGAGTTAAATATTTGACACATGCTTGTTCTGTATTAGTTTCAGAGCCAGGTTTTTATCTTCTCAACATTATTCTTTGACGGAACTCTCTCTAAAGTGTGATGAAAGCTGGAGAGTTTTAAGCAGGCAGCTGCCATGATTAAATTTGCCAGTGGACGCCAATGTTAAGGTTCTTCTGTGAAAATTAAGAAATGCAGGCTTCTATTTTTACCTTCAAATGGAGGCTTTACCTCTAGGGAAAAATAACTGGTTTTGTTGAGGACCAATCTGCTGTTGTTATCACCAAGTGTGGGTTTATTATAGGGTCTTTCTGCAAACATAGGGGCCTCTAATCATTGCAGTGTCCATTTTGTTAAGACTTAAAGCATCAGATGATAATTTATTGTAATGGGATCTAAACTAATGAACTCCACTTACAATTAAAATGTTTTAGAAAGCTTTCTTTTCTCCTGGGTCTCCCCAGGAGGCCCAGCTCTGACAAAAGTGGAACCACTCTGCTGTGGGATAGATTGCTCATCAGCTCTGTCAAGTGTCAGGAGATGGGCCGTCTCTTTAAAGTGTTTAAAAAGGGGGAGGGGGGCAGCATCCATTTCTATAAATTATTGAATATGGATTTAAAATCACCTATTTGGAGAAGTGTTGAAATTGCATGTGCTAATTGAAGAGCCAGAGAGACAGCATTGGAGCGAGGAGGCCAGTAATTGTTCCCGAGCTTTTGGTGGTCAGAATGAAGGTGACAGCACCCTGGGCAGCCATAGGATCTAAATGGAGTCCCAAGTAGAAAGGCAGCACTTCGTGCACCGGGAGTTATGCTAGAGCCCTACCTCTCTGCTCTCTCCTCTAATCCCTAAGGTATTGGCAAGGGGACCATTGTTGCTTTGCTGCTAGTAGGAAACTGAGCCCCTCAGAGGTCGAGTGACTTGCCAGAGGTCACTCAGCTAGTAGGTGGCTGAGGTGACTTCTGAATCCAGGTGTTTCAGATTCAGTGTGTCAATATGCCTTTCTGTAATTTGCAGACATTCTTCACTTCGGTTGCCATTTTCTCAGCGTTTATGCTCCAGTGATATCATTCAAACTGATATAGTAGAAAGAGCATGACCACCCCCCAACATGCCCCCGGAGAATTAATGCTCAGCTTTACGCAATTGACAGAGAATTGGGACATTATGATCCTTATTTCTTCCCTCCCTGCCTGCCTCTCTTCCTTCTTTCATAATTCTGTTGAATACCTCCTTCAAGTTTTTGCTCAAGGCTGGGCGTGGTGGCTTACGCTTGTAATCCCAGCACTTTGGGAGTCGGAGGAGGGTGAATCACTTCAGATTGGGAGTTCGAGACCAGCCTGGCCAACATGGTGAAACCCCGTCTCTACTAAAAATACAAAAATTAGCTGGACGTGGTGGTGGGCGCCTGTAATCCCAGCTACTTGGGAGGCTGAGGCAGGAGAATCGCTTGAACCCAGGAGGGAGGTTGCAGTGAGCTGAGATAGCACCGAGGCATTCCAGCCTGGGTGACAGAGTGAGACTCCATCTCAAAAAAAAGAAAAAAAAGGTTTTGCTCAAATATCATCTATTCAGTAAAGCCTCCCATGGCCACCTTCCTTAAAATTGCAGCCTGCATGAGCCCTCAACCCTCTTTTCTGTTACCCTATTCTATTGCTTTTCCCCCATAGCATGTATCTTTTAATATACTACATAATCTACTTATTTATTTTCTTATTATTTATTGTTTGTCTTCCTTTAACAGCATGGAGACACTAAGCAAGAATCTTCGTCTATCTTGTTCACTAGTGTCTTTCCTTCTTACCTTCCTTCCTTCCTTCCTTCCTTCCTTCCTTCCTTCCTCCCTCCCTCTCTTCTTCCGTCCTTCCTTCCTTCCTTACTTCCTTCTTCTTTCTCTTTTTCTCTTTGCTTCTTCCTTTCCTCCTCTCTCTCTCTTTTCCTTCCTTCCTTCCTTCCTTCCTTCCTTCCTTCCTTCCTTCCTTCTTCTTTCCTTTCCCTTCCCTTACCCTTCCTTCCTCCATTCCTCCCTCCCTTCCTTCCTTCCTTTTCTTTCCTTTCCCTTCCCTTACCCTTCCTTCCTCCCTTCCTCCCTTCCTTCCTTCCTCCCTTCCTCCCTCCCTTCCTTCTTCCCTTCCTTCCTTCCTTCCTTCTTTCCTTCTTTCCTTCCTTTCTATTTTTGAGACTGGGTCTCAGTCTGTCACCCAGGTTGGAGTGCAGAGATACAATCACAGCTCACTGCAGCCTCACCTTCCCAGGCCCAGGTAATCCTCCCATCTCAGCCTCCCAAGAAGCTGGGACAACAGGCACGTGTCACCATGCCTGGCTTTTTTGTATTTTTTGTAGAGACAGGGTTTTGCTATGTTGCCCAGGCTGGTCTTGAATTCCTGGACTTGAACTATGTTGCCCAGGCTGATCTCGAACTCCTGATCCAAGGCCTCCCAAAGCGCTGGGATTATAGGCGTGAGCCACTGCGCTCGGCCCACTTTTGCATTTCAAGTGTTTAGAACAATGCCTAGAATGTAGTAGGTGCTAAATAAATATTTGTTGATTTATTGCATGAATGAATACCTATTATTGGATTAGTTATAATTTAACAAAAACCAACAAGCAATTTAAACTAGTACAATAGTTTCCTTTTATCCATGGTTTTGCTTTCTGAGATTTTAGTTACTTTCAATCAACTGCAGTCCGAAAATAGGTGACTACAGTACAATAAGATATTTGAGATAGAAAGACCACATTCACATAACTTCTATTATAGCACATTGCTATAATCGTTTGATTTTATCATTATTTATTTTATTATTTATTTATTGTTATTGTTGCTAATCTCTTACTGTGCCTAATTTATAAACTTAATCATAGGCATATACATAAGGGAAAGAACATAGTGTATGTGTAGGGTTTAGAACTAACTGAAGTTAGGCCAGGCGCAGTGGCTCACGTCTGTAATCCCAGCACTTTGGGAGGCCGAGGCAGATGGATCATGAGGTCAGGAGATCGAGACCATCCTTGCTAATACAGTGAAACCCTGTCTGTACTAAAAATACAAAAAAAAAAAAAAAGAACTAACTGAAGTTGGATGGGCTCAGTGACTCACACCTGTAATCCCAGGACTTTGGGAGGCTGAGGCAGGTGGATACCTGAGGTCAGGAGTTCGAGACCAGCCTGGGCAACATGGTAAAATGCCATCTTTACTAAAAATACAAAAATTAGCTGGGTGTGGTGGCACACAGCTGTAATCCTATCTACGAGGCTGAGGCAGGAGAATCACTTGAACTCGCAAGGCGGAGGTTGCAGTGAGCCAAGATCGCGCCACTGCACTCCCCCCTGGGTGACAGAGTGAGACTCCGTCTCAAAAAAAAAAAAAAAAAAAAAAAAGAAAAGAAAAAAGAACTATCTGAAGTTTCAGGCATGCGCTGAGGGTCTTACAACATATTCTCCTGGATAAGGGGGCACTGCTGTATTAATTGTACACACCTGTGTGCGAGGCATTTTTCTAAGGGTTTACCCATAGTCTCTTCTTTAAATCTTCACAGTATAGCAACTATTATTACATTTTACACATGAGGAGACTGAGGCCCAGGAAAGCAGAATAACTTGCCCAAGTTTACATACCTAGTACTTTTAAAGTCAGCTTTGGTGAGGTATAACTTTCATATAATAAAATGCACTCATGTTCAAGCACAGTTTTGGCAAGTGGGTACACCTGTGGAATCCTCACCAAACTCAAGCTACATAGCCTTTCCATCCTCCAACAATTCCCTCCCCTCTGCCACTTAGCAGTCTGCCCCTTCTAGTACCCAGCAAGTACAAACCTGGTTTCTGTCCTTCAATGTTTGCCTTTTCTAGTATGCTATATAAAGTGAAATCACACAGCATGCACTCATTTATGTTTGGCTCTTTTACTCAGCATAATTATTTGAAATTCATCCATGTTTTTCTGTGGATCAATGGTCCATTCATTTTTATTGCTAAGTAGTATTCTATTATGTGGATATGTCACAGTTTGTTTATCCAGTGCCTTTTGATGGACATTTGGGTTGTTTCCAGTTTGGGGCTATTGGGAATAAATCTGCTATGAACATTCATATATAAGTTTTGTGGGCACATATGTTTTTATTTCTCTTGGGTAAATACCTAGCAATGAAATTGCTGGATTTTGTTTAGCTCTATGTTTAACTTCATATGATTTTATGCACCTCTTAGGATTTATGGCTTAGCTATTTTTATGGCACCCAGAGGGTTTCAGGAATAATGATAAATGATTGAACCCCAGAGACTTTTCCTGTCTCACTGGGCCATCCTTTTACAATCCCCCCCTGGAAGGGCTGGGATTAGATGGGAGAAGTAGCCCTGATGGGGTGGGAGGTGCAGGGTGGGGGTCAGGATCCCTTAGAGTGTGTCTTGAGTGGGCATGTCTACCCTCTGGGGCCCAGTCTCCTCAAATGGGGAGAGTTTAATGCAATGCTGTGCCAGTAAATGTTTAATAAAGGCTGCTTCAGAAAAGCTACATATGCTCTTGCATATATTTTTAAGAAATTTTACTGAGTAAACAATTTGAGAATAATAAAATATGCAAAAGTTTTTATTATAAATTCCACATAGCCAGTTGATTTTCACAAAATACTTTTATAGACTTTGCTCAACTCTCATATCAGTAGCCAACTGATGGTTGCAAATGATGAGTGAGTGCAGTTTGGACACGAATGTTGGTTGATGTTTTTGCTTATGTTAAAGAGTAAGAGGCTGGGCACAGTGGATCACCTGAGGTCAGGACTTTGAGACCAGCCTGGCCAACATGGTGAAACCCCATCTCGGTGGTTCCAAGATGGCTGAATAGGAGCAGCTCCAGTCTACAGCTCCCAGCATGAGCGATGCAGAAGATGGGTAATTTCTGCATTTCCAACTGAGGTACCGGGTTCATCTCACTGGGGCTCATTGGACAGTGGGGGCAGGACAGTGGGTGCAGCCCACCGAGTGTGAGTTGAAGCAGGGCAAGGCACCGCCTCACCTGAGAAGTGCAAGGGGTCAGGGAATTCCCTTTCCTAGCCAAGGGAAGGGGTGACAGATGGCACCTGGAAAATTGGGTCACTCCCACCCTAATACCGCGCTTTTCCAACGGTCTTAGCAAACGGCACACTAGGAGATTATATCCCACTCCTGGCTCGGAGGGTCCCACACCCATGGAGCCTCGCTTATTGCTAGCACAGCAGTCTGAGATCAAACTGCAAGGTGGCAGCGAGGCTGGGGAAGGGGCGCTCACCATTGCTGAGGCTTGAGTAGGTAAACAAAGCCACTGGGAAGCTCTAACTGGGTGGAGCCCACTGCAGCTCAAGGAGGCCTGCCTACCTCTATAGACTCCACCTCTGGGGGCAGGGCATAGCCGAACAAAAGGCAGCAGAAACCTCTGCAGACTTAAATGTCCCTGTCTGACAGCTTCGAAGACAGTGGTGGTTCTCCCAGCACAGAGTTTGAGATCTCAGAATGGACAGACTGCCTCCTCAAGTGGGTCCCTGACCTCCGAGTAGCCTAACTGGGAGGCATCCCCCAGTAGGGGCAGACTGACACCTCACACGGCCAGGTACCCCCTCTGAGATGAAGCTTCCAGAGGAATGATCAGGCAGCAACATTTACTGTACAGCCATATTCGCTGTTCTGCAGCCTCCACTGCTGATACCCAGGCAAACAGGATCTGGAGTGGACCTCCAGCAAATTCCAGCAGACCTGCAGCTGAGGGTCCTGACTGTTAAACGGAAAACTAACAAACAGAAAGGACATCCACACCAAAACCCCATCTGTCGGTCACCATCATCAAAGTCCAAAGGTAGATAAAACCACAAAGATGGGGAAAAAACAGAGCAGAAAACCTGAAAATTCTAAAAATCAGAGCACCTCTCCCCCTCCAAAGGAATGCAGCTCCTCGCCAGCAACGGAACAAAGCTGGACGGAGAATGACTTCAACAAGTTGAGAGAAGAAGGCTTCAGATGATCAAACTTCTCCGAGCTAAAGGAGTAAGTTCGAACCCAACGCAAAGAAGTTAAAAACCTTGAAAAAAGATTGGACAAATGGCTAACTAGAATAACCAGTGTAGAGAAGTCCTTACATGACCAATTGAGCTGAAAACCATGGCATGAGAACTATGTGAAGAATGAACAAGCTTAAGTAGCCAATTTGATCAACTAAAAGAAAGGGTATCATTGACTGAAGATCAACTGAATGAAATGAAGCGAGAACAGAATTTTAGAGAAAAAAGAGTAAAAAGAAATGAACAAAGCCTCCAAGATATATGGGACTATGTGAAAAGACCAAATCCACATCTGAATGGTGTACCTGAAAGTGACGGGGAGAATGGAACCAAGTTGGAAAACACTCTTCAGGATATTATCCAGGAGAACTTCCCCACACTAGCAAGGTAGGCCAACATTCAAATTCAGGACATACAGAGAACGCCACAAAGATACCCCTCGAGAAGAGCAACTCCAAGACACATAATTGTCAGATTCACCAAAGTTGAAATAAGGGAAAAAATGTTAAGGGCAGCCAGAGAGAAAGGTCGAGTTACCCACAAAGGGAAACCCATCAGACTAACAGCAGATCTCTTGGCAGAAACTCTACAAGCCAGAATAGAGTGGGGGCAAATATTCAACATTCTTAAAGAAAAGAATTATCAACCCAGAATTTCATATCCAGCCAAACTAAGCTTCATAAGTGAAGGAGAAATAAAATCCTTTACAGACAAGCAAATGCTGAGAGATTTTGTCACCACCAGGCCTGCCCTAAAAGAGCTCCTTAGGGAAGCACTAAACATGGAAAGGAACAACCGGTACCAGCCACTGCAAAAACAAGCCAAATTATAAAGACCATCGATGCTAGGAAGAAACTGCATCAACTAACGAGCAAAATAACCAGCTAACATCATAATGACAGGATCAAATTCACACATAACAATATTAACCTTAAATGTAAATGGGCTAAATGCTCCAATTAAAAAACACAGATTGGCAAATTGGATAAAGAGTCAAGACCCATCAGTGTGCTGTATTCAGGAGACCCATCTCAGGTGCAGAGACACACATAGGCTCAAAATAAAGGGATGGAGGAAGATCTGCCAAGCAAATGGAAAACAAAAAAAGGCAGGGGTTGCAATCCTGGTCTCTGATAAAACAGACTTTAAACCAACAAAGATCAAAAGAGACAAAGAAGGCCATTACATAATGGTAAAGGGATCAATTCAACAAGAAGAGCTAACTATCCTAAATATGTATGCACCCAATACAGGAGCACCCAGATTCATAAAGCAAGTCCTCAGAGACCTAGAAAGAGACTTAGACTCCCACACAGTAGTCATGGGAGACTTTAACACCCCACTGTCAACATGAGACAGATCAATGAGACAGAAAGTTAAGGATATCCAGGAATTGAACTCAGCTCTGCACCAAGCGGACCTAACAGACATCTACAGAACTCTCCACCCCAAATCAACAGAATATACATTCTTCTCAGCACCACATCGCACTTATTCCAAAATTGACCACATAGTTGGAAGTAAAGCACTCCTCAGAAAATGCAAAAGAACAGAAATTATAACAAATGATCTCTCAGACCACAGTGCAAACAAAGTAGAACTCAGGATTAAGAAACTCACTCAAAACCGCTCAACTACATGGAAACTGAACAACCTGCTCCTGAATCACTACTGGGTACATAACGAAATGAAGGCAGAAATAAAGATGTTCATTGAAACCAATGAGAACAAAGACACAGCATACCAGAATCTCTGGGACACCTTTAAAGCAGTGTGTAGGGGGAAATTTATAGCACTAAATGCCCACAAGAGAAAGCAGGAAAGATCTAAAATTGACATCACAATTAAAAGAACTAGAGAAGCAAGAGCAAACACATTCAAAAACTAGCAGAAGGCAAGAAATAACTAAGATCAGAGAAGAACTGAAGGAGAGAGAGACACAAAAAACCCTTCAAAAAGTCAATGAATCTAGGAGCTGGTTTTTTGAAAAGATCAACAAAATTGATAGACTGCTAGCAAGACTAATAAAGAAGAAAAGAGAGAAGAATCAAATAGATGCAATAAAAAATGATAAAGGGGATATCACCACCAATCCCACAGAAATACAAACTACCATCAGAGAATACTATAAACACCTCTACACAAATAAACTAGAAAATCCAGAAGAAATGGATAAATTCCTCGACACATACACCCTCTGAAGACTAAACCAGGAAGAAGTTGAATCCCTGAATAGACCAATAACAGGCTCTGAAATTGAGGTAATAATTAATAGCCTACCAACCAAAAAAAGTCCAGGACCAGACGGATTCACAGCCAAATTCTACCAGAAGTACAAGGAGGAGCCGCTACCATTCCTTCTGAAACTATTCTAATCAATAGAAAAAGAGGGAATCCTCCCTAACTCATTTTATGAGGCCAGCATCATCCTGATACCAAAGCCTGGCAGAGACACAATAAAAAAAAGAGAATTTTAGACCAATATCCCTGATGAACATGGATGCAAAAATCCTCAATAAAATACTGGCAAACCGAATCCAGCAGCACATCAAAAAGCTTATCCACCATGATCAAGTGGGCTTCATCCCTGGGATGCAAGGCTGGTTCAACATACGCAAATTAATAAACGTAATCCAGCATATAAACAGAACCAAAGACAAAAACCACATAATTATCTCAATAGATGCAGAAAAGGCCTTTGACAAAATTCAACAGCGCTTCATGCTAAAAACTCTCAATAAATTAGGCATTGATGGGACGTGTCTCAAAATAGTAAGAGCTATTTATGACAAACCCACAGCCAATATCATACTGAATGGGCAAAAACTGGAAGCATTCCCTTTGAAAACTGGCACAAGACAGGGATGCCGTCTCTCACCACTCCTATTCAACATAGTGTTGGAAGTTCTGGCCAGGGCAATCAGGCAGGAGAAAGAAATAAATGGTATTCAATTAGGAAAAGAGGAAGTCAAATTGTCCCTGTTTGCAGATGACATGATTGTATATTTAGAAAACCCCATTGTCTCAGCCCAAAATCTCCTTAAGCTGATTAGCAACTTCAGCAAAGTCTCAGGATACAAAATCAATGTGCAAAAATCACAAGCATTCTTATACACCAATAACAGACAAACAGAGAGCCAAATCATGAGTGAACTCCCATTCACAATTGCTTCAAAGAGAATAAAATACCTAGGAATCCAACTTAAAGGGATGTCAAGGACCTCTTCAAGGAGAACTACAAACCACTTCTCAATGAAATAAAAGAGGATACAAACAAATGGAAGAACGTTCCATGCTCATGGGTAGGAAGAATCAGTATGATGAAAATGGCCATACTGCCCAAGGTAATTTATAGATTCAATGCTATCCCCATCAAGCTACCAATGACTTTCTTCACAGAATTGGAAAAAACTACTTTAAAGTTCATATGGAACCAAAAAAGAGCCCGTATTTTCAAGACAATCCTAAGCCAAAAGAACAAAGCTGGAGGCATCATGCTACCTGACTTCAAACTATACTACAAGGCTACAGTAACCAAAACAGCATGGTACTGGTACCGAAACAGAGATATAGACCAATGGAGCAGAACAGAGCCCTCAGAAATAATACCACACATCTACGACCATCTGATCTTTGACAAACCTGACAAAAACAAGAAATGGGGAAAGGATTCCCTATTTAATAAATGGTGCTGGGAAAACTGGCTAGCCATATGTAGAAGGCTGAAACTGGATCCCTTCCTTACACCTTATACAAAAGTTAATTCAAGATGGATTAAAGACTTACATGTTAGACCTAAAACCATAAAAACCTTAGAAGAAAACCTAGGCAATACCATTCAGGACATAGGCATGGGCAAGGACTTCACGTCTAAAACACTGAAAGCAATGGCAACAAAAGCCAAAATTGACAAATGGGATCTAATTAAACTAAGGCGCTTCTGCACAGCAAAAGAAACTACCATCTGAGTGATCAGGCAACCTACAGAATGGGAGAAAATTTTTGCAATCTACTCATCTGACAAAGGGCTAATATCCAGAATCTACAAAGAACTCAAACAAATTTACAAGAAAAAAACAAACCCATCAATAAGTGGGCGAGGGACATGAATAAACACTTCTGAAAAGAAGACATTTATGCAGCCCACAGACACATGAAAAAATGCTCATCATCAGTGGCCATCAGAGAAATGCAAATCAAAACCACAATGAGGTACCATCTCACACCAGTTAGAATGGCCATCATTAAAATGTTAGGAAACAACAGATGCTGGAGAGGATGTGGAGAAATAGGGACACATTTACACTGTTGGTGGGACTGTAAACTGGTTCAACCATTGTGGAAGACAGTGTGGCGATTCCTCAAGGACCTAGAACTAGAAATACCATTTGACCCAGCCATCCCATTACTGGGTATATACCCAAAGGATTATAAATCATGCTGCTATAAAGGCACATGAACACGTATGTTTATTGCGGCACTATTCACAATAGCAAAGACTTGGAACCAACCCAAATGTCCAACAATGATAGACTGGATTAAGAAAATGTGGCACATATACACCATGGAATACTATGCAGCCATAAAAAATGATGAGTTCATATCCTTTGTAGGGACACAGATGAAGCTGGAAACCATCATTCTCAGCAAACTATCGCAAGAACAAAAAACCAAACACCGCATGTTCTCACTCATAGGTGGGAATTGAAGAATGAGAACACTTGCACACAGGAAGGGGAACATCACACACCGGGCCTGTTGTGGGGTTGGGGAAGTGGGGAGGGAAAGCTTTAGGAGATATACCTAATGCTAAAAGACAAGTTAATGGGTACAGCACACCAACATGACACATGTATGCATATGTAACAAACCTGCACGTTGTGCACATGTACCCTAGAACTTAAAGTATATATATATATAAAAAAAAGAAACCCCATCTCTACTAAAAATACAAAAATTTAGCTAGGTTTAGTGGTGTGAGCCTGTAATCCCAGCTACTCAGGAGGCTGAGGCAGGAGATTCGCTTGAACCTGGGAAATGCAGGTTGCAGTGAGCCGAGATCACATGCCATTGCACTCCAGCCTGGGGAATAAGAACGAAACTTCGTCTCACACACACACACACAAACACACACACAAAAGAGTAAGATGACAGTGAAAGAACAAAGAAATGTGCATTTGTCAATGGCATAGAGTTCGTTGCTGAATTGATTAATAGTTCTTCAATATTGGAAGCATATTTTCTTATGCTGAATTGATTAATAGTTCTTCAATATTGGAAGCATATTTTCTTATTCTTTGTGCTATTCATAATGTAACAGCTGCATACACAAGACACTTCATTATTAACATTTTCTATATCACTTTCCTAAGTCTAGACAGTTGACAATGGTAGCTCAACCTCTGGTTCACAGTGTTTGCCACTGTCTGTGGTGTAAATGCTCCTACCTTGATGTGTGGTGTCACTGAATGTGGATTTAGGAAGAGATGCACAGTAGCACACCATTATATGGTGTATCCATTACAGATACAGTAGATGTAAATAATCTCAATCACACATAATAGTAAAATATAGCAAAATACTTAGGAAGGGATGGTTTGTAGTATTATTACATTTATTTTTTCATTTTTTTTCGCTTAAATAAGCTGCTCTATATTACCTTTATTTTTAACTTACTTTATTTAGTGAAGGTTTCTGTTATTTTTAATAATGGCTGTGTTTAATAAGCAGCTTGCAAAATTCCTGGACATTTTCAAATCAGCTCTTGGGAGCATGCGAACCGGCTGCTGCACACCCCTGGTTTGATGAGATTCTTCCAGAGACCCAACCCAGTGCCCACCTCCAGGCAAGATTTTCAAGAAGGGCCCGCATTTCAGACCTTTCCTCTCTGAGTCAGTGTCTCTCCCAGCCAGGGCCAGGTCAGCTTCCTCCCTAAAAGGAGCAGATGTCTAGCAGCGTGTTAGCTTCCTAGGTTGCCATAATAAAACATCACACACTAGGTGGCTTAAACAATAGAATTTATGTCTCGCAGTTCTGGAGACTGGAAGGCCAAGATGAAGTGTCAGCAGGTTTATTTTTCTCTTCTCCTTTTGCCTTGCCCATAGCCACTTTCTCGCTGTGTCCTCGTGTGGCCTTTTCCCCTGCAGGTGCCTCCCTGGCGTCTATCTTATTCTCATAAGGGCACAGTCCTGTTAGATTAGGGTCCCACTCTCATGACCTCATTTACCTTTAATTATCTCTTTAAAGGCCCTCTCTACAAATGCAGTCACATTGGGGATTAGGGTTTTAACCGATGAGTTGGGGAGGGACACACTTTAATCCACAACAAACTGTGCTGTTTCTACTTTGCTGCAGGAGAGAAAGAGAAGCAGAGAGGTCACGAGGCAGAACCTGATTCTGGAGCCAGAGCTGGGGCATCTTTTCCTGGGTCTCCAGGGTGTGGTCATAGACAGAGGCTGGAAAGGGGAAGGTATGATGACAGAACTCAAGTTGTGCAAGGGGAGATATGAGAGTACCCTCAGTTCTTATGCTCCTGCCATTCCAGAACTCCATGACATTGGAGCAGTGTTGCCCTGAATGGGCAACTGAGCATAGCGGTCAAAGCCGTGGACCCCAGAGCCAGGCTTCCTGGGCTTCAAGTCTCAGCATGCCATTTACTAGCTATGTGACCTCAGGCAAGTTACTGACCCGCTCTGTGCATCAGTGTTCCCACCTAAAGAATGAAAATTTGCCAGTACCTCCCTCAAGGGTTGCTATGAAGATTAAATGAGCAAAATGTATATACAAATATATAGATATGCATATTATAATTAGACTGGAGATCATTCTTAGTGCCTGGCACGTTGTAAGTGATGTATAAGTGTTAGCTATTGTAGCTGCAATTACTATCTGTTTCCTTCTCTCAAGTGTGTGTCTTTGAGAAGATCAACTGCTTGTCTCCTATGTCTTTGAAAACCTCCAGTCCCAATTACTATATCTGAAACTTAATAGATGTCCAATAAATGTGTTGGATTAAATTGAATTAAAAATATGCACCAAAGGGTATCAGAGTGATTAAATAGCCAGGAAACAAAAATATTCATTCACACATGGAATCATCTAATGATTTAATCATTAATTGATTTAATGAATAATTGTTACAGCTTTATTGAAATATAATTCACACAGCATACAATTTGCCCATTGAAAATGTACAATTTAGTGGTTTTTTTTTTTTTTTTTTTTTTGAGACCGAGTCTGGCTCTGTCCCCAGGCTGGAGTGCAGTGGCGGGATCTCGGCTCACTGCAACCTCTGCCTCCTGGGTTCAAGTGATTCTCCTGTCTCAGCCTCCCAAGTAGCTGGGACTACAGGCATGCACCACCACGCCCAGCTAATTTTTTTGTATTTTTAGTAGAAACAGGGTTACACCATGTTGGCCAGGATGGTCTTGATCTCTTGACTTCGTGATCCGCCCACCTCGGCCTCCCAAAGTGCTGGGATTACAGGCGTGAGCCACCGCGCCCAGTCCTATCTTGCTCTTTATTCCTCTTACCTGTGCAATGATGCATAGGATGTTGGGAGGAGTAATTTAGTTAATTCATGTAAAGTGCTTAGCTTGGGGGTGGCAGGTTTTAGCAACTAAATGCGGCCCTGTGCTAAGAATTTGACATTCTTTCCTTTATTCCTCTTACCTTCTCAATGAGTCAGGCTTTACTGTTTGCCTATTTTGCAGATAAGAAAACCGAGGCTTGGAGAGTTAATGAGGTTGATCAAGGTCCTCACACAGTAAGGAAATAACCAAGCTAGGACTGAGCCTTTTGCTTCCAAAACCTGGCTGTGGTCTCTTCGACCAGACAGAATGCTTGCAGGAAGTCTAATGGCCACATGTCCCCCAGATGCATATGCAAAAATGTGGTCATCACAGCTACGCTGTTACCTGCATTCTCAGATTGATCCCCACGCTAAAAGTCAGTTTTACTTAATGAAAGTTAAAAAGGAGGAGGCAATCTCCCCCTCATCCTTTCTGGGTAGGATTAGCTTGGTTTGTGTGGCATGTCCCGGGACGGACATTTAGCAGAGTGTCTTCCCATCCTTATGCACTGGATGGGAATTACAAATGAATGTGTGTGGAACAGTGAGTCTAATGGCAGAACCTGGGGTGCCTTTGGAGCAGACCTCCTTTTGGAGCTCACTGGCATCATGAACCAATGCTGGGGAAGTGAATGTCAGGGCATGTTTCTAAGAGTGACCCTGATAGATAGAAACAAGCACCTCCCCTTCCCAGGGAAGGAATTTTAACCCGCAGCACGTAGAACCCCTTCAGCCATCCAACAGTGATTTATTTCAGCCGGTAGACTTCAGAGAGGAGTGTGCCAAGGTCGGGCCATCCCCAGGAGAGGCCTGCAGCTGAACAAGGTCATGGCCAGGAGATATTTACTTGTGATTTAGTTATCATAGGGTGAGGCCCTCACAGTCCCAACAGTCACTGTGTTCTTGGGAGCCCAATGCCAGCCAACAGAGAACAGAGGACAGATGAGGGTGGCATGAAGAGCTGTTGCTCTGGGACCCCCACTGCATGCCTGGCCTTTGCAGGCCATGCCTCTGCCCCTCAACTTATCTGACAATGGCTTTCCAGATGAGGAAACTTGAGTCACTAGAGGCAAAGTGACCTCCTCTAGTTCATACAGCTAGTAGGTGGCAGAAGTGGGATTTTTAACCTGGGTCGATCTGGCTCCCCAGTTAATACTAAGGGATTCGTTGACCACAAGAAATAGAAATGTCCATTGGGCAGGACTTTTGTAGCTCCCCATAAGGAAGAAATACAGTTGCAGGTTACAAACTGCAGATTTATAGCCAATCCCACCTGCAGAAATGTTTTGTTTGGCCTAAAGAAAGTTTAAAAAAATGTTTAAATTCATTATCAACTTTTAAAAATATGGAGTGTTCATAAAGAATGCAGATTTCTGGCTTGTCTTGGGAAACCAGGAGGGAAACGCCAGCTGGAGCTGAGGGTGACAGCCTCCTTTAGAACAGACACAGCCGGGCGCAGTGGCTCACAGCTGTAATTCCAGCACTTTGGGAGGATAAGGCAGGTGGATCACGAGGTCAGGAGTTCGAGACCAGCCTGGCCAACATGGTGAAACCCCATCTCTACTAAAAATACAAAAAATTAGCCGGACGTGGTGGTGTGTGCCTGTAATCCCAGCTACTCAGGAAGCTGAGGCAGGAGAATCGCTTGAACCTGGGAGGTGGAGGTTGCAGTGAGCCAAGATCACGCCATTGCACTCTAGCCTGGGCAATAGAGTTAGACTCCATCTCAATAAAAAATAAATAAATAAATAAATAAATGGTACACGAGCCCTCTAGAGTGACAGAGCCCCCATCAACCTGGGGCCCTGTTCAGTGGGAAGCAAGATGACCCCAAGGCTGCAGAAGGAGGCTGGATTACAGCCAAGGGGAGTCCTTGGATACCAATAGTAAGGGTACCAGCCTCTCAGATCTTCATCAGTGTGTTTGCTAGGGTTTCTATAGGAAAGTACCATAGACTGGGTGGCTCACACAACAGAAATGCACTTCCTTGCAGTTCTGCCAGCAAGAAGTCCAAGATGGAGGTATGAGCGGGATTGGTTCCTTGGCCTCTCTCTTTGGCTTGCAGGTGGTTGCCTTCTTCCTGTGTCTTCACGTGGTCTTTCCTCTGTATCTGTGTCCTGATCTCCTTATAAGGACACCAGTCAGACATGTGTCAGATTAGGGCCCACCCTAATTACCTCATTTTACCTTAAGTACTTCTTTAAAGACCCTTTCTCCAAATACAGTCACATTCTGAGGTACTGGCAGTTAAGGACTTCGAGATATAAATCTTAGGGGTACATAATTCAACCCTTAACAATCAGTTACTGATTGTCTTCCCATAGGGGTAGACCCAGTTTTGTAGGATCAGAAGCAGTTTTGGAGGAATTCTTTATGGGAATTCTCTATAAAAATTCTTTATTAAAAAAAGTACAATTATCCAGTAAAATTAGGTATAGGGAGCAGAGCTGTTGGTGCTCCACCTGTATTCCAGAGGTTCTAGCACTTCAGTGGGTCCCAGACACTTCAGCTGCCAGGATCGCCAGCCTTTTGTCCATAAAAGTACTGGGGAGGCCGGGCACGGTGGCTCACGCCCGTAATCCCAGCACTTTGGGAGGCTGAGGCAGGTGGATCACGAGGTCAGGAGATCGAGACCAGCCTGGCTAACATGGTGAAACCCCGTCTCTACTAAAAATACAAAAAATTAGCTGACCTTGGTGGCGGGCGCCTGTAGTCCCAGCTACTAGGGAGGCTGAGGCAGGAGAACGGTGTGAACCTGGTAGGCGGAGCTTGCAATGAGCCAAGATTGTGCCACTGCACTCCAGCCTGGGTGACAAAGTGAGACTCCATCTCAAAAAAAAAAGTACTTGGGAATGATTCCTACTCTCTGTTCTTGGCCTGCAGAAGCCCTCAGCCAATGACTCCTTGGGATCATTCTGAGGTGTGTGTTCTCTCCTGTGTCTTAACCATGTCTTTTATTTTCTGTATTTCTGATGGTTTGACATCGGAGATCTTGCTGGCACTGGAGGGACTGCCCTTTCCAGGGCCAGCCAATTCCTAGAGAGGGTAAACAACTCAACCCAACCAGCCCGTCCAGAGCCCATACTCTCAACTACCTTTATTGAGCTCTGCCCAGCCACTATCTACCTGGACCAATCAATCTCCCCAGGGCCAGGGACCAGACAACTAGGGACAGCCCCTATACCCCAGGGCCTGCTGAATTATTCAAACTAGCCAACCCTGCCTTGGTCAGTCATTCTCATGGAGACCCAATAAAGGCTATGGCTCATGCTTTCCTCCTGCTCTTTCTGCCTCCTAACCCACCTCAGTGCTTCCCTATGGGGCCCCCGTGGCATGGCGGGTCCCCTCCCCTTGAGAGCTATAACAAGATAATTTTCAATGACAGTCGTCCCCTGAGCTGTTGGCTTTGCCATAGCTAAATAATAATAAAACCTACATTTTAAAACATGCCGTCTCCCAAAGGCCCTCATGGGATAAGCTCCTGTTGCCCACAGTGGGAGCTGCCTGGGTAATGCAGCCTTTGTTGGCTGTCTGCCCTTCCTGTTCTCATTTCCCCACTTCCCTGCCAGTGTTTCCTGTGCCTCCCAAATAAGCCAACCATATTCCTATCCTTGCCCCAGGGGCTGCTTCCAGAGGAACAAAATTAAGTCAGCACAAAAGTGAATATTTATTTTAAATACAGAGAGGAAATGAAGATGGAGACAGTGGACTTAATGGATGGCCGCTGAAGTATCTTACACGGGCAAATTCTACAAAACCATGTGACCACACATGCGCATACTGTGAGGGCTCTTGGAAGGGGTCCAGGTCCTGATGCAGGATAAATCTACCTCTACCTCCCTGCCTAGGATGTAGGCTCCATGAATACCAGGACAGTGCCCAGCGCAGGGGCTGACACATAGTAGTTGCTCCATAAATAATAGTTTAATAGGCTAGGTGCAGTGGCTCATGCCTGTAATCCCTGGACTTTGGGAGGCCGAGGTGGAAGGGTCGCTCAAGTCCAGGAGTTTGAGACCAGCCTAGGCAACATAGCAAGACCCTGTCTCTACAAAAAGTTCTTAAAAAATTAGCCAGATGTGGTAACATGTGCCTGTAGTCCCATCTACATGGGAGGCTGAGGTAGGAGGGTTGTGTGTGCCCAAGAGTTCAAGCTGCAGTGAGCTATGATTGCACCACTGTGCTGGCCAACAGAGTAAGACTCTGTCTCTAAAACAATAATAATAATAGTTTAATAAATAAACAGTGTAACAAGGATATGCCAATTAGGCAGAGAAGACTCTGCTGTACTCTCCTGTCTTCTGGGTGGTGCTTGGGTAGACATCCTTTGAATTCCCTTTTTGATGATCAAGTCTCCATTAGATGGACACAATTTTTTTCTGTAAATGCACTAATGTCTTTATTCTCACAGACCTGGGAGCTAGGATATATCTTTAGAACCACTTTGCAGTTTGCTGATCTGATCTGTTGTGTACTGACTATGGTTTATCTCCCAGATGGCAACTCTGTCTCCATTATTTCCAAGTTCTTTGTTGGATAGGTGGGACATCATGACCCCTACACAAGGAGCCAGGCATGGTATTGACTAATACATGATGTGTAACTGCGCAGCCTGCACGGTTGGAAGCTTCTCCACTCTCTACCAGAATCTGATTTTGGGCAAGTTACTTAGACTCCCTGCCCCTCAGTTTTCTCAGCTATAAAATGGGGATAATGACAGTACCACCTTTCAGATTAGTGGGAAAATTCAATGAGATAAGGCATTCAAGCCCTTAGCACAATGTCTAATCATAGCTAGTGCTTAGTACATGAAGACTGTTTATGGGAAATGTAATGCTATGCCCAAAGATTGTTAATTCTATAAGGCTAAGCTTTTCAGCTGCAATCCACAGGCCTAGGGCAGCATGGAGTTAATTCTAAAGCAGACTTTTTATTAGTCTCTGGGAGCTTGTGAAGTACAGATAGGGAATGATCTAACATGAACAAGGCACCATAAATGATGTGCTTTGTTTCCTGTAGGGGTGGTTTCCTAGTGACTCTCAGGGAGCCAGGTCCCTCTTGCCTAAACAGTGGGGCTTCCTGAGGGAAACAGCCCCTCCTGTGGTGGGTCAGTCAAGAAGGAATTGCTGGCCCAGGGAATGTTGTTTACCACCAATGGCTTTTGGCAACATAGAGGGGGATAAACTTAATGGATGAACTGCAGAAGCAGAGAGGCAGAGAGCATGAGTGAGCACTCCTGGCAAGCTTCATACAAGGAGGGTGCAATCTATAGAAAACAAGATTTACTGAGATGACAAACGTGTATGAGGTAAAGAAACAAAAAGAGAAAGTGTGTGGAGTGAATATGAAGAAGGAAGGAGCAAAAGAAAGAAGTACAGGAGAATGGCACATGAATCTAGGAGGGTCTGTCCTAAGGACAGCAGAAGCTGGAGGTGGAGTAAATAACAGAATTGACAGGTATACTTATCATTAGTCTCCATGCCTATGTCTGTGGCAGACATCACCAGTCAATCACAGCAGTCTTCCAGCTGGCCTCAGACATAGCTTCAGAGTCCTCCTCAATCCAGTGATCCAGGTTATCACTACTAAACCACCATGTTGGTGTTTGAGTTGAAACCTTCTTCTTGTTTGGGTTATGAGCTCTTGCCAAACATTTAGGAAGAAAACTTGGACCAGAAAAGCAGATCAAGGCACTGAGGACACAAGAGCAGTAAGGAAGGGGGCATTCGGACTGCCACATTCCTGGCTGAAGGGCAGAAGGAGTGGGCCCTTTGCAGTCTCAGAGACTGGAGCTCTGTGTCCAACCCTGTTCCACTTATCAGACAGTCCCATTTCTCTGACAGTAAAATAGGGAGATGAAGGGGCCGGACTGAAGCGATAGCCTCAGAGTTGAGTACAGGAGATCCTTGGAGATGGAACATAGAGAGGAAAAAGGCTTATTCTAGTCATCTCTAGCAGTGACTTGAAATAGTAGGTGCTCAATAAAAAATCATTGAAAGAATTGAGGAAGGAATGTGCAGGGGTGGAAAAGAATATTGATTCACCACTGGAGGGAGTGATGTACCCTTTTGGAACGATGCCATGGACCTATATATAAGCTTAAAAATGTGGAGAACTTTTGACCTTTATTTCTAGGAATTTATCCTAGGGAGAATTGCTTGACCCTGAGAGATGGAGGTTGCAGTGAGCCGAGATTGCCCCACTGCCCTCCAGCCTGGGCAAAAGAGAAAAAAAAAAAAAAAAAAAAAAATCTCCACCTGAAGTGTGTTTTTTACGCTTATATTGAGCAAAGGGTCAGACGTTTGCTGAGGACAGGTAAAATCAAAATGCTCATGCTCCCTACAGGGGAAATTCCCAACTGGGGAGAGCTTTGCTTGAATGAGCTTGACTACAGTGAGAATGCTGGGGCTTATTGTGTTGACGGTAGGTCCCCACTGTTGCTGCGTCCTGAGGACATGGTTACTTCCTTGACTACCTGTCCTGCTTCAGGTGAAGACCACACAGCCATTAAAAATGATGCTGCCTAGAAATGCTTAATGACAGGGGACTATATTTATATCATTAGTGAATAGAAAAAAGTTATTAAAAAAGCAATTACTTAATGAAAAAAATTAAATATATTTATGCACACTAAAAACAATTGGAAGTATATATGCCAAAATGTTAAAAATATTTATCTGAAGGTAGTTGTATGATAGGTCATGTTGAGTTTTTCCTCCTACTTTTCTATGTTTAAAACATTTTTTCACAATAAGCAAATTAGTTTTGTAATAATTAGAAAGTTTAAGAATAATTGACAAGCTGGGCATCGTGGTGTGTGCCTGTAGTCCCAGCTACTCGGAAGGCTGAAGCGGAAAGATCATTTCAGCCCAGGAGTTCGAGGCTGCAGTAAGCTGTGATTGCACCACTGCACTCCAGCCTGGGCAACAGAGCAAGACCATGTCTCTAAATACATACATACATTTTTTATTTTTTATTTTATTTTTAAATTTACAGCATTCAGCCTGAAAATTAATTTTTTAAGTAAAAAAAGATTGACAGGCATTTATACTTGGTCATTTTTACACAGAGACATGCCCTTATACACATGGTGTATGTGACTTTAGATATCTGAGCTCTTTTGGCTACTTTACTCATGATGTGCAATTAGCTAATGTTTAATAAGCATGAACACTTAGTATGTAAATGCCAGGCACTGTGTGAAGCTCGCTTCATGTTTGCCTCATTTAACTCTCACAGCAGCACTGGGAGGGAGTTTCTGCTGCCCTCTCCGTTTTAGGTATGAGGAAACCGAGGCACAGGGCATAAGTTACCCACTCCTCCCACTCCCCTCCCCTGGCTGCTGAGGGCTGAGGGCATTCTAAGGCAGACAGGCTATCTCTAGAACTCACACTGTCAACTTTCTGTTGCTGCCTCCAGAATCTTAGGAGGAAATTGTCAACATTCTAAGATTGAACCAAGGGGGATTAAGTAATCACGTTTGCAGTAATTTTGAGAGCCCAAAATTAAATTCACATTTTTGTGTATGTGTGTGAGTTCTTGTCAGGAAAGAAAATGAGAGAACTAAAATATCATGAAAAGATTCCTTTTTTGTAATGAAGCCTTCCTCGCCTGCTTTCTGTTACCCAGGCTGACACGTTACAGCAATAAACAGTTCCTGAAAAGGCCGTGCCTCATGATATGTCAGCTTGGGAAGGATGAGAGATGGTGCACCGAAAGCCCCTTGCTTTAGTCAGCTGTTTTCCTTGTCCTGCATACACGTCTTTGAAGTTGCCCGCTGCATTGGAGAACCACTGGGAGTCATATATATTTATTGTTTCTGAATGGCATCTGTAGTTTCAATGTCCCAGCAGAGGGTTTTAAGGAAATTGGGCCTTCAGAGTGGACAGATGGAGGGGAACCTTCTCTGGCCATCTGATCTGACCCCTGTAATCACTCATTTCCCTTTGAAAAAACCAGAGCTGTCCCTGAGAGAAGAAAACTGTTTAGCACCCTTTTTGGGGCAGCCCTTTCTGGCAACTGGGGTTTCTTTTGTTTGTTTGTTTTGTGTTTTTGGAGACAGAGTCCCACTCTGTCACCCAGGCTGGAGTGCAGTGACATGATCTTGGCTCACTGCAACCTCCGCTTCCTGGGTTCAAGTGATTCTTGTGCCTCAGCCTCCCGAGTAGCTGGGACTACAGGCATGTGCCACCACACTTGGCTAATTTTTGTATTTTTAGTAGAGATGGGGTTTGGCCATGCTGCCCAGGCTGGTCTCGAACTTGTGAGCTCAAGCAATCTGTCCACCTCAGCCTCCCAAAGTGCTGAGATTACAGGCGTGAGCCACCACGCCTGGCCTGGGGTTTCTTTAAGCAAGGGTGAAGGCCCCAGGGACACCCTTCATATGCCAGGGCTGTGTTTGGGAACTGGGAAAAGTATAGCCACAGACTTGCCAGGGGGAGGGTTTTGGACCCAGAAGGAAGGACACAGGAAGGAGGGAAGAACAGGGGCTTGGAGTCCTGACTTTGACCCTCACTTAGCCATGCAGTCTTGGACAAGGGACTTCACTTCTCCCAGCTGCAGTTTCTTCGTCTATGAAGGGGCAGAAATCTGTGCCTCCTAGGTTTCCTCCCCTCTCCCTTCCTTCCTTTCCTGTCCTTCCTTCTCTGTCTCCCTCTCTTTCTTGCTTTTAGGAATGAGTAAAACAGGATATATAAATGTGTCAGATGCTTGGCACAGAGGGGGTGCTCAGCAAAGACCAGTGAAGCAGTATCTGTTTGTGGTTACCACTGACAGCTCTGGAATCCAACAAAACAAAACGTGGTAAAAATGGCTGCAAACGCTTTGATCCTCCTCCCATTGAGAGGCTGGTGTCCTGTCTCCTTGAATCTGGCCAGGCTCTGACAGCCTCAAGGTGTTGCTTTGCTAGTCTGTGGACGCGGGCCTGAGGCGGTCCCCACTTGCTCTCCCCGGGCCCCTCTCTGCAGCCCTGAGCTGCCCTGTGAAAAGGTTAACTACCCTGAGACTGCTGTGGGAGATCACCCCTGGGCACTGCAGGCAACAGTCCCAGCTGGGCTGCCCACCCTGCCACCCCCTGCCATGGCACCAGCCCCGTGAGAGGAGCTGTGTTGGATCCTTCAACTGAGCCCCTCTGACCGCTGAAGGCCACCAAATGACCTGGGTGGTCCTGCATAGAGCTGATCCCTACCCAAGTGGTCGTTGTTTTAAGCCATGAAGTTTTGGGGTAGTTTGTGACACGGCAATAGATACTTGGAACACCAGGGTTTGAGTTATTCCTTTACCAATAGCTCACCAGTTGTTTGATCTTTAAAGATTACCACTTGAAGCTCCACTCTCCTCACCTTTAAATGGGGACAAGAATAGTCCCTACCCTCTAGGATTTTAGCAAAGTTTAAATGAGGTGACTTGGCCAGGCACGGTGGCTCACGCCTGTACCCCAGAGCTTTGGGGAGGCCAAGGTGGGAGGATCACTTGAGCCTAGGAGTTTGAGACCAGCCTGAGAAACATAGCGAGACCCCCATCTCTACAAAAAACTTAAAAATTAGTCAGACGTGGTGGTGCATACCTGTAGTCCCAGCTACTCAGGAGGCTGAGGCAGGAGGATCACTTGAGCCTGGGAGGTTGAGGCTGCAGAGAGCTATGCTTACACCACTGCACACCGGCCTGGCTGACAGAGTAAGACCCTGTCTCAAAATAATAATAATAATAAATAAAAAAAAGAAATTCCAGCAAAGTGCTTGAGGCAGGGCCTCGTACACATGAGCACTCGAAAATGCTAACTGTTACTGCTATCATTCCTCTGCTAGACTTTGCCAGCAGGATAACGAAAGAGCAAAGCGAAGGAAGCACTCAGACCATATACACTGGGGGCCAGTGGGCCCTGGGCAATGCTCTCTTTTTCCCAATAAGTAGAATTATCTTAATCATACTTAATCCTGTTCTCATGAGGGTGTTTAAAATTGGAAGGGTAATCTGTTAGATTTCCTCTGAAAAAAGTTGCCCTAGTGAACCTGTGGGGCTGGCGAGGGAATTAAGAGGCCTCTTCTCCATCTGCATGTCGTGCCCCGCCCTTCTCTCCTGGAAGATGTTAGTGCACATGGATCAGGCTGTTTGCACAGCCTCTTTCTTGTTTTCCCTTTCTTCTTTTGCTTCGCAGGCTTTTCTTCGCCCAGTGGTGTGGCAGCCAGGCCTGTGCCGAGGGAAACACTTGGGCTGCTGATCTCCTGGACGCTGGTGGAGCCCGTGGGAAATTTGCTCGATCAGCAGGCCGGTATGCACCATTCCCAGCTGTGCCTGCGTTCCACAGCCCATGGCCCCCGAAACAACTCCTGGCTCCCCTTGGCTTCTTTTTATACTGATTGCAAGTCTTAGAGACCGGAGGTGTTACATCAGGCCGCTGAGCTGTTTGTTTTCGAGGAGGGGCTGGGGCCTGTGATATGGAGAGTCTGGGACTGAGGTGGCGGCAACAGCAGAATAATGTAAAGAACAACTGTGAGCTTTGGGGTCATTCAGCAAATACCCCTGAGCACCCACCAAGCACCAGGCACTAGGCCAGGCACCAAGCTAGAAAATTTGGGTTTGATGCCCGATTCCTCAACTTAAAAGCTATATCCAATATCCTTCCAGCAGAATGGCTAAAACAAAAAGTTAGACAATCCCGAGTTCCTTTTTTTTTTTTTTTTTGGAGATGGGGGTCTTGCTGTGTTGCCAAGGCTGGAATGCAGTGGGGTGATCTTGGCTCACTGCAACCTCTGCCTCCCAGGTTCAAGTGATTCTCCTGCCTCAGCCTCCCAAGTAGCTGAGATTACAGGCACATGCTACTATGCCTGGCTGATTTTTGTGTTGTTAGTAGAGACATGGTTTCACCATGTTGGCCAGGCTGGTCTTGAACTCCTGACCTCGTGATCCTCCCATCTTGGCCTCCCAACGTGCTGGGATTATAGGCCTGAGCCACCGCGCCCGGCCTCAATCCCAAATTCTAATGAGGCAAATAAGCAATTGGGATTCTCAGATGCTGCTGATGGGCGTGTAAATTGGACTACCACCTTTGGAAAGCAGAATCTCCTAAAGCTGAACGTACGTTTCCCCTCTAAATACACGAGAAGAAATGCCTGAGAAGGTTCACAGCTGTGTCTTTTGTAGGAGCCACCAACTGGGAACAACCCACAGGCCCGGCAGCTCCAGAACGGGCATCCACACCGCAGAATTCATGCTGCAACGAGAATGAGTAAGATGAGTGCTACGTGCAACAACACGTGTGACTGTCGCAAACACCATGTTGCAGGAAGGACATTACAGGTAAGAGAGTAAACACGGTATGATTCCATGGATGTGGATTTTGAAACAGGCAAAGTGAGTGGATGGTATAAGTCAGGGCGGTAGTCACCCTTGGGAATTAAGGGATGGGAGGGCGCAGGAGAGGGGTGGAAGGGACGTCCTGTTTCTTGGCTGAGATACTGGTTACACGATGTGTTCACTTGGTGAAATCCATCCAGCTGTTTCCTGACAATGTGTATATTTTTCTGAGGTGCACTTTAATAAAAGGTTGGAAAAATGTTATCCGTCTGTGGCCATACCACCCAGAAGGCACTCGATCTCATCTCATCTCCAAAGCTAAGCTAAGCATGGTTGGCCTGGTTAGTACTTGGATGGGAGAAAACTGTTATCCTACCTTGACCAAATGGCTTTCCCTCTTTAAGCTTGGTTTCCTCTTCTACAAAATATGGATAATGTTGCCTTGGTCATAGGGCTAAGGTTAAATAGAGGTTTAATTAATATGAACATTGTCATGAACTACCTAAAACAGGTTAGGTGCTTCATAAATAATGACTATTGGCCAAGCACAGTGGCTCGTGCCTGTAATCCCAGCACTTTGGCAGGCCGAGGCAGACAAATCACTTGAGGCCAAGAGTTCGAGACCAGCCTGGGCAACATGGTAAGACTGTGTCTTTACAAAAATAAAAGTAAATGACTCTTATTATGATTTTTATTACTAATATCTTTTTCATAGACTTACATGTCTCTGAATGCCTAAGGTGTTTTTAAAAAAAAAAAAACTGGGGAAAATGCCATTATTATTCAAGTGAGAAGGCAAAAAACACCCCTAAAAAAGGCTACTCTGTGGGTTGAAATTATTTTGCTGAAAATAGCTCCCTCTTTTGAAAATGCTCATTTTTTATGCTCCCCAAATCCCTTTTCCTAAATGTGCTCTGTGGCCGAAATTTTGGGGAGAGAATGTCACACCGCTTGGAAGAAATGTCCCCCATCCTTTCTCCACACATTTAGAGAACGTGACTAAGGATGGATTTTTCAATTCCTCGGGAGCTGAAAACATGTTGCGATAGAGTTTATACCTCTCAGCCCAGATTTTCCTCCACTTTTCACGGAGCCGTGTGTCATGAAAAGTTTTAGTGGTTCACCCATGCCCTTCCACGGCCTGAATGCGATTTCCAGCCCCTGGAGAAATTCCCCATGCTTCACGGCTGGAAGCAAAGCTTTTGCACTCTGGATATTACATTACATCAACTTAGAAAGTGTAATCCTGGAATTAGCCATTGGCCGCTGAAAAACAGACACAGCTGGTCACAGCTGGGGGAGGAGAAAGGCCTCAGAAGGAAGCCTGGGCTCCAGATCAAGGGGAGGCCCAAAGGATCAGCAGTGAGGGACCTCAGTCCTCCCTGTAAAGGGCTGCCTGATGCTGGCTGGTCGCAGGCATTTCCCTCGCCCTCTGCAAGACAGGCCTGTCTGCCCATGGGCACAGGGTCTGGGGTCCAGGATAGAGATGCCTAAATGTCCTGCTGATGCACTTGGGCAGACTCGACTTCAATGTCCAGGCAAGTCTGATGTGATGTATCACAGAAAGGGTGGCTGCCTCTCTGCCACATCACCCGCTCACTCTTCCTTAAAAGGATGTGATTCAGGCTGGGCACAGTGGCTCACACCTGTAATCCCAGCACTTTGGGAGGCCGAGGTGGGTGGATCACCTGAGGTCAGGAGTTGGAGACCAGCCTGACCAACACGGTGAAAGCATGTCTCTACTAAAAATACAAAAATTAGCCAGGTGTGGTGGCACGCGCCTGTAATCCCAGCTACTGGGGAGGCTGAGGCAGGAGAATCACTTGAACCTGGGAGGTGGAGGTTGCAGTGAGCTGACGTCACACCATTGCACTCCAGCCTGGGTGACAGAGCGAGAAGCTGTTTCAAAAAAAAAAAAAAAGATACGATTCAAGTCAGCCTTACGTAAATGACCTCCTGAACTCCCTCCATCCCCCAGCCTCCTGTGTTTTCCCTCATCAAAGAGAGGGAACAGTTAGCACAGATTCCCCCTCCCTGGGCTTATGGGGCGGTGAGGAACCAGAATTTTGTGGACGTCACAGCATTCCTGGAGGAGAATTTGATAACATGAATTAAAAGTCTTTAAGAAGTATAACCCTTCTTATCTTAGGCATTGATCCTAAGGAATTTTGACTAATGCGCAAATATATTTATTTATATTTTAGTTCATTAAATATTTGGTAAGTGCTTGGTAAGTAACAGAGACTTAACAGGTGCTGGGCACCATGTAAGACGTCACATGCATTATCTCACAGGCTGCTCAGGGTGACCCCATGAGATGCCATGTCACCATCTCCATTTTACAGTCAGAGAAACTGAAGCCTTCCAAGGTTAATTGACTGCTCACAGCCCTGAGCTAATTGCAGGCAGAGCTGGGTTTGCACCTGGTGCCTCTGAATCGACAGCGTAAACTCCGGATCATTTCTAACCTCTTTCGTTGCATAGGCTCTGTGCAAAGGGTGGGCTTAGGCAGGCACAGCCCCGATCCCTGAGAGATTTCTGCATTCCAAAGGAGACCAACACTGAACAAAATCTACATGTGTTGTTACTGAAGGAAACATGCAGGGCGCCACAGGAACATGCGACTCGGATGTTCCTGAAATTGTCAATTACCAGTCTGTAAGAAAGGACATAACCGGCCAGGCGCGGTGGCTCACGCCTGTAATCCCAGCACTTTGGGAGGCCGAGGCGGGCAGATCACGAGGTCGGGAGATCAAGACCAGCCTGGCTAACAGGTGAAAACCCATCTCTACTAAAAATACAAAAAATTAGCCAGGCATGGTGGCGGGAGCTTGTAGTCCCAGCTACTCAGAAGGCTGAGGCAGGACAATGGCGTGAACCCGGGAGGCGGAGCTTGCGGTGAGCTGAGATTGCGCCACTGCATTCCAGCGTGGGTGACAGAGCAAGACTCTGTCTCAGAAAAAAAAAAAGAAAGGACATAACCAAAATGTCTGACTATTAGGGTTTGGCTAAATAAATTACATAAGTCCACACTTTGGAATACTGAGCAGCATTAAAATAAACATCACAGGGCTGTGTTTATTGACATGGAAAGATGTTCCTGTCACATTAAAGGGAAAAGGGTGATTACAATAAAAAAAATTCTGTGTGTGTGTGTTTGTGTGTGTGTGTGTGTAGGCATAGAAATGACACATTACAAGTTTTCTCTGGGTTTGGGGATTATTTATAGTTTTTTCTTTCCATCTCTCTGACCTTTCTGATTTCGGGGGGTAATTAGCATGTATTCCATGTCTAATTGGAATAACCAGCTATTTCCATTTGAGGGGAAAATAGCTGCTGCCTTTTGAGGCACACAGATGGTTGGGACAGAAGACCCTAGCTCCTTGTTCTTATGAAAGGTAAAGGAGTCACTTACAGATGATGAAGGCTGGTCCGTGTTCTGTAGAACCGAGGTCCTCAAGTGCAGCCCATAGATCTGCATTCGAATCATCCAGGGCTGCTGGTTAAAATGTAGCTTCCTGGGCTCCACCCTGATATCACTAACAACTCACATTTACTGAGCATTTATTATTATTATTTTTATTTTTTAGATGGAGTCTCGTTCTGTTGCCCAGGCTGGAGTGCAGTGGCGCGATCTCGGCTCACTGCAAGCCCCGCCTCCTGGGTTTACGCCATTCTCCTGCCTCAGCCTTCCTAGTAGCTGGAACTACAGGTGCCCGCCACCATGCCTGGCTAATTTTTGTATTTTTAGTAGAGACGGGGTTTCACCATGTTAGTCAGGACGGTCTCCATCTCTGACCTCATGATCCACCCACCTCGGCCTCCCAAAGTGCTGGGATTACAGGTGTGAGCCACCGCGCCTGGCCTACTGAGCACTTTTTAATGGACTGGCCGTTGTTCTAAGTGCTTGACACTTACTAACTCATGTAATCCTCATGAATCCTAAGGTATGTACATAATTATACCCATTTCACTGATGAGAAAGCTGAGGCACAGACTGTTTAACTGGCATGCCCCAGTGAGAGAGCTGGTGGGTGGTAGAGGGGACGCCAGTCCTGGTTCTCAGCTGCAAGTCTGAACTCAAATCACTACCCTGAGAGGGCGGGGTCTCAGGAATCTGGAGTTCTAACCAGCTCCTCAGGTGGTCCACGCACACACTGAAGTGAAGTAGCACCACTTTAAAGAATCTTTTCCTGTCAGAACCACTTTCAATGCTTTGGTAAGAAGCAGTGGCTGGGCGTGGTGGCTGATGCTTGTAATCCCAGCACTTTGGGAGGCCGAGGCGGGCAGATCACTTGTGGCCAGGAGTTCCAGACCAGTCTGGCGAACATGGCAGAACCCCATATCTACAAAAAAATACAAAAATTAGCTGGAAGTGGTGTCGCACACCTGTAGTCCAAGCTACTTGGGAGGCTGAGGCAAGAGAATCGCTTGAACTCGGGAGGCAGAGGTTGCAGTGAGCAGAGATCATGCCACTGCACTCCAGCCTGGGTGACACAGTGAGTCTCAAAAAAAAAAAAAAAAAAAGTAGTGGATCCATTTACTCAGCATCTGCTATGAAAAAACTGTCTTCTTGAAGTCATTAGAACAAAAATATATCTGAGATTCTCAGCTGTGGGTAAGTCATCATGTGTAAAAAGTGGATGGGGACCAGGCACAGTGGCGCATGCCTGTAATCCCAGTGCTTTGGGAGGCCGAGGTGAAAGGATTACTTGAGCTCAGGAGTTCGAGATCAGCCTAGGCAACACAGTGAGACCTCATCTCTATAAGAGAGAAAAAATAATAGCCGGGCATGGTGGCATGCACTTGTAATCTCAGCTACTCCAGAGGCTGAGGTGTAAGGATTGCTTGAGCCCAGGAGGTCAAGCCTTCAGTGAGCTGTGATCGCACCACTGCACTCCAGCCTTGGCAACAGAGTGAGACCCTGTCTCAAGAAAAAAAAAAAAGTTGAATGGGCTGTGGCAACTCACTAGCCTAATTATTCCTCCTCTTCTTCCCTTCTTTGGAAAATTTCTTTCAGACAGACTTTTATTCAGAATCCAACTTCTAAAATGTTAAAAAGTGGTGCTGCTGTATCTAAAGTTGGGAGGTGGGGATAGATGTGTGTGCAGGGTTCCATAGGCCCCTGAAGGTCTCCTTTCTGTCTCCAAAGGCTGAAGGGCTTTGGAAACAGTTTGAAAGCTGGGGACAGTTGAGGAGAGGAGGCCATGACTGCCCAAGGCCACCCAGCTAGCTGGTTTCAGTCTCAGGACCAGACCCTGCTGCCCATCTCTAACTAAAGACTAACACAGATTGCTTTACAAGGTTGGCCTGCTGTGTGAAGATACCCACTGGTGGCCAGGCGCAGTGGCTCATGCCTGTAATCCCAGCACTTTGGGAGGCAAAGTGGGGCAGATCACTAGGTTAAGAGATCGAGACCATCCTGGCCAACATGGTGAAACCCCGTCTCTACTAAAAAACACAAAAATTAGCTGGGCATGGTGATGCGTGCCTGTAGTCCCAGCTACTTGGGAGGCTGAGGCAAGAGAATCACTTGAACCTGGGAGGCAGAGATTGCAGTGAGCCGAGATCACACCACTGCACTCCAGTCTGGTGAAAGAGTGTGACTCCTTCTCCAAAAAAAAAAAAAAAAAAAAAGATACACACTGGCGCAAAGGGTAGCTTGGCAGAGTTACTATGTTGAAATATTGCCTTGCAGGTGCCCCACCCTGGGTGGCACAATTCCATGGGCCCTGTTTCCGTCATGTGCCATGGAGTTGGCTTTAGGGGGTTGCTACTCATATACATTCCAGGTAGATAGATGGTGGCTTCTAAAGTGATGAAGGTCCAAGAACCCACTGAAGTTCCTTGATTTTGGAGTCAAGGTGAAGGGGGGCCCTTGAAGGAGCAGATTAGTCAGCCTCCAGCATGAAAGTGACAGCCTGTGAGCACAAGTCTTCCAACCCGAGGTGGCAAACCACAACAGTGACCCTTCCAATTAGCACATGTGTCCTGGGCCTAGCTCTGGAAGCTGTCATGGTGGACATGAGATGGGAGTATGGGTGGCATGGACCCCAAAGAAAGAGAACTGGGAGATTTGGTCTCTGTGCTTGGGGCTGGAGAATGGGGCCTGAGGACCCTAGTCGAATGGAAGTGTGAGACTGCGGATCATGACTGGATGTTGGAGTGTGCTTCCTGGCCTATTCACAACATCACCTTTGATGCACCCAAGCCCTCTGAGGCAGGTACGACTCAGAGGGTATTTTTTCCATTTTGCAGATTAGGAGATTGAAGCTCAGAGACTTGTTGGAGATCACAGCAGCACTGGGACATTTGGACCTATAGCTTTTCTCCCTTCCAGGTGAGTGCATGATGCCAGAGAACATCCGTGAGTGAGGTTCGAAGAGAGTGGCCAGAGAGATTTTTCTTTCTGGTGAGTGTAAGGTCCACATTTCCTGCAGGGCTTCCCCACTTACAGTGTCTCTCAGCCTCACTGATGACCTGCACCTGGCTGGGAGTTCTTTTGGTCCCTTCCCTACCTCAAGACCTGATTTGACTGCTCCAATTTACACAGGGAGGGAAGGAATTAAGAAGAAAGGAAAACACTCCTAAACATGAAAGAAATCACAGTCTTTCTCCGGAACTAAAGGCTTTTACAGGAGTGCGGGGGGAAAAAATCTGATCATTCTTGGCAGCTTTTGAACAAATTAGAGTGTTGGAAGAATGAATGAAAGACTGAGGGGTATGTTGGAGTGTGGAACAGTTGCACAGTCCTAACGAAACAGAGCAGGCTTCCCCAGTGAGTGCCTGTCCCCTGCTACGTCTGTGAAGTCAGGGGTAACATTGGAGTCTAATGCTGGGAAACAGCCATTGCCCTTTCAAGCTCAGCTTGAACCACATTTCCCCAGGGACTCTTCTCGATTCCTTCGCTAGGCTGGCCCCTTTATTTATGTGGTCTTCGTGTCCCCTGCACTTGACCTTTGTAACCCAGATTGTTCTTGTAATTCTTTGTCCAGTACCTGTCTCCCTGTTTTGACTGTGAACTCCATAAGGGCACAGGCTTTGTCTACCTTGTTTGCCACTTGTACTCCTTAGGAATCTTTTAGGTACAATAAACAGAAGATCCAAACCAAGGTGAACTAGCAAAAAGGAACTTTTTTTCTGCCCAAGGGTAGAGTTAGCGTCAGCCTAGGTTGGATTTAGGGGTTCTGAATTAGCCAACCAGATCTGATCTCTTTCCCTCTCTTGGATCCTCTTCGGTTTTCTCTTTGTGTTGGCTTTATTCTCAGGCTTCCCATGGTGCTTTTATGGCTGTCCTGTTTCTTGCTTCAGATGCTTTCAGGAAAGAGTAAGCTCCTCTTCCTGGTGACTACAGCAAAATTCCCAAGACTAACTCTGATTGGCTTGGCTTGAGTAATATGTCCATCCTGAACCAATCACCGTAGCCCAGACAGCATGGTGCTCTGACTGACCAGTGTAGCACACATGGATCATTGTTCACCCAAAAGCTATCCCCTCTTCTTGCTTGATCACAAGAACCCATCAGGTATCTTTTCATTTTGTTTTTTGTTTTTTGCCCACCTCTTGATACCCACTAGGTATCAAGAGTTGGGCAAGATGCTCACAGAAGGTGACCTCTTCCCAATCCAGGAAACTATTCATGGTAATCTCATTCCCCTTTGGTGGGAATTGGTTTAAAAGGGTGCATTGTAGGCTGTGCACAGTGGCTCATGCCTGTAATCCCAGCACTGTGGGGGTGCAGGGTGGGCTGATCACTTGAGGTCAGGAGTTCGAGACCAGCCTGGCCAACATGGTGAAACCCTGTCTCTACTAAAAATACAAAAATTAGCCAGACATGGTGGCACATGCCTGTAATCCCAGCTACTCAGGAGGCTGAAGCAGGAGAATCATTTGCACCTGGAAGGCGGAGGTTGCAGTGAACTGAGATCCTGCCATTGCACTCCAGCCTGGGCAACAGAGTGAGACTCCATCTGAAAAAAAAAGTGTGCATTGCCCCACTTCTGACAAAGAGGACACAATGCAAAGTGTACTGGAGAAGTGTTCCTCTCTGGCAAGTCAGATCTGTAGGGGTGGGGCTAGCTGCCTGCCCAACCCTTTTTGCCTTTGGATATTTTTGTAAGAGGATGGAAGTTTGGAGCAGCTGCAGCCATCTTGCAACCATGAAGCAAGATAATGCTAATATATAGAGGTTGGCAGAGTGGGAAAAGGTCTGCCCCTGGCTATTTTGTTGTTTTACTTCTACTAGCATGTACCTGTGGCTTAAAAAAGAAGAAGAAAAAATACTGTACACAGGCTCCTGGAACCCCTTTGCCTGCATATGCAGCGTCAGAAATGCCTGGGATTTACATTTCTACCAGGGCAGCCTTTACCCATAATTGTCTGATGCAGAAGTCTGAAAGCCTAGCACCTTTGCTTTGAATTGGGACAACCTCTGAGGCATACTTTACACTCCAGAGCTTGCTGAAGGATCAGGCTGAGGCCTGGACTTTGCTTGAAATCAACCTTTGAATGGAGTCTTCCCTTCCCTGTCCTGCTCCCCCCACCCCTACCCCCTGCCAGACACCCCTGGGAGCACTTCCTTAATCAGTCGCTTGCACACAAATCGTTAGCTGCTTCTGGGGGACCTGTCTTATCACCAGGGCTTACACATCACAGCTGCTCTGTAAATATTTGTTGCCTGAGTGAATGAATACATGAATGGCTGAACAAGCTGGGGAAATCACAGGCAGGTGGAATCTGAACAGGTTATTATACTAATTACAGGCTGTCTACTTTTTTTCCCTTTGCCTCTGTGAAACAGGTTGGCCCTTTGGGGAATTTCCCCAAAGCTTTTGAAGCAGACAAGGTGTCTTCTCGCTAGACTCATATGCTTCCTAATTGGGCAGGCCATTAGAAAATGAGGTCATCTCCCCAGGGAAGGAGGAGGGGCCTTATCACTCAGGACAAGGGCCCTAGGGTGGGGACAAAACTGCCTGAACATCTGCAATGTCTATTGTTACTTGAGCAGCTGGAGGGAATGACCATTCTGGAATAAATCAACTAAACCTTTGACCTGAACTCCAGTTTAATTCACTCTTCCCCTCCATTAGCTAGTGTAAGGGATGGTGGGGGGGCAGAAGGGGAGGGATAACATATTTTATTTTTAAGACGTTTTTATTCCAAATGACCTGTTGGGTCAAACCCACTCTCCTTTCATGAATTATGCATTAGAGGAGCCCTTTTGCTTTCCTAATGGCTTTAGTTGAGTTCACCTCCCAGAAAGATAAAACAAAAAAATCTAGAATTTCAATTAAAAACTTCACCTCTTGCCATATCAATTGACATGGTTTTAATTGGGTCATTCCATAAAGAGTCTCTGTTGATACAATTTTCAAGCTTCCTAGGGTCTTAGAAATCATCCAACTCCATCCCTGTTTTTCAGGAGGGAGGATTAAGAACCTGGAGATGAGAAATGACATGCCCAAGTTCACACAGCTAGTGAGTGTCAACAGCTATTAAGGGAAAGAGATGGGAATATATTCCACTCACTTTATTTCCAGTCCAGTGTTCTTTTGTGCAAGGAAACCTAGAAAGGTAATATAGTTGCCATGGCTGCAGAACAAATAGTTCCAAAACCTAGTGGCATAGAACAATCATTCGTGGATTCGGTGGATTGGGAATTTGATAGGGCAAATGCTTCTCCATGCTTCTTGGTGTCTGCGGACTGAGCTGAAAGGGACAAAGGCTTGGGGCTGGGTTCATCTGAAGACCTGTTCGTTCACATGAGTAGATGCTATCTGTTGACTGAGGCTTTAGCTGGAGTTCTTGGCTAGAACCTCTATATGTGGCCTCTCCATGTGGTCTGGGCTTCCTCACAACATGGTGACTGGATTCTGAAGGGGAGAGTCCTGAGAAAAAGAGAGAGAGAGAGAAATAAAGATTGGTGTAAACTTTTATTGACTTAACGTCACTCGGTGTCACTTCCACAATATTCTATTGGTCATAGCAGTCCAACCGGTTTCAAGGACAGGGAATGCAGACCCTGTATCTCAATGGAATAGTGTTAATCACATTGAAAGAGAGCATATTGAAGCCATCTTTGGAAAATACAATCTGCCACAAGAGAGTTAGGGCTAGTACCCATTAAGTTTGGCTGAACTGTTAATTTAGTATCTGTCTTTCCTATTGGATTATAATTTCCTAAAAGGCAAGGCGCGTGTCTGTCTTGTTTGCTGGCAAACCTGTGTCCAGCACAGGTGCCGCTGACTTAGAGTAAGAAATTAATACATTTTTGTTTGGAAAGTAAGTATCAAAAAGAAAGTCTTCATTGGCTAAAAATATACTCAAAGATTTCCCTCTCCTCTTCTCAGTAAACTTTCCTATTCATCAAGAACTTGACGGCTGGGTGCGGTGGCTCATGCATCTAATCCCAGCACTTTGGGAGGCTGAGGAGGATGGATTATTTGAGGTCAGGAGTTTGAGACCTGCCTGGCTAACATGGTGAAACCCTGTCTCTACTAAAAATACAAAAATTACCCAGGCATGGTGGCGGGCGCCTGTAGTACTAGCAAGTAAGGAGGCTGAGGCAGGAGAATTGCTTGAACCCAGGAGGCAGAGGTTACAGTGAGCCAAGATCATGCCACTGCACTCCAGCCTGGGTGACAGAACGAGGCTCCATCTCAAAAAAAAAAAACAAAAAACGAAAGAAAAGAACTTGAACACCACTACCATCTTCCCTAGAGAGTTGATTGATTGGGAGAGATACTTAGCTTAGTCTTAGTCAGAGACGTTGTCCTGGGGGGTGTTATACATAAGAGGAGCCCTGGAGGATGAGGAGGGGAAGCCAAATGAAGAGGCAGGAGGAAGAGCACCCCAAACAGAGGGAATAGCCTGTGCAAAGGTGGGAGTCAAGCCATTCAGCATGGCGGGCACAGAGTTTGAGAGATGTGAGAGATGAGTAGCAAAAAGTCAGTAGGCTGGAGGGGCAGGCAGGACCTGGGTTATAAGGAGGACTTAAATGTCACTTGGAGGAGTTTGACTCATCCCTCAGAGTGGTGGAAAGCCACTAAGGAAGTGGCACGATCACATTTGTGTTGGAAGGATCTGACTGCAGGGTGGGTGGTAGGATGTGGAGTGAGGAGGTGGACATCGTGGGAAGTGGGAGGCCAGTTGGGACATTGCTGGCAGAGATCCTGATGCCAGAGCCGCATTAGAGGGCCGTGGGGCTGGCAGGAAGTGGGGGGATATTTCCAAGGAGGATTTAGTGACTAAATGGATGTAGGGCTGAGGCGGGGGCTGGGCCTGTGTGTCCTCCGTCTCTGGTTCAGGTAAGCAGGTGGACGGTGGTCCTAGGCATCCAGCAGGGAACTCTGGAGGAGATGCAAGCTTTGAAACGGAGCTGAGGAGGGGTTCAGTGCTTTGGACACGTTTAGTTCCAGATGCCAGGGAGACATCCAAGAGTGAAGGCTCTAGTAGGCATTTGGATTCAGGAGACCAAAACTCACAGAGTAGTCCTGGCTATAAATTTGGACTGGGACCCAATACAGAGATGAAAACCAAAGGCACAGGAGTAAATGTACTCACTGTGGGAGGTTGGGAAGAATGGGAGCAGAGCCATGGGTAAGGCATGTTTCCAGAAGGTTCTCCTGAGAGACCCAGGAAGGAAAGGAGCAAAATTCCATAGGATCCACAAGAGAGGAGTGATTGGCAATTTTCATAAGGACAGCTCCCCTTGCGAGGTATAGGAAGAAGGCAGATGGCAGAGTTGAAGAATAAGAAGGAGGTGAGAGAGTGATGAATGAATGAACAGCATTCCAGCAAAGTCTTCACATGCCTCCTTCTAGGTCTGCTAATTCTGGAGATTCAGAATGGATTTGCCAAGAAAACTCCCAAAGACCAGCCAGGAGAGGAATCTTTCCACCAAGCTCTCTCTGTTTCAGAAAATAACCAATGTGTGTGTTGACCTCAGCATCCCTCCCTATCAACCAGCATCTGTGTTTAAATTCGTGGGGGAGGGGTGCTATTATCTTGTGGCTATCCACACAGCTTCTGTGGTTACATCTGTTGTTTTTCTCTGTACAATAGCCATTTGTCATCATTTGGCTATTAACACCTCGATCTGGCTGGGACTCACTCCTTATCCCTGGCTCTGGGGTTGGCATGTGTCCCAACCGTGGCCAGTAAGACTCAGGCCTGAGATTTTTTGGAAACTATCGGGAAAGAGAAGCACCCCTTAGGCAGGGATGGCTGCCACCACCCCTATCAGGACTGGAGACATCCTGCCAGCACAGACGGAAACAGATCCAAGAGACAGAGGGAGAAAGTCTTGATAGCACTTCATGAGCTCCTGGATCCAGCCATGCCTGATGCCATTTAATCCTTGGGCTTTTCAATTACATGAGTCAGTAAATTATCCCTGTATGCCTGTCAGAAAGGGTTGTGTGAGTTCTAGCACTGAATGAATGGTCCCAGCAGGAAGAAACTGCCTAGGCATGGGGGCATAGGAGTGGAGTTGGTGGAGGAGGTTGACTTGATTTCCCCTCAGACATTTCACCAGGCATCTCACCCCCCAAGTTGCTACCTTAGCAATTCTCCCTCCTTTTTGCAGTCATCCTTTCTGTTGTTTTTGCTTGTAGTCCTATCTTTTTGTAAACTCCTCCTTGCTTAAAAAGCAGCACCTGAGATGCTGGCTTGAGGCCGTCTGCCATTCCCAAGAGAATACACATGCTTGCTATTCTTTACAGTAAAACCAAGGTCCACATTGCATTTCCCCTGGGCTCCCAGAACCTAAGTTGAGTGATGGGGATTTTGCAGGGACTCCATCAGTGTGCAGCATCTGTACCTGCCTCCAGCGACTGCTGACACGAGCAGCCACATCCCCGCACTTCCGCCCCACCACCTTATGTGTGCCACAACCCCTCCAACAGTGCAAACTCTTGTTCATTTGCTCAGAACATGAATGAATCATGCCAGGGAAACTCCTGGCCACTGGACCACCTTTTGCTATGTTAGCAATAAACATCCCTTCATATTGTCATCATAGCCACAGGGGAAGACAGAGGTCTCCTGGCAGAGGAAGGGCATGACACATTCCCCACTCTTTCTACTCCCTCCCCATGTCAGCCCTGATCTTTGTTTCCTTCTTTTTGCTTCAGAGTAAGCCTCCTTCTAAGGCCTTTAATTCCATGGATCATATTTTCTGTCTAGCTTCCATTTACTGGCCTGTCATGGGCCCATACCATGCCAGCTCCTGGGCGTAGTGGGGTTTGTGTGTTTCAGTGTGGGCTTGCAGAATGATCCTGCATTATTTACTTTCCGTCCTCATTAAGAATTATCAGGCTTAGGTGGGTTCCTCCCACCCTTCTTGAACTCTTCTTCCTATCCTCCATCCACCCTCTTCCCTCTCTCTATTTTATTCTTCCTGTCTGTCTTTTCTTCTCTCCTTCCTTCCTTTATTTTTTCCTTTTCTGTCACTTCCTGTCTCCCCCAGTGCCCCGAACTTTGGTCCTGTGGTTCCAGTAAAAGGAAAACATAGGGACTAATACGAAAAGCAGCCAGGCTCAGCCAGTAAATCTTCTAATGCTTGTAATGGTTTCATTTTCTTCATGTTCATCCTAGTTTAAGAGGTCAATCAACATCTTTGAAATGCTTGTGGTTTACTACATGGAGTCTTTAATTGAGGCACAGAAAACTCCTCTCTCCCTCCCTCCCTCCTTCCTTCCCTCTCTCTCTTCCTTTCATTTAATACATGTTTTTTGAGGGTTTATTCTGGGGCAGGCCCTGGGCTAACTGCTAGGAATGGTGACTAGAAACATGGCTATGATCTTTGCTCTGATGATCTTACATTTATTGGGAGACATGTTTTCACCAGATAATTCCACGTAAATGTATTCTCATACCTCAACAAATGCTTTGAGTTTCCACGATGGTCTACAGACACACTGACCCCGACTCTGGAGGTGTGGAGGGTTCCTTGAGGAGCTGATTTGAAGGATGAGTTTGGTTTTCTTTTTTTTGAGGGGTGAGGCGGGGATGAAATCTCACTCTGTTGCCCAGGTTGGAATGCAGTGGCGTGTTCTCGTCTCACTGCAACCTCTGCCTCTCGGGTTCAAGCGATTCTCCCACCTCAGTCTCCCAAGTAGCTGAGACTGCAGGCATCCACCACCATGCCTGGCTGATTTGTGTATTTTTAGAAGAAATGAGGTTTGACTATATTGGCCAGGCTGGTCTCGAACTCTTGACCTCAAGTGATCTGCCTGCCTCAGCCTCCCAATGTGTTAGGATTACAGGCATGAGCCACTGCCCCTGGCTTGAAGGGTGAGTTTTCTAGGTGAAGATCAGAGGAAAGAGCATTCCAAGCAGAAGGAACAGAATATGCAAAGGTCCTGGGTAAGAGGAAGCATAGCACCTTCATGGAATGTAAGAACAGTGTTACTGGGACAGAGAATGGAGAAGAAGAGGCCAGAAGGGTGAACGGGGGCCAGATGTTCAGGACCTTTACCTGAGGTAAGAGCTTGGGTCTTCACTCCAAAAGCAAAGGAATGCCATGGCAGAGGTTCACCTGCCGATGGAGGTGGGTGGGGATAATCGGTGCTGCATTCCTAGGCTCCAGCCTGGCTCTTGCTGCAGTCTGGGTTGGGAAGGGAGGCTCCTTGGGTGACCTGGGTGTGCTGGGTCATATGTGGCATTGGTGCCAGGGTCTGGATTGAGAGTGCCAGGTTATTGTTCTGGCTTTTGGAGAGGGAGATAATCCTGCCTATAAACTTCCTGCGTGGGTTAGAGGATCCTATGAGATTAGCAGGTGGAAGAAGCATCACTGAGTACTGATGAGACCTTTGAACTGGAGACAGACATATTTGACTTTGTTAGGAGATCTTGGGCAGCTGTGCGGTTTCTCTGATCTCAGTTACCTTTTCTGTAACATGGGGATATTAACACTAATGAATCTGTGTTGTTTCTCTATGCTGGTCATCCCTTTTTCAATTAGGATATGACCATCCCATGTGTGTCTGGTGGGACTGGCAACCCCTGTTCCCGCAATCCCTATTGGGTGAAGGGATTGAGCACGTGATCTAGGCCCAGAAAATCGTTGTGCCCCATGTCCCCGTCCACAGTAACTGATTTAAGGGAGTGGCCCAATCAGAGTCCCTCCATGAGATATGATATGGGGCTGTTGGAAGACAGTATATCTTGCTTTTATGTTATGAGTTGTAAGAGCACAGACTTGAGCTACTGGTATCCAATTTTCCTGGAAAAAAAAAAGAAACAGGGAGATTGGTGGGGATGGGGGAGGAGAGGGAGAGAGAGAGAGAGAGAGAGAGAGAATCCTGTGTGAGAAACTTTGTTTGAGACCCTGGATTTAGTAGTTCCTGAAGCCAAGAATACTCCCTTGAATCTCTCAGTTAAGGAACCCATAAATGCCCATTTTGGCGTAAGCCGGTTTGAGTTGGGGTTTGTCACCCACAACAGATGTGCTCTGCCCGATGCATCAAGTCATTGGGTTAATGGCAGTAAAGCACTGAAAGTCAATATGAAGTCTAGGCATGCAGAGTGCTCAGTAGTCACTATTGTTACTGTACTGGTGATAATTCATAGCTATAGAATGCATCGCTAAAGTATGGGCTGCTTCTCATCCCTGGGGTGTGGCCTCATGTTGCCCCACAAAAGGCTGTTAGCCACCACCATGATGCTTTCCTATTTGAAAGCCTTAGACAATGACTTGAGTTCTCCTTCTCTGCCTCCTCATCTCCCTCCAAAATTTGTGACTCCAGGCCAGGCTCAGTGGCTTACGCCTATAATCCTAACACTTTGGGAGGCCATGGCAGGCGGATCACTTGAGGTCAGGAGTTTGAGACTACCCTGACCAACATGGCAAAACCCTGTCTCTACTAAAAATACAATAATTATCTGGGTGTGGTTGGGGGAACCTGTAATCCCAGCTATTTGGGAGACTGAGTCAGGAGAATTGCTTGAACTGGGGAGGCAGAGGTTGCAGTGAGCTGAGATAGTGCTACTGTATTCCAGCCTGGGTGACAGAGCGAGACTCTGTCTCAAAAAAAAAAAAAAATTATGACTCCAGTGTCCCCTGAGACTTTCTTGAAGTGACAGTGTTAGCCACTAGAGAGTGACGTGACTATGTTTAGATCTAATTCCAGAAGACCAGTTCCCTCCCAATCCAGTGGATTTCCCACTAATTTTTTTTTAACAAAATGTAACAGCTATCTATTGCTGTATAATAAATTAGCCCAAAACTTGGTGACTTACAATAACAGAGATCTATTATTTCAAACCTTCTATCAGTCAGGAATTCAGAAAAGCTTAGCTGAGTAGTTCTAGCTCAAGGTCTCTCATGAGGCTTAAGTCATGACGTTGGCCAGGGCTGAGGTCATCTGAAGGCTCAATAGGGGCTGGAAGATTCACTTCCAAAATAGAGCACTCATGGCTGTTGGAAGAAGACTTCAGGTGCTTGACATGGGAACTTCTCCATAGGACTGTTGAGTGTCCTTACAATATGGCAGCTAGCTTCCCACTCACCCCACCACCCGCCCAGTGAGTGACCTAAGAGAGAGGAAGATAGAAACTGCCATGTTTTTTATGACCTGATCTGAGGAGTCACACTCTGTTATTTTTGCAATATCCTACTGATTGCACAGATGGGCCCCATTCAGTGTGGGAGGAGGTTGCACAAGGGCATGATCCCAGGAGGCCCAGGAATCACTGGGGGCCATCTTGGAGGATGGCCACCACACTTATGAGGTGCAGTGGTTATCATTAAGTATCATTAAAGTTAGCAGTTTCTTCTTAGTCTGGTGGGACTTCTTTTCCCTGAAGAGTCCTTTGGATGCTCAGGATAACATAGCATCACTGAGTCACCAAAAAAAAACCAAAAAACAAAAAACACCCTTCCTACAACTTGTGCTTCAAAGAGCTTTTAGCAGAGCTTGCAAATAACTCCTTAAATAAACTAGTGAAATGATGAAACTAATTTGCTGGTCTGTAATTTCCTGGCACGTCTGGAGATTTACTAATAAATAGTAGCTGCAGGTTGGAAACCTGCCAGAATTACAGCCCTCTCCTGAGGGCTCCTTTTTTGTCAATAAGGATGTGTAAAAGCATCTTGGAGGGTTGGGAAGGCTGGTACATTGAGGAGAAAGAGCACTGGATGCCTGGGTTTGAGAGATGTCTTTGTCTCTTAACCACTGTCGTATTTAAAGTGAAACACATTCTTCTCTGTGCCTAAGTTTCTCCCTCTGGGAAAAGTGATGATAACCATGGACTTTCCTGACTTGCAGGGCTGTGATGAGGTTTGAATGAGATGATGTAGCATTTCTAAAAGAGTGGTCCATGCGATGATAGCACCATGGACTGTTAACCCCAAAAGGGGCCCCGTGCTGAAGCGAACGTGGATAATTGTGTTAAATGAAGTCCAACCTTTACTTGCCTTCCCTGGCCACAGGTGGGTCCAGCTTCTTGGATGAGGGCCCAGGGCCCAGTGCTCAGAAGGGCTTGCATTTGGAGTTTAATGCTTTGCAGTTGCTGTCTTGAAAATATTTGATTAATTTATTTACTTATTTATTTTTGGAGAAAGGGTCTTGCTCTGTTGCCCAGGCTGGAGTGCAGTGGCTTGATCTTGGCACACTGCAGCTTCCATCTCCCGGGCTCAGGCAATCCCCTGCCTCAGCCTCCCAAGCAGCTGGGACCACAGACCTGCACTACCATGCCCGGCTAATATTTTGTATTTTTGGTAGAAATAGGGTTTTGCTGTGTTGCTTGGGCTAGCCTCAAACTCCTGGGTTCAAGCCATCCACCCGCCTCAGCTGGGACTACAGGCATGAGCCACCATGCACGGCTGAAATTCTTAATACTTTTTTTTTTTCTTTCTCTTTCAGGCAGTTGCAATGTTAGACAAGATATTCTTATTTATTTATTTAGAGATCGCGTCTTCTCTCTGTCGCCCAGGCTGGAGTGCAGTGGTGCACCTTCGGCTCACTGCAACCTCTGTCTCCCGGGCTCAAGCAATTCTCCCACCCCAGCCACCCAAGTAGCTGGGACTACGGGTGCCTGGCACCACGCCCAGCTAATTTTTGTATTTTTAGTAGAGATGGGGTTTCACATGTTGGCCAGGCTGGTCTCAAACTCCTGACCTCAAGTGATCTGCCTGCTTTGCCCTCCCAAAGTGTTGCGATTACAGGTGTGAGCCACAGAGCCCAGCCTAGACAAGATATTCTTAGTAATTTTATCTTTGAAGTTGTGTTTTGTAAGTGAAGTCTGATGGAACAATGAAGTTTATGTCAGTGGCTTGAGGTCTCGCCTCACTTGTAGCCCCCAGCTCCACTGCTCCCTAGGGTGGGTTCTCAGCGGCCTGCTCCCCTTCAACGGCCTCCACTGGCTGCCTGTGCCCCGAGACCGTACCATCCAGGGCTCCAAACCGTGGTGCTCAAGGCCCATTGGCCTGAGAGGAGGCCCCATTTGTTGTCATTCTCTGCCCCCCTCAGGGGCCTGTGTGTAGGTAAGGAGAGGGCTGGGATCCAGTGCCCGACGCACAGTGTCTCAGGTCAGGGCAAGTTGGCAGCTATCCCAGTGTGGAGCTGACAGCACCTCCGCACATTTAGCAGGCAACTCAGTGGGGACCTCTCACCTACCTCTGACCCAGGTACTGAGGAAGTTGCAACCCCTTGGGGATTGTCTGTATGCTGTGATTTGAGGTGCCCGTGAGAAGAGGAAAACGACTTCCCCACTGCCAGCCAGGGTTGTACATTTTCACTTTGCATTGGGTGCTGCAAATTATGCAGCAGGTCCTGCCTGCAGGACTTGTCAGATCCTTTAATAAAAATGTGTAGCAGGTCAGAATGCAGACATGGGAGCCAGACTGCCTGGGTTTGGGTCATGGCTCCACCACACACTGCAGTTTGTTCTTGGCTGAGTCACCTGACTTTTCGGAACCTCTGTGTTTCCTCCATCTTTCTTTCCTTTCTTTTCCTTCTTCCTTCCTTCCTTCCTTCCTTCCTTCCTTCCTTCCCTCCTTCCCTCCTTCCCTCCTTCCTTCCCTCCTTCCCTCCTTCCTTCCCTCCCTCCCTCCCTCCTTCCTTCCTTCTTTCCCTCCCTCCCTCCTTCCTTCCTTCCTGCCTTCCTTCCTTCCTTCCCTCCCTCCTTCCCTCCCTCCCTCCCTCCTTCCTTCCTTCCTTCCTTCCTTCCTTCCTTCCTTCCTTCCTTCCTTCTCTTTCTCTCTTTCCTTCTTCTTTCCTTCTTTCTCCCTTTCCTCCTGTCCCCACCCCTCCTGTCCCCTCCCCTCCCCTCCCCTTTCTTTTCCACAGAGTCTCACTCTGTCACCCAGGCTGGAGTGTAGTGGCAAGATCTTGGCTCACTGCAACCTCTGCCTCCCGGGTTCAAGCAATTGTCCTGCTTCAGTATCCTGAGTATCTGAGATTACAGGCACCCACCACCACGCCCAGCTAATTTTTTTTTTTGTATTTTTAGTAGATATGGGGTTTCGCCATGTTGGCCAGGCTAGTCTCGACTCCTGATCTCCAGTGATCCATCCACCTTGGTCTCCCAAAATGTTGGGATTACAGGTGTGAGCCACCGTGCTGGCCTCTGTGTTCTCATCTCTAAAATAATGATCGTGAAGTTCCTACCTTGAGGTTTGTTCTGAGGATCCAATCAGGTAGTACATGTAAACTCTTGCCCTCCATGCGGTGAGTTTCAGCTAATACTGTGTTTACTTGTTTAATCCTTGTTTCTCCCAAAGTCTGCAATGTTCCTGGGGACTGTCTGTCTGGTCCCCTGCTATGATCCTGGTGCCCAGCACCATGCCTAGAATAGATTAGGTACTCCATGAGCACTTGTTGAATGAATGACTCTCTAAGAGGGGGCTTCCCCCTACCCATACTCACCCCATCCCCTTTTTATCCAGAGAACCTTACAGAATCAGTGTCCTGCAGACTGCACATTTAGGGAATGCTGAGCTTGCCTGTGGCGCAAAACACCTCGCAGGTGCAGGCAGCAGTATCAGTAGCCTTTGGAAGGTCCTTTCCCTCCTCTTTGTCCTCTGGGACTCGGTGTCTCTTCCCTGCTGGGAACGGCTCTTCTAGACCCCCCACAAGCTAAAGCCAGGGCTTCATAACTCACTCTGCCTCCCCAGCCTCCCCCGTCCTTAATTGGACCAATCTGTCTGCTTGACATCGCGCTCTGGTTCGTTTTCTTCACAAAGCCCTCTCCTGTCAGTTGACAGATTCTCAACTGTCGTAGGCCCATTTTTCAATGTGTGCTCTTCCAGTGATTCCTCGGTCAGGTTTCTGTTCTTTCTCAACCTACTGAATTTTATAATTTCACGATGGTTTACCTCACCTTTCATGATTCTTCTCCATCTCCACTCCCCAGTGTTTTTCCCAGGGGCTTCCAGCTTCTTGCCAATGAAGCCATGGGTTCTGGGGACCCTTTAAGGAAGCCTGATGTATTCAGCTATGTGGTGAACCACAGCCTTAACTGGGATTCCTCCAAAAGCTGGCCCTGAGACAAGGGTTGGGTGCAATTGTTTATCTGGAAAGCTACCCAGAAAGCAAGAGTGAGGGAGAAAGAGAGAAGGAAGAGAGAGAAGCTACTAAACATGCCTTATTTTACTGCTTAGCCGCCGCGTAACTTGCAAGACACCATAGATGTAGAATGTACCTTTGCGTTGTCCTTTTGTGGGGAGGAGAGGCTGGGGCATTTATCCACTGACTCTCACTCCCTTAATGTTGAGGTGTTGTCCCTGGGAAAATGAACATCCTTGCACTTCTACCTGTGCCCATCGACTAAGTGGCTTTTCCCTGCTTTGGAGAAAACCTCTGCAAGTGTGCTTGAGGTGGGATTCCGGAAACATCTGCCAAACTCTCCATCAGAGCTTCAATGAAATCAGGTGGCTATGAGGGTGTGATTTGGTGCACGCAGATGTCTGCTGTGGCTGGTCACATGCATAGGACTCCCTGAGTTTGGGATTGTCACTTGGGATGCAGACTCCCTGAGCATACATTTCTTTGTCTTCTGTTTAAGCATCCCAATTATGAAGGCTTTCTGCTGTCTTTGGGGCAGACTCCAGTCAGTTGGCGCCCCTACCAGAAGGACTGTCAAGTCCCCAGAAGGAAAGCGAGGTCTAACCAGGCAGTTCTGTAAGTTCTGTCTCTGGTCATCAGGCTGCTGAGAGGGAAGGTGCTGGTGCTCTCAGATCATAGGAGGGAATGGGTCTCCCCATGACGTCCTTGGCCCATAACTGCATTTGGGTGGTGTCCTGGATGCAACTGTAATGCAAGGCACCCTTTATGTATTGATGATGCTGAAGATGATGAGATGAATTAGATTATTTTCCTCCAATTGATCTATCTCCCCTATCTTGTCCCTTAACATCCTGGGGGGATCTCATAGGTTGACTGCAACCTTTTTCTACCTCACAGACTCCAATTCTCTCCTGCTTTTTCTAGAATGGGTTTGAAAATCCTGTTTCTCATGGGAGTCCAACCAGGAATGAGATGCCTGGCTTCTCTTGCAAGCACCCCCAATCTCTACAAGCTACTCTCCTCTCTTAACTGGAGGAAAGAGAAGCAGTCCCCTCCACCGGCAGTTCCAACCCTGTTCCATCCCTAAGTCTGTTTATAAAAGTTGGAGGGGGGGGAAGTAAGTGACCATGGCTGGGCCAATTTGGGCACCTCTTAATATGCCTGGGTGGGCCAGGTGCAGTGGCTCATGCCTGTAATCTCCGTGCTTTGCAAGGCTGAGGTGGGAGGATGGCTTGAGCCCAGGAATTTGAGACCAGCCTGGTCAAGATGGAGAGACCCCATCTCTACACATGCGTGCACACACACACACACACACAAGCCTAGATGATGAACTCATGGGCTCTTAGTGGCTGTCTTTAGGAATGGGGTTTTTGTTTTTGCCTGGGGTCTGTAAGCTTGGATGGGAAGATTTACTTTTTATATTTGTTAATCTCTAGGTAAAAGCTGGCATTTCTTTATGTTCAAAATGTAGACACCAACCCCCCACAGTATTAGTAGTGCCTATGACTTTGTTACCCTTCACAATCAGAAATCACACTACAGTTGTCACAGATATTTAAAAGTAACATTTTACACTCATCTCTATGTAAAAATTACAGTAGTAATTAGACTCATTGCTAGATCTTGTTATTTAATGTATTAATAAAGAAACAAGAGTATTACTATGTCGTAAATTTGTTTAATATTTTGACAGCTGTATCGTGAGTTCTCTGTAATCCTGTGTATTTTGTTTTGTGCTTTTAAAACCATTAGTCTGAAAAGGGATCGATTGCTTCACTGATACCAACAGGATGCATGGCACAGGAAAAGGTCAGAAACTGTGCTTTGGAGCATGTGGGCTCTTTGTGCCTAATGTCTAGCTTGGGGCTTTGGCCACAATGCTAGGACTAAAGGAAAAGTCATCTTCAACTTCCTGTTACCCATAGGCAGAGGGACTCCACGTCATGGTTTGCCTGGGACAGTCCCTTTTACTCCAGCTGTCTGGACTTCATTATTCACATTGCTCCCTTTCATTCTTAAAGTCACCATGGTTTGGAGTAGGTGGAGCGGTCATTCATACGTTTGTGGTAAGATTGGAAGAATCTCTTTCTTACCTAGTGCCTGAAATCCCACTATTTTTTTTGGGTTAAGCATTGCAATAGGATCTTGCTTAAAATGCAGAATTGTGTGATTGATTGTGTGTATGTGCACTCACTTGTGTGGGTGTGGGGGGAATGGGTGAAAACCATGAGTCCTAGTTTGAATTGGCTTTTCAGATTGCATTCCTGAATAGTGGGGAGGACCTGGACAAAGTTAAACCCAAGAAGTGGGGAGGGGGATCCATGGGAGGAAGACATTTGGCCTCTCTCAGCCCCATGAGGTCCCCGAGAGAGAGTTCCCAGACTAGGCTGGCCTCGGACCCAAAGCCGACAGATGAACCCTGTGACTTTTGGCCCTGGGCAGGCGCCTAAGCTTGGCTCTGAACTTGCTTTTACTCTGATGGTGAGAAAAGCCCAGGTAATATGTGAGCCCCTGATAAGAGCCAGTATTGCTCCCTGATATTCTCCTGGCAAACCCTCATCCTTCCCACAGTCCTTTTCAAGCAAGAGGAGGAGCACCAAGACAGGAAAGGCACCTGAAGAGGGATCAAGTCCCAGATCCCAAAGAGACTCCTCCAGGCCTTGAACAATTTGCTCATCACACTGATCGAGCCCTCCTGGGTTCCAGTGCTGCCTCCTCTCCTCCCGAGTGTCCTTGGGTGAGGTACCTCTTTGAGCCTCAGTTTCCTCTTCTGTAGAATGGGGGTAAATAGTAACCATCGGGAAGTGTCCCAACTGAGACCAATGCCCCCTCACATAAGGATACTTCCAGGAGGGCTGGTTTACAAAGAAGCCTGGTGTGGGGGAAGAGTAGGGAAGGTGCAGTCTCCCACAGTAGCCACGTTTCTAGGCCAGGAGGGGACAGCAGGAGGGAGCAGATACTAGAAATGGGAGGATGGGTCCCATAGGGAAGGCTGCTGTGAGACGATCAGTGACTTCTGGTGGAGGGACAGGTCCAGCAGAAGGCAGGGAAGGTACCAGGGGGATAAGTACCCCAGCCTCAACCTTCTCCCTCCCTCCACTTTCCTGCCAGGGCTGTTCAACTGGTCCAACCAACAGGAAGCCAGAGGCAAGAGGGCACGTTAACATAGCGCACACAGGTCAGACTTCTGGGCACAAAGCAGGGTGGAGAAGGACAGAGCATGGACCTGAAGGGCAGCAGAAGCCCACCTGCACGTGATCCTGTAGCTGATGGCTGAGCATTAGCCCACTAGAGCCTCATAATAGCCCCATTCCTCATTCAGGGGCTGGCACATAAAAGGCTCATTAAATAGTCACCAAATGAATGAATGAATGCATACCTCCTACCTGCTAACAGAAGTGCCTGTGCCAGCTCCTTACTATACTGTGAGCCCCCAGAGAGAGGTGTTGGGGCCAAGAGCAGCCTGAATCTACCCCGTGGCTGGCCATGAGGAAGGTATTGGATGGAACTTGATGAACTTGCTTTGTGTGGAGTGTGGATGCCAAATGGCCTTGCAATGTGAATCCTTGGGACCCCACAGGCCACCAAGAACACAGAAAACTTCTGTTCAAGTTCCCTTTCTCTGTTGATGTGAAGGCTGTATTAGTCCATTTTCATGCTGCTGTGAAGAAATACCCGAGACTGGGTAATTTATAAAGAAAAAGAGGTTTATTGGACTCACAGTTCCACATGGCTGGGGGGTCCTCACAATCATGGTGGAAAGTGAAGGAGGAGCAAAGGCACATCTTATATGGTGACAGGCAAGAGAGCATGTGCAGGGGAACTGCCCTTTATAAAACCATCACATCTCATGAGACTTATTCACTATCTTGAGAACAGCACAGGAAAAAGCCACCCCCATGATTCAGTTGCCTCCCACCAGGTCCTTCCCGTGACATGTGGGGATTATGGGAGTTAAGATTTGAGACGAATTTGGGTGGGGACACAGCTAAACCATATCAGAGACAGAATGGAAACTTCTTGGTGTAGGAATTCCAGAAGGCACAGGCAAAGCTGGTTTGTGTGGCTTTTTCAGGGGAGCCTAGATTCTACAATTTCCTTGCAGTGCTAATGGGGAATGGCACACAAAGCCCACTGCAGTCCAGCTTTCCTTCTCTTCTTCTTTATTACTCTTATAGAGGTCATATAACTTGTTGTAAAGAAAACCAAATCAGCAATCACAAATAAGCGGAAAAGAAACAATAAAAAATGATCACTGTCATATAATCGATCAATATTTTGGTGCATATCTTTGTAGATTCTTTTCTACTCTGGCTTTCTTTTTATCAGGATACTGTTGTTTCCAACCAAAGCCAAAATAGCTAACATGCTGGCTGGGCACGGTGGCTCACATCTGTAATTTTAGCACTTTGGGAGGCCTAGGAGGCAGGTGGATCATTTGAGATTAGGGGTTCAAGACCAGCCTGGCCAACATGGTGAAACCCTGTCTCTACTAAAAATACAAAAATTAGCCGGGTGGTAGTGGCGAGTGCCTGTAATCCCAGCTACTCGGGAGACTGAGGCAGGAGAATAGCTTGATTGGAGGTGGAGGTTGCAGTGAGCCGAGATTGTGCCACTGCACTCCAGTCTGGGTGACAGAGTGAGACCCTGTCTTAGGGAAAAAAAAAAAAAAAAAAAGCTAACATGCTTTAAGCACTTTCTCTGTGCAGGCATGGTGCAAAATACTTTACATGCACTAGCTTATTAGATTCTCATTTTTTAATGGAGGCACAGAGAGGTTAAATGACTTGTCCAAGGGCACACAGCTAGTAAGTAAAGAAATTGGGATTTGAACCTAGGCAGGCTGACTCCAGAGCCCCCATTCTTATATGGGCTGATTGCAAACCAGGTAAGAGATAGCTAGTTTTTCGAAGATCCCATGCCACTGTCTCCTAAGTGACGTGGTGCCAGCTAGTGCAGTCTTAATCACTGCAGCATACAGTCAAAAAAAACTTTTCAGCGCCCCAGTTGAGAAATGAACACTGAACCACAGCGCCCCCTGGCTTACGTAGTAATTCTGATTGGCTCACTCTAGGGTCACAGTGGCCAGCAGAAATTCAAGACAAACTTTTATTGGGCATCTACTATGTGGCGAGCTCTCTGCCAGCCATTGGGCATAAAAAGTAGAATAAGGTATAGCTTCTGCCCTCCAGGTATTCTTGCATGGCCAGGAGAGACGCACCTAGAAGGTGTGTCAATAGAAGGAGAGGTATGCTCTAATGGAGGGTGTGTACCCGCCAAATCCCTGCAGACACTATGGGGGAAGAGACTTTCACAAGATCACAGAAAGATCAGGTTTCTGCTCTCACCTCCCTTGAGGCCCCCTCCTCTGATGCCACCTTGAGCTCCCTGGCCTGGCCCCAGTGATAAGATTTCCTTTGGTCCTTCCTTCCTCCAACTGAAATGTATGTGTTTTCCCACTTTTTTCTTAGTGTGCTGCCAGATGGCCATCTCGCTAATCTCAGAACCTCATTCAAAATCAGGGGGTAATGACTTCTGAGTTTTAACAAGAGCTTGCAGAGCTGAACGCCAGGAATCACAAACACAGATGCCCACGGGTTAGGCCGATAACATCAGCGCACTCAGCAGACCAGTATTCGGATGTTAAATATGCAGGAATATTCTTTATTTGCACAAAGAGATATACTTTCACCTATTTTTTTTCCTGAAGCACATTGTCCTTTGAGTCTATCTTTTCATTTTCTATTCATTTTTAATAAATATTAAATACAGCGAACATGCTGTATTTAAATGAGAAATATAAATATTTCTCTACCAGAACAAAAAAAAAAATAACAGCACAGCATGACGATAAATGCTAACATTTGGTGGAAAACAAAAGGGACTGATGACTTAGGGTTCCCCTAGGGCAGGATCTGAGACTTAGGTTCCTCGAGGGCAGGATTTGAATAAAAGCAGTTGATTTGGAAGATAATCCAGGAAATGGCAGCCAGTCAATAAAGGGTATGAGTTATGGTGAGTTAAACCACTGTGGGCAACTGTGACACAGACTCCAGAGGCCAGCGTCGAAGGTGCCCTTCAGCTGCCCATCTGTGAAATGAGTATTTCTCCATCAGCTCCCACCAGTCATTATTGGGGTTGCTGAGGATGCTTTAATTTTTCCAGTGTCTCTGGTCGGCAATGCATGTGTGCCAAGCAGGCAAGTCCTCAGGCGAAGGACTACAGGCCTTGGGGATTGGAAGTCAGGCCATCAGACCTCCAGATGGCAAGATCCCAGGGCCCAATAGCATTTGCCGCAGGCACCGATGATGGTGAGCTGAAGCACGCTCACTCCATCTAAAGGGACAATGTAGCATCAGCTGAATTTCACCAAGCAAGATGTGGACCTAGGGTGGTCAGACCTTCAGATTTCTCAAGAAAAGCTAGTCCTTTAGATTTTTATGTGAAATTTCTCAACTTGTAAATGTTGACAATGAATTCAAAATTTAAAAAATGCACTATAGGAGCCAACCAAATCATGTCTGTGGGCTGAATCTGGTTTACAGTCAGCCAGATTATGAAATTCAATCTACTCTGAGGGCTGATCTTGGCTCCAGACCGTTCTTGCTCCAGGCAAGATCTGAAGATGAATTTTGATAAAGGAAAGTGAATGTTTTAGTCAGGAGTAGACTGCATTGATGTAATAAAGGGACCTCCAAGTACAATGGTGGTAACCAGACAGAAGTGTGTTTCTTTCTCATGTAACAATCTGGAGGTTGGTGGGTGGTTCAGGACATTTCTGCTATATGAGGCTGTCCAGGGACTAGGTTTCTTCTATCTTGTTGCTCAGAGTGTTGTCTTCCTCCACGGGGGTCAAAACTGGCTCCCTAGCTTCTTGTCCACATTCCAGCCAACAGGAAAGGAGAAAGAGAAGCTTAATCATTTTAAGGGTCAGATCTGGTTATTGCACAGTTCATGTCCTCTCGCATCCCATTGGTGGGAACTTAGTCACGTGGTCATGTCTGGCTGCAATGGATGTTGGGAAATGTAGAATGTGGTCTCTCTCTCTCTCTCTCATTAGCCATAAGGTTCTGTTTAAACTTAGGAATTCTGTTTCTATAGAATTAGGGGAAGACCAATATTAGCAACAAGAAGTCTCTGCCACCGTGGAAGAAGGATCTGGAAAGAAGGGTGGGATCTAAGCCTGATGGCAGGTCTTACCCAAGAGGGAATTTTTTTTCTCAGGAGAATGAAGAAAGCCTGGCTTTCCTCATCAGCTCTCTTTGGGTTGAATTCGTCAGTCATGACAATCATTTGAGAAACCTTAGAAGATCAGCCCAAACTTGGAAAAAGTCAGTTACATTAGGAAAGGAGTGAGCATAATGAGCACCTACTAGAGACAGGGTCCTTTCACACTCGTGATCTCATGTAACCTTCACAATCATGCCGTGAGGTGGGTAGTATTATCACCATCCCATCCCCTTTTTTGGAAGAAAGGTTGAGTACCAGAGAAGCAGGGGTGATACTCAAACTCTTTAATTAGGGTTAGGGTGTGGGGGCTGACCAATCAGAGCTGCCATACAGATTTGTTTTATCAGAGAAGTAAATGCCTTGGCTAGGATTTGAAATGAGGCTCATATGACTGCAAAGCTCACATTCTTTTCACCGCAATTTGATTTCCTTATGCCAGCTGCTTCCCCAGAGACAGTGACACCAACTCTTCTGGGTTGTTGAGAGGGTAAACAAACCGTGATGAATGAATCTCCTCTCCTAATATGAATGCCTTATTGTTGTTATTCTTCATGCCCTGACAGAGTATTTACAGCCTCTGCTGATGCTCTGCTTCTAGCTGGTGGATTAAGGAAAGTCAGAACTCACAGCCCTAGTGGAAAGTTACAACTGGGATTTGAGCTAATGAAGAGTTGAAGACTCAGCAAGAGGCACTTGGCTTCACTATTAACCTGGACAAGGCCACTAACTTGCCTGTAATTAATTGGCTTGTTCTGTGACACACTGTTGCCCCAGAAACACCCATATGGGTGTACCCCACATGAAACAAGCCCGCTCTATGAAAACCGAGACTTGTTGAAAAGATAAATGGGAGTTAATTATTTAATTAACCACAAAAGACTTTGCTCTGAAAAATGGGATTTCTGGAAAGCTAGTTACAAAATAATACTGAAAATTTTGATTCTGGGAGAAAGGGAGGATACAAAGATGTGTCAGTTCTTTTTTGGTCCATCTGGGAAAGTTCTGGAATAGATTAGATTTCAAGAACTCTGTAATGATGCTTCAGAGGGTACTTGTGAAATCTGAATTGGGTTGGGGGTTGTTTTTGGTGGATATATTTGAGGTGCCTGCCAAGCCCCTGTCCGACCTCTGAGAGTCTAGTCCCTCACCACCTAATGGAAGGAAGAGGTGTGTCTTAAGTCGTCATGTCTATGCCACGTAACTCAATCACCCCATCTCCCACCACTGACTGTATCAAAGGTAAATGCCTCACCAGGAACCAGTCCATAGGCCCAGTCTGTGAGCCAACCAACTTGTCTTTCAAATGTGTGAACTAGGAGACACATAACTACACTTAGATAGTGCTTGGCATTTGACCTGAAAGATCATGTACAGCCGGTTTGGGCCAGTTACTTTAATGCTGTGTACTGTCTTTCAGGAAGGCAGAGAGAGGGCGTGCTAGTCTGTAAAGGGAAAAGGGGACTGAGTTGACATGCAGAGGCGGGCCTTGCTATCTTGATCTCCCATTGCTGGGTGCCCACAGGATTGCCTACTATATACTTTGAATAAGCATGTCCGGAGCCCCACTCAGTGAGGATTTCAAACTGATCTCAACTTATCCACCCTGATCAGGAATAAGACCTTATTTTTATTCCACTCACTACTCTCAGTGGGTCCAGTGGTCTCAGTTGGTCACCTGTCCAAGAAGGCTTTTGTCCTGCCCATTGTGGTGGGGTGAGGATGATGGGGGGAGGGTGTTAGCCATGGGACATGTCACTGCAAACTGGACGATTATTGAGCTCTGGTGGTACTTGCCAGACAAGAGAGATGCTTTGGTTGTGACTCAAGAAATCCCAAGCTCCTTGGAGCAAACCTAGTGGAGCCTGTGATTTTCATTCTCCCACTGTGCTGCCCGGGAGTAAATGCAGTCTTTGCTTTATTTCCCTACAGAGTAACTGACTCGTTTCTTGCTGAGCAGGCTGGGGATAGCAGTTGGGGGAGAGAGGTTTTTAGGATGCAGCAAAGAAATTTGATGAGTACAGAAGTATGGTGTGAACCCACCATTAAATGCCCCAAATGTTACTCTACCCCATTAGCTTAGGCGGTTCTATTCCTTGCAACCAAACGTGGCCTACAACACACCAACACAATATAGTCTTCTATTGCTTTCCCTCCCTTCCCTCTTGAATTTCTCTAGGTAGTAGAAATCCGATCTCACTACCCAGGAGTGCTGGGAATATCATATCCAGATTTACACTGTGGCCCGATCAAAATCCATCATGCCTAGGGGTTTAGCAATGGGGCTTTGTATATTCATAAGTCATTACAGAAACAACCAACTTACATTCCACTATTATGAGAGTTTCTTATAAAAGGGGTTGGCTATCCCTTTGGCCCCTTCACCTAATCCCTTTCTCCTTTTTAATCCCACCTGGTTGAACCACCTCTATTTGCCAGGCATTTCCCCGTCAGTTTATAGTATCCATTGTGCAGGCTTTACTCGTGCTTTCGATATGCCAGCCATTGTGCAAAATGATTTGCAGGTAGCATGCTGTTCAATTGTCACAGGCCCCTGTGTTGCAGCTGCTAATGACGATTCCCATTTTACAGATGGGAAAATTGAGAGGTTAAGTCATCCATCCGACTCCATAGCCTGAAATTTTTTGGCCACTCTGCTTTACTACTGCTCTGGCTTCCCTGGGTTTCCTTCTGCCATTTTCAGTGACTAGGGGAGAGAAGGTCCAGGTGTCCTGCCTGGCAGCAGGGCCCCCGGAACTTGGCTCTTTTCTGGCCTCCTTTCCAGCTAGCACAGCTGCCAATCTGGAACACAGCCCTTTCCAAGAAAGCCCAGGAGAGAAGCCAAATGTTGACTCACTTGCCAGACTCGGGGGTGCTGCTGCCAAGATGCCTCAGGGCCTGTGCAGGAGGGCTGGCAGGGCTGTCCCATTGTGGGGCCTGGCAGGGGCAGCTTCAAAGGGCCAGGCCTTCTTTCCTGAGTGCTTCAGGTTCCAGAGGCTAAAGAGATCCAGATGGGTTGCTCCCCTCCTCCTTCTGCCCCATCCTTCAGCCCTGGAAGTTTCTGAAAGAGAACGTCTCTGCTACGTCTCCCTTTGGGTGGCAGGCAAAATTCTAAGAAAGCATGCAAGACTTTCTGCCCTCTCACCCCACCCCAGTGTGTGCACCCTGCTTAATCCCCAGGCCTGTGAATATGCTGGATTTTGCTCCCATGATTAGGTGATGTTCTATGGCACACTTGATCCTAAGAAGGGGAGATTATTCAAGGAGGCCTGATCTAATCCTAGAGTTTTCTCTGGCTGGTGGCAGAAGAGGAAGTGAGAAGTTGGAAGCAGGAGAAGAATTTGACCATGGCTTTCTGGCTTGAAGTTGAAAGGAGCCCTGCAGCAAGGACTAAGGGAAGCTTCTGGAAGCTAAGAGTGGCCCACAGCTGACAGCCAGCAAGGGAACAGGGAGCTTGGGCCCACACATGCAAGGAACAGAGTCTTCCAACACAGAGAATACATTTGCAATGAGATGCTTCCTCAGAGCATTCACACAGGATACTACCACCTGATTTCCTACCACACAGGCCGGCTACCACCTGATTTCAGCCTTCTGATAACCTGCCCAGAGAACTCAGTTGAGTCTACCTGGACTACTGACTTCCAGAACTATGAGCTAATACATGGGCGTTGTTTTAGCTGCAAAGTGTGGGGTAATCTGTTATCCAGCCACAGAAAATGACTATACTTCAGATATCTAACAGGAATTTCAAACTCTACATGTCCAGCTGTTCCCCACTCGAGTCTTCCCCAGGTGGTCAGTGGTAGCTTTATTCTTCTTGGCATAGGTCCCAAATCTTCAAGTCAGTCTTGCCTCCTCTCCTTCTTGTAACCCTTTGTTGAATTCATCAGCAAGTTCTTTTCACTCTCCCTTCACAATGTCTGCAGACTCTGACTACTCACCACCCCCGATGACTTGTTCCTTCTCTTTTCTGCCCTGACAGCACAGTAGTTCATTATTGAAATGGCCAAGTCCTTGCCCCTCCCTGGCAGGAGGCGAGGACACTCCTGGGTGATGGTTGGCTGGCCTCCTCTTCAGCTTCTGTACCCAACCCATTGGGGTGGCTGATAAATTCAAACACAGACACAAAGCAGAGGGTGGCAGAAGAAGGGGGCTCCCACGTGGAGGCCTCATGGGGAGCAGGGGACATTCGAGTTCTGGCTACCCTTGGGCTTGGTAGTCTCACAGAGCCGGCTGCCTGGCAAGTTTCCAGATATAACACAGTTGTCACCCAGGAGGAGTTCCCAAGCCTCCTTCAGAATCAATTATGTTCAGGAGTCATGCTGTGGAATACTTTCCAGGGATCAGGATTTTATTTATTGTTCAAGGTTTTGAGCCAAGAGTGAAAAATTGTTGTTGATGATGATGATGATGGGGGAATTCCCAGGAGGCCCAGAAGAACTCACAGGCAACCAGCCTCCTGGAGTCGGTAAGATGAATGGCTGTCAAGTCAGCCAGAATGCGAGGCCAGCTTGTCCTTCCTCGATGGCTTTTCTGGGCTCTCAGTCTCTTCAGTGAGGATCAAAGAAGATACATTTTCTTGTTTGGTCAAACCTTTAGCACAGTACTGGGAGTACCGTAAGTTCTCATCAGATGGTGGTTGTTATGACTGATATGTTGACTGTAATTTACTTCTAAACATAAAGCATATTTAATACACCATGTCTCTGTGCACGTGTATGCAGGGGGTGTGTGTGTATGTGTTAGCTTTCATCTACACTGTAGGGGCAGTTAATATTCAAAAGATCACAACCCCACACTCCAGAGGAAGGTACCATAAGTGCTTCAATTATCTGTCCTAGGTCAGTATCCATGGGTGTGTTAATTAGCATAATGGATTTCTAAAATGGTTTTTCATTGATGAAAAGAATGGCGTTCAAGAACGGTAGATGGCTGGAAATGTTTCATAGTGCGTTTGCCTTGCCTGAAGACATTGTAAATAAGTCTAGCCAGACCAGTTGCTTATTCTTTTAGAAAGCCTCCAGCCTTGGAAGTCCAAACAGTCCTACGTCTATATATTAAAGGGTTGATTTGATCACCTGCCTGACTAGGCTAGATACTGCACTGACAATAGTGTCACGTGTGCCTTGACTACACTTTTTGTGAAAGCGGCTGTCGAAATGTCTAAAGTGAGAGGGCTGACATGTTCCGGGGTTAACAGAATGGGTGGCGTGGCTGTTTATGTGCCTGCTCGCTGGCCTTGAAACCACTTAGCAAAATGTGGAATTTGGTGTGAGGCAGACTGTCTTTGTAACATACTATCTGGTCAGGTGATCAGGGGTGGAAGCTTGTAGCCTTCATGCACTTCTTAACTATTGCAGGAAGCCATCATCATCAAACACCTAGTAGTTTGAATAGCCAAATTGCTTAGGCTAGTTTGCAACAACTACTTTAAAATAAGTAAGGTAATTACAACTGGATCAAGGAATAACTGGTTTCCTTTAGCTTAGAAAAGACGTGTTACGACAAGAAGTCAGGAAGTATGAGTATAAACCTCTGTATAGTGTGTCCTGGGGTGGAGTTCTGGTGCCATTTTAGATGATGGTCAGTCTTAAAGTGTGTGTGTGTGTGTGTGTCTGTGTAGACAAACAGATGAGCAGATAGAAGACAGGAGAAGAGGAAGGTGAATGGAGAATTACAATTCTATTTTCCGCTCAAGAAAAGAAAAGCCATGGAACGTTCTAGAAGTGGTGTGGCTGAATGTGATAAGCTGGAGTTTGGACCTCAGACCAGGATTCAAATGCTGCCTCTCTTTCTTTCTAAGTGGCCTCAGGCCAGCTTCTTAACCTCTCTGAGTCCACTTTGTCATCTACAAAATGGGTATTGGAATACTTCCCTTGAGTTGTGATTAAAGTAACTGGCCTTGAAACCACTTAGCAAAACGTCAGGTACAAAGTGAGCCTTCAATAAATAATTGCCTCCCTGAATATTTACAGAGCATAAGGGCTGTGCACACAGTATCTGGGTTATAGTAGCAAATAAGGCATATAGATTCCTAGAGCTCACAAACTCACAGTGATGACGAACTTCATTAAGGAGACACACGAGGACCCCCTGGTGTGTTTGTTAAAAAGGCAGATTCTAAGTATCAAGACCTCCTGAATCTGAGGATAAGTGAGTGGGGCCAGGAACCCGTTTATAATAAGCTCCGCAGGTGATCGAATGGGCGGCCAGGTTGGGCAACCGCTGACTTAACCACTGTAATTCTCTACTGAAGCCTTGGTTTGGCAATGCTCCAGTCTCCCTTCAAAGGCTCTTCGGTCATGAGTTGGAACTGACTGCACCCACAGTGATGGGAGGTGCTGCCCTCTTCCTACCCTGAACCACTCCACTGCAGGGGAGAGCAGAGAGAGTTACCCCTTGTCTTGCTTATTTTATAGGCAGTGCTCATACATCATTATCAGAAACTTCAAAGACTTCACTGAGCATTGAATTGACAGGCTACAACTTGAATTATGAAGTCTTCAGTAGCTAAATCTCTAAACTTGCTCCTCAGATCACCACCTAAAAACAATGAACATCTAGTCTGCAGGCTGCTATTGTCTGCATGTGACTTAGGAACTATTTTTTTCTGTTCTTCCCTTCCTTAAAATCATATATCATATATACATATCAGTAGAAAATGGAGGTAATATAGTACTGGCACAGAAAGTAAAAAATAGTAATCCAGCCCTCCTGAGATAATCACCATTAATATATTTGGTATATTTCCTTCCAGTCTTTTTTTTTTTTTTGAGACGGAGTCTAGCTCTGTCACCGAGGCTGGAGTGCGGTGGCTCAATCTTGGCTCACTGCAACCTCCACCTCCCAAGTTCAAGCAATTCTCCTGCCTGAGTCTCCTGAGTAGCTGGGACTACAGGAGTACGCCGCCACAAACAGCTAATGTTTGTATTTTTTAGTAGAGACGGGGTTTCACCAAGTTGGCCAGGCTGTTCTCAAATTCCTGACCTCAAGTGATCCGCCCGCCTTGGCCTCCCAAAGTGCTGGGATTACAGGCGTAAGCCACCATGCCTGGCCTTCCTTTCAGTCTTTTTTCTTTGTATGTGAGTACATGTATTTTGTTGTTGTTCATAATATCAAGATCGTACCATAAGTGCTATTTTTTAAATTTCTCTTTTCATTTCATAACATGTTTTAAAGTAAAAAGTTAATATTTTTTAATGCAATTAAATATTCCTCTTTAACAGTGGTTTTTCACACTGGGCTGGACGAAACCCCCAGGGTTCCTTAGATGTACCTACTGCTTACCTGGGGTGGGGAAAGGAGTTGGGTGGGGGGAGTTCCAGGCCCTAGAGCCCAGTTTTTATCACAGCACTTCCACTCATATCTGGTTGTAACTGGAATACTATGTAGGATTCCATCAGAGACTTAAAAAATTTGTAAACTAGTGCCCTAAATTATCATTAAAATGGTTTTAAACCATTTCTTTCCTTCTTTTTAAAACACTTAAATGGAATGACTCTTTAAAAATTATAAAACAAATATTTGCTGATAGTTTTTAAAAGCCCAGGTTTTTATTGTATATTTTAAAAAATGATACGTTCTTTGTAAAAATATCAGATACAGATTTGATGACAAACCCACCTTTACTTTCACCTCCAAATACCCAAGGAGTCCAGCACTGCCCCACTGCCCACTCTTAGAAGGCTCAGCTCACAGAGAATACCCAGTTAAGCCAGGTGTGGTGGCCCACACTTGTAATCCCAGCACCTTCATATCCACTTCGGAAGGATCGCTTGAGGCCAGGAGTTGGAGACCAGCCTGGGCAACATAGTGAGACCCCATCTCTATAAAAAGAAAAAAAACCCAGTTAAGATTTATGTCTCATTCCAGACTCTTCCCAGCATATGGATTATTCCGTAGGTTGAGGTACCCCAGAAGCCAACCTGAGACTAGGATTTCAGTGCAAGTGTTTTATGTGGGAGGCAAGCTGACCACTGTCCTGGTTTGCCTGGGGCTGGAGGTTCCCAGGATGAGGTGTTTGCCCTCTGTTGGGAGATAATCCCAGGAAGCACTGATGGAGAAGTGGGAAAGTGAGATGGACAGGACTGGGAAGCCTGTGATTAACAGGTTAGCCCCATGCGCAGCTGAGCTCAGTCCTGTTTGGGACCTGTGGGGGGCGCTCTAGAACACCTTCCCCAAGGTGATTTTTCTCCCGTAGGGCGTCCCTGCCTGGTTGCAGGCTCCTCCTGACTTCAGGCCTGCCCACCTCCTGCAGTCCTAGAGAGGTCTGGGCAGAGAGCCCCAGGAGCACCAATGCCAAGAGGGTAGCGGCAGAGCCCCAGTAGCATCTGCTGTGAGAATATTTCTGTACACATATTTAAAAACAATAAAAATAGGATCACTCCATTTTTTATTTACTGGCACCTTGATTTATGTAAGGTGTCTAAAGGAAAGACATTCTAGACCGCAAATCTAATACTGCAGTCATTTCAAGGGTCCAGGCTTGGAATTGCCCTTGGGTTAATCATATGAGAGGCTGATCATGTAAATGACCAGCATTGGAATCGGATGAAATACCATCGCTACTACTTAAAACAAAAAACAAAAAAACCTCCGATGAGTTCTCTGCTGGATTCAGTTCAAAACTGTCCGCTGAACCACTGGAAGAAACTAACAATGGAAGTCTAACGATTCCAATTCTTCTAGCGCTTGCGGTCAGCCCAAGTCCCCGCAGGAGCCCACGTGCTAATCCCGGGTCCTGACAGCTATGGACGAGGCCCGGCGGCGCTCACGGGGGGCCAGGGGCTGCCCCGGTGCAGGAATTCAGGGGTGTGCGACCGCAGGCGGCGCCGGCCTCCCCGCTGCAAGCACAGCAGCTCCTTGATTGCTCTGTCTAAACAAGGGAGCGAAGGCATAAGTTCCTTTTGTCACCCCGTCTCCATGGTTATTTGACACGTGATCGTCTTTCTTGGCGTCCTCCCGGCAAAATCGCGGTAGGTTTGGCTATTACATTCCTGTCTGTGAAGGAATGGGAGGGGTCCAATTACCCTTCCGGAGAGCCTCGGGTTGTTCCCCAGAACAATTTTGGAGGTGCATTTCTTCCCTAATGGATTTAGGAACCCCAACCCTAATTTGTCAAAATGGATGCTGTTGACAATTTGAACACTGATTGGATTGAAGGCAATTTGGTGATATAAAGGAATCATTTTTTTTTTAAGTTGTGTTCATGGTACTGTGTTTTAAAAAAGACCATTCTTAGCCTTTAGAAACACATACTGATATTTACAGATTAAATGATATGATCTCTGAGATATGCTTCAAAATATGTGGTAGGGATGGGCCAAGCCAAATTTGCCATGGGTCCTAGAGTGTTTATGGTCCTGTTCTGTCTACTTATATATATATATATGTTTGACGTTTTCTATAAATGCAAACATTTTTGTTAGTGAAAAAAGATGGTGGCTGAAAAGCAAATCTGCTTTTGTTTTCAAAGGTCATGATAAGGATTGAGTGAATGAATGTGGCTGCAGGATAAACTCTGAAATGTTGTAGGAGAGTAATATGCCAGAAAATTCTAACCTGTGGATAATGATGATGGAGGTGGTGGGAGTGTGTGTGTCGGGGTTGGGGGGGTGTGGGTCAGAGTTATTGCAGGGCAGCTCTTAGGGTCTCAAACAGAACTGTCCACCTATGACTAGGCAGGGTAGAATTTTGAGATATTAACCATACTCCAACCCGTTGTGAAGCCAGACAATTTGCCTGTATTGTATAGGGGAAGAAAGGGTGCTACAGAATTCAGAGAAAAGAAACATTAAAATTTTGGCTTTTTGTTAAATAAATTTTTCTTAGAGACAGGGTTTTCTTGTGTTGTCCAGGGTGGTCTTGAACTCCTGGGCTCAAGTGATCCTCCCACCTCAGCCTCCCAAACTGCTGGGATTACAGGCATGAGTCAGCATGCCTGGCCAGTTTTGGCATTTTGAATTTTAAAAGTTACTGTCCAGGCATAAGAAAAATACTTAATTAATGAGAGTCACTTTTTTCCATCCCTCCTGTTCCCCCAAAATGATAGTTAGCTTTTTTAGTTAAGCATTTATGACGGGCCAGGCATTGTTCTAAGCATTCTACAAATATTGTCTTTTTAAATCCTCTAAGAAGCCTGTGAGATAATCAGTTTTACAGACGGAGAAATCGAGGCACAAACTGGTTAAGTAACTTGCCCAGAGTCCCATAACTCACCTGACTCCAGAGCTTAGCTAATCCCCGGATAGATGAGGGAAGAGCAGATTATCATGGGAGCTGTTGGCTAAGCTGGTGGATCAGGGAGTCTGGGCGGAAAGGACCCGAGGAGTCCCAGTGTGGAAGGGAGAGCATGAAGCGGGTATGGAAGCCTCAAGGAAGCTGCAACCGCCCTCGCCTCCCGTGCCTTGGTGTTCCTGAGGGCCTCCAGAACTTGGACTCAACCTAAGGGAGACTCAAGAAAATTCTTACATGACAGTGATTTTGTTTCTCCCACCTCCATGATCAGGGACCTGATAAAGAAATTCACTTTAGTTGTCAAAAAACTGGAGAAATGTTCACTCATGGTTGAGTTTGCAGCCTGTGATTCTCCATGCATAACAGTGTGATATGGTTTCTGCTGTTGTGATATGGCATTCTAAAGGAATCAGGGTCCTGGTTAGAGTATTAGATTTTCAAGTCAAAGTAACCTAGGTTTGAACCCTAACTCTGTCAGTTAGTTGCTATGTGGCCTTGGTGGGAGCCTTAATTTCTTGTCAGCAAAATAGGGATGAGAGTACTAACTGTGCCCACCAAACAGGGTGGTGTAAGCATGACATGAATGCCCAGCTCAGTGCCTGGCACAAGGAGGGCGGTTGCAGCTTCCTTGAGGCTTCCATACCTGCTTCCTGCTCTCCCTTCCACACTGGGACTCCTCGGGTCCTTTCCGCCCAGACTCCCTGATCCACCAGCTCAGCCAACAGCTCCCATGATAAGCTGGTCTTCCCTCATCTATCCAGGGATTAGCTAAGCACCCAGGCTCTGGAGTGAGGGGAATTATGGGACTCTGGGCAAGTTACAAGTACATTGTAACCTGTGTGTCTCAGTTCATTGGTGGTATAAAAAGAACTGGTTTTATTGTTTCCAACTATTGCTCCCAACACAGCTTCCGTAACATTTTCCATGGCTAAACATCCTTAGTAGTAATTCAGCTGGATTCTGTAACTGACCAGTTCCTTTACTAAAACCATCACTTTAGTTTTTAAAGCCTCTGTCCTGGTCATTTTAAAACATCGGTCTATATTGCTGAAATGGGGGTGTAGTTTAAAAAAAAACCATGAAAGAAAGAAAGAAAAAAAGAAAGAAAGAAAAAGAGAAAGAGAAAGAAAAGAAAAGAAAAAGAACGCTCCAGTCTTATATTGGATAGAAAGCCTTTTCCTGCACTTGCCTGGGGCACGCATGAACTACGATTCCTGGGGTGAGGAGGGGAAGTGAGGATGATTCTCTCATACCCTTTGCTCTCTCTCCTCCTTTTGTTGGCTCCTTGAGGGTGGGGGCTGGCAGGAAGGAGAGGAAACGCCTCCCACATCTCTTGCCTTGACCTGCTGGTGAGGCTGTGGGCCTCTCTTTGGTGGCTTAGAGCTTTTGTTGCTCCAGGGTTCTGTGGGCTTCATGTCGTTGGCCTTGCAAGAGGCCCACTTCCCAGCATCTCCCAGGGTGTTGTTGGTTCCTTCCTAGACCTGCCCACACCTCCTAGCTGACCCCACCATAATCCTCTCTGTGAGGATGTAGGGTCTTTGCTCTTCTATCTTCCATGGCCAACTTTGGAACCTCTGGGTTTGTATGAACTCCAACTGTACACTTCTGAAAAACTAGGGAGCTAGATTGAGCTAGGGACTCTCTTTCTCATGGACTCCATTATGCCATCCCACCCCAATTTTATCATCTTCTTCCTGGTCACACAGAGGAAAGTCAGCAGGTCCTCTCATTAGGAAATGAAATTCCAATCTCCTTTACCTGCGGATACTGCTAGTCATTAGGAGGATACTCTCTGGGTCTCCTCTCCTTTCTTTGGAGTTCAGAACACGCTTTGTTATCAGGAGGAAGGGAGGAAGGAAAACGTCTCTCTTCACAAATACTGCACTACCCCAAAATATGAGGTCCTCTCCCCACAGTGGCGATGGTGGTGGTGGTGATAGTGATGGAGATAGTGCTGGAGGTGATGGTAGAGATGTTGATGATGGTGATGGTGATGAAGGCATTGATGGTGGCGGCTGTGGTAAAGATGCTGATGAGGGTAGTAGAGGTGGTGGTGGTAGAGGTGGTAATGATGGTGATGGTGGATGTGATGACACAGGTGGCAGGGATGGTGGAGATGCTGCTGATGGTGATGGTGATGAAGGCATTGATGGCGGTGAGGGTAGTGGAGATGATGGTAGTTGAGGTGGATGTGATAATACAGATGGTGGTGATGGTAGAGATGTTGATGATGGTGATGGTGGTGAAGGCATTGACGGTGGTGGCCATGGTGGAGATGGTGGTGAAGATAGCGGAGGTGATGGTGGTGGAGGTGGTAATTATGGTAAGGGTGGTAGATGTGATGATACAGATGATAGTGATGGTCGAGGTGGTGATTCTCCTACAATTACCCCAAATAAAGCCCTGAGGGAAGGTAGCTGGTCCTTTTGATTCTTAAGGGTCAGAGCTCTGAATCTGGAAGATGGGTATACTTTGTCCTCAGCTCTGGGCCTTAGCAGAATTTTCAGAACAACAGGAAAAATCCCACTCAGCCATTAACACTGTCCAGTTCCATTGGGTGTAGTGCTACCAATAAAAGTAATTCTTCCACAATTCTTTTAAAGTGGTACTGAAAATATGGTCGCTTCTTGTTATTTCCTCAGCCAACAGAAGCTGAAGTACAACTATTACAGTGTAAAGGTCTATAAAAGTTCTTGGCATTGGAAAAGAGTTCTTTATATCTGAAAACTTTCGAACCAGTGCTCTGACTGAAGTTGCTCACAGTCTCTTCTTGGGCTGGGTGAGAGGTCTTTTGAACTTGGGGTATAAGCTGTTGTCCCAGAAAGAGCACAAGTGAATAAATGATCAATAAGAGGCTGAAACAAGAACCCTGGCCTTGCTAACTCTACAGTCTGGTCAATGGGATGAAGCAAGATGGAGGTGGTTACCTAGATGAGGAGGAAAGTTAGGCTCCTGGTTTTCTTTACTAGTGCCTTATGATGAATTAATTTCTCTCTGTACAGCTAGGACTTCCTATAAGCCAAGGTTTCTTGAACTTGGCACTATTGACATTTGGGGCTGGATAATTCTATGTTGGGGATTGGGTGGGGCGGGGCTGTGCTGTGCATTGTAGGATGTTTAGCAGCATCCCTGGCCTCTACCCATTAGACGAAGTAGCACCCTCCCTACATTGCGACAACTTTATGTGTTCCCAGACATTGCCAAATTTCCTTTGAGGGGATCCTTTGAGCACTGCCACTATAGATCCTACCCAGACCAAGGCTGCTCCTTCTCTAGGAAGGGTCTGGGTTACTAATGCAGTAGATATGATTTTTATTTTATTTTATTTTTTGTAGAGATAGGATCTTGTTTTGTTGCCGAGGCTAGTCTTGAACTCTTGGCCTTAAGCAGTCCTCCTATCTCGGCCTCCCAAAGTGCTGAGATTACAGGAATGAGCCAGCCTAGGTTTGATGTTTTTGAGCCATGTATTCAAGTCGTGTAGCAAATTTAACTCTCCCTCTCTCTCTCTCTCTATATATATATGTACATATATACGTGTGTGTGTATATATTTGTGTATATATGTGTGTATATATGTGTATATATATGTGTGTATATATATGTGTATATATATAGTGTATGTGTGTGTGTGTGTGTGTATATATATATATATATATGAGGTTTTTTTGTTTTGTTTTGTCTCTTTTCTTTTGAGATGGAGTCTCGCTCTGTGGCCCAGGTTGGAGTGCAGTGGCTCGATCTTGGCTCACAGTAGCCGCTACATCCTGGGATCAAGCGATCCCCATGCCTCAGCCTTCCAAGTAGCTGGGATTTCAGGTGCCCGCCATCACGCCTGGCTAATTTTTGTATTTTTAGTAGAGATGGGGTTTCACCTTATTGGCCAGACTGGTCTCGAACTCCTGAACTCAAGTGGTCTGCCTGCCTCGGCCTCCTAGAGTGCTGGGATTACAGGCGTGAGCCACCATGCCTAGCCAACATTCTTTATATTTCTGTTCCCCATTTCTATAACTCATTTATATATATCACCCTTTGAGCCCTCATTCTTTCTGTTGGCATCTGTGGGGAAATGCTCTCTTTTTAAGTTTAAACTCAGTCAATTCAGGATCCTTTTATTCTCTTTCCCTCCTGTACTGATCAAAGATTTACGGGGTTTCTGGCATTGGTGAGGGAGTGGTGGGAACTGATTTCTGATCTATGCCACTATCTTCTGAAATGTGTGATCCTTCTGGATGGTTCCTTGTGTGGGGGACTCTCGTATTGATTTCTGTGTTGTCTGAACCAATGGACATGTCTGTTCTCATCTTATTTGATTCCATTTGATTCTGTCCTTCCTCCTCTACTGACTTTATTCTCCTGGTTTCTGTGACCCCATAGACCCCAGGTTTTCTTCCCACTTTACTAGCTATTCTTTCTTTGCCTCTGTGGCTAAATCTTCCTCCCCCTTATCTCCAAATATCAGAGCACCCTGGAGTTCAGTCCAGAGCCCCATTTTCTTCCCTATCTAAACATTTGTCTTTAAATCCATGGCTTCAAATGTCATGCTTTTCCCATAACTCCCACATCTCTCCAGTAGTGACCCTGCCTTATGTCCCTCATCCTTATAGTCGACTGTCCACTTGATATTTCCGCTTGGATATCTTACTGATGCCTCAAACTTGACATGTTTAGAACCACTCTTGTTTTCTTTCTCTAAACCCACTCCTGCTCCCCAGTCTTCTCTATCTTAGAGAATAGCGTGCCATCAGCTCAGTTCCTCAAGCCAAGGATCATGCAATTATTTTCAGTCTTCGTTTCCCTTCCCCAACACATTCCATCTAGCAAGATCTGACTTCGACTTTATCTCCAAAACAACATGAATCAGTTCACCGAATTTTCACTGCTACCACCTTGGTCCAATTAGCCATCATCTCTTGCTGACATTACCACAACAGCTACCTGACTGAGGTTTCCTTGCTTTTATTTTTGCTCTGATCATCCTACAAATCATTCCCCATGCAGCAGCCAGAATAAGCTTTAGAAAATATAGAAATCATAAGATTATGTCAGACTCCTACTTAAACTTTTTTTTTTTTTCCACTCTGTCACCCGGGCTGGAGTACAGTGGTGCAATCTTAGCTCACTGCAACCTCCGCGTCCCAGGTTCAAGCAATTCTCCCGCCTCAGCCTCCTGAGTAGCTGGGATTACAGGCGCTCACCCCCACGCCCAGCTCACTTTTGTATAATTAGTAGAGATGGGGTTTCACCATGTTGGCCAGCTGGTCTGACCTCAGGTGATCCACTCACCTCAGCCTCCCAAAGTGCTGGGATTACAGGTGTGAGCCATGGTGCCCGGCCACCTGCTTAAACCTGATTGCTCCTAATCACATTTCAAATAAAATCCTGACTGCTGGCTGGGTGCAGTGGCTCACTGGCACTTTGGGAGGTCAAGGTAGGAGGATCATTTGGGCCCAGGAGTTTGAGACCAGCCTGGGCAACATAGTGAGACCCTGTCTCTACAAAAGTTTTTAAAAATTAGCGAGATATGGAGGCATGCACGTGTAGTCCCAGCTACTTGGGAGGCCAAAGTGGGAGGACCACTTGAGCCCAAGAGGTCAAAGCTACAGTGTGCCAGCGTAGGTAACGAAGTGAGACCCTGTCTCAAAAAAAAAAAAAAAAAGGAAGAAAGTTAGGAAAAAAGGAAGGAAGGGAGGGAGGAAGGAAAAGAAATCCATCCTCACTGCATATGCTGGCTTACAGGCCCAGCCTGATCAGCCCCTGCCAACCGCCCCAGCATCATCGTCTACCACACCACCCTTTGCTCCATTGAACTTCAGCCACTCTGGCTGTTTGAATGATCTACTGCTGCAAAACAAACCATCCTGAAGCCTAGTGGCTTGAAACAGCAACTGTGGATTATTCCTCATGATTCTGTGAATTGGTGGAGCTCAGCTGGGAGGTTCATCTCTGTTCTACTCTGATGTTGGTGGAGGTGACTCATGTGGCCTCATTTGGCTTGGACTTATGCAGGAACTGGAGCAACCTCTCTCACATGGAGGACACCTGGACATCTCTTTCTCTCCACCTTGTCTCTGGATCCCTTTACATGCTGGCTCGGGAATCCAGGTGAGTGAAATTGGGAATTGCCAGAATTCTTAAGACCTTAGTGTGGAGCTGAAACACTGTTACTCCATCTACATTCTACTGGTCAAAGCAAGTCACATGGTATAACCAGATTCAAAGAGGTAGGGGGAGTGTGAAATAGACTAAGATGTGGCCATCCTAAATCTGCAGTCCTGACCCTCTTTCTGTTCCTTGCTCATGACCAGTTCATTCCTTCCTTGGTACCCCTGCACCTGCTGCCCCTTGGCGGGGATTGTCTCCTCCTTGATCTCAGCATTGCTGGCATCGTCTCGTCATTCACATCTCAGCTCACATGCCATCTCTTAAGAGGTGACCATCCAATGAATAAAGTCACCAGTTACTATCATGTTACCCTTTAAATATTCTCTGCAGAGCATTACCGCTCCGTTTGTTGGTTTGTTTGATTATTTGCTTATCAGTTGTCTCTTTTCACTGGAATGAAAGCCCCATGATGTCAGGAACCTGGCTATTTTGTTCACACTGTATCTTTAGCCCCTAGAACACCTGGTACAGAGCAGGCAGAGGCCCCCAGTTAATATGTGTTGAAATAAATAAATGATAGAGGCCTCTCTACCCTTTGGAAGAATCCGGGAATCACTCAGGTCTGGGTTCTTATTTGCTGTGTAACTCTGAGGACATTATCTAACTTCTCTGTGCTTCAATCTCTAAAACAGAGTGAGAATTAAGAGTGCCTACCTCATCCTCATGGGGGAGTTGTAAAGACCAATGAAAATGATCTATATGTAACTTATCAAATGATCTGAAACTTGGTAAGCCCCTATTATTTATTTTTAGATTTTATTTTTAATTGACACGTAATAAGCATATATATGTGTAGGGTATAGTGTGAGGTTTCATGGATATGTTCTGTAGTGATCAAATCATAAGTAGCATTTTTATCACCACAAACATCAGTTCTTTGTGGTAAAAACATTCAAATTCCTCCCTTCTAGCTTTTTTAAAATATACAATACATTATTGTTAACTATAGTCACCCGACTGTGCATTACAACACCAGAACTTATTCCTCTTATCTACCTATAACACTGTACCCATTGTCCAATATCTCCCCCTTCCCACCATCTCCCCTACCCTGCCCAGCCTCTGGTAACCTCTATTCTACTCTCTACTTCTATGAGCTCCACATGTGAAGGAGATCATATGGTATTTGTCTTTCTATGCCTGGCTTATTTCACTTAATGTTAATACAAGTTGTTGCACATGGCAGGATTTCATTATTTTTTATGGCTGAATAGTATTCCATTGTGTATATGTACCACATTTTCTTGATCAATTCATCTGTTGATGGGCACTTAGGTCACTGATTGTGAACAGTGCTGCAGTAAACACGGGAGTGCAGATACCCCCTTGTAATTTTGTAATTTTAATTAATTATATTATTTTAACGCAAACACTAACTTCCTCCTTCTTACATTCCTTCCCTGAACTCCAAAGGCAGCAGAGAAACCAGTAGAGAAAAATTCCATGTAATTCCAGAAGGCAAGAATCACATTTCGTTGCTATCTTTAAAATAGTTTCAAGTGACTGCCTGCTGGCTCCAGCCACAGAGCAGGAGATGGGATACGGAGATGGGTCCTTATCTTCTTCTTGGTGGTGGAAGGCGGGTCAGTGAAGGTGTGGGCCCCACTCTCTGCTTCTTACAGAGACGTGGAGCTCCTGAGCTGCAAGGGTCTGGCAGGCTTCTAAGAAGTTCTCTTTTGATTTGAATCCTGCTGAAGGCTGTGCTGGACTTCTCTCGTTTGTCCCAATTAGAGTCTTTTGAAACCACTGTACTTAATTTACCACCTAATTACTCTTACCTTGTTTGTTTAATGAAGCTTACATAATGATTCTGGTGATCTGTACAAAACCTTAGGTGGAGATTTTACTTTTTACTTGATAATTTGTGATTTTTGTATTAATGTTTTATAACCTTGGGTTTTTAATCATAAAGTCATAAGGAGCTTAATTGATTTGAAACTAACCATGCCCTGAAGTGTGTACATGTCAAATTGATTCAAATTGACCCAGTGAGTTTAAATAAAGCTTAGGCCAGGGAGCATGATGACACCTGATAGAAATTTTCCTTAAAGCACTTGACTTGGGGGACTCAATTATGCTGCCCTCTCCACACAGTAAATTATTAGATACTTTTTTTTTTGCATTTATCACAGACTGAAAAGATAGGACAGTTCAAAGAAAAAAAAACAGTAGGAAAAGTTAGATAAGTGTAAAATGTTCTATTTACAATTCTTCCTTCTGAAAAGCTGCAGAGAACTCACATTTTAGAGTATGCTGGTTTGAATGAAATATATATATGTTTACAGGCTTTGTTTCAGAGCCTGACAGTCAATATCACAGTCTCAAGTTGAAAATGGTTGGAAATGAAGCACTGATAATAGAAGCACTGGAAAAACACAAGCCTTGTTCGGGATGAGTGATCCTTCTTCAGGGGTGATCAATTCAAGCACTTTCCCAAAGAGAACTTTCTCTGAGCAAATGAACTCACAGGAGAAATCCTCAGTTTTCCAGGACAGGGTGCTGTTCCACATTGCTGCCAAATGACAGGTCAATTTAGTTCTAATTGGCCCTGATTGGCACTTCTTCCCCTGAGAGGCTACATTCTTGTACCTGCCTTCCAGCAGTCCTCACAAAGGTGTGAAATCCCTTTCTGGCTTTGAAAAATATCAGACATAATTTCCCAGTGGATCCCTTTATACTCAATGAAACTGATTGCTGGGCCCAAGGAGATGAGCCTGACTCCAGAAAGATGTAATTCCCAGGGCTCAGGGCTCCCTGAGGTCCCAGCCGTGAACAGCCGCACGAAATTCTGCTGTAATTGATCTCTTCAAAAACATTTTCCTTTGTAAGCAGTTCCGATGGTTCCTGACTTGCTTTCATATCTCTAGTTGCCATTTCTTGCAAGTCAGTCATTTTGTTTTACTCTTTTTAAGAATTTTTAAAGAAATATGTCTTGGACTTGAATGTCTGCAGTCTCTTGTGTCCCGCCTCACTGGCGCTGCCCTGTTCAGTGGGAACGCCGCGCCAGCTTCCTAATGAGCCTCCTTGTCTTAGTCTCATGTTCTAGAGCATCCTCTTTGCTGCATGTCCCTTGGAGATGGTGTCCCTGATTGCATCTTTCACCCCAGTGCACCCAGGGCTGAGCACAGCATTTGACATACAGCACATGCTCAGTAAATACTTTTAAAAAATTTTTTCACGTGGAGGTAAATAAGGTGTCCAAACCTTAGGTGATATCACAAGAGACTGTTTTACTCCTGTAGTCACCACCTGCCTCAAATATAGAATGTTCTTAGCCACCCCGAGGAGCCTCTTCATGTCCTCTGTCAGTTAAACCCCCAACCCTAATCCATTCTGGAAATAACCACCATTCTGGTTTTATCACATTGCATTACATTGATTTTGCCTGTTCTTGACCTTTCTGTATGGAACTGTTCACTGCTGTGGTGGCCATAAAAATGCATCTCCCAGACTTCTGGTTGCTGGGATTGACCCACAGTAGATTTTGCTGGGCTCTAAAATCCATCAGAACATTTGGGCAGGGAAATCTTCCCACAGGCTGCTCCTCCCTTGGACTGGGTATAGCAGGGATGCTCGTGCGGGCCCACTCCCAGGAGGTAGGGAACTCCTCTGACAGCGATTTTGGCTCAAGGACTCCCACCTGGCCTTGCCAACCTTCCTTAGAACTGCACTGTAGGCCGGGCGCAGTGGCTCACGCCTGTAATCCCAGCACTTTGGGAGGTCGAGGGGCGAGGATCACTTGAGATTAGGAGCTCGAGACTAGCCTGGCCAACATGGTGAAACCTCATCTCTACTAAAAATACAAAAATTAGCCTGGCGTGGTGGTGGGTGCCTGTAATCCCAGCTGCTCTGGAGGCAGAGGCAGGAGAATTGCTTGAACCTGGGAGGCAGAGGTTGCAGTGAGCCAAGATCGTGTCACTGCACTTCAGCCTGGGTGACAGAGTGGAAAAACAACAACAACAACAACAACAAAAAAACTGCCCTGCACTGTAGTCTAAGATGTTCCCATCCAGTGTTCCTTCTTTCCCTCTCTCCTTCCTGAGGGACAGACCTGCATCTCAGTTTGATGATTCCCTGTTTCTCCTGGCTGCCTCCTCATCTTCCCTCTCAGGTGTTTCTCTTAATACAGCTCTTGGACATTTAATCCTGGCATCTGCTTCTTGGATTGACACAAATGTGAACTCTTCTCTGAAGGCTTCACTAGGCCCATGATTTTCACTCATGTTGCCTATAGCAATCATGTATTGTTTTTATTTATTGCCGTGTGGGATTCCAGTGCAAGAGTATGTGCACAGTTTAGCTCTCCTAGACCTGATGGGCATTCTGGCTGTGACCGGTTTTTGGCTCTCCTGAATAAAGCTGCTAGAAGCATTCTTGGACTCCTTTCTTCATGGACATGTGCATTCATTTCTCTTGGGTGTATACTTGGTAGTGAGAGTGTTGGCTTGTAGGGTAATGGATGTTTAGTATTAGATAGTGTTAGATACTTCAGTACAGCTTTCCAAAGTAGTTGGACCAGTTTACTTTCCCATGCTCATAAAGTGTTTACTGAATAAGTGAACTCTAGCCAGAAGAGTCTTTTAAGGACTTAACTTTGTCCCAGTCACTACCCTGATTAGACACACATACGCACACACACGTATACACACGCACAGTTTTCCATGGAGCCCCATTGTTATAATGTCCAAGTTCTAAACTCACAAGTTGTACAAGGCCGTGCCTGACGTAGCCCCTGTATAACTGTCCAGTCATATTGCTTGCCACAGCCAGCACCCACTAGCCACCAGTCACACCAGCAACATGAACTTTGGTTACATTGCTTCTGTTTTCTTTGAAAATGCCACAGTCTTCTACCATCTAGATTTCTGCACACATTAGACCCTCTGCCTGGAATGTGTTAGCTTGTGTGTCTCCCTATCTATATTTTCCACTTTGCCTAGTGTATACGTTAGAAATGTTTTCAATCGCAAGGAATGGGGGAAAAACGGACTTAAAGTGACTCAAATAGCAGCTCTTTCCCTGCATCCCTTTGGCAGATAAGACCCTCCCATGACATTAGAAATGTAGAAGTGGGCAGTAACTAGTATTGCTGCAGCAGTATGATGATGCCAGGGCTGATTCGGTGCCATTCTCTTATCTTTCATCCCAACCTTGATTACCTCATGGTCATAAGATGGTTGCTGCAGCTCCAGGCATTACATCCATCTTCAAGGCAGGAAGAACAAGAAAGGGCCAAGCCAGCCATTTATTTCTTTCATGAGAAAAGTGAAATTTTTTTCAGAAACAACTCTAGCAGGCTTCTGTTGGAGTTACCTTGGCTGAACTTGGACACCTCTAGCTTCAAGGAAGATTGGGAAGCTATTTATTTACATATATATTTATTTATTAATAGACAGAGTCTCACTCTGTAGCCCATGCTGGAGTGCAGTGGTGTGATCTCGGCTCACTGCAACCTTCACCTCCTGGGTTCAAACGATGCTGTCTCCTCAGCCTCCCAGGATCTTGAGCAGCTGGGATTACAGGTGTGAGCCACTGCGCCCGGCTAATTTTTGTATTTTTTGGTAGAGATGGGGTTTCACCATGTTGGCCAGGCTGGTCTTGAACTCCTGGCCTCAGGTTATCCACCTGCCTTGGCCTCCCAAAGTGCTGGGATTACAGGCGTGAGCCACTATGCCCGGCCCTGGGAGATATTTAGCTCTTCAAGGCTCCACAGGGGAGGACACGGGAGAAAAGGTTTGGAAATGACTGTTGAGTGAACTTCCTCAAAGTGTCTTCCCTAGTAAGCAGACTCTGACTCAGCCTCTGGTTTCAGTTTGGCTGTCCCTTCCTCTTGGAAGCCTTCTTTGATCCTTCACCTTTTCAGGACTAATTTAGATGTTTCACCATCATAGTGGTCTCTGAAGTTTTCCCTAGTCATGAAGTTATTTACTGACTCTCACCTTGAGGTATGCGTTAAATCAAGCCCTTCAAGAAAAAATGGGAAAATATGTATGGCCATGGTAAAATACATGCACGGACCCCCTCTCCCCCCTACGAAGCCTCCCTACCCCATCAGCATTTTACCTGTGTTTTTTTTTTTTTTTTTAAATCAAGTCTATGTGCAACCTCAAAGTGGCCATGGCTTCTTGGGGGAGTCCCTGCCACTTCCCCGAATTGAATAAACTCCCAGGAAAGTACCGGCAAACTTATCCCAACATTTGTGCCTGTCAAAATCCTGTCAATCCAGACTGGCCACTCCCAGACTTTTTGTTTTACAACTACTTAAAAGCTTTAAAAATCCCCTCTTTGGGGGGCAATCTGTAAGATCTGTAAGCAGGTAAGATCTTGGACTTTGGACCCAGAATGTCTGGGTTCAATTCCTGACTCTGCACTTATCTGATACATGGCTTTGGCAAGTCACTCCACCTCCCTGGGCCTCGGTTTTTTCATCTGTAAAATGGGGGTAGTAACAGCACTTACTTCCCAGTGTGGTTGTGAGGTTAATTCATCTTGGAAACCTTGTCACATGACAAGCACTCACTCCACATTGGCTGCATTAATTCCCTCTGAGCCCTACTTCCATCTACTGCTCCCAGCAGTCCCCTTTCTCCTCTCTTCCTCTCCAAACTCAGTCAGTGAAATGCCTAATCCAATCACTGCCTGAATCAGTGACGATTACATTTCCTGGGAATATTTACAGTCAGGTGAAGGAGCTCAAACAAGTGCCCAAATAACTAGAAAGCAGCAGCCGACATGGATTGCACTCTTGTTCTGTGCCTTGCATGCGTTAGTTGGCGTGTTGCTTGCTCACCCCGGGTTGTTTCATTCTTCCCACATTTATAGACGAGGAATCTGAGTCTTGGAGTGATTTGTAAATTTATAGTGTTCCAGCAGAAGATGAAATGCAACTTTGGCAGCTAGGCATGGTGGCTCATGCCTATAATTCCAGCACTTTGGGAGGCTGAGGTGGAAGGACCGCTTGAGCCCAGCAGTTCAAGACCAGCCAGGGCAAAATAGTGAGAACCCCCTGCCCCAACCGTGTCTACTAAAAATAAGAAAAAAATATTAGCCTGATGTGGTGGTGTGCGCCTGTAGTCCCAGATACTTGGGAGGCTGAGGTGGGAGGATTGCTTGAACCCAGGGGTTCAAGGCTGCAGGGACTCGTGATTGCGCCGCTGCACTCCAGCCTGGGTGACAGAGCGAGACCCTGTCTCAAAATAAAAACAAACAAACAAACCAAAAAACCAACACCAACAAGTTTGTCTCATTTAAAGCTTGGGCTCCTAACCATCATACTAAACTGTCTTTATTATGGTTGGTCAGCCCCAGAGGGGCACAAGACATGTTGGAGTTCAGAGGTGGCAGAAATCTCAACTGATTTGGGGGTTTCCAAAAAGCCTTCATAGACACATAAAACCCAGCTTGGAGGGTGGAGAATATTTCATCAGGTGGCTGGAGGAAATATAGAGATTGTGGGAAAGGCTTTTTGGATGCATGGAACAGCAAAAGCAAAGATACAAATTCTCAAAGCACAGGATAAATTTTGAGGGGAATAATGGTTAGGAATATAGGCTCTGGCACTGACAAAACCTTTGGTTTAAATCCTAGCTCTGCCACTACTAGCTGTGTGACCTGGGTTAAGTTGCTTAACTTCTTTGAGCCTTAGTTTTCTTGCCTGTACAATGAGAATAACAGCAGCCCGTTTGAAATGGTTTGGCAGGATGAAATGAGATGATGCCCAAAACCTCATACAGTGTAAGCACTCAGGAAGTGCCATCTAGCCAGGCGCGGTGGCTCACGCTTGTAATCCCAGCACTTTGGGAGGCCAAGGCGGGCGGATCACGAGATCAGGAGATCGAGACCACAGTGAAACCCTGTCTCTACTAAAAATACAAAAAATTAGCCGGGCGTGGTGGCGGGTGCCTGTAGTCCCAGCTACTCGGAGAGGCTGAGGCAGGAGAATGGCGTGAACCTGGGAGGCGGAGCTTGCAGTGAGCCAAGATTGCGCCACTGCACTCCAGCCTGGGCGACAGAGCGAGACTCCGTCTCAGAAAAAAAAAAAAAAAAAAAAAAAGAAGTGCCATCTATATTCACTACGTCACACAGACTGGTGACCTGTATGTCACCTGCTCCCAGGAGATCAGGACGAGAAGAACAGAGGAACAGCTTTTGAGTTTTCTCTGCCTTTAGGTAAAAAAATGGAAGCACTTGTTCCTCTTGCAGAAAATGACAGCATGAATCATGCTTTATTTATCCAGTCTCTTCCAGTCTGCCTTCTGCAACATGCCAGCATTAGCAGAATGTAGATAGGAACATGACCATTAAAAAATGAACACTCCAAGGCCAGGCGTGGTGGCTCACACCTGTAATCCCAGCACTTTGGGAGGCTGAGGCGAGTGGATCACTTGAGGTCAAGAGTTCAAGACCAGCCTGGCCAACATGGTAAAACTCCGTCTCTACTAAAAATACAAAAATTAGCTGGGCGTGGTGGCATGCGCCAGTAATCCCAGCTACTCGAGGGGCTGAGGTGGGAGAGTCTCTTGAACCTGGGCGGCAGAGGTTGCAGTGAGCTGAGATTGTGCCACTGCACTCCAGCCTGGGTGACAGAGTGTGTGAGACTTCATCTCAACAATAAATAAATAAATAAAAATGAACAAACACTCCAGTATGGGCAACATAGTGAGACTTCATCTCTACAAAAAAATTGTAAAACTTTAGCCGGGCACGGTGGCACAGGCCTGTAATTCCAGCTTCTCGAGGGGTGGAAGTGGGAGGATTGCTTGAGTCCAGGATGTGGAGGCTGCGGTGAACCGTGATCATGCTACCACACTCCAGCCTGGGTGACAGAGTGAGACCCTGTCTCAAAAAAACAAAACAAAACAAAAACACTCACCTCGAGTACTAGTTTACAAATATTTGGCTTCAGCAGATATTTCAGACCCTTTCCTCGGGGAGAAACTTAAAAGGCTGATTTCTGAAATAAATTATACAAGCTTAATGTCCATCCACTACCCTTTTACTGGTCACTAACAAGACCCCAGTGCTTGGGCCAATGGGGGAGGGAAACCAGGAGAAAAGAAACAGGGTGTTTTGTATTTTTTTAAGTTCACATTTTCCTCCTTGTTGAGCCTGTTGGAGTGTGGTCAACAAATTGCTTTGAAGGACCTGAGACACCTCGGTGGGTCCTTCCTGCGCCGTCTTTGTGTTGGTAAAAATCAATGCTGGCTTCCACCACCATCCCTTCTGCCCTAACCCTGCTCCCCGCTCCCATTTCCCCCTAGGAGATCTAAGGAGAATTTAATCCATATGGTTTTGATTCACTCACTCATCAAAATGCAGCTTTCCAAGAGCCATTTGATCTCCAAGATGTTATGTGAGTGTCTTTTTGTATTTTATTTTTTCCCTTAGAAAAGAAAAGCTGATGGTTTGCCAAAAGAAAATGAACTCCAAACTCTTAGGGTCTGAACTGGGTTCAAGCATCAGATCCAGGGGAGCCCAGGGGGATGCTGCTTAGTCAGAGGCCTCAAATGTTCTCTGCACAAGCCAGGTAAGGCTAAGCAAAGTGGGGGCACTTCCTCTGCTTTCCTTTCTTGCGTGTGTTCGTGTGTGTGCACGTGTGTGTGCGTGTGTGTGTGTGCATGTGTGTGCATGTGGGCATTCTACCCACTCTTCTATCCTAGAAACTGAGTAATAATGACCATGTATTAAGTACTTCCTGGGGTCCAGGCTCTGTGCCTAGACTGATTGATTGATTGATTGATTGATTGATTTTTTGAGATGGAGTCTCACTCTGTCACCCAGGCTGGAGTACAGTGGCCCAATCTTAGCTCACTGCAACCTCCGCCTCCTGGGTTCAAGCAATTCTCCTACCTCAGCCTCCTAAGTAGCTGGGATTACAGGCATGTGCTACCACGCCCGGCTAATTTTTGTATTTTTAGTAGAGACAGGATTTCACCGTGTTGGCCAGGCTGGTCTTGAGCTCCTGACCTCAAGTGATCCGCCCACCTCAGCCTCCCAAAGTGCTGGGATTACAGGCTTGAGTCACAGTTCCCGGCCTGTGCCTGGATTTATGATCTGTGTGCTTTATGTAAATGCTCGAGTCTTTATAATCACCCTTTGAGGGAGGTGCTCCTTCTCTCCCTCCCTCCCTCCTTTCTTTCCTTCCTTCTTTTATTCATCAAATATTTATTGAGCATTTATTATGTGTCAGGCGCTATTCTAGGGCTTGGAGACAAAGTGGTGAACAAGACAAATTTCATCCCTGCCTTTGTGAAGCTTACATTGTAGTTCACGTGCATTTAAGCAAATGAGTAAGACGGCTTGAAGTAGTAATCAGTTAGTTATGAAGAAAATAAAAGAGGAAGGTGGCAGAGAGCTTGTGCTCTGCTCAATTTAGAATGAGTGGTCAGGGAAGGCCCCGCTGAGCTGATGGCTGAATGACACCAAGCATTCAGCTACAAAGATACAGGAGGCACGAGCTCTCCTGCAGAGGGAAGAAGAGGGGGCAGAGCCCCAAGATAGGAGAAACTTGGGCACGTGCAGGGGACAAATAAAGGCCAGCAAGCTGGAACAGAGGGAGCAGGTGGGTGGGGAGTGGAGTCCACATGGCGGGGAAGGAAGCTGGGTTAAGCATGGAGGGCTTTGCGGCCATGGGGAAAGCCCCTGGAGTTTTAGGCAGGAGAGGCTGGGATCTGACTCTGTGTTTACACCATTGCTCTGGGGGCTGGCTAGGGAAGAGGTTGAAAGTGCCGCCACAGGATAAGGAAGGAAGGAAACCAGCCAGGAAGCTGCTGCTGACCTCAGGGTATGGTTCTCCCTCTCCATCCTGGCTCAGACACAGGCAGACTCAGATGAGTATTGGAAGTGAAGCTCACTGCCCCACCCAACTCCACTGCTTGGTAATAGAACTTAAGGAACTGAGTATTTTTCAAGGGGTTCTTGTCACAGTTGTGGTCCAGATGGAAGTTCAGAAGTAAGAGTCTAGATGTAGCGGGTGAGCTTGCTGACAGATTGAAGGTGTGGGGGAAAAAGAAGAGAGACATCAAGGACAGCGGGTCGATAAAGGCCTGAGCAGCTCGTGGGGTGATGGTCCCCATTTGCCAAACAAGAAAATGGAGGCCCAGAGAGGTTGAATACCCTGACTGCGATCCCATAGGAAGGGGCAAAGTCAAGACTCCGGCGCAGGACTCTGTCTTTTAAATCTGATCTCTGAATTGTGCTGTCACAACTCATTGACACGCCCCTAGACCATGCTGAGCATTGCACCTGGAGGACAAACCCAGCACATTTCCTCCCCCAGACATCACGGTGGCTTCTCGAGCTCTTTTAGGCCCTCCTTCCCCTTCCTGAGGATATAGCTCCCTCACAAGAATGCACATACAGCCGGGCACAGTGGCTCACACCTGTAATCTCAGCACTTTGGGAGGCTGAGCTGGGTAGATCACTTGAGGTCAGGAGTTCGAGACCAGCCTGGCCAACATGGTGAAACCCCATCTCTACTAAGAATGTAAAAATTAGTCTGGGCATGGTGGCTCATGCCTGTAATCCTAGCACTTTGGGAGGCCGAGGTGGGTGAATTGCGTGAGCTCAGGAGGTTGAGACCAGCCTGGGCAACATGGTGGAAACCCCTTCTCTACTAAAAATACGAAAAAAATTCACTAGGCATGGTGGTGTGCACCTGTAATCCCAGCTACTCGGGAGGGTGAGACATAAGAATCACTTGAACCCGTGAAGTGGAGGTTGCAATGAGCTGAGATCGTGCTGCTGCACTCCAGCCTGGGCAACAGAGCGAGACTCTGTCTCCAAAAGAAAAATAAATAAATAAAAATAAAAATACAAAAATAACAATACAAAAATTAGCTGAGCATGGTGATGTGTACCTGTAATCCCAGCTACCAAGGCTGAGGCAGGAGAATTGCATGAACTTGGGAGGTGGAGGTTGCAGTGAGCTGAGATTGTGCCACTGCACTCTAGCCTGGGCAACAGGGTGAGACTCTGTCTCAAAAAGAAAAAAAAAAAAAAAAGCACATTCTTTTTATTTCAGGGCTTTGCTATTTTGAAATGAGCAGAATACACTTACCATTGCTTTTCCTTTTGCTGATTTTATTTTCAATCATTTGTTTGCATCTGTTATCTATACAATAGGAGTTTACTAAATACTGTTGATTGACTAAATGTCCTAATGCATGCTGTGATGTTTGTTTAATGGTATAGAGCTGTAGAAAGTTTTCATTCATTCATTCATTCATTCATTCATTCATTCATTCATTCAATCATTCATTCCTGAATACTATCCCTGATGTTATGCTGTACATTAGGGGCTCAGAGAAGAACGAAAGCAAACCTCTGCCCTCAAACAGCTTCTAATCTGGTTAGGTGTGAGTGGAGTGAGCATGTTTTGAGTGCAGGATATGAGGGACAGGTGTGTAAATAAATACTTTCAATATGATGTGTGTACAAATTTTGTGAGTACATAAAAGAGGGACTTTTGACTTTTGGGGAAGTTGGGAAGGTATGGATTTTATTAGAGATGGCTTCAGGGAAAGCATCACATTCAAGCTCAGACGCAAGGGACAAGGGGAAGAATCCTCTAAGAACAGAGTGGAAAACTGAAAAGGATTGTGTTGGGATGCACATTTTCCACCTTTGTAGCCCCTTCTCCAAGTTAAGAAGGTCGGAATAGGTGGACGCAGCTGAGGGAGGCAAGTGGGAGGAGATTACTGACATGTCCCCAAATTCTGTGTCTTGGAGACCTTTGGGATTCCTGTAGCCAGTTTCTGGGCTGTGGAAGTTCCCTGGTCCATATTTCTGGTATTGGTGACTGTTGATAAGGTATTGATGACTATGGCAGACATGGGCTGTTTTTTCCCCAGCATCCTTTCTCCATTCTTTTGGCAGCAGCCCTCATGCTTCTATAGGATCATCCGTTTTCCAGTCTCAGTCCTTGTGGTGTAGGAGAGGGTCAAACCCTGCCCCTACTGGGATACTCCATTCCCTTGGCCATAGTAGCCCTGTGATCCACACCATGCCAATCAGGGTGCAAGAGACTCAATGCTAGGATTTTCATTTGAATTACTGAAGCAGTACAATCCTGCTTTTCTGCTGGATATGATGCTGGATGGAGTGTGGTCCAAGGAGCTGCTGGCAACCACTTGGCAACTACATGAGGCTTAGAATGAGGCCAACATCAAGCGAGTACTGTCAAGACACAGAGAGGGAAGCTGCTTCCTGGTGACACCCTTTGAGCCCTGAATCAATGGATAGCTGAAGCCAGCCTTATCCTAGGACGTGAGCTAACAGATTGCCTTTTTAGCTTTAGCCAGTCTGAGGTGGATTTCCTTTAGTTTGTACTGGGCAAAATCTCAACTAATACCATGGCCCATAACCCTGTGAGATATCATTGCTTCAGGAAAACCTTTTCTTTTTCTCCTAGAAACTTCAGTCTTAGAATGCAGAGGAGGGATGGAAGTGGGAGTTTTAGGCATGATGGCCAGGAATACAGTTAAGAGGGGCAGAACATATTTGCCCCTGATTTTCGATTGCTAGTGCTATTCTCACTGATGTCAATCACCTTAGTGTCACTCAGTGGAAGGATTTACTGCAGTGGTAAATTTCAGTGGAAAGAGTTTTGTTATTTCAGCACAAATTTTTGTTGTTAGTGGTGGGGAATTTTTATAGTTCTGTTTTTACAAATCAAAAGTAATGGTTAAAGCAGTCACTACATTAGAGTCTATTTTGATTTCAAAGGATCCCAGAAATTACCTAGTTCAGCGTCATGAAGCCTCTGGTTCTTCAACAGTAAAACTGAAATCATCAGAATATGCACCTCATGGGGGCATGAGCTGTCATGTATGTTAAACTCTAATATAGACTTGTATTTACAACCCAATAGAAATAGCTTACTTCCAATAATTTGGGTAACAGGAAATCATCTCATTTTAGAGGATGTAAGTAGTACTTTACAAATTTATGTATTTTAAATATGTAAATGGTTTCGTGGTTCTCTCTGGGCCTCAGTTTCCCCATTTGTAAAAGGGGGTAATAATGGTACTTAATTCATAAGGTAGTTGTTGAGGATTAAGTGAATAAAGCCCAGTGCTCCCCCTACCCAGCCACTGTCCACTTTTTTTGACCCTGCTCAGTGTCTGGGAGGCTGATCTGACTCAGGTGGGTTGTGGTCACGGGGCTCCACTGCCCTCTGGTTCTGGTAGGTTTCAGCCTATGAAAAACATGAGGCTGGAGCAGGAGAGTGGTGACTCTGCTGGGGTCAGTGTGAGCCGGCCATGTCTTGTCACCAAAGGCCCCAGCTCCTGGTGGGGAGCCCTCTCCAAAGGCCCTGGTAAAGGCTTTGTCTCCTTGTTGCTTCAGTCCCAGAGGTTGTCAGCTCCACTGTCACCTGTGTTTTCTCTACATCTCACTGACACCTTTGCAAATGGTCTCTCTGTTGAGCTGTTCTCAAAGCTCCCAATTCGAGTGCACCCTCTGCTTCTGCTGGCTGCTGACGGATTCGCTCCCTCGACAAGACCCAGGACAGTGCCTGGAACACACTCAGTGCAGTCCCTACTGTAGTTATTTTGTTATTTACAAAGCAAAAAATCACATGCATGATGGATGTGTGGGTCGACCATCAATTTCATAGTTCGAGGTCTTCTTTTCTTAATCAGATGTTGTGGTTTTACTTTCATGAATTAGGAATGGCTTTGATGAATTACTGACCCTCCCATTGAAGTGTCGCCGGAAAGAATGGGTTATGGGCACAATCTCCAATGCCCAGTCATCACATTACACTCTTAGTCCTCCAATATTCTCATCTCTCCTTATCATAACCCTCAGGACTCAACTATAACCCAGGAGGTTTCCCACTTGTGCTAATGTAAATTAAGCAAACTCAAATACACCCTTTTGGTAGGGTCCGTGGATGTTGTAGATTGAAAGTCTGTATTTCCCCTAAGTTCATATGTTGTAGTCCTAACCTCCAAAATGGTGATATTTTGATGTGGGGCCTTTGGGAGGTGATTAGGTTTATTTTATTTATTTGTTTGATTTTTGAGACAGTCTCTCATTTTGTGGCTGGAGTACAGTGGTGCAATCATAGCTCACTGCAGCCTTGACCTCCCTGGGGTCAGGTGATCCTCCCATCTCAGCCTCCTGAGTAGCTGGGACCACAGGCATAGTGCCAGCACACCTGGCTAATTTTGAATTTTTTGATAGAGATGGGGTTTGCCATATTGCCCAGGCTGGTCTCAAACTCCTGGGCTCAAGCAATCTTCCTGCCTTGGCTTCCCAGAGTTCTGGGATTACCAGCATGAGCCACTGTGCCCAACCATGATTAGATTTAGATGAGGTCATGAGAGCGGGGTCCCCCTGATGCAATGAGTGTCCTTTTACGAATTGGAAAAGGGAGCAGAGTTCTTTCCCTTTCTTTCCGCCATGTGAGCACACAGTGAGAAGGTGGCTATCTGCAGGTTAGGAAGAGACCTCTCACCAGGGAACCAAATGGGCCAGCGCCCTGGTCTTGGACTTCACAGCCTTAAGAACTGTGAGAAATAAATATCTATTGCCTAAGCCACCCAGTCTGTGGTATTTTGTTATAGCAGCCCGAGCTGACTGAGATGATGTAAATATTTCGTGTGCATAAGAACAATGTGAACTCTTCTGCCCTAAGAGCTCACTGTGGGCCAGGGGCTGGGCTAAGCACTCTACATGAATGATCTCATTCAATGACCACAGTAACATGTATGACTACTTGTATTAGGAATTGCCTTTAGTTTTTAGAAAGAAACCAGGAATAACAATGATTTAAAAGATAATTTTTCTCACACACACAAAAAGCCGGGAGCTTGGTAGCCGTGGGCTTAATAGAAGCTCTGTGGTCACCACAGTCTCGGGCTCTTTTTCTTTTTTAGAGCAGTTGTTCCATCTTCAAGGTACCTAATGGTCCAATGTGGCTGCTGTAGCTCCAGCCATTATGTCTACATTTCTGACAAGGAAGGGAGGAAGGCCAAAAAAATTGTTTTAAGTGCCAGCTCAACAAATCCCCTTTTATGACACTTTCCCAGAAACCCCACCCAACAACTCCGCTTACATCTCATGGGCCAGAGATTGCTCTCATGGCCATACCTAGCCATGAGGTGGGCTGGTCAAGGTAGTCTCTTGGCCAGGCTCACTGCAGTGCTTAGTAATGCCAAGGTTCTGTTCCTTAAAAAAAAAAAAAGGGAAATTAAGATGAGGCAGGTGGTTTCTGCTATAGGACTGCTGTTGTCCTCGTTTTACCAATGAGTAACATGAGGCTCTGAGAGTCAGGCGTCTTGCCCGAGACTACATCAATAGTAAGACGGAGGCTGCGTTTGGATGGATGTCTGCCTGACTCCAGTCTTTATTCACTAATGATAAAGTTTGCCTAAGAAGAAAGGCAGGAAGCAAAGTAGGCAGCCACATGCGAGCTCACATGTTTCCAATGCTGCTTGACGGGCACCCACTGAATGGGACAGAATTTTAATCCATCTGGCTTGTGTGCAAAACTGACTCACAGGAGGCTTTCCAGAGGGCACTCTCACATAGATGGAGGACTCTCTTAACACGCTGGCTTGTCTCTCGTTCCCGGTAGATTGTAGGCGTTGAGTGGGCTGTCATGGGCACTGTTGTATGCCCAGTAGCCAGCACGGGGCCTCGCACGTCACAGAGACTCAATAAGTGTTTGCTGAATCCATCAAGGGAGTGAATGAGTGAGTGAACTAATGAACTTGGATATGGCTGACAGTCATGAAAGCCAGCCAACTTATTTTTCTTGGATGGCATTTACCACCAGCTGACCAATTGTGTTGAAACCATCCCTGAAGAGGTAAAATTTCACTGAGAAAACCACCCATTGTCAACCATGAGTCCCAGGAGTCTCTCTCTGTGAAAAATAGCATGTGTGGACCCCATGAGACCTTTTTCTTTTTTTCCTGGTAGATTTTCTGAATATCCTTTTTTTCTGACTGGCCTATAAAATGCATTGAGAAATTATGCTAATGCTAGTATCTCTCCAACCAAGTCCTATGGAGGATTGAATCTATTTTTCAAAGACAAAACTGAGTTTTAATTTAGTGCCCCCTTGACATTTTCCCTTTCAAGCACATGAAGGATGCTTCTGCAGAGGGAGAGGTCTTGGGAAATCTTTCACGGATGGCTACGCTTCACGCCTGGGTGGAGTAACCCTCAGCACGCCAGCTTTCAATTAGAAGTAAATAAATGGAGACAGCTTTGCAGCGTGCCCGATACTCTGAAAGATCAACCCCGGGCCTCGGGGCTGCCTTTCTCCCACTGCAGCTAAAAATGTTCATTTACATTTTTTTGGTGTTTTCTGAGCAGCTTTAATGTGCCAGGTTTAACCTTTAAGGCCCTCTCCCGTTCTTTCTGCTGCTTCTCCCCCAACCCCAGGCTTTGAGGATGCCACAAGCCTTGAAGCACTTGCAGGAAACAGCTACACCCCTCTCCACACAAGTGGATTTCCAGCTGAATTCTTTAGATGGAGGTTTGGCTCTTGTAGGATCATGTAAAGGAGTCTTTCATTTCCCCCTCTGTGACTGTCATTCTGTTTGGAATAAGGGCAGCGGGGGATGTCTCTCCTTTGCCCATTACATCCTAAGGCAGAGGTGGATTTGGGGGCCTTGGGTTAGGACCGGGGATAGGGGATGTCTGGGGAGGGACTCCTTGCTGTGCCATTCCTCCACATTTAGTGACTGAAGGGGAAGACCTTGGTGTCATTTTGAGATTCTTCTCTGAGGGAACTATATCCATTAGTTATTGCTGCAAAGCAAATGACTCCAAAACTTGATAGCTTAAAACATCATTTACTCACCTTTAGCTCACAATTTTGTAGGTCAGCAATTTGGCCAGCCTCAGCCGGGCAGTCCTTTGGGTCTGTACTGGGCTGGTCTGGTCTCAGATGGGCATGATCAGCTGCCAGGTTGGCTTGCGATGGTCTCAGCTGAGATGACTGGGGCTGTCGCCATCCAGCAGGCCATCCTGCTCTTGCACAATGAGAGCTGGGCTGAGATGACTGAGGTTGTCACCGTCCAGCAGGCCAACCTGGGCTTGCTCACTTGGTGGTGGAAGGGTTCCAAGAGCAAGCACAGAAGAGTACGGAGTCTCTTGAGGCGTCAACTGAGAACTGGCGCCATGTCACTTTTGCTGCATTCTATCAGTCAAAGCAAGTCACAAGGCCCACCCCAATTCTGGGAGTAGAGAAAATGGCTCTACCTCTGATGGGAGAAGCTGCAATGCATTTTGGCAATTTTTGCAATCAACAACAAGGAGTGATTTTCCAAATCTGCTTCTCAAGGCCTAGGGCTTCCATGGAAAAGCCACAAAGGTCACTGTAGGTTCAAGATTAAAGTTTGGGCTATCCTCTCGCACCTTTAACCCGAGGAACCCACTTTTATCTGCAGAATATATTGGACTTCCAAGTAAGATCTCATTTGAACAAAGGTTGCCATGGTTAAAAGACGCTGAATAGCAATTAGTTAGAAGTAATTGTCAGGCTCTCCCTACCCGCTTCTGACCTCTGTGACTCATAGAATTGCGCTTCCTGTTTTCTGATAAAAGAGAACTAGTGCCAAGAAGTAGGAAGATTCTGGCCTTGCTCATTCACTCATCAGTCACTGCATCTCCAGTCCTCATACAATCTCAGTGTTCTAGGCTGCAAAAAGAAGTGGAAGACAGTAATGCATAGAAGAGTTCAAACTTAAGCCAGGCTTTCAGGGTTCAGGTCTCAGCTTCCTCAGTTGCAGAGTGGCCATAGGAAGGTTAGCTAACCTCTCTAAGTCACAGCCTCTGCATCTGTAAAATGGGGTGAGAATATCTATTGCATGAATTTAAAAAAGATAATTTGTACAGCATAAAAATTACTCAAATCATGTTTACTATTTTTATGATGTAGTCTTCAAGTTCCCTTAACATTCTAACAGATTATGTTACCTATGAAATTATGGTGGGCAGTGCCAATTTCCAGTTGCTAGGTGTTGTGGTTTGGGACTTTTTTAGGAAGACATTCAACAAAACAAGCCTCTGCTCACTCGCCTGCCACCAAATGGTAAAATTCAGCTGTTTGAGATTCATTCCTTTGGCTGAGTACATTAAGATGTTCTTATTCGTTAATTCTTAGTTTGAGTCGGTTGATTAGATCATTTTCTGCCATGAATATTAAGCTGAACCCTAGGCAATGAGCAATGTGAACTTTGATAGAATGTTTTTCAGAGGAAGGGAAGATGAAATATGGGTGAACAGGAGAGAAGATAAGTTTGGGCTAGCCATGGCAGAGTTAGGTGGGGAGCAAGGAGGTTGGTGCCTGAATGAAGGAGGGGACCCCGTAAGCTTCTGGGAGAAGTGCCAAGAGGCACTTGGCATGCTTTCCTGCTGTGCCTGGAGCTGAGAGTCTTTGTATCTGGTGCACAAGAAAGGAAAATGTATCCTCCAGCTTTGCCCATCAGGATTCTGAAATGCTTTCAGGCACCCCAGGCTGTGCGGGAATATTTAAAGCCACCATGATTGCCATTTGCCATCTGACAGGAAGAAACTCTATGCCCCTGTGTGAAAGAGGAGCAGTTATTTTCCTAAGATCCCCTGGGGCACGTTTTGGTGTCTCAGGGAGGAGAATCTGCACCCTCACCCTGCCTTCCTTTGGCAATGAGGCAGGTCATCCATCAAGTTGGTCCTGCCCAACAGGATCTTCCGGATCTCTCAGCAGAGGCCTCCATTCCACTAGGCCTAGGCAAACAGGCTCCAGCTTGCCAAGGCTGCGGGCCCGATGGGAAGGGCAGGGCAAAATGGCCCCAGCCTGACTTTTCAGATGCTGCACGCAGACTAGGGTGCACTGAGGAGCAGTGCCTCATCTTGGGATGACAAGAGGTGGCCAGGGGGTGTGTGTGCCTGGATTCCACAGGCATCAGCAAACACCTGGCTTCCTTTGGTATCAGGCAGAGGTGCATCTGGCTCTCAGCCAGCTGTCTATATGGAAATATCCCACCCCTCTTTTAAAATTGCATTTTCATATCAAAGATAAGCTGGGGAACCATGAGGCCTTTATTGGAGGGGAGCTTTGTTTTTCAGGATTTGCCTTAGCGTTACTTTTACCTAGCAAATTCTCCTAAAATATTTTAGAGTTAGACTTTTTTGGTTTTGTTTTTTGGAATGTCTATCATTTTTATTAAACAAGTCATCTGTGGGTGCTCACTATGGAGAAATCTGAGGAAGAACAGATAAGTAAAAGTTTCGTTTACGGTGAAAAATTGCTTATAAATAATTTTTATTAAATTATCTATTTTTGTTTTCTCATCGTTTTCTGTTGAGAGCATATCCTATCATTTGTTTACAGAATTCCCTATGTTTAGGAATTTAGGGGTCTTTACAGGCTCCCTGCCCCTGCAAAAATCCCCGTGAGATGAAGCTCCAGTTGCTGGCAGTGGCAGTGGGGTGATAACTCACTCTTTATTAATTGCCTGCTCTTGCCTGTCTCATTTCTCCACTTCCTTACTTGTTTCTGTTTCACCTCCCAAATAAACCACCTGCACTGAGATCCTGGTCTCAAGGGCTGCTTCTCAGGAAACCCAAACCAATGCAGCTATCTATTATTTTTGAGTATATAGTCGTGTGCCACACAGCGACTTTTCAGTCAATGATAGACTGCGTATATGATGGTGGTCTCTTAAGATTATAATAGAGCTGAAAAATTTCTGTCACCTAGTGATGTCTTGATGGTCCTGACCCTGTGCAGGCCTAGGCTAACATGTATGTTTGTGTCTTTGTTTTTTTGTTTGTTTGGTTGGTTTTGGTTTTTTATTTGTCTTTTTGAGACAAGGTCTTGCTCTGTCACCCAGAGTGGAGGGCAGGGGAGCAATCATGGCCCACTGCATCCTCAGACTTCTGGCCCCAAGTGATCCTCCCACCTCAGTCTTCCCAGTAGCTGGAATGACATACCGGAGCCACCATGCCCAGCTAATTTTTATTTATTTTTTTGTAGAGACCAAGGTCTCACTATATTGTACAGGCTGGTTTCAAACTCCTGGCCTCAAGCGATCCTCTCACCTTGGCTTCTCAAAGTGCTGGGTTTACAGGCGTGAGCCACCATGCCTGGCTCTTTTTTCTTTTGTAGGGAGTGGGGTCTCGCTATGTTACCCAGGCTCATCTTGAACTCCTGGCCTCAAGTGATCCTCCTACCTCACCCTCTCAAAAAATGTTTAAAGAGTTAAAAAAAAATAAAAATAATTTTTAAATAGAAAAAAGCTTATAGAATAAGAATACAAAGAAAGAAAATATTTTTGTACAGTTGAAAAATGTGTTCGTGTTTGTGTTTTGTTTTTTGAGACAGAGTCTCACTCTGTTACCCAGGCTGGAGCGTAGTGGCACAGTCTCTGCTCACTGTAGCCTCCACCTCCGCCTCTGAGGTTCAAGTGATTCTCGTGCCTCAGCCTCCCAAGTAGCTGGGACTACAGGCGTGCGCCAACACATGCAGCTAATTTTTGTATTTTTAAATAGAGACGAGGTTTTGCCATGTTGGCCAGGCTGGTCTCGAACACCTGGGCTAAAGCGATCGCCCGCCTCAGCCTCCCAAAGTGCTGGGATTACAGGCGTGACCCGGCCTGTGTTTGTATTTGAAGTGTTACTATAAAAGAGTCAAAAAGCTTTAAAAAAATTAAAAAGTTTATGACGTTAAAAAGTTACAGTAACCTAAGGTTAATTATTGAAGAAAGAAAAGTATATTTTAAAATAAATTTGGTGTAGCCTAAGCATACAGCATCTATAAAGTCACCGTAGGATACAGTAATGTCCTAGGCCCTCGCATTCACTCACCACTCACTCAATGACTCACCCAGAGCAATTTCCAGTCCCACAAGCTCCATTCATGGTAAGTCCCCTATACAGGTGTATCATTTATTATCTTTTACACAGTGTCTTTACCGTACCTTTTCTATGTTTAGATGCCCAAATACTTACCACAGTGTTACAATTGCCTACAGTGTTCAGGACAGTTACGTGCTGTACAGGTTGGTAGCCTAGGAGCAACAGGCTATACCATCTAGCCTAGGTGTGTAGGAGGCTTTCCCACCTAGGTCTGTGTAAGTGCACTCTGAGATGCTTGCACAATGATGAAATTGCCCAATGATGCATTGCTCAGAGCATAGCCTTTTCACGAAGTGATGCATGACTGTACACCATGTCTCCCTTGACCAGCATTGGATTCGCATACAGCTTTTCAGGAGTGCTCTTGCCTAATGTGGATTACTCAGAGGTCGGGGCTTTCCTGATTCACTTAGGCTACATTTCAGTGCGCCACCTGGGTTTGGCAACTTAACCTTCGGCCTCCAAGTTTCTCATCCTATGCTAGACTTTCGCCAAGGCCTCCTTGTTACTAATGGCTAGTGTTTGGCCATTAGTAATGACCAACCTCCTGTAACCTACTGCCAGTACTAATGGCCAACCCCAACCCTAACCCTCCTTTTCCTCCTTGTCACTTTGCCCCTGAGTTAATCCTCTCCTACAATTCTGCTATCTCGTTTGTTTTTTTCTTATCAAAAAGTCTTCAGCAGCCTTAGCCTGAATGCAGGAGGCCCCAGGCCGTACTGTGATCTAGGTGAAGGGTTTCTTTGGGGATTCTCTTTACCCAGCTCTGAAAACCCTGCTTTTTCTTGTAATCCTCCCTGGAAAGAATTTTTTGTTATTAGGTTGTCCTCTGAGGTGATGTCTCCTCCTGGTAGAAAGAAAAATAATTTTCTTTGCAAAGCATTGACACACATTCTTTAACTTTACTTTCTCCTCCACCTCCCAAAGCTTGCCAGTTTCAGGATCCAAAGTTCCGGACCCCTGACAAAGCATGCACCCACTTACAGATGGAATACATGAGCATTGGCCTGGGGCCTGATGCTGTCCTCGTTGAAGGACATTTGTCATCTGGCGACCTTAGTCCAAAGACATGAACTTAAAGGTGGGAATATGGGGCCAGTGACCTTTCAAGAAACACATTCACATTTTGACAGGAGGATGCCTTGGCTAGTGATAAAGATTATAATTTTTTCCTCCTCCTCCTCCTCTCCTCCTTCCTTCCTTCCTTCCTCCCTTCCTCCCTTCCTCCCTTCCTTCTTTCCTATCTTGTCAAGAGGGGTAGTATGGTTGACTCTACCAGTTAGCTCTATAATCTTGGACAAATTACTTAATCTTTCCATTTCTCTGCCTGTAAAATGAGGTTACTAATAAGATCGACCTCATAGAGTCTTTGTGAGGATTAGATTAGTATCTATACAGCGTTTAAGATAGTACCTGGCAAAGAGTAATCTTTCAAAACATATTTGCTCTTTTTGTTAATTCATTCATAAAATATATAAAACACCTACTGCTTGACAGGTCGTGCGGCAACAGGGTGGACTAAGCCCTGAAGAGCTCAGTGAGGGAGGTAGTGTAGAATATGGCTACTCAAGCTGCCTTGAGATGGAAACCATAATTTTAAGTTCTCTTTCTTCATTACATTCAAAAAATTCAGCCCATTTTCGCTGGGAAACTGAGCACTCCTCCAGGAAGCTGTCCCTGATACGTGCAGCAAACATCATCTCAACTCAAGAGTGCCTGAAGGAAGGAAAGCAGAACTAGGCTTCTGGTAGCTGATGATTGGGCACTGGTTTCAATGGCTCCCAAGGCCTTTTGGGAAAGAAGATAAAAGAGAGGTTCTAGAAGGGGCTGGAGTGGGGCCTGAGGCTCTGGGATGGATGTCCATGAAAGGGGTTCAAACAGTGATGGATGGACAAGAGAAAGGCCCTGCAAGGGTGCTAGTCCCAGGCTCAGTGTTCTCAGCTGCTGGCCTCACCTGCTCTGGAGCAAGCGCAGCAGGCTGGTTAAAAGTATGGACTCTGGGGCCTGGCCGTGCAGGTTCAAATCCCTGCTTCCTCACTAACAAGCAGCGGCCAACTGCATCTTCCAAAGATGCCACAGCTCATCCCATGGACTCTTCTCACAGTGCGGCTGCCACTTCTCCCACCAGAGGAGGGTGTCTGTGTCCCCTCCCCTTGAATATGAGTGGGGGCTTGTGACTCCTCTGACCAAAGGACTATGGCAGAGAAGATTCTATGTGACTTCCAAAGCTAAGTCATAAATGATCTAGGGTCTTTCTGGCTCTCTGTTTCTACCTGGGGACACTCACTCTTGGAACCCAGGCACCATATTTTAAGGAAGCCGAGGCCACATGGGGAGGTACATCCAGGCATTCTGGCTGATAGCCATTACTAGGCCCTCAGGCAACAGTCAGCGTTAATCACCAGGCTTGTGTGTGAAGGAGCCTTCAGATTATTCCAGGTGCACACAATTGAAATGTCTGCCTCATAGCAATAGTGACTTAATATATGTAAATAATTTAGACATGGCACCAAGTAAGTGCTATGCATTTGCTATTAAAATTGCTGTTATTGCTGTAGTTGTTACGATCACATGTATTCTATGTGGTCTGCAGGCATCTGCAGGATGGCCCCATCTACAGAGGGCTTCCCCAGTACTGGCTGGTGACACAGGCCATGCCACCCCTGACAGACAAGGTGCACTCTACTCTACAATGCCCCAAGTTACCCATGACTCAAAGAGGGACCCTGGACATGTAGCAGATGATGTCAGGCTTTCAGAGCTGAACTTGTTAGGGGGAGCCAGAACTGGGCAGAAGTGAGAGCCTTGGGTGGGACAGTGGTCAATGACAGCAGCGTACCGTTATGTTTTATTTTTTAGAGACAAGATCTTGCTATGTTGCCCAGGCTGGCCTCAAACTCCTGGGCTCAAGGAGTCCTCCTGCCTCAGCTTCCCAAGTTGCTGTGATTCCAGGTGTGAGCCACTGTGCACAGTAGAGTTTGACAGATGCTCAGATGGGCCAAGCTTGGGTGGTAAAAGCCTACAGGAGGGGCTTTCCTCTTAGTCCTAGGGGGCCATAAAAAAGGGTATCAGAGAAAGTTGAGTAGGAATTACCCAGTGAAAGAGAAAGGAAAGGGGATTCCAGGTGGAGGGTTTTGTGCAAACAAAATCATGGTGGGGAGAAAACATTTCATTTCTGAGAATTTGCAAATCTGAGGGTGGTAAGAGTATGCACAGTGACAAGTTCCAGGGCATTCTATAGAACCAGTGGTCTGCACTCTTCAAAATGCCAATATTATGAAAGAGAAAGACAGGCTAAAAAACGGTATTAGAGTAAAAGAGATAATACATGCATGTACACTAAATGTAATGCCTGGTCCTAGACCGGTCCTGGGTAAGGAGAAGCGGGAGTAGTACAAATGACATTATCGAGACAGTTGGAGACATTTATATATGAACTATGCATTAGATAACAGGTCAGAATAGTGCATTTTGGGGGGTGTTGATTTTGAGGGGGAGAGAGTAGGAGAGGGCCATCTGGGGTGCTGGGAATTGATACCTTCATTTGGGTGGTGATTACACAAGTAGGACTTGAATATTTAGCTAGATGTAAATTATACATAGTAGAAAAATAAACATTGATATTAAATACAGTTCTATTTTCTCTTATATAAAAGGATGTCCTTTTCTAAGGAAGTGCATGCTGAAATACTAGGGGTAAGTGGATGTGATGTCTACAGTGAACTCTCAAATGTTTTAGGGGAAGATGATATTATTTAGACAGGGGGAGTGATACAACAAATATGGCAAAATGTTAATTGGTGAAGCTGGACAAAGGGTAGAAAGGAGTTCCTTCTATTCTTCAATTCTGTGAGTTACTTCAAAATAAAAAGTCTTAAAAAATGAATGGAGAAACAGAACGTGCAGGCTAAGAGGAGGGAGGGGAAAGAAGAAAGTCTGGAAGTCAGGCCGCCCGTTTTATTGGAGGGGACGTTGAGTTGTAGAAAGGCTAAATGGCTGGTCAGGGGTCAGTAAGCGATTAATGTGGGCTTTGTGCCCCTGACTGTACTTCTGAGACCCAAGTCTCGCCTCTTTCCAGTCAACCAAAGGGTCCCAGGAGGGAGGTGTGAGTGTTAATATATGGCCTGTGATGTGGAGAAGTCCTCAGGGGTGTAATTTCACAGAGCTCCTATTATTTCAGGTTATCATTAATGTGAGTTGTGCCATGAATTCCCCATGCACAGCCCTGAAATTTGCCCCATATGTTTATAAAGGTTGATTACATCTTTGGCAGCTTTTTTCTAACGTGAACAGAAGCTATTAATATATAGTTGCAATTGTTGCAGCTCATTGGGACCAAGTGTCTTTTCTGGTGTGTCGTAAAAGGGCTCTGTACCTGATATCTGAAGGCAAACAACCAGGTATTGACTGCAGATGATGTGTAATGCCATCATTTCTTAGATAAGAAATTAGGAGAAAATCTCTCTTTCCTTTTCCAAAGGAGAGCAACTCAGTAAAGAATAATGGAATCCTGGCTAACTATGGGGCTAGGCTTAAAAAGGAGTCCCCACTCTCACACATTTTAGCAGCAGTATAAATTGGTACAACCACTTGGAAAAACTGTTTGACAGTAGCTAATATAACTTAATATATGTTGGGCCAGGTGCAGTGGCTCACACCTGTAATCCCAACATTTTCGGAGGCCGAGGTAGGTGTATCACTTGAGATAGGGAGTTTGAGATCAGCCTGGCTAACATGGCTAAATCCCATCTCTACTAAAAATACAAGAAGAAATTAGCTGGGCAAGGTGGTGCGCACCTGTAATCCCAGCTACTTGGGAGGCTGAGGCACGAGAATCTCTTGAACCCGGAGGCAGAGGTTGCCATGAGCTGAGATCATGCCCAGGCACTCCAACCTGGGTGACAGACAGAAAGTCTGTCTCAAAAAGAGAAACTCAAACAAACAACCTAATATATGCGGAATAAAAGCAATTCCATGCTTGTGCCCTTAATCTAAGAGAAGTGAGTGTGGATGTCCACCCAAAAACATGTACAGAAATATCCATAGCAGCTTTATTAATAATATCCCCCAAACAGAAACAACACAGACACTGTGGTGTGTTCATGTATGGAGTACTACTGAGTAATGAAAGAGAATGATATACTGAAACATACAGTAACATGGCTGAATGTCATAGCTACATGCATACGAAAGAAAACATTCAGGGTGATTGTATTTAGCTGAAGTTTAGAAACAGGTGAACTGAATCTCTGATAATAGAGGTCATTTTGGAGGGTGTTGATTTTGAGAGGGATAGAGTAGGAGAGAGCCATCTGGAGTGCGGGGAATGTTGATACCTTCATCGGGGTGATGATTACACAAGTAAAACTTGAGTATTTAGCTGAATGTAAATTATACATAGTAGAAAAATAAACATTTTACAAAGAATTTCTTTCCACTGGTAACCTTGTCTTGAGGGGCTGCAGAATGGGACATCCCAATAACTGTGCTTGATAGCAGCAGTCTGGGGTTGGTTGTGTCCTCCACCCCATTCTACAATGGTCAATTGCATATGCTCTTGCCCATCTGTGCTGGGCAACAGTCACCAATCAGCCAAGGCTCTGTCAATGCCTGTGCATCAAGCCAGTGCCCTCAGGACTGCTTCCACCTGGAGGACAAAGGCCGAGGGGCACACAAGCTCTAGGACGGTGGACAGCTTTTCTCAAACTTCAATGTGTAAAATAATCACCTGGTGGTGCAATAAAAATACTGATTCTGATCTAATAGGTCCTGGAGGGGGGAGTCCTAACATGTATTTCCAATAAGTTCCTCGGTGATACCGGTGCTGCTTGACCAACTTTGAGTATCAAGGCTCTAGAAGCCGACAGGCCAGAGTAAGAATCTTGGCTCTGCCATGTATGAGCTCTGTAATCTTTGTTTGTTTTGTTTTGTTTTGTTTTTTTCATTTTCTTTTTTTTTTTGAGCTGAAGTCTCACTCTATCACCCAGGCTGGAGTGCAGTGGCGCTATCTCGGCTCACTGCAACCTCTGCCTCCCATGTTTAAGCGATTCTTGTGCCTCAGCTTCCCCTGTAGCTGGGATTACAGGCCTGCGCCACCATGCCTGGCTAGTTTTTATATTTTTAGTAGAGATGGAGTTTCACTATGTTAGCCAGGCTGGTCTTGAACTTCTGGTCTCAGGTAATCTGACCGCCTCAGCCTCCCAAAGTGGTGGGATTACAGGCATGAGCCACCTTGTCTGGCCTGAGCTCTGTAATCTTTGCCAAATTACTTGACCTTTCTGAACCTCAGTTTCTTTTTCCATAAAATGGCAGGGGTGGGATGGCTTAGCTGGGATGGAGTGGGGAGGGACAGGTAAGACAACCGTCTCCCAGAATTGTGCAGATTAAGCAGGATAATATACATAAAGTGTTTAGCACAGTGCCTGCCCTATAGCAAGCACTCACTAATTGATAACTCTTGTTATATTATTTTTAATAACGAAGAAGGTTTGGGTCATGATTTGGAGGAGGGTGAGTGAATGTAGTTAATGAGGGCAGGAACGAATGAGCAGTTCCCTTGTATCTTATCTAGGAAGGGTATTTTGTCTTACTTCTTTTTCTTCTACTTCATCCCATCATCCTTCTCTTTAATTCATTCCCTTGGTCTTCACTATCAAGATAAGATGTGTTTCCTCTTCATTCTTCCTCCCACCCCAAACCACCTAAAATCTAACAAAGCTGGAAGAACTCAGGCAGAACTGAAGCTTGAAGCCAGGCAGATTGTCAGATTGTGCCCGGAGGTGATATCTTTGTTAAGGAAACATCCTCCCCACCTTGGCTGTTTCTAGTGGGGCGGGCTTGGCCCTTGAGAGTAGAGGTCCACGGCTGGGTCTCCACGCATGCCCACACTCAGCTGCCCTCCTCAGAAACCGCCCATGCTTCTCCACACACAAGGCCCCTGTGGAGGAAGACATATGTTTCTCAATCTGTGGGGCTGTCAGTTGGCATCTTTTTCAAGAACTGAATTAACTTGTCGTCCTAGAGGGAAAAAAGAGAACTGCTTTGTTTTGTGTTGTCTGTAGGGTAACAGGCCTGGACTGGGTCCAAGTTTGGGGGTGCTCCTCTTTCAGTTGGAGGTGGGGGAGCCATCTGATTGGAGCCTTGAGGCTGGGGGAGCTCTAAGTCACAGTTTGGCTCAATTCTATAAAGTGACATGTGTTTAGTGAGTGCCAGGCAGAAGACCAGGCACCAAAGGCTCAAAAATAGTTAAACAACAGCACTCATGGTGGACTAGGGAGACAGACGAGAAGCAACTATGAAGTCCTAAGATAAATGCCTAGGTAGGGGTGTACATGATGTGCAGAGAACAGGGAAGGACCAGAAGGTGTGGTAGCCAGTCTTCAAGGTGGCTCTCAATGAGACACACTGCTTGACACTCATGCCTTTTTTTAGGCCCTTCCCGTGTTGAGTCTGGGCTGACCTATATAAACAACAGAATGTGGTAGAAGTGGCTCTGTGTGACTTCCAAGGCTAGGTCATAAAAGGCCTTGCAGCTTCCACCTTGGTCTCTTGGAATGCATGTTCTGGGAGAAATCAGCTGTCATGTCAAAAGTCTGACTATGCTGAGGCCACCATGCTGTGAGGAAGCCCAACCTAGCCATGGGAAGGCATCACAAGAAGACACAGAAATACCATCTCCGTAGCCGGCTTTTCCACCCATCTCACCCAGACAAGGGACAGGTGTGTGAAGGAGCTATGTTGGATGTCCAGTCCAGTTGAGCCTTCAGATAACTCCAGCCCTGGCTACCATTTGACTGCAACTGACTGAGAGACCCCACGTGAGAAACTTTCAGTGGAGCTCAGTCAACTCATAGCACCTCAAATAACCATGAGCAATAAGAATAGTTGCATTAAGCTGCTAAATCTGGGTGGTTTGTTACACAATGACTGATAGAAGGAGAAGGGTTGCTGGTAGAAAGGATGATGAGGGAGGGAGTAGAACAGTAGACTTCTGGATGGGGAGCAGCATCCCATGGAGAAGTGCATCTTGGAAAACCACATAGAAAGGAGAATCAGAATAGGCTCTTGAGGAATTAGGAGCAGTTAAATATTAATAGAGAACCAAGGCCAGGCAGGGAGAAGTGGGGAGAGCACTGGGAGAAGTGGGCAGGGGCCAGACCTACGGATTCCGCACAGGGATTTAAACAACGTACCATGTGGTTTGTGGGAGCGTTGCATTTACTTACAATTTTGAGAGGTGAAGGTGTGAACTTCCCCTATAAATCTCCCTATGGCTGCTGCTATTATTGACTTCAGCAGCTGCGACAAAAGCCACTCGGGAGGCTTGGTGAACACAAGTGCTGAATGGCCTCATTGGCTCAAAGAAAGAGGGGAAAGGGCTAAACGCTGTTCAGAGTTCTTCCACTGCTTTCCCCGGGTCTGGGAAATGTCGCATGCCTGGGAAGTGCTAGATTCCATTTTAGCAGCTGCCAGAAACCACCTTCCCTGGATTGGTGATTTATCCACAAAGTACCTGCCCACCAGCACCGGGAACTATGTGATTTAACTGATGCTAGCACCAAGCCAGGTCCTCCCTGCAGTCTCACTGGGGGCTACTTCCACCTGCAACCCTGGCTAAAAGAGAAGAGCCCAAGGGAGGGCAGTCTCCATGGCTGCAGTTTCCCCTCTGCCATGCCATCTACTCACCTTCCTAGGCTTCCGCGTTCTCTATTGTAAAATGGGGACAGTAATGCCTATCTTACTCTTGACTGGAGAGTATTAAATGAAATAATGTGATTCAAGTAAGCAGCAAAAACCCCATGTATAGGGTAAACTCAGCAAATGGAGGCTATTGTAAATATCGCCCTTGCCTTGGTGCTCTGGTCTTACACCCCGAGTCTTCTCTCGAGGTAGCAGGTACAGAACAAAGGCGCTGTCCTTGGCCAACATCGCTAATGGATTAGGCCACTCTTTGTCCCAGGATGCAGACAGCCTCACAGTCTCAGGCAGCCACTGATATTAATTAATAGCACACATTTCTTGAGGTCTCACCATGCTACAAACGAGTTTTATCCTGTAATCCTCATAAGAGTCCTGAAGAAACATTTTACCTTTGAGAAAACTAAGGTGGAGCGAGGATAACCTACTCAAAGCTATGAAGCCAGGGAGAGCTGGGGCTGGAGTTGGAACACTCCAGAGCCTGCTGCTTAACCACTGCCCCGCACTGCCTCCCAAAGGAGTCTGCATAAGAAAGGAGGAGCACAGGATGAAAGCGCACACCACCTCCCATTGTTCTCAGAACTTAGATGAACTGTGCATTGTCTTCGTTTAGGCATAGCCCGTTCAATTAGCATGCTGGTGATTTTATCTTTTCCTACTAAGTCCAAGTGTTAAAGCAACAGAAGAAGGGCTCTTTTAATCCCAGTTCCCCATAATTACTAGTGAGAAATAGCCTCAGAAAACTCCATACTGTGTTTTGAGGTTTTGAGGAATGATCTGGAGCTTACACTAGAAAATTAAGCCAATGAGGACAGTAACTCTATTTTCCTCACCTCTGTACTCTCTGTACTTAGAGCAGTGCCTGGCCCATAGTAGATGTTCAATACATACTTACTGAATGGGCGAATGCAGGATCTACTTCTCCATTAGGCCTGGTAGACACAGTGCCTGAGGCCCAGATACTATTAGGGGTACGTGATAGTGTTGTTATTTTCCTTTACAAACAGGAGAAAAAATAAGTATTAAAAAAATCAATATGTAACCATGAATCCAGCCTAGATGATATTCTTTATGCCAGTGCAGTCATAAAATATAATTTTAATTTTTTTAATGAAGTGACGGCCAACCTAGCCATGAGAATTCGAATGCAGTCCTGAATAAGTGAGGCTTCTGTGTAAATGCCCAGTCGGGTACAGGGTAGATCTTAGACGAGATCCATTTCTTCCCATCTGTGCTTTAGGAGGTAGAAGTGCAGAGCAGGCCATCTGTGACACCACATGTACCCAGTGGCTCATTCCTTTCATGTCCACGGCCTCCCCACAAGGACTTCCTCTCCTTTGTACCAGAGATGATTGGACCAGCATGCAACCCTGACCAGGGACAGCCAATAGGAGCTGCCCAGGGGCACAGAGCCAGGCAGGAAATGCTGTGCCCAAGAGGTGCTACCATGAGCAGTGCCAATCCAGAAGGACTGAAGCTGAAATATGAGGAAAGAATCAGTAAATAGTAAAGAAGCTAGAGAAGACACAGACAAATGGAGACAAAGTAACTGGGTTGTGAGAAGTGTGGAACGGAGTAAGGATCCTTCAACTCTCTCTGGAGCTTGGGCTAGCTGATCTAGTTCCTGTGTGGACTCCAAACACAAGACCCACCTGCATTTACTGAGTGCCTTCTATTTTCTAGGCCCTGGGCCAAGTGGCTTATATATATGATCTCATTTAACCTCCCAACAACCCTATAGAGGTGGTTTTATCTTTATCCTGCTTATCAAATGTGGAAAGGAAGCTTAATTCATTTGCTCAAGGTCACATAGCTAGTAATTGGAAGAACCACGCCTCAAAAACCCAGCCTGTTGGACTCCAAAGTCCACAATTTAACCAACAAACCAACTTGCTTTTTCAAATTCTAAAGTCTATTCCAGACTCCAGGAAGCTCAGCAGTTCACCTTTCTTGGTTTCTTTTGAGATCCCTGTTATCAATATGTTATACGTGTCCTTGTAATTCACTGGAGTAATGGCTTGAGGTAGTCTGAAAATCTGTTCTTTATCTGCAAAAGACCAATGGTCCAGGACAAGGTCAAGGAAGAGAGAGGACCTGGGGTAAACAACAGGTAATAAACATGAAAAACAAGAACAAAAAACTGGTAAGGAGCTGTATATTGGTGAAGAGAAGCAGCCCCAGTTTGCCAGGTCATGGTGAGAATGAGCTTCAAGTAGTCAGGAAGAGGCCAGATTGGGGAGAGTCCAGAGAAAAAGACCAAAGAGGTTGTTCTTTTCGCCCATAGACAAGGTGCTTCAATGGTAAGAAACAAGAGGAAGTGTGTACAAAGCAGCATTTAAGAAGCCTTATGTGGTTGGCTTAGCCAGGATGAATTTGTCGCAGAGAGGGAAGAAGCAAGAGGTTATTTTTACAACAGTAGGAGAAAGAAAACCAAGTGTGAACTTTGATGGTGGTGTGGGGGATGGGGAGGTAAGCACATTACATTGTAAAGAAAGACTGCACAGGAGTAATTAGAAGAAGGCAGGAAGGGAACCAGAGGGAGGAACCATCTGTGATTATGTCCCGAAAATTAAAATCTCAGTGGCAGAGATTTCTAGCTGTCCACGATATCCTTTTGCGCCTTCTTATAAAAGCTCATAGTTTTTAGCTGGGCGCATGACTGCCTAAGATAAAGGCTGTATTCTCCAGCCTCCCTTGCAGTTTGGTGTGGCTATGGGCCTGTCCCCTGAGGAAACGGATCTGCCCTGGTGTCCCTGCTGGGCTCTTTCACTGTCTGGGAGCAGCCATGGGAAAAATGGTCCTGGGCACAGCGTGGTGATGGATTCAGATTTGGAGAGCAGCAGCTGGGGCCATTAGTCAACTACCCATCCCATCACAGGAGATCTGAGAGGGGCAGTTTTGTAGCTGCCACATGCTTTCCAGCCGTTTTGTTGTTGTTGTTGTTGTTGTTGTTTTGTTTTGTTTTGTTTTGTTTTGTTTTTCATTTTGCTTCTGTGCTGGTTCCAGGCTCAGGCAGGCTCTCACCTAGTGACCACAAGATGGCTGCCACAGCTCCAGTATCCCATCTCACTGGGTAAACCAATGGGAAAAAATATTTGCCTTTTTCCCAGCACCCACTATGAAAACCTCATTGTGTCTCATTGGTTCTGAATGAGTCACATACTCACTTCTGAACCAATCACTGTGACTAGGGAAATATGACTTGCTGATTGGCTGAGGCCTAGACCACACGCTCCACTCCTAGAGGGAGGAATGACACTCTAGCCAGATTCTAGAGTCAAAGCGTAGGGGAGGGTGAGTCCCCAAAGAAAAATGGAAGGTGGGGGAGCTATGCTGGGGAGACAGCAACAAAATGTCCTTGATAATAGTGTTAAATGTCCCCACACTTGTTTCTTCCTAGAACCCTATTTGCTGAGTTACTTGTGCGGAGCGCATATTGAGAGATGCTGGACCTTAGAAATATAAGACCTGCATAATATCTGTGTAATTACACCTTCTGCTTATTCTTTACAAATGAGCCATTTGAGTTAGGAATGTTAGCAAAGAGAAAATCTCCTATTTATTTATTTATTTATTTATATATTTGAGACTGAGTCTTGCTTTGTCACCCAGCCTGGAGTACAGTGGTGTGATCTTGGCTCACTGCAGCCTCAACCTCCTAGGCTCAAGCAATCCTCCCATCTCAGTTTCCTGAGTAGGTGGGACTACAGGCATGCACCATCATGCCTAGATAATTTTTCTTTTATTTTTGGTGGGGTTGGGGGTGGTCTCACTTTGTTGTCCACCCTGGTCTCGAACTCCTGGCCTCAAGTGATCCTCCTGCCTCAGCCTCTCAAAGTGCTGGGATTACAGATGTGAACCACCACACTTGGCCAAAATCTCCAGGGGAGATGGGGCCACATGGTTGATGGAAACATCCACTTGGCCCTTCTTGATATATTCTATTCTCTTAGATATTTTTATTCCAAAACAGATGAAGAGTTTGCCAGATTTTATGTATTTTTAGGAGAAAAGATAATGAGACCCCATAAATTACCCCAAAGTGTCCTTAATGACCTTTCCATTGCCTCTCAAGTACCCCTGTAGCCTCCTCAATAGGAATCGATTAGGAGTCTTCATTCTCCTCTTATCATTGACAGCACCTCTGGGGAAAAAAAGGCCATGCCCTTCCCTCCCACCTGCTGTAGGGATTAATGTCCAGATAAGATCCTAACAGAAAGAAACAATTTGGGTTCAGCAGTTGTGAGCCAGTGGGGCTAGGTGGCCGCCAGCATTTAAGATATTATGTCCTGGGCATGTGTGAATTGATAATATCTTTATTGATTCTGAGGAGTTACATGACAATGAAAGCATGTTCAAAAATATTTATCAGAGTATTGTAGCTAACAGACTCCATTTTAAAGTTTACAAAAGATAAATCATAAATGCCATTCTTGCTTAATATTCTACAGTTTCTCTTTAAAATAAATGAAAAGATTATGAAAAATGATAAGAAAAACAGTAACACTGAGTTCTTTCTGTAGGTCAGGCACTCTGCTAAGTACTTCATATGCACTATCTTGTTTAATCTTTACAACCATATAATGGAGTAGGTAATATTATTGTTCACGTTTTACAGATAAGAAAACTGAGGCTTGGCTGGGCACAGTGGCTCACGCCTGTAATCCCAGCACTTTGGGAGGCCGAGGCAGGAAGATCACTTGAGGCCAGGAGTTCGAGACCAGCCTAACACGGTGAAACCCCATCTCTAGTAAAAGCACAAAAAATTAGTCGGGAGTGGTGGTAGGTGCCTGTAATACCAGCTACCTGTGAGGCTGAGGCAGGAGAATCGCTTGAACCTGGGAAGTGTAGGTTGCAGTGAACCAAGATGGCACCACTGCACTCCAGCCTGGGGGACGGAGACAGACTCCAAAAAAAAAAAAAAAAAAAAAAAAGAAAAAACGAAAATTGAGGCTCAGTGAACTTAAGGAACAAATTCAAGACTATATAACTAATAAATAAAAGAATCAGGGCCGGGCACGGTGGCTCACACCTGTAATCCCAGCACTTTGGGAGGCTGAGGCGGGCGGATCACTTGAGGTCGGGAGTTTGAGACCAGCCTGGCCAACATGGTGAAACCTTGTTTCTACTAAAAATACAAACATTAGCTGGTCGTGGTGGTGCATGACTGTAGTCCTAGCTACTTGGGAGGCTGAGGCAGGAGAATTGGTTGAACCCAGGGGGTGGAGGTTGCAGTGAGCCGAGATCATGCCATTGCACTCCAGCCTGGGCAGCACAGTGAGACTCCATCTCAAAAAAAAAAAAAAAGAGAATTTTTTTTTTTTCTGCAGATGGGGTCTCACTCTGCCACCCAGGTTGGAGTGCAGTGGTGCAGTCATAGCTTACTGCAGCCTCAAACTCTTGGGCTCGAGCAAACCTCTCACCTCAGCCTCTCCAGTAGCTGGGACTATAAGCACGCACCACCATGCCTGGCTCATTTTTTTCTTTTTTCTTTTCTTTTTAGATAGGGTCTCACTCTGTCGCCCAGGCTGGAGTATAGTGGTGCAGTGGTGTGATCTCAGCTCACTGCAGACTCCACCTCCTGTACTCAATTGATCCTCCCGCCACAGCCACTCGAGAAGCTGGGACTACAGGGACTCACTACCATGCCCGGCTAATTTTTGCGTGTTTTGTAGAGATGAAGTTTCACAGTGTTGCCCAGGCTGGTCTGGAACTCCTGGGCTCAAGGGATCCACCAACCTTGGCCTCTTAAAGTGGTGGGATTACAGGCATGAGCCAGTGCACCCAGCCTATCAGAGTCAGAATTTGAAATCGGGTCTAATTTCAGTATGTGTGTTCTTAAAATTAATGTGCTATACTCTACCACTTAATGATACAAGCTTTTCTCCCCCTAGTATACCTATCTCATTGGGATGCCGGGTGAATCAAATGCACTAAAATGTGTAAAGATATCAGACACTTCCCAACCTGCAGTGATTGTGCCACTGGAAAGTGTAGGTTTTGTTTTGACCAAACTCTTTGTTTATTGTCGCCTTTAACTTTTGTGGAGTGGCATTCCCAAAGATCCCTGATGCTTCTGTCTCCCTTGGGTTGCCAGACCAGACCCAGTGACATGCACCAAGCTTTTGCCGGCTCGTGCCCCCACTTATAAGGCAGGATGCAGGCTTTTTACTGAATCTTCCCCTAGTATTTATAGAAGTCATTAGGGTGCCACATATGTGCTCATAAATATGAACAGTCAGTACCTCCTGGCGTAAACCACTCTATTTCCTTTCTCCTGCTCTGGCCTCCTTATTCTGGGCACCCTTGGTATATGAGGTACCACTGCTGCTTTGCCTGTACAACTGGGTACAATTGTGACTGATGCAGGGCACTGTGACTTCTCATTTCTGCTTGGCTGGTGCACCCCAAGGACCTGAAGCTGCTGTGTTTTCAGGAGTCCTCAATGGGCAGGACTCCTCAAGTGTCATCCCCTCTATAGTATAATAATCTGTCGGAGAGCGTGAGGAATCTGAATTAGAGATTTTGGATAAGCTTTATTAAAGTGTAGTATGTATATAGAAAGAGACATAAATCATAAGTATTCAGTTCCATGGATTTTTCGTAAAATGAACCCACGCATGTAACCAGCACTAAGATCAAGAAACAGCAGATTCCCAGCACCAGAGAATCTCCTTTGTGTCCCCTTCCATTAGCAAGGGTAGGCCCCCTTCCCCAGGGTAACCACTATCCTAATTGTTTTTTTTGAAATGGAGTCTTGCTCTGTTGCCCAGGCCGGACTGCAGTGGCGCGATCTCCAATCACTGCAATGTCTGCCTCCCAGGTTCAAGTGATTCTCCTGCCTCAGCCTCCCAAGTAGCTGGGACTACAAGTGTGCACCACCACACCTGGCTAATTTTTTTGTATTTTTGGACTTTTTTGTATTTTGTACTTTTTTTTTTGTAACTTACAATTTATGTCTTTTTCTGTATACAGATGGGGTTTCGCCATGTTGGCCAGGGCTGGTCTCGAACTCCTGACCTCAGATGATCTGCCAGCCTTGGCCTCCCAAAGTGCTGGGATTACAGGCATGAGCCACCGCTCCTGGCCCTGCTATCCTAACTTCTAGCACTATAGATTCTGGTTGCCTCTTTTAAAACTTGATATAAATAGGAATCATATAGACTTTTTAAAATCTAGTTTATTTTGCTCAACATTATGTTTGTAAGATATAGTTACATTAGTGAATACAGCTGTAGCTTATAATTTTCATTTCTGTGTAGTATGCCATTGCGTGGATATAGTACATACAATGTTTAGTTATCCTTTCTAGTGTAGATGGGCATTTGGGTAGTTTCCAGTTTGGGACTCTTATGAATGGTGCTGTTGTGAATATCTTTGTTCATGTCTTTTGGTGAACATATGCAAGCTTTTCTGTTGGGGATATATACATATGTGTGTGCATGTACGTGTGTGTGTGCACGTGTGTGTGTGCATGTGTGTATGTATAAATTGTTGCTAGGTCATAGGCTATGCATATATTTAGCTTTAGTCAATACTGCCAAACAGACTTTCTTTTTTTAATTTTATTTATTTGTTAATTTTTTAATTATTATTATACTTTAAGTTCTAGGGTACATGTACACAATGGGCAGGTTTGTTACATATGTATCCATGTGCCATGTTGGTGTGCTGCACCCATTAACTCGTCATTTACATTAGGTATATCTCCTAATGCTATCCCTCTCTACTTCCCCCACCCCACGACAGCCCCGGTGTGTGATGTTCCCCTTCCTGGGTCCATGTGTTCTCATTGTTCAATTCCCACCTATGAGTGAGAACATGCGGTGTTTGGTTTTCTGTCCTTGAGATATGTTTGCTGAGAATGATGATTTTCAGCCTCATCCACGTCCCAGCAAAGGACATGAACTCATCTTTTTTTATGGCTGCATAGTATTCCATGGTGTATATGTGCCACATTTTCTTAATCCAGTCTATCATTGATGGACATTTGGGTTGGTTCCAAGTCTTTGCTATTGTGAATAGCGCTGCAATACACATACGTGTGCATGTGTCTTTATAGTAGCATGATTTATAATCCTTTGGGTATATACGCAGTAATGGGATGGCTGGGTCAAATGGTATTTCTAGTTCTAGATCCCTGAGGAATCGCCACACCGACTTCCACAATGGTTGAACTAGTTTACAGTCCCACCAACAGTGTAAAAGTGTTCCTATTTCTCCACATCCTCTCCAGCACCTGTTGTTTCCTGACTTTTTAATGATGGCCATTCTAACTGGTGTGAGATGGTATCTCACTGTGGTTTTGATTTGCATTTCTCTGATGGCCAGTGATGATGAGCATTTTTTCATGTGTCTGTTCTGCCAAACAGACTTTCAAAGTGATTAGACCAATTTACACTCCCATCAGTGATACAAGTATTTGGATAAAGTTGCTATAGTATTATGGTTCATTTTTTTGTTTGTCCAGAAGCCCTTCAAAACTTAAGTCCTGCTCAGGCCAAACTGCCCCCTCTCCATCGGTCTCTTCAGTGTATCCATTAGAGTTTGTGGTTGCAAGCAACAGAAGTCAACTCTAGCTAACATATAGGAGACGCTCATACAATGACAGAAAGTAATTTTCCGAAAGGAAATCTGGATGTTGTTAGAATGGGAAATGGATTCTGGACTAATGGATAGGACTTGGATAGGAACAGAAACCAAGGCAATGTTGGAGGCTGTAGCATGAATCACAGCAGCAGTCTCCACGCAGGAACCTTTCTGTGAGTATGTCACCCTTCATGGAATGGCCTCACTCTTGATCTTTCACTATACAGTAGCCCAGGAAAGAAAATCCAATTGCCTGAGCTTACATGGTCGGCCTGTTCTCCAACATATTAAGCTAGAGAGAGGCAGGGACTGTGCCTTTGAGTTCTGTAGTGGGAGATGATCCCATCCCATGATGCAGTACTTTCCCTGCAGATCTCATTAACCAAAAATGAGATAATTTCCCCAAAAGTAATCTAGAATGAAAGATGAAGATTTCTGGAAAAATCAGAATGTAAAATGAGTGCTGGGCAGCCAAAGAAAAAAGATGGCTGTCTACCAGTCTAAGAGAGATACGCATACAAGGAGTGATGACCAATAGGAAGCCAAGTCACATTTTTTTGGTAGCTGGGGCTTGGGCCCCCAACTGCAACACAGTGACTCTCGTAGCTCAATTGGACCACATGGAACATCCTCACTTTTCCAAACTTTTGTATTAATTTTCTAGGACTGCTGTAACCAATAACCATGAAGTGCGTGGCTTTAAACAGCAGCAATGTGTTCTCTCACAGTTCTGGAGGTAGAAGCATGAAGCCAGGTATTGACAGGAGTATGCTCCCACTGAAGGCTAGAGGAAGGATACTTCCTTGACTCCTCCTAGCGTTTGGGGTTGCCGGAAGTCCTTGGGGCTCCCTGCCTTGTAGCTGCCTTGCTGTGATCCCTGCCTCTGTCTTCACATGGCCTTATCTTCTGTGTGTTCCTCTCTGCTTCTTATAAGGACACCAGTCATTGTATTTACGTCCCACCTTAAACCAGTATAACCTCTTGTTAACTAATTACATCTGCAAAGAGGCTATTTTCAAATAAGGTCACATTCTGAGGTTCCTGGTGAACACAAATTCTGGGGGGATGCTATTCAAACTACTACAGTGGATTCAGTTTCAAACCAGAGAATCTGGTGAGCTCTGATCCCTTTAATTCCTCCCACCACTTGCTGATACCCAAGTCTAATGTTTTCTTGCATGCTGGCTGCATGGAAGAAATGGAAGCTATGAATTGCAATCATGGCCGATCTTTTAATGCATTATATAACTCCACTCTTCTTCAAACCTGATCCACTCAGTTCCTAGAATTGACCAGATTGGTATGGTTCAGTGGTAAAGAGAAGAGGCTGTAGTGGAATGGCCAAGATTCAGACCCTGGTTTGGGCCGGGCACAGTGGCTCACACCTGTAATCCCAGCACTTTGGGAGGCTGAGGCAAGCGGATCACCTGAGGTCAGGAGTTCAAGACCAGCCTGGCCAACATGGTGAAACCCCATCTCTACTAAAAATACAAAAATTAGCCAGGCATGGTGGCAGGTGCCTGTAATCCCAGCTACTTGGGAGGCTGAGGCAGGAGAATCTCTGGAACCCAGGAGGCAGAGGTTGCAGTGAGCCAAGATCATACCATTGCACTCCAGCCTGGGCAACAAGAGCAAAACTCCGTCTCAAAAAACAAAACAAAAGACAACAACAAAAAACCTTGGTTTGACCTTTTTACTATCTGGGTGACACTCCTTGTGTCTTGGCTTTCTTATCCATGAAATGTACTTGATGAAAACTGTACTATTTCATCAGGCTATAGTAGTAAAAGTTAAATGAGAAAATGGATCTAAGTTCTTAGCTCGGTGCCTGGCACAACATAAGCACTAACTCAATGTTGTCATTATTAATTTGTGTCTTCCTGAGGGAAGTGGGTATGGGAAAGGAGGCTTAAACATGATTCCCCTTCAGAAAGGCCTGATGGAGTTTTAATAAAAAACTTGTAGCTTTTTTCTCCCTGCAGTCTTTATGGCCCTCCTCCCTCCTACCCTAGTCTACAGGAAGCCAGGCTGGAATAGAAAACCTAAGAGCAGACCTCATGGTATATGTGCCCTCCTTAACAATCAAGGCTTTGTTACTAGGCCAAGCTTAAGGCTCCTGGCTCTGTTTTCCCATAGGGCGAGTCCTCTCCCAGAGGCTCTCTGAGCCCATGTGCAAAGACATTTCAGAGGCCCATCCCATCCATTTACCAGGCACACCCGGATGGGCCTGGGGCTCTAGCTGAGGTCACTGCTATGCCTAGGAACAGCTGAACAGGCAGCTCAGTTATCCCTCGGGCTGGAGACGGCCTGGCTGGGGCACCTGAGGCCGGAGCAGATCCCTGAGGTTGTAAATCAGGGCATGCCAAGGTGATCCTAGGAAGAGGATTTGGGCTTCATTCTGTCTGAAGGCTCCAGTGCCCTGGCTTCTTCTAGGGGATGGCAAATAAGACTGGCTTCTCCAGAGTGACACAGGACTGGCCAGGGGCCAAATTGCTAATGATTTTTCTTGCTAGGGTCTGAAGCTGAGATAGGAGATGGCTTTTTGCTTCAGCTGTGTGGACCAGCTTAGGGGGAGGCAGGGGGTTGGGGGGCAGGTGAGGGGTGAGGGGCTCCTTTGCAGGAGCCTGGGCCCCTGGCTGAGGTCACTGGAGGAGAGGGCACATGTCAGGAGCAGAATAATGACTCTGCAGCCATCATGTGTCATGTGCAATGGAGGATGACCGTGATGGCCCTGTTGCACTCCAGCCAAGGTTCCAGTGGGCTTTTTGTTTTTTTTATAGTTTGCCGAATTATCTTTTAGTGTCTGACTTCACAGTAGGAAAGGGTTTGACACCTCCAACTGCCTTTCCTCCTTCTGCCAGGATGATGGGAGCTAAGCAGAGCAGAACCACAAGCTCTGTATTCAGGCTGGCCCCTGTGGCAAGAGTGCAAGTGGGGGCTTGTGAAAGTGACATCTAAGTATTTAAACATTATCCATCCCACTACAAAATGCTATGGAAAATAAGTTCTACCCTCCAACTTTGACAAATGTATCTTCCTAATGCCCTGCAACACCAGGATGGACTTTAGATTTCTCGGGCTCCTTGGTCCTCCACGCCCGAGTGTGATCTTGCAGGGAGAGCAGCCCTGACTCCACCCACTCCCCTTCTGTTCCACTCCGGTTCCATTTTGCATTGTGAAGAATGTCCCTCACTCATGCATGCTCTCTCTCTCTCTCTCTCTCTGTTTCTCTGTCTCTCTCTCTCTCTCTCTCTCTCGTTTGTGGACACTCCAGCCTGCATATCCCTGTTTAATCCCCACTGTCCTTCAAACAGCTGCCCCTAAGTCAACTCTCAGACTTGGGTGCACGTGCTGGTGGGCAGGTTTGGACTTCCAACAAAGAAAGAAGGGAAGAGGCCGACGCACATTCTGGAAACAGGATTAGAGCTACTTGGGCAGAGAAGTAAGGATTCCAGGAACCCAGAGTAGGGCCTAGAAGCGGGAGGGCATGGGGCTCAGATGCGCACATCTCTTTGGTCCCATGGACTCCTTAAACATCTGCCCCTTGGAGGAGGCACAAAGCCAGAAGGACTCTTTGAAGTGGGAGGCCAGGGTAAGACTCTTGTTGCCTGGTTCAAAAGGCTGTTCTGTGCATGATCACAACACCACGAGACTCCAATCTTGTTCCACGATCACAACACCATGGCACCATGAGATTCCAATCTTGTACCAGTGCTTCATGGTAGAGAGCATGATTTCTGAAATCTTGGGGAGATGCATCTTTGACTTCTCTTCCTTCCAAAGAACAGTTCCCCGGGATAGTAGGGACTGCCTCAGAATTAGGAAAATGAGAGGAGAAAACAGCACCCCAGCCCTGACCCATGCCTTCCTTTTGGGCTTCCCTAAATCAAGGTTCCCTCTGAAGGCAGCTCTCCCCTCCACAATTCATGTGTTTTTTGTTGTTTCCTAATCCTCAGCTTGGCAGGCCCCTGAGTGCTGCATCCATATTTTTGTCTGCTCTTTTGTCTGATGAGTTTCTCCCTACATGCCTGAGCTGGCAGCAGCAAGCCTGCGAGATGAAGCTCCTGCCCCTTCACAAGAAGATTCATCATGTTCTTGGAAAAAGCCTTTGCAGCCTTCATTTTTCTCCCTCTTGCCCGCCATCTCCCTCTTCTTTTGGTTCTATTATATATATTTTTTAGCAGCCTTGGTGTTCCCTGCATTTTTTTTTTTTTACCACAAAGTTGACTGTTATGTAACAGTCTCATGGACCTGCCTCCCAGAATCTAAAGTGTCTGTTGCTATAACTACAACGCTCATAAATTCAGCCTCCCTTAAAATTATGCATTTTCCAAACTCCCCAAGTGGAGACTCAGAAGGGTTGGGTTAGCTGGATTTTAAACCATAAAATTCATGTCTAGACCCCCAGATCTGTACTGTATATTTTTAAGACATTTATAAAGGGACCTGGGTTTCTTTTCATTTCTGCAGACACTTTAAAGGATAAGTTTTATTTCTGCATCTGGAATCACAGACTTTCTCAACTCTCCAGGAAAGAGGTTTTTGCCATACTACCAGATCCTCCTGAATCATACTACCAGAAACCCACTGAACAGCGGGGAATGAGAGGAAAGGTGTGACTTGGAACTAGCCAGAGGCTTTTGTGCCCAGTCTGTTTTTCTTGCAGTGCTTTGGATTTCTGATTTGAGCTCCATTTCTGGAACTCTGTGTAGGAACCAGGTCATGTATGAGAGGAGCTGAGGGGACCTTGCCAACTGGTAATAAGTGAAGGGAAGGCTGTTCTAAAAGAAACAAGATTGCTGCTACTTCAGGAACCTGGAATCCAATCACTACCCTCTATTCTGGCTGCCACTGCCCTGATCCAAGACACTGGCTTCTCCTCCCGGGTATGCCTCAGTGGCTTCTGTGAGATATCTGTGCCTTTCCCAGCAATATCCATTCTCCTCCTTTTTCATAGGGAACCCCAATTTTGTTGGTGATGACAACGTACCAAGCTAAAAATTACCTTCCCAGCCTCTGTCAGAGATGAGGGTATGTATTCATTATTCATTGCTGCATAGAAAATTGCCACAAACCTGGCTGCTTAAAACAACATACGTGGGACTGGGAGCAGTGGCTCACACCTGTAATCCCAGCACTTTGGGAGGCCAAAGCAGGCAGATCACTTGAGGTCAGGAGTTCGAGACCAGCCTGGCCAACATGACAAAACCCTGTCTCTACTAAAAATACAAAATTAGGCAGGCGTGGTGGTGCATGCCTGCAATCCCAGCTACTCAGGAGGCTGAGGCAGGAGAATTGCTTGAACCCGGGTGGCGGAGGTTGCAGTGACCTGAGATTGCACTGCCGCACTCCAGTCTGGAAGACAGAGCAAAACCCTGTCTCAAAAAAAATAAAACAAAAACCAAAAAACATACATGGCCAGACATGGTGGCTCACGCCTATAATCCCAGCACTTTGGGAGGATCGTTTGAGGCCAGAAGTTTAAGATCAACCTGGGCAACAAAGCAAGACTCTGTCTCTACAAAAAAAATATATATTTAAACACACACACACACACACACACACACACACACACACACACACACACATTCTTATTATCTCACAGTTTCCATGGGTCAGGAATCTGGGCACAGTTCAGCCAGGTCCCCTGCTTCCGGGTCTTTCAGCAGTTTGCAAGCAAGATGTCAGCCATAGCTGGCGTCTCAGCGGGAGGTTTGATTGAGAAAGGATCTGCACCCAAGCTCAGATGGTTGTTGGTGGAATTTGGTTCCTGGGAGGGCTGTTTGATTGAGAGTCTCAGTCCTCACTGGTTGTTGACTGGAAGCTGCCTCCATTTCTGGCCATGCGGGCCCTTCCAACATGGCAGCTATCTTCATCCGAGTGCACAAGCTGAGAAGGCAAGAGAGAGAGTCTGCTAGCAAGACGGAGGTTATAATCTCTTGTAACCTAATCACGAAAGTGACAACTCATCACCTTTGCTGTGTTCTGTTGGTTAGAAGCAAGTTGTTTCTAACCGCCATATCATGCTGCTGTTGTTTGAGCTCCTGGGCTCAGCCATGCTTGAAGTCCCTCAATCTCTGGACTTTTCAGTTACAGGAAACAAGAACCCTCTTCCCCTTTTTTTTAGCTGGAGCCCACGTGAGCTGAGTTTTCCATCACTTGCAACAAAAAGAGAATATTCTAATACAGTAGGCTTCTATAAATATTTGATAAGTGGATTTAAAGGAAGTGCTGAAGAATTGATAAGCAATTTTAGAACTCTGAAGGCTGAAGAGCCTAGAAATAACACCCAAGGGTTGGCGAACTTTTTCTATAAGCAGCCAGCTAGTAAATATTTTAGGCTTTGCAGACCACACAGTCTCTGTTGCAACTAATCAGCTCTGTGTTGTAGTGTGAAAGCAGCCCTTGACAATACAGAACTGAGAGTGGCTATGTTCCAATAAAACTTTATTTACAAAATCAGGCAGCAGGTGGGATTATCCCACAGGCTGTAGTTTGCTGACCTCTGCCATAAGCTACTGGCAAGTGTGAGAAGGATTGTTAAGTGTTTCATACTGAAAAAAAAAAAAAAAAATCTGAGCAGGCTGGTGAACTTGGGGGATGCTGCTACAAGGTTGGGTGATGTTTCTTCTCAATCTCTTCATATCTGTCAGTCCTCTCCCCTTTTCCCAGTCCCCTCAGTGCCTGAAGGGCTTTGGTAAAAGGGAGAGGACATCCAGGTCCTCGGTGGCTTCACATTCATCCCACCCTCCATCCTGGGTTGGTCACAGGTGTCGTCATCCCCAGCCTTACTTTGTTCTCTTCCCTTCCTCTCATCCTCAACTTTTTTCTTCCTTTCTTCTTCTCTTCATTCACGAACATGTTATTCCTTCCTCCTTTTGCCCCTTCTTCCATCCAGATAGCAAGGAGGGTGTTCAGAAAGAGGAGAGAGAGGAAGCTAAAGAGAAAAGTAAATGAAACCAGAATGGCCTCCTCCCCAGGACCTCCATCCCTAGCCTTGCAGTGAGTGTGAAGAAGCATCTGAGCTGTCCTTCAGGGATGAGCAAGGGAAAGGATCCCCCATTTTGGGGAGAGTCACATGGTAAGATGGGCATTCTTGTGGGAGTGGGGCCTTTCTCCTAGAATGTAAGCTCCAGGAGGGCAGGGACCATGTCCCCAGTCCATCCCCAAAGCCTGGTGTGGTGCCTGCACTCAGATATACAGCAAAGAGTTGCTGAATGAGTCAGTGAGCAGAGCTCTTGCAGCTGGTGTTCTGAGTGATTTCTCAAATGAAGGCTCACTTTATTTTCAGGCTGCTAAAGACTCCGCTTCCTTAGCTTAGCTCCAGGCCAGCTGCAAAGACTCCCTAAGCTGGAGGCAGGAGGGGTGATTCTGTCCTGTGTAATCTTTTTAAGTGACTTCTTTGGAAAAGGCTTTGCATGCATTAAACACTGGGTTGGCAGAGTCTTAGGCATCTTTCAGAGGCAGTGTCAGGCAGCTGCTGCCAATAGGGACCACGCGAGGCTGGGTGAAAGATGGATGAGGGATTATCTCCTCTCTTCGGAGCCAAGGAGGGACAGAGCCAAGGGCTGCTACCGCACAGTCCTCGGAGTGACCAGGACCCTCATGGTCTCCAGAAAACACCGAGTGTTCCTCCTTCTCCCTCAGGCACAGTGTGGCCTTGCAATCGGGAACACAGATTTGAAACCTAAATGCTTCAGCAACAACCCTACCACCTTCTCCTATTAGCTGTGTGACCCTGAGCAGGTTCTGCTCCCTCTCTGTACCTCTGTCCTCTTCTTTGTAAGTTGAAACACTGACGGTGCTGCAGACTTAACGTTTTCACACGGGGTTCTGTTGTAAAGTCAGTTGGAAGGCCAGAGTACCCTTGAAAAATGCTTTAAATCACCCTTAAATCTGGTCTATGAGATTTTGTGTTATCTACAGCTCTTAGAGAAATTTCCAGGCCCACTAAAGGACCCAATGAGAAGTCTCTGTGCGAGTGTCTGGGAAGTCAAATCATTCAGTCTTCCAGACAATTACCATTCCCTGGCAGTGGCTGGTGGTGGAGTGAGGACTTCTCAGGTGTTCTTCTTGCCTGAAGGCTTTTCTCCATGCCGGTTTCATAGCTTCTATAATCGTCATACATGTGAATAATTGTTTTGTTTGGAATTAGAAAGATCAAAGAAAGAATAGTGTTGCATGGGCTGGGGGTGGAGTGGGAGTTAGAAAACTTGAAAAAGCTTCAGAAATTTGTCCCATAGATTAAATGAGATACTGCATGGTCCATGCGTAGGGCAGTGGTTGGCTCAAAGTAAGTGCTTGATAAAAGATAGATTTGGGTCTAACATTATTATTATTATTATTATGCCTTTAGAACCTCAATTCCGCCTGGCCTATAATTATTTAGAGAATGTAGTGAATGCTGTCAGCGCATCACCTGCGCTCCACCCTTGGGTCCCTTTGCCGTTTTCAGAAAGGCCAGCTCTCATTCGTGCTAGCCTGCACCTGAGTCTGTCGAGGGGGCTGTCCTCAGGCTGCTGGAGCCAGTGGAGAGTGGAAGTGCCTGGGAATTTATGGCCTACCTAGCTCCCTCATCCTGATCTTCCCAGTGGGGACAGCTCTGAGGCTCAAGCCACACTGTCCCCAGCACTCCCCTGCAGGATGGAGACAAAGGTACCCTCTATTTGCCTTCTTGTTCCCCAGTTCCATCCCCCCACTTCCTAATAAGTCACTTTCACACGAACCCTCATTTTCCACTCTGCTTCTGGGAACTCGGTCTAAGAAAGAGAGGTGCTGGGATTTTCCATATTGTGCGGATGGAAACCAGTGTGAGGAATAGTGCGGCGAGGAGAATAGAGAAAAGAAGGAAACACTGTGAAAGAAAGAAAGGGACAGGGGGCATCAGAAAATGGGGTGGAGGCGACTTTAGGCATTATAGAAAGCACACCAACCCAGATTTGACAAATGGAGAAACTGAGAACTGAGGAAGAGGGGCTTGCCTCAGGGCTAATGACATTGCTAGATGCAGAACTTGGCTGGTACCTGGCTCACAAAGGTGCCCGGTATGTATTTGTAGAATGAATGAATTGAATGGGTAAGTGGCCAGGACTGCAGTCCCGTCCCCTGAGCTGACAGGCTCAACTGAGGCTTCAGAGAACATTTTGCCCTGTAACATCTGCCACCCAGATGCCTGACCCTCCCTGCAGATTAGTCTCTGGGTATCTGCTCCCTTCACAGCTGGAGGCCTCTGGTTCTGGTGTGCCCCGGCCAAGGTCCCAGGGTGGGCACATCTATATGACCTTGTCATTGGCCCAAACACATGGGGAGGTTATCTCTTCTTCCTTCCTTCCTTTGCCACAAAGGCATTTCTCAGAGACATCAGAGATCATGTCCTGAGCTCCTCAAACTTTGATCTGCAACCAAACCTCCCAGTTGTTCGAATGCAGATTCTGATCCAGTGGGTCTGGGTGGGCCTGAGAATCTGTATTTTGAGCAAGCTCCCAGGTGAAGCAGGTGCTGCTTGTCCACGAACCACACTTTGCAAGGTTCTAGGAATGTGCCTTTGTTTGCATCGCCCCCTGGTCTCCTTACCCACCCTTTAAGGTTCAGCTCGAATGTCACTTCCAATTCCCTCTTGAGTCTTCCTCATTTTTTTTAATAGGAAGAAATCTTTTGCCGTGTCACTTTTTCTGTGCCTCTTAGAACATTTAAAATCGCTCCTCATGGCATGGTTATTTATGTCCTGGTCTGTGAGCTCCTTAATGGGCTTTGTCTGATTTCATTTTGTAACCTTGTGGCACCTCTTTTGCCCTCTGGTACACTGTAGCAAATGGTCACTTGCCAGTGCCAGGCACTGGGCTCAGTCCCTAGTGAGCATTATCTGGATAATCCTCAAATAGTCTTGTGAGGTAGGTTTGAGTATCCCGGGGCTCAGAGAGGTGAGGTGAATTGCCTGAGGCCACACAGCTAGTAAGTGGCCAAATCCATTAAATCCATCTGTCAAGCTGGGCATGGTGGCACACACCTGTAGTCCCAGCTCCTTGGGAGGCTGAGGCGGGAGGATCCCTCGAGCTCAGGAGTTTGAGCAAGACTCTGTCTCTAGAAAAATAATTTTAAAATATTAAAAAATCCAGTGATTAAAGCCCAAGCTCTCATGCATTTTATATTTGTTGAAGGAGCGAATAAGTAAACGAATAAATGAATGGATGGATGAATGTGTATTTCAGATGAAAAAATTGATTCTGTGTAAAATGCTCCACTTGAAAGCTCAGGAATGCACAGATTTTAATTTGAGATGGGACTGATTCTCCCCGAATCCCTCCCTCCTTTCAATCCCAAAATTTCCATGAAATTCTTATTCGTAATTGAGACCCCGCCCACAAAGAACAGGAAACTGACATATTCAGCCACAGCCATTACACTTCTCAGTGCCCTCGGGTTTAGTCCCCAACATCTCATCTGTCACTAAATAGGATCTCCCTCCCCCAGAGTATGAAGGGAGAGCTCCCTGCCTCCTAAGGATGGAGTGGGGGTGGGTGCTGGAAGGCAAAGCTGCCTTTTAGAAAAGCGCAGTGCTGATGTGGAACCAGGCAGCTGTTGGCCTTTATTTCACTGGAGCAGCTTACCTCAGATCATCTCCTCAATCACAGGCCCTTAAACAGCTTCTGACAATCAATTCATATCCCTGCTGCTGCTGCTACTGCTGGGAGGTGGAGGAAAAGAATTACCGTATTTGCCTGTGTATAAGCAGCAGCTTTCTGGTGGCCAGTGACTCCCCGGCGTGAGCCAACCTGCTGCCCCGTGGGAGGACAGCACAGGCAAAGTAGCTCACATTGATGGAGCCCTTAGCATGGTTCAGAGGCCCATGTAAGTCCTTTCAGGACCTCATCTTGAATTTTCCCCACATTCCTGCAACTCTCCCTCCCTCTGATCGGCACACTCCAGCCCCACTGGGCTTTCTCTGTACCTAAAATAGACCAAGTTCCTTCATGCCCCGGGGCTTCTGTACTTGCTGCTCCTGTTGGCTGAACAGCTCTTCCCCAGATCTTTGTCTGCCAGGCTTCTCCCCTCCAACTGGCTATCAGATCCCAGGTTACCTCCACAGAGAGCCCCTCCCTGACCACTTTGTCACAGGCAGCCTCCTCCTTCCTGCACCATTGTCCTGTTTTATTTTCTTCCGAATGCTTATCACTATTTGAAAGCCTGACTGTGTGTGGGTGCATGTGTGTGTTGGTCTATATTTCCCCTTAGAATATAAACTCCATGAGTGCAGGGGCTTGTCTTGTTTACATCATCAGCTCCTACTACCATGCCTGGCAAATAGTAGTTGCTGCATGTGGCTTGCTGAGTGAATGAAGGCAGAGCCCCATAATGATCTCTATTGTGAAGGTAGGAAAGTTCAGAGAAGTTAAGTGACTTACCCAAAATCACACAGCAGAAGGCCAACCCAGATGTATTTGATTGCAGAGAGAGAGAGGAGGTACGTAGTCAGACTCCCTCCCTGTCTGGGAAGGAAGGAATTGTGCCCAGGGTACCTAAGCATGAGTCCTTGTTTTCCTTCTTATCCCATTTTCTCATCTGGTCCTCAAAGAGTAGGTGACATAGTGGCTCATGTTTAATGGCTTTCTATGTATTATCCTCTTTAGTGCCCCAAGATATTTTTATCCCCATTTTTTGCACAACTGAGCCAAGGAGGCAGGTCACCTGCTGAACCACATCAAATATCAGCTTGTTAGTGGCCAAGAGCAGGGCTTCCCACCCCCTCCCTGGTTTTCCACTTCTAGGATTGTCTTTGTGGACCAAGCATGGTGGGGAAGCCAGATTATTCTTCTTAGGCCCAGCTTGCTAATGATGGGTGGTGGAGCAGGTACTCTGCCCTAAAACAGGGGGCATGGGAATGGGGTGGGAGGTGAACAGAGTGGCTAGGGAGCCTGGGCTTAGATGTCAGGTCTGCTGCTCACAAGCTGTGTAAGTCTTCTCTCTGAGCTGCATTTTCTGCACAGCCTCACCTCACAGGGTGGTGGTGAGGATGAGTGAGATCAAGCATGGAAAGGTCAGCAAGTGCCCAGCACATGGAAAGCGCTCAGCAAACGGGAGGTGTGCTCAGACATCGGGCGCATTGAAGCTGATTGCTGGAGCCCTGGAATCACAGCGTGGCAGGCCGGCTTCCTTGACTTCATTGCTGTGCCCCAGACCTCCCAGCCTCCTACTCATCCTCCAGGAATCCTCCTTCAGGGAGCTCCTGGGACCTGGGGTTAAGTGCCCCTTTTTGCTTCCAGGCTGAGCTTCTCCATTGGAGACATTTCACAACATCTATCTGTCTTTTTTGTCTCCACCTTCCCTGCTCAGTCTGTTCCTCCAAGCCAGCACCTGACACATACATAGTAGCCCCTCCATAAATATGTGGGTAAAGAATATCAGAAAAAGGGAACAGCTTGGGCAAAGGCAGAGAAGCATGAGGAAGCATGCGTATTTGGAAAAGCAAGCCATTTGGGTGGGAGGTGGGTGGGAAAGTGAGGCTGAAAAGGCATTTGGGACCAGTTCACGGGGGCAGCTGGAGACCTACGAAGGAGTCAGGAGAATGATGAGGAGGGCAGTGAGTGGTGCAGATCAGAGTTTAAGAAGGCTGTGTGAAGGAGGACTGTGGGGGTCAAGGGGCGGAGGGGAATGAAGGAGAGTAGATAGGAAACTGTTGCCAGCCAGGGTGATCCTCAAAATATTTAACTACTGGCACCAGATCAATGAGACAACTGGTAGGTCATGAGCATCAACCAATCAGAAGGGGCTGGGTCAGGGTCTTGGAGGCCCCTGCTGCAGTCAGCATTAACCCTTCACTGGCTAGCCTGTGGCAGTCTGTGGGATTCAAGGGAGGGCCTGAGTGGCCTAGGTGGGGGAAGCCAGGGACTCAGGCCGGTGGATATTTACCAACAGGCAATGGAAGTAGCGCAGTACTTTAACAACGATGGTGGCCATATCAGTGCACACATGCTGGTGGTCAGCCCTGGCTGGTGCCCCGGTCACGGAAAGGAAGAAGCAGATGTCTGTGAGATTTTTCAGATAACATTGACAGGAGAGTGTGGTGACTGCTTTGGTTCCCATATTGTTATAAGAAATCTGCTGTGTTCAGAGCTCTCTAGGGTGGACGGAAGGGGGTGATATCACCCCTTCACCATGTCGGTTGTTTACTTCTGCCTGCTCAAATCCATGCCTCCTTTTCCTTTTTCTGGTACCAGCACCTCAGTCCTCTTGGAGAAAAATTCCCTGCTTTTTTTTTTTTTTTTTTTTTGCTCCTCGACCTTCCCAAGCTCAGGTGATCCTTCCCCTTCAGCCTCCCGAGTAGCTGGAACTACAGGCACGTACCACCGGGCCCAGCTAATTTTTCTATTTTTTGTAGAGACAAGGTTTTGCTATGTTGCCTGGGCTGGTCTTGAACTTCTGGCCACTCAAGCTATCCTCCCACCTTGGCCTCCCAAAGTGCTGGGATAGCAGGCATGAGCCACCGTGCCTGGCCATTCTCCTGTTTTTAGTCCATCTGGTTCCAGGGTGCAGTGTCACTCAGGTCTGGCCCATCAGCATTTCCATCCACTGGACAGAGCAACTGGTTCAGCAAGGGGGCTGTGATCTGGGTTGGCTCAATGAGACTCAACCCTAGGAATGTGATTGGAACTTCTGGCAGAAAGAAGCCACCTTTCTGCTGGGACTGCTAAACTGGAGTATCTAAAGCTGGAGGGAACTTGCCTGAAAATGAAACCAGCACAGATCAAAAAAGGGCTGAGCATCAGAATTCCCGACAAAAGAACTTAAGCCCCTGGATCCAGCAATGCCTGATGCCTACCCTCAACTTTTAAGTTACTTGAGGCAATAAATTTGCTTTTTTTCTGGAACCAGTTTGAGTTGGGTCTTCTAATACTTACCAATCCAGTACTCTCCCTTGTGAATTAGGAATTGAGACATAAAGACTGAAGCCTATTTATATTGGCTTAAACTAAGAGGCCACAGAATGCCAGGTTGGAGTGGCCATGTGCTCACCTGAGCACAAATACTGGATACACAGAGAGAGGTCGCAGAGAGGAACAAAAATGAGACAGAGATGGAACAGATGAAAAGATAGAGGGGAAGACGAGAGACTATGTGGCTTCAGAAAAAATAGGAAAAGCCTTTTCTCTACCCCTGGGGTCTTAGTGGTCTCTGCTTCCGAACCTGCAGGGAGCCTGGCTACATATCCTGCCCTTGGTTCTTCCCCCAGCTCTCATATCTTCCCCAAAACTGGCCTCCTGGACTTGAATTACTTTGAGTGGATTTCTTGCCTTCAAATAATTCACAACCAACACAGCAGCTGATTGGATAGGAGAGACAGGGAACAGAAATATACCAAGGATTACATCAGAGATTATATCATGGGGAGAGGAGAGGGAGGAGCACAAGGTTGTGGGTGGGGGTGACCCAGAATTAAAGTCTGCTAAGGCCTTTTTATGTGCCTAAAGCCAAGCCTGCTACAAATACTGCAAATTCTTCTCTCCTGGAAACCAAAAGTCCATGCAGCTCAAACAACCAGAATCCTATGATCCTGCCCTGCATGGATGCTCTGAAGGTTGTTGGCCAGCGCATGGCTGTATTTGTGCTGATCTGACCCTGGAGATTAAAGGTTTCACTTGCTTGTGCCCTCAGTCAGCATGCTGGAGGGTAGCCATCCTCCTTTTCATGGCACCCCTTGCCTCCTCATTTCCATCTGCACCTGTCAATCTCACCACACTCACCAGCCTCTTCCTGGCCTCAGCCTCTCATGCCCTCCATCACTGGGTAAAGACCTAGTCACAGCCTCTGCTGCAGCTTTGCACATGTGCCCTGGGCACCACTGTTCCCACAGCCAGGGATGGCGTCCTTGTAGTTGCCTGTCATTCTCTGCCAGGGAGCTTGCTTTGGCCAGGAGCATGCTTGGGGAAGTGGGGTAGGCAGGCCAGAATGCTGGGGCATTGACGCCCCCAGGAGAGGCCCTGGACCAACACCAGACAGGGGTGTGTGGGCAAATACACCAGTTTCTTCATTCCTTAGGTGGGACAATTCTGACTTCTGTTCTAGACTATCTCAAGGTGTAGGGGAGCCCAGCCTAAGTTAAACTGATACATCCCTGCGTCCAGGCATTGTCATTTCTCACCTGGCTTCCTGTCTGGCTGCCCTCTAGTCCATTCTATAGCTGAAGGAGTTTTCTTTTCTTTTCTTTTTCTTTTTTTTTTTTTTTTTTTTGAGACAGAGTCTTGCTCTGTTGCCCAGGCTGGAGTGCAATGGCACGATCTTGGCTCACTGCAAGCTCCGCCTCCAGGGTTCACGCCATTCTCCTGCCTCAGCCTCCCGAGTAGCTGGGACTACAGGTGCCCACCACCACGCCTGGCTGATTTCTTTGTGTTTTTTTAGTAGAGACGGGGTTTCACCATGTTAGCCAGGATGGTCTCTATCTCCTGACCTCGTGATCCACCCACCTCGGCCTCCCAAAGTGCTGGGACTACAAGTGTGAGCCATTGCACCCGGCCAGGAGTTTTCTAAAATGCAAAATTGGCTGGGCCTGGTGGCTCAAGCCTGTAATTCCAGCACTTTGGGAGGCCGAGGTGGGTGCATCACTTGAGCCAGGAGTTCGAGACCAACCTGGGCAACATAGGGAGGCCCTGTCTCCACTAAAAATACAAAAAAAAATTAGCTGGGTGTGGTGGCATGCACCTGTAGTCCCAATTACTCCGGAGGCTGAGGCACGAGAATCGCTTGAACCCGGGAGGTGGAAGTTGCAGTGAGCCGAGATCATACCACTGCACTCCAGCCTGGGCGACAGAGTGAGGCTCCGTCTCAAAAATACATAAGTAAATTAATTTAAAAATAATAAAATAAAATGCAAAATTAATCATTTCCCTCCTCTGCTCCCTATTGCTTTTAGGCAGTGTTTGAACCCCTTACCTGGATGACAAAACACCCTGCTGGTCCCTTTGCTGGGTTGCTCTGCCAGCTGTCTCCTGCATCCCCCGCTCCCTTCTCTCACTTACAACTCCAGCCATATGCAATCATCGGAAATTGTCCTACGTGCAATGCTTGCCTTCAACCCAGGCCATTGCTGTGCTGTTCCCATCTCCTGGAATCTTCTCCCCCTTTCTCCTTTCCCAGTACCTTGGCCCATCCCATGCTGACTTCTGTCTTCATGTCTCCTTCCCCTAGAAATCCTTCCTGACGTCAGGCAGGGTTAGAGTCCATCTCTCCTTGCATCCACAGAACTTTACTCTTGCTCCCCTCAACCTGGGGCAGAGCTGTCTCCTTATCTGCCCTTCCTTCTAGAGCTGTGGCTTTCAGCCCTGGTTGCACGTTAGAAACATCTGGAAGCCTTTACAAAATGCAGATACCTTGGCCCCACCATGGACTAATCACATCAGAATCTCTGCGGGTGGGGCCTAGTATAGGCTTTTCTTAAAAGCTCCCCGAGCGATCCCAATGTGCAAAACCACATTCTGATAGTATGATCTCACTAAGGCAGAGGCTGGGTTTCATTTCTTTCATCTTCAGTTCCTGGTACATAGTAGGAGGTCCGTGATAAATGTTGGCTGTGGATATGAATGACAGCTACTGACATGCTGTCATCCTTCTGTGTCAGGTGCTATTCCAAAGCAATCAGTGAATAAACGAAAGAATAAATAAGTGAGTGAATGAATGTGTGAGTGAATGAATGAATGAATGAATGAATAAAAGGCCCACCCACATGCAGCTGGGAACTAGAGGCTCCAAAAAAATGTCTGTCCTTCGAGATGTCTAATTGTCTAAAGGCAGTGAATAGCCTCTTGCCAAACTCCTAGCAGGATTAAGTAGTCATCCAGCCCTGGGGCATGACCGTGGGTGGTCACTGCTGAGCTGCCAAGTCACCAGCAAGCAGGAGCAGCGGCAGCCACAAAACTGGAAACTGGAGTTGGGAGATGGGGGCTGGGAATTCAGGTAGGAAGGAGCTAACGGGCTCCTTTTTTAGGAAGGAATTTGTTTTGGTGTTGCGGGTGGGGGGGTTGAAATTCATTGTTTTTGAGGTTGCTGTGAAGAGTTGGGTCCAACCCAGCAGTGTGGGGTTGGAGCAGGGTAATTGGAGGTTGCAGGGCCTGGATTTGCAGCTCTCCTCCCAATGAAAATACACTGGAAAGTAAAACAGAGAGGCTGGAAAATCATCTCCCAGCGTCACTGGCAAGAATGAAAATATATGGCTTAATAAAAATGGCTGATTCAATTTCAAACAAGTGGCTCATACCCACCTCTAAATAGCTGCTGTTAAAATGCAGACTGTAGCCCTGTTTTAAATGAGGCCTAAGGTAGGGGGGAAAAGGCCTCTCTGCAGGGAGGGGCATGGATCTTTGCTGAGGCCTATTTCAGTCTGATGTTTTTAAATGGAGTCAAAGCAAGGTATTGATGTTGCTTTAAATTTTCTTTTTCCTGTCTGCACAAAGTAGGCTGTAAATGGCATTAGCTGTAATGAGGTAACCTTCTATGCTCCCTGGGGTGGGCACCTGAGCAGGGGCCCCCACAGGACTGGCTGCCGCCCTGGGGTGCTTCACGGGGAAGGGCCACCTCCCTTTGTTCTGTCTCCATAGCCAGAATGAACCCAGGCGGAGTCGGGTGGCATTCAGAGCTGCCCCCAGCCCAGCTGCCAGTTCTCTGTTATCTGAATTGAAGAGGTCAGAGGTTAAGTGAGAGATCAGAGTCCCCCAGTCAGGGAAAGAAAAACAAATCCCGGGGGCCTTCGCTGTGCTCTTGAAGCGTGTAGGCCATGCCCTCCGGTGCAGATGGGGGAATATTTTCTACCGGGCCCTGTCCTTTTCTGTTACCATGTAAATTGATTGACTTTTTTTCTTTAATCGAGTTAGGGGAATTTCATGGAGGGGGAAAAAGGATTGCATGGGCATTTGAATTTTTGCTGAAGACCAAGAGTAGCAACTCCATTTCTGGCCTCAGCTTCATGACAGGAAGCCGTCATTGATTGTGGGCCTCAGTTTTCTTCTTTTCAAACAAGTCCAAGAGGTGATAAGGTAAAAAGGGATCGAGACACTCATGAATGTATTCAGAAACTAGGTGATCGCACCTGCCATCATGAAGAAGGGAGGCACGTTTAAAAGCTTGTTATTGGCCTGGCATGGTGGCTCACGCCTGTAATCCCAGCACTTTGGGAAGCTGAGGTGGGCGGATCATCTGAGGTCAGGAGTTTGAGACAAGTCTGGCCAACATGGTGAAACTCCGTCTCTACTAAAAATACAAAAATTAGCCAGGCATGGTGGTGTGCGCCTATAGTCCCAGCTACTCAGGAGGCTGAGGCAAGAGAATCACTTGAACCCAGGAGGCCGAAGTTGCAGTGAGCCGAGATCACGCCACTGCACTCCAGCCTGGGCAATAGAGTGAGACTCAGTCTCAAATACACAAACAAAGAAAAAAAAGCCTTGTTATTCTGTGGGTCTAAGAAGCTCCTCATCGTTCAGGCTCATCAACCAGGAAGCAGTTTTGGAGTCTTTACTGGGTTCTTAGCCCTGTGCAAAGAGCTGTAAGGGTTATTGAAGGATAAGATAAGATAATGCCTCTCAAGGGGCATTTTGTGTTGTTTTAGAGCCAGAAAGACTTCAGTTCATCCTGGCTGTGATAGTTCCTAGCCATGTGACCTTGGACTGACTCCTTGAAGCCTCAGTTTACTTATCTGTAATATGGGCGTAGTAGGCCCTCTGTCCTCACCACTTCAGTGTACTGCGGCACCTCCATTTCTTCACCTGGGGGCTTTCTCAGGCTGCCGATGCCCACTTTGCCTGCCCTTGCAGGTGCCAGCAGTGCCCAGGAATTAGTGCCATTCCCACCTACACACAGCCCTCAACCAGCGTCTGGTGGAAATTGGTGAATAAGTACCCCAACTTCTTCACCCCCTGGGTACGGTGATTCTGAGACGCATTCTATGCCATTTCCCAGAATTTCCCCGAATTTCCCCAGCAGGATTTGGCTCTGGTTTTCCCCCAGGGTGAACTTGCCTGATAATACACCTACCCTTCCCTGACCTCCCCACTGACCTGCCCATGTTTCTTTAAACTGCCAAGTGAACCAGGTGCTCTGAGTCCCTGTCTCAGGGTTGCTTCCTCCGAGACTAAGACGATGGGATCATGAGAAGAAGAAGAAGGATGGTTGTGGGGATATTGTAATTGCTGAACAGTGCCAGAGCATAGAGACTGCTTGGCACAGGATACGTCCTCAAATCAGTGATAACTATCGTTCATAAGACTCAAAATGTACCTGAGAGACGACAGCGCTTTACATTAAGAAAGCAAAGCTGCATAGGATTGAGTAGCTTAGGCAACAGGCAGTGTAGACATTAAGAGGAGAAAGGGGAGAGCTGAAAAGGAGAAACACTTACGTTAGGCCCCATGAAGAAAGGGGGGAAATGACTGAGTTACACAGCCACATCCATGGGCACTGGAAGAGCACCTGGCTCGCCAGGGGTCCTCAGCACTCCCTTTTAAGCTTTCAACACCCCTTGATGCTCCCCTTTTAGCACTGAGCCAAAGCTGGAATTCAATAACTATTTGAGGCTGGGCATGGTGGCTCACACCTGTAATCCCAGCTCTTTGGGAGGCCAAGGCAGATGGATCACCTGAGGTCAGGAGTTTGAGACCAGCCTGGCCAACATGGTGAAACCCCACATCTACCAAAAATACAAAAATTAGCTGGGCGTGGTGTTGGGCACCTGTAATCCCAGCTACTTGGGAGGCTGAGGCAGGGGATCGCTTGAACGCCGGAGGCAGAGGTTGCAGTGAGCTGAGATTGCTCCACTGCACTCCAGCCTGGGTGACAGAGCGAGACTCCGTCTGAAAAAATAATAATAATAATTAATAAATAAATAACTGAAAATTTGGCGAGTTTGAATAACATTCGTCTTTCTTGCACAATTTTAAGATTCTGAAGGGGAGGACAGGCTGTGTCTGTTCAGCATTGTATCCTCAACGCCCAACACACAGCCTAGTATATGTTAGGTCTACAATAAATGAGCAAATGGATACGTGAATGAATGACTGTCGAAGGAAGGGACAGGCATAGTTAGGAGCTATGCCAAGCTAGTCTCGGAGAAGGTTGGAGCAGGCCAGGTGAAGGTCCTAGTGAAGGGGTCGGTTTGCCAAGAGTGGAAAGAGGAAGAATTGTAAAAAGGGAGGCTCAAGGCAGGTTGTGGAGGGCCTTGGGTGCTGAGTTAGGAGTCTGGGCTTTTATTCCAACAGTAATTGGGAGCCGTCAAAGGTCCTTGAGCTAGGAGGGAGGTGACAGGCAGAAACAGGATTTTGTTTTGTTTTTTTAAGAAGACTCTTCTGGCACTTTCCTTGGCTGTGATAAAGAGTTTTCATATCCCCTAATGCCAGTGGGTTTCTGGGAACTTAATGAGATAATATATTGGCAGTGCCTAGCACAGTGCCTGGCATCTACTCATAGGATGCACCCAATAAGTGCTAGTTACTGTTCTTGTATGAAGTGTAAATAAAATACTTTATTAGTGTTTTACAAAAGGGATTATAAATAGAGAAGAGCAGAAGGCCATAGCCTGAGCCCAGAGGAAAGTGGTCACCTATGCCAGGGAAGGAGCGGCTGGAGAGAAGGAAGATGTGGTGGACGCTGTAGTGTGCTGCCCAGATCCCCTTTTGGGGAGGGACTGATTCCCCCAGCTGCTGGCAACGCTGTTGGAATGAATGGCCCGTGGCTAAATAACACCACCTTGCCCAAAGCCTTGCCTACTTCCAGGGAGCCCACCCCCAGCGACTGATCAACAGGGTGTGTAAAGACCTGATTCTTTTGCTCCAACTCAGTGCCCCGAATGCCTGTCCCTGTGGAGCTGGCTGAGGCCTTTGCTGAGACTGTTTCACAGCTCAGCTTCTCCCTCCCAGTCCTGCTTCCCTCTGCTCCCTCCACGGAGTGATGCTGAGGGCACTCCCTGATCATCTCCATCTCAGAGACAGCTTCCCAGGGAAGTCAACCTGCGGCAGGAGAGCTAGGTAGAACAGCGCCATGGAGACCTAGGCAGGAGAGCTGTCTAGAAGGAGGAGGTGAGTGGGAAGGCCATATTGAAATGGGAAAAGTTCCCCTGTCCCCCTCACAGGGCGTGTGTGGCTCGCTTCTTCAGTGCCCCGCTGCTCAAACGTCTAGGGGGAGCAGGCAGATGGGCAGGCTCTGGGGCTCCGACCCCACAGCAGCATCCAGGGGTGAATGCTTACAGCTCCTGAAGCGCCAGTGGGCATGTGTTACAGGGTGCTCTTTTAGTTTTGCCATCTGTAGGTGGCTTGTGTTAGTCAGCTCTATTAAACCCCCTGCCTTATCACAAGGACAGAGGGCTTTCTGTATCCTGGGGTGTCTTGCTTTGGTATACTGGAAGAATCAGATCACATGTGGGCTTGGAGAATGAGTACAAGGTTTTATTGAGTGGAAGTAGCTCTCAGCAGATTGGGGAGCTGAAGGGAGATGGAATGGAAAGGTGGTTTTCCCCTAGAGTCAGGCCGCTCAGCAGCGGGGCTCCCCTCCAACCGCCCCAGCCAAACTCCGTGTTGTTGCGCTGGTCGATGGCCTGCCAGCCTGCCGGTGCCTGTCAGTGTGCTCCTGACGTCCAGCTGCTTGTGTGTTCTTCGGCTGGTGTGTTCTTCTCAATGCTCAGCTGCTTCTTGTGTGTATACCTGCTAAGGTCTCGGGTTTATTTACAGCACAGGATCGGGGTGTGGCCGACCAGGGTGGTCTTGGGAAATGCCACATTTGTGCGTGAAGGCAGGAGTGCCTGTCTTCACCTAGGTCCGTAGGCACAGGCTCGGGGATGGAGCCCTAGCCAGGCACCATGCCCTTCCCTTCCCAGCACTTCCCTGCCCATCTTCCATATCAAAATGGTGTCATGAGAGCAGGAGAACAAGATCTGAGAAAAGGCCACTGGATTCAGCAACTAGGAAGCCAGTATGAGCCCAGTGCATTCAGTGAGTCCAATTAATGGCAGAGGATGAAAAGATGATGCTGGAGTGAAACAAAGACCACAGGTGCAGAGAGTCTAGACATTAGGCTAGGAAAGAAGAAGAGCTGCGAGAAGACAGCCTGAGAGATGCCCGGGTCCTGTCACGTAGCCTCTGGATCTGGCTTATTTTGTTAAAAACAACCAAGGATTCCCATCAGAAAACCCTCTGACCACATGTTCAAGAGACAATAAATATCTCTTTAACTGTGAGACTTTAAAAGGGCAATTTGTTTTTGCAGGACCTAGAATGCAAGCCTTAGGGATGTCATTTCCCTAGCACTGAAAACACTGCAGCAATCTCGATACTGGGCATTTTGTAAAATGAGAATCACTGTCCACCCTGCTAAGCCTCTCCCACTCTCCCTCCTCCTCCAAGGACTCTTCAGGGTCTCGTCTTTGAACCCCAGTCCTATGCCTCTTCCCTTTTGGCCTCCTTTGGCACAGATTATTTCAACAAATAGTTATTGAAACCAACAAAATTACATCAAGTCAAAAGCAGCTCATTGAAATTCTTTTCCTCCTCTACTTCCACCCCCACTCCCCAGGCTGGGACAAAAAAAGTGTGGAATAGGTTCAGAGCCCACCAGCTCTCAGATGAAACTGGCCTTCCCAATTTCCTGGTGGACTGTGGCTGATTCCCACCCAAGTGCTGTGTCCCCCACCTCTTCCAGGGCCCTCTCCTAAAGATGCTTATGTAAAGTGTGGCCCTCCTCAGAAGAACCCAAGTTCTTGGGTCCTCAGAACCCAGGCTTCTCTCTGGGTTGGAAACAAAGTCCAGATGCTCACTCACTGCTGATGGGAACATTAAATGGTGCAAGCACCTTGGAAGGCAGTTTGGCAGTTTCTTAAAAAGTTAAACTTACCATTTGATCCAGCCATTCTACCCTTAGATATTCACCCAAGAGAAAGGAAAGTTGATGTCCATGCAAAGACCTGCACAAGAATGTTCGAATGTCTATGACAGCTTTATGTGTGATTGCCCCAAACTGAAAACAATCCGAGTGCCCTTCAATTGCTGAATGCGTAAACAAAACGTTGTGCATCCATACAGTGTGCTGCTACTCAGCAGTCGAAGGGAATAAGTTACCGATGCTGACAACAATACAAAACTCTAGAAAATGGAACCTTATCTATAGTGACAGAACGCAATGGTTGCTCAAAGGGGAGATTGGGAAGAGGTGGAAAGGAAGGTGTATTAGTCTGTTCTCACGCTGCTGATAGAGACATATTCAAGACAGGGTTAGTTATAAGAAAAAAAAGATTTAATGGACTCACAGTTCCACTTGACTGGGGAGGCCTCACAATCTTGATGGAAGGTGAAATGCACATGTTACATGGCAGCAGGCAAAAGAAATAATGAGAGCAAAGCAAAAGGGGTTTCCCCTTATAAAACCATCAGATCTCATGAGACTTATTCACTACCACGACAACAATATGGGGGAAGCTGCCCCCATGATTCAGTTATCTCCCATGCGGTCCCTCCCACAACACGTGGGAATTGTGGAGCTACAGTTCAAGATGAGATTTGGGTGGGGGCACAGCAAAACCGTATCAGAAGGATTAGATGACGCACAAGGAAACTTTTGGGGGGAATGGTTATGTTCATTACCTTGATTGTAGTTATAATCACACCGATGTATGAATAAATCAAAACTCGTTGTATTGCATGCCTTAAATATGTGCAGTTTACTATATGTTAATTATACCTTAATAGAGCTGTTCAAAAAAAATTTTTTTAAACAAAGTCCAGGAGAAGGAAGGCACCATGGCTTAGTTAAAGAGTAAAATCTTTCTCACAGAGAAAGTGCTCTGTTCCTGGGTTGACGTGAGCTGACATTTCAGCCTCTACTTCCTGGACATTGGACCAGTGGCTATATTGTTGGAATCGCCCCTGCGATTTTATTTTTTTATTTTAAAAATGAAGACAAGATCTCGCTATGTTGCCCAGGCTGGTCTCAAACTCTTGGGCTCAAGCAATCCTCCCACTTTGGTCTCCCAAAATGCTGGGATTACAGTTATGAGCCACCACACCCAGCCACCCCTGCCAGTTTAGAACTGAGTAGATTTGCTTTCCACTTGATTCCTGTGTTCCAAAAACCCAAGCAAAGAATAGTTAGGAAATATTAGGTTTAGTGAACTGAACAAACAGTGAAAGGTGGGTCATATTTAAGAGAAAAGAGGATCTGTCTCTATTGGTCAAATTCCTAGAATTTGCCGTATGGTCACAATTAAATTGGGGCCAGTGTGGTGGCTCACACCTGTAATCCCGTGCTTTGGGAGGCCAAGGGAGGAGGACTGCTTGAGCCCAGGAGTTTGAGAGCAGTATGGGCAACCTGGTGTGACCTTGTCTTTACAAAAAATTTAGAAATTAGCTGAGCTTGGTGGTGCGCAGCTGTGGTCCCAGCTACTCAGGAGGCTGAGGTGGGAGGATTGCTTGAGCCTAGGAGTTCAAGGCTCCAGTGATCTGTGATCATTCCAGCCTGGGTGACAGAATGAGATCCTGTCTCAAAAAAACAAAACAAACAACAACCAAACCTAAATTGGGCTTATTTATAAATGTAACTTTCCCTAAATGTTTAGAAGCATTCATTTACTCCTTTCAAAAGAAATGTATATGTATGTTGCTTTAAGTGAATGCATGACATTTATTGTATTGATGAACCATGATTTATTTGGCTTTCTTCGGTAACTTTCTTGTTGGATGTTTAGGTTATTTCCAATGTTTTACTGTTATATATCATAGCAGACAATTTGGTCAAGAGCAATTTGGCCGGAAGCAAATTGATTAAGCTGTCAGTATGGTTGGAATGCTGAATTTGTTGATAATGAAAATTCTCAGTCACTATGTTTATACAAAGAGGAAATTTTTGTTTGCCAAGGGGAAATTTTGCCTGGAATGATTTTCCAACTCTTTAAGTATCTTTCAGCAAAATAATCATTAAAAAAAAATCTAAAGTTTTGTTTTCTTCTTTTCAACACCTCCCTATTTCCAATCAATTATGCCCTGGTGGCTGGGTGCAGTGGCTCACGCCTGTAATCCCAGCACTTTGGGAAGCTGAGGTGGGCGGATCACTTGAGGCTAGGAGTTCAAGACCAGCCTGGTCTATAGTCAGTGTGCTGGTTTGTAGGCCCAGCGTTAGTAGCGTAGTGGATTTAAAGTGAAATCATATAGCTAGGCTGGATGTTATTAGGAGGACTGAGAGAGCTCCTGTTAATGGCCAAGGGCTGGCTTTAACTATGTGGTAGGCGTGTGTTTGGTGGGTCATTATGTATTGTTGTGTAGGTAAAGTCTTACTAAAAGTGTGAAGACCTAAGCTTGGATGGGGCAACAGCGAACTCAGCCTGGCCAACATGGCAAAACCTAGTCTCTACTAAAAATACAAAAATTAGCTGGGCATGGTGGCATGTGCCTATAATCCCAGCTACTTTGGAGGCTGAGGCAGGAGAATCACTTGAACCTGGGAAGCAGAGGTTGTGTAAGCCAACACTGTGCCACTGCATTCTAGCCTGGGCAACAGAGTGAGACTCTGTCTTTAAAAAAACAAAACAAAAACACAAAAAAACACACACAAAAACGCTCTGGTTTGGGATTAGACTAGCAAGGAAGCGACTGAAGCAACTATCGCCTAAAAGATGGAAACAACCCTAGTGTTCACCATTTCATGTCTTGGATAGAATGCTCTAAATTTATGATATGTGCGCTAGTGATTGAAAAACTAATCCTGATTCAATTTGCTAAAGTAATACTTTCAGGAAAACATGCTTAAGTAAACAGAGGAAGAATCGGTTACAGAAAATAAAGCCTCTCCAGACTTTTTTTTTCAGTGCAAGTAAAGTTCCTAGTATTATCCCTATCCAGGTAGAGGGAAAAAAAAAAAGGTAACCTCTGGCCCCCGGGAACCAGTGTGATACTCACAGCAGGGCCATGGTGTTCTGCTGTTGGACAGACACAATCTCACAGAACACAGACAAGATCACTCTGCAACCAGGATAAAGTAAACTGAAAAGAAGGTCGTTGTGTAACCCGTAAGATACTAAAAACATCTCTTTTTCTCACCTAACCTGAGTGACTGCTGCTTCTTTGTCAGTTACAGCTTTATCCTTGATTTGGTTTGCCTTCCGTGTATATATAAGACTTATTGTGATACTGAATTCTAGAATTGTGGCTGCTTTCTGACAGCACTGAATCTAGAGTGAGCCTGTTTCCTTAAGCCTTCCGCCAGATTACTGAACCAAAGCCCAAATCCTGTGCTAGATTCTTTCTAACACCGTCTACGGAAACTCCCACAGTTCCCCATGGTATTCATGCTCTCTAGTTTCTACCAGTAACAAAACCAACTTGTTCAACAACAGGTGTGTTCCTGGGTGGTCTTCGGCTGAAGGGCATTGACAAGGTTCTTTAATTCTTTGTTCCTTTTATTTGTTTTCTTTCAATAGCAAGGCTTTCTCTTTTCAGGCAAAACAGGAAAACCAGACCAGCAGAGAGGAGAGAGACCAGCAATCAGACCCTCTCAGAGACAATCATTGTTAACATATTGGTGCAGACCTTTCTTGATTTCTTTTCTATAGATATATGTTATAATTTTCCTCTTTAAAAATAGAACCAAATTATTCTATTTTGTAGTCTGATTTTTTTTTCCAACTCACGACAGCGACGGTTAAATTTTATGCGTTACCTTGGCTAGGTTATGGTGCACAGTTGTTTGGTCAAACACCAATCTAGATGCTGCTATGAAGGTATTCCACAGAAGTAATGCGCATCTACAATCAGCTGACTTTAAATAAAGGAGATTACCTTTGATAATGTGGATGGGCTTCATCCAATCATGCGAAGGTCTTAGATCCAAAACTGACGTTTCCTGGAGAGGAGGGATCATGGAAATCTTCCTCAGTTTCCAGCCTGACAGCCTGCAGATTTCAGACTGGGATATAGCATCAACTCTTGTCTGAGTTTCTAGCCTGCCAGCCTACCCTACAAATTTCAGACTTGGCAGTCTCCGCCAATCATGTAAGCCAATTCCTTAAAATCTCTCTCTCTCTTTCTGTATTCTGTTTCCCTGGAGAACCCTGATGGACATAATGACCACCTTTTGATGTAAACAGAGGCATACATCTCTATCCTTTCTCTACCATATCCCTTAAAATGAGGAACACCCATCGTATGCTTGCACTGTCCTTTAACCAACTCCCTATTGATAGACATAAAACAATTTTTTTCTTCTTATTATTAGCAGCCCAGAACATATTATTTGTCTGAAAGGGAATTAGAAATTTTAAAAGTAGAGGAGAATAAAATCCCCCAAATTCTGTAAGATATTTACATTTTTTTTTGTCTAAAGGAACAAAAAATTCATAAAGCTACTCCAGAGGGGATTGAAATTACCTGCACCCATGATTGCAATATTCTTTTCAACGAAATTGTCACAGAGACTACACTGCTATTGCCACCAATGTGTTTTCAACCAAATCCAATGAAGCCACTGTAAACGAAGCTATGATAGGACATTCTTGTAATTAAATTTTTTGCACACATCCTGAAAATATTTCCTTACATTAAATCCTCAGAAGTGGAATTGCTGAGTCAAGCAATCTGCACTTTTAAAGCTTGAGATCTATAATTGTCCCCTTGGGATTAATTCCAATTCATGTATTTATTAGATAAAGTTTTTGAGCACCTCCTATATATATGCTGGAGTGTGCCAGGCCTGGAAAACAGAGACAAATAAGCTATATCCTTGGCTTCAAGGAGCTCATGGCCTCTTTCAGTTGCCTTTCTGCCTAGCACAATGAGCCAACAGAAGGCTCTCAATACATATTTGTTAAATAAGTAAGTGGATGAATGAATAAATGAATGAATGCGTATCAGTTGGCTTTTCCTGTGTAGCAAACTACCTTATCATAGGCTTAAAATGACAAACAGTTATTATTTTTTATGATCCCATGGGTCAATTGGGTGGTTCCTGTTGTGTGGGCAGCTGGTGGCTCAGCTGGGGCTGTATGATCTAGCATGGCCTCACTCACCTATCTGGCATTAAGCAGGCTAATTGGTCCTGAGGGCTTCAGTTGGGAGGGCTCATCTCTGCTCCAGGTAGCCTCTCATCCTCCAGGTGGCTAACTCAGGCTTGTTCATATGGTAGACTCAGGGTTCCAATGAGCAGCAAACAAGGGCAAGTGCCAAGGTACACTACTATTTAAAGATCTGCTTGTGGGGCTGGGCACAGTGATTCATGCCTGTAATCCCAGCACTTTGGGAGGCTGATGTGGCAGATTGCTTGAGCCCAGGAGTTGGAGACCAGGCTAGGCAACATGGTGAAACTCCATCTCTACAAAAAATAGAAAAATTAGCTGGTCATGGTGGCCCATGCCTGTAGTCCCAGCTAATTGGGAGGCTGAGGTGGGAGGATCACTTGAGCCTGGGAGGTTGAGGCTGTAGTGAGCCGAGACTGTGCCTCTGTACTCCAGCCTGGGCAACACAGTGAGACCCTGTCTCAAAAAAAAAAAAAAAAAAAAAAAAATCTCTACCCGGGCCACATTTGCTGCTTTCCCATCAATCGAATCAAACCTCACAGTAAGCCCAGAGTGAGTATAGAAGGGTGTGGACCTAGGGTATGGCTCTCGGGAGGAAGATTCAGCGGCATCTTGGCAGTCTGTGCAGAAAAGGCGTGGCTTTGCTTCTAAGCTCATGGCCTGTGTCCATTTACCTAGATGTTTAAGTGGGAAACTTGGTTCTTTGTTTTTGAAATTACACTTTGAACCCTGAACTTTTCCGCTACATGTGTTTAGCTCTGCCTTCAAAGAAACAACCCAGTGTGTATGATTCTGGAGGCCGTGGCTAAGAAAACCGTTTCTGGGGCCTCAAATGCATGTTCATCACTGCGTGCTTTGACCTTTTCCTGCACAAGTGTGGAGAATGATAACTCATTGTTGCTGAAGCCACTGGTGACTTATCTGATCTCTCCTCACGAGCACAGATAAAGTTCAGTCTTTACCCTGGTCCCCCATCACATAGCCTATTGGCACTCCGTTTGCTCAGCACTTGGAAGGTGACTGAATGTAAAATTCCTTAGCATCAATTAAACATTTGGCTCAGGATAGCAATGTGAGAGACCTTTTGGGGCGAAACGGGTGCCTGTCATTAAAAAAAAAAAACTGTGCCGATTTTCAAAGAACAGTTGCTAAAAGATCCCTTTACTACCACTTCTAGCCTGGAAATCTCTGCCTGCTGTTAAACACACGTGGCATGTTCGAAATGGGAGAAAATAGCTGGTAGAAATCTCTTGCGTTCTTTACTTGAGAGGGCACAGAGGTTAATTTGGGAAATAGTTCTCTAATGGAAGCCAGATTGGGGAAAGTTAGGAAACACATTTAAAAATCATGTCTCCAAAGTGAGTGAGAAAGATGCTTTATTTATTTATTTTGCGTTCAAGATAAATAACCATTTATTAAAATTTTGGTGTTTTGTTTATTTGTTTTTTAAGAGGGACACATTTTTATGGCATGGGGCTGTCTCGGTCAGTTAGATGAATAGGATGATCTTAATAGCTGCAATTTATTCTCCCTTTGGGGACATCAGGTTCAGAAGACCATTCTATAAGCTGTTTATTCTGGCGTATTTGATTCTGAGAAAGTCTTTTGACGTTATCATATGGAAAAGCTTCCCTGCAAATGCAGATTCAACCAAGTTTACCTTCTAAATTCTTCCCTTTTCTGTTGTCACCCATTCCACAAACACCACACACACATACGCACACATTGAGACCCCACACACATTTGTCTTGTTGCCCTAGGAACAGTGTAGAACAGTGCTTCTCAAATTATCTGGGGATAAAAGGTCAGTTTTTGAGATTTCTTTTTTTGTTGTTTGAGACAGAGTCCTGCTCTGTTGCTCAGGCTGGAGTGCCATGGCACAGTCTTAGCTCACTGCAACCTCCAGCTCCCGGATTCAAGCGATTCTCATGCCTCAGCCTGCCGAGCAGCTGGGGTTACAGGCACCCGCCACCACTCCCAGCTAATTTTTGTATTTTTAGTAGAGAGGGGCTTTTGCCATGTTGGCCAGGCTGGTCTCGAACTCCTGACCTTAAGTGATCCACCCACCTCTGCCTCCCAAAGTGATGGGATTACAGGCATGAGCTACTGCACCCAGCCAGTGTTTGAGATTTCTAATCCATTGCAGACTAATACAGTAAAATACAATTGACATAATTTAATAGAAAAAAATAAAACCAAGGCATACAAAATATGAGCTCAGTGTTTTTTATTATTAGATTCAGCAGACATAAAATCACTCAGTTAAAGTGCTTTACAAGTTTTGAAACACACTCAATGTCTGTACTTAATTTGTTGCAAATCGGTAATAGCCAGTGGACAAGCAGTACCAGTTGGTGGCCCCCACTTACACAGCACCGACCTAGAACAACCCCATTTCAGTGGCCAACCGAGTGCCTAGTAAATGTCCATCCGCATACTCATCCACATATCATTCACACATTTATCGAGCCTGTGTTCCACACTGGGAGCTCTGTGAGACACAGGTAAAACTACAAACCCATCCCTGGCTGCTGTGACTGGGGAGCCCACGGGTAGCATCTCACCCAAGTGTCAGGGGTCAGGCAAGGCCAGCTAGAGGAGGTGGCATCTAAGCAAAGTCTAGAGAAAGGAGGGAAAATGGGTTACGTGAAAATAGGGGTTTGGGAAGGTGAGGGGGCAAAAGGAAGAAGTCCTTTCCAGGTAGAAGCAACTGTATTTGCAGATGTCTTGGACTGTTAGAGGCGCAGCAGGTAATTCTTTTTGCCGGGATGCAGAATTGGAGGAAAGGAGAGATGGGGCTGGGGCGGGAGAGCTGGGGCCCTGGTAGGAGCTTTGATGTTGTGTCAAGGAGTAAGGGCTTCCTCCCGGGGAGCACAGGGAGTAGCTGATGGCCTTGGCGGAGAAGCCCCCGTCAGTACATGTGCATTTAGGAGGCTTCCTGTGACTGCTGTGTGGAGAGGCTGGAGGCCAGCTATGAGGAGCACAGCCTAGAGAGATGCAGAGCCCACAGGGCCCTGAGGTAGATTATTTGCAAAAGAGAAAGAAAAGAGACTGGGCACAGTGGCTTATGCCTGTAATCTCAGCACTTTGGGAGGTCAAGGCAGGCGGATCACTTGAGGACAGGAGTTCAAGACCAGCCTGGCCAACATGGCGAAACCCCATCTTTACAAAAAATAGAAAAATTAGCCGGGCGTGGTGGCACATGCTTGTAGTCAGCTACTCTGGAGGCTGAGACATGAGAATTGCTTGAACCTGGGAGGCGGAGGCTGCAGTGAGCCGAGATTGTGTGACTTCACTCCAGCCTGGGTGACAGAGAGAGACTGTCTCAAAAAAAAAAAAAAAAAAGAGGGAGAGAGAGAAGAGAGGCTTCAAGGAAGCTCTTGAACACAGAACAATGTAGCGTGTGGGTGTGGGTGTGGGTTGCCCAAAGCTGGCCCAATGAAGAATGGGGTTGAGCCAACCTTCAGGCCAGAGCTTCCTCTACTGCCAGCCTGGCACCATTCAGGAACCAACACACAGCCCAGATGGATAGCTTTCCTAGGCCTTCCTTTTAAAAAGTGTGAGTTCTCCTTCATCGAAGTTATAGGAAAGCAATAGAGACTTGACTGAAAGTAAAGGATTCACTCCACACCACGTTGGAGAAACAAGCTCAGAACAATAGGTCTGCAATTCTCAAAGCTCTAATTCTTGCCTTTTGGATTGTTTTGTTTGTTTTTAGTTTAGTGGAATTTTTATTTATCTTTTTTAAATTTTTATTTTTTAGTAGGAGAGAGCATGAACGCAGTCCCCTACTACCAGAAATTATGTAGTCGAGTTTCCCACATTTTGGGAAATTGCATGAGTCAGCACATCTGGAGTGTAATGGATAAGGCTTGCCCTGGGAAAACCACTTTCATGATCATAGTATCTCCCCTGTCAGGTAGTTAATTTTTTAGAGACAGGGTCTTGCTATATTGCTCCGGCTTGAGTGCAGTGGTATGATCATAGCTCACTGCAGCTTCGAATTCCTGGGCTCAAGGATTTCAAAGATCCTCCTGCCTCAGCCTCCAGCCTCCAGGGAGTATAGGCTTGAACCACTGTGCCTGACATTAAAAACAAAACAAACAGAAAAACAAATAAAAAACAGCAGCAACTACCCAAAGCTCAGCGTTTGATGTTTGTAACACATGCCTCATCTCTGAGATGCATGAGATGAGATGTAACCTCATCTCTGTCTTTGTTGCCCGGTGGACACGATGACAGAAGTGCAGTGTGTTTGATGCTGAAATCACACAACATATTGCCATCATCATTTAAATGATGAATCTAGTACAAATTATCCATTTGGTGTTCAGGAGGGAGTTGAACCAGATTTTGTGGATGTCTCTAATTTTGGAAGACAGGGGAGCAACGTTTGGGAGTTTCCAAGGTAGCCAGGCAGAAAGGGAGGTAGTGTGATTTTCACAGGTGGACCCCATGTCCCCTCTTTCCTCTGGGGAATATCAAGGTACTTACAGGCACCACAAAATCCAGAAGAGCCTGGGACTTGAGAACAGAGCCAGAGTGTGCCCTCCCTTTTTTTTTTTTTTTTTTTTTTAACACACAGAGTCTCTCTGTGTCTCCCAGGCTGGAGTGCAGTGGCACAATCTCAGCTCATTGCAACCTCCTCCTCCTAGGTTCAAGTGATTCTCCTGCCTCAGCCTCCCAAGTAGCTGGCACTACAGGCGTGTACCACCATGCTCAGCTAATTTTTGTAGTTTTGGTAGAGATGGGGTTTCATCATTTTGGCCAGGCTGGTCTCAAACTCTTGGCCTCAAGTGATCTGCCTGCCTCGGCCTCCCAAAGTGCTGGGATTACAGGCGTGAGCCACCGCGCTTAGCCCAGAGTGTACCCTTCTGCTGCCATTGTGTCAGGAGCGAATTCAGTTAATTGAAGGACAGTCCTCAGGGTCAGTTCTCAGGCTAGACTTAGCACCCTGGGAGGATGGTGGATGGGGTGGAGAGAGTGGCTTTTCTAGCTAAATGTAAGCAATGAGCCCGTTCTTTAAATATCCTTGCAGTTGGACTTCAGTGTGTCACCCCTCTGGAGCTGTGAGGACTTCGACTAGATTGTTTTCCTTCAAGAAAAAAAAATTATGAATTGCTTAAGGACCTACAATTCTTGTTTCATCTATATATTCCCTATGTCTGCAATTATGACCAACACACAATAGGCGCTTACTAAAAGTTCAATGATTAGATGACCAGGTGAATTGTAATTTCCCCTCTGTTGTCAATTTTTGTTTACCTAGTTTTTGTTTGTTTTCCCCACTTGTTCTCATTCTCCTGTGGGAGCAGAGGTTGTATCTGTCTTCATGAGTACTATTTCCCCAGTGCCTAGTGAGGGCCTGGACCTGGGTCCACTAGGTGGAAGTTGGTTGAATGAATGGATGGAAGATTGTGGAGCAGATGCCAGGCCTTACTAGTGCTCGGCCTGAATACCTACTGCTCGGGGCCTTCTCTGGCTGCCACACCCATGGGGGCAGCCCCCATCCTGTGCCTGCACTGGGTATAAATACCCCAGCTCTCACCCGAGACATTCTATGCGACTCCAGAGTTTCCCAGGTGTGAAGTCCCCTTGACTTTCAGAGATGGCAGAGACTTGATGATATTCTCCTTATTGGTGGCCTTCTCCCACCTCACTTCTCCGCTGCTGTTTCCTGGATCACTTACTGAATAAACAAGTTGCACTTGAACCTTTATCTCAGGATTTGCTTCTGGGGTGACCCAGAGTAAGATGATAGACATCTTATCTCCCAGTGATGACAACCTCATCGGGAGAAATAGTGTATTTTCCCTCTCAACATTTTATTTAGAAGGACTTCAAGCCAAAGAAAAATTGAAAAAATATATACACTTTCAACCAGTCTCACCAACCAATGACATTTCTCCATATTTGCTTTATCTGTCTCCCTCTTCTCTCTGTTTATAGATAGATGATAGGTAGATAGATGATAGATAGATAAGATACATTAGATAGATAAAGCTGTGTGAGAAAGAGAGAGAGAGTCTTTATTTTTATTTTTTGTAGAGATGGAGTCTTGCTTGGTAGCCTAGGCTGGTCTTGAACTGCTGGGCTCAAGTCATTCTCCTTTTTCAGTGTCCCAAACTGCTGGATTACAAGTGTGAACCACCATGCCCAGCCTGAGTCTTTATTACTTATTTTTATTTTCTCAGAGGGAATTTGTTTTTATTGACACAGTTGTCCATGCGAAGAATCCTGGATTTCCTCTGGTAAAGTCTGATCAATACAAGGTGGTAATAGTGTCCACCTGTCAGTTTTCATTAATAAAGAAATGACTGCAAACTTCCATAGCCAACATGGACTAAAGCCAGCATGAAATAGAGATTACTCCCACCTCAAATCTCCAATGTTGCACAATTCACAATAAATCCATTATTAGAGAATCTTTAGACTTTAGAATCTAGAGATTTCAGAGGAAAACTCCCATGTAAATATATATATTACATATATCATTTTCTCCCAGAACATTTGCAAGTAAGTTACAGACTTCATGGAACTTCACCTGTAAATTCTTTCGAATGTGTCTACCAAAACAAGGAGCATCCTCCTACATAATCAGAAAGACTATCATCACACCCAAAAAAACACACATTGATACAATAATAGTGTCAAATATACAGTCTACACTCAAATTGCCCCAGTTGTCCCAATAAAGTCCCTGAGAGCTGTGGGACACTGTGTCTTCACACTCTACCGCTAGCCCCTTCTGTCACTGGGGCTCTTACAACACCCTTCTGAACACAGGACTATCCATTATATGCAGGCCAAATTGATCAGAATGAAATCGCTTCTCTAGGACCGGAAGATAGAGACGTTTAAGTTGTGCTTCTGGCAGAGGGACAAATATTGCCACCAGACTATGGGGCATGGCAGGGTTCCCTGACTCCTAGTTAAAATATCTGAAGATGCAGAGCTGGGCCCCACCACAGCTCCCCACCCTCTTCTCTGGAGTCTTTTTCCAGAGAGTCCTGGCCTAGGGAGAGGAACTCCTCCTACAGGTAGACCAAGCTTGCAGCTCTGAGTCCAATTCCGGATTTCGGATGGTCCTGCCATGACCAGCAACAGACTTGAAATTTTGTTTTAATTGGAAGGAAAAGGAAGTGAGGTCTGAGAACCCGGTGGCTATCCTTGGAATTCAGGACTGGCTACATAATTTGCCAGGCTCAGTATAAAATGAAAACGTAGGTCCTTTGTTCAAAATGTGTTGTGAATTTCCAGAGGGTGTGGGCAGAGCATTGTGACAAGTGCAGGGCCCTTCTGAGAGTGGGGCCACATGTGACTTCACAGGTCACAAGTCTGTGATGCTGGCTCTGTGGGTATTTGCGTGCAGCCTGGATTCACAGAAGTGACTGCTGGACTTTGAAGTAGTGAATATTGAGCAAAGGATGGAATGTCTTGTGGCACACGGGAAGAAATTAAGGTGGAAAGACTTAGCCCCATGCCAAACTGGTCAGCAACAATTTTGACTCATTATTTCCTCAAGAGAACAGCGTCTACAGTTTCTTGGTTTGTTTTCATGTCAGACAGGTAATGTGCTGACTTCAAAATGAAGTTCGAGGGTGGCACATCTCACACATGCATGTGAGCACCTGATCATCACACTCAAGAACTACAAAAGAATCTGCAGCTCTTACGAATGCATCTGCAGTTGTCACATATTCACTGTCACCTTGCAGCCCAATGTCAGATCTGGGAGGCATTCCTACCGGCATCACGCAGACATTCTCGCGCATGCTGTAACCGCCCTCTTCTGTTCGGGCTGGTTTGACGTGAGGCCGCTCCCCTTCCCTGTTACTCAGGGCAAGCTGCACCCTGTTCCCATCCCATATGGCCCCTTTCAGCCTCAAACCACATGGAACATTGCAGAGGTGGTATCAGCAGAATCAGAAGTTGAGATTGTCCATCCCCCCGCCTTGGTCCTTTTCGACACGGACGCAGTTCCCCAAAGAGGAAACTGAGGCACTGACGGCAGAATAACGCATCACAGTTCTGGAAGAGAAACGTGTGTTTGTCCTGTCTGGATGTTCCCCTCTGAAGACCCTGGAGGACAGGCTATTTCAGCATGGAGCCACGACCCTGGGAGGGGGAGAGCAGAGAGACAGAAAAGTGATGCCAGCACCTCGGCAGAACTGGGGACAGAGGAGAGACGGGAGAAGGGGATCCAGGGAGACCAGAGCCAGGAGGGGTTCCCAAATGCCCATTTTTATGGACTAAATGATGACTTGTGGGGAAAAAGAAGTGTTTTGTGTCTCCCTCTGGACTCTACAAGTAAAAGGCTTCCTTTCTGAGAGTAGCCTATATATAAATTCCCTTCCAGACTTGATGGGCATGACTAACAGGATAAAGCACAGACCCTTAGTGGTAGCCAAAATAAATGTTATGCCGTGTTTGGGATCTGACAGGGCACCTGGGATAGGTTGAATGCCCCACGCTAGCATGAAGGTGTGTGGCTGAAATCAACTGTGAGTTTGTGTCTTGAATCACCGTCCTCAGTAGGACAAGATGTGAAGCAGAGGTTTCAACAAATGCCTGGAAAAATAAACATTGCCAGAGGGAGAAACTAGAACCTTATTGTCAACAGGAAACGTTTCCTTTCTGGTATGTCTGACCCAGAAGCAGTCTTATTTGGTATGTGATGCCCACAGTTTCTCTTCCTGGGATGTGATAAAAATAGCCAGGAAGTTGATGTTGACTGAAACCAAAGAGTCTGAGACCCTGAGTCCCTGCTCATCTTGGCTCCCGGAGAGTGCAACAGTGGCCAAGTCTCAGTACTCAAAGGGTAATGAGAAGGCCACCAGCCTCAGCACCATCCGAGAATTCGTTAGAAATGTAGGATCTCGGGCCCCACCCCAGACTTGCGGCATCGGAATCTGCATTTCCACAAGATCCCCGTGGGACGCAGGCGCTCGTTAAGGTCTGAGCAGTGCTGGTTTAAGCACAGGCTTCCAGATGGAAAGGCCAGGGCTCCATGACCTTGGAGAAGCCGTAGAGCCTCTCTGAGCCCCAGTTTCCACTCCCATAAAATAGGCATAAAAATACAATCTATTGGATAGATTTGTTTAACTTCAGAGTTAAATAAAAGGACGTATATGCAGCTCTTAGTACAGCATCCTCCAGAAAAAGTGTTGGAAGTATTATCATTATTAACCCGATGATTACCTTCTGAGCATGTGCTCTTGGGCCAGTCACACTGTCTGTTTCTGGGAGCCAGCTAAAGGCACTGTAAACAGTGACCCTCTGTTAAGTTCTTGCTTCATCGTAACCCATTTTCCTTGGCTTAATGATTAGTAGAAGTTCAACAGGTCACAGCTGGAAAGGAAGTTAGAGCTTTCCTAGTGAGTCCAGCCCCTTCATTTCCCACCTGAGAAAACTGAGGCCCACGGCTTGCCTTGCCTAGGTTCACAGAGCTAAGGGGCTGGCGGTGCCAGGCGACAATCATGTTCTTGAATTCCCTGTCCAGAAACTCCCCTCCACAGTAAAAACAATTAGCTGCTTTGCTTTGGGCACCTCCTTGGTGCCAAGCTCTGGGCTCAGGGTTTACCAAAAGAAGCATCTCATTTAATCTGTGGGTCAATCTTCCATTTCAAAGAGAAGATACTCCTGTATCAGCTCCCAGAGTTAACTAATGTGCCCAAGGCCACAGAGCCAGTAAGGGGCCAGCTGGGCTGTTCCCAGTGGACCCTCCCCTTCTACCCCAGACACCCAGGAAGCAGGAGAGACACACGTGCTGTTAGGCACTTTTGGGTATTGACTCTTATTTTTGGGCCTGGGTGGTGGACACAGGGATATTCTTTTTTTCTTTTCTTTTCTTTTTTCTTTTTTTTTTTTTTTTGAGACAGCGTCTTGCTCTGTTATCCAGGCTGGAATGCAGTGGCACAATTATGGCTCACTGCAGCCTCAACCTTCCAGGCTCAAGCAATCCTCCCATATTGGCCTCCCAAGTAGCTGGGACCACAGGCATGTGCCATCATACCTGGCTAATGTTTTAAAATTTTATTTTGTGAGGAGATGGGGGTCTCGCTATATCGCCCAGGCTGGTCTTGAACTCCTGGGCTAAAGCAGTCCTCCCACCTCGGCCTCCCAAAATGCTGGGATTACAGGTGTGTGCCACCAGGCTTGTCCAGGGATATTCATTTTATCATCACTCTTTAAACTGTACACATGCATTATATACATCAAATATTGTACACCTGTAACTTAAAAACCAAATAGAAGAGGAATCCTGCAGGCACTTGAATACAACCCCGGGTGGTCTCAAGGCGGAAAGAAGGGGACTTGGGCTTGGCATAAGAGCAGTAAAATACCAACCTGGGCTTAGCCTGGGAACCATGCCCTGCGTTGCTGGTTAGCACGTGACTCAGGACCAGATAAACGAGCAGGGCTAGAGGCGCTGGGGGCGGAGCTTAACAGGAAGAAGGGGATACAATTTGTCTAAAACTGGGTTATGAAGAAAATAATTTGTCTTTTGTTTCGTAAGTCCCAGGTTAGGATAGGTGGATCGGCTTATCCACTTTTACTAATTTCCCCAGACATCAGTGGAAACGATGCATAATTGTATTAATGGTAGAGTGATTTATGATAGTGGAAATTTGGAAACCACCTAAAAGTCCAACTATAGGGCCTGATTTAATAATGTATGGTGTCTGCATATGAGAGATGGCCATAAAAAGCCATTTAAAAATCATGACGTAGGGACCATAAAAAGGACATTAAACACAGCTGTGGCCCTTTATTGCGGGTGCCTCCTGTGCCAGGGTCTGCACTAAGCACAGAACACTTGTCCTGGTCATTGATTCTCACAGTACACCCCTCATTCCGCAGAGGAGGAAATGGAGCTTCAGAGAGGTGAAATGACTTGGTCAACATCCCACAGCTATGACACGGAAAGATGTTCATGATATTTTAAATTTAAAAAGCAGCTTATAAGGCAGGCTGTGCGGTATACATACACAGTGTCCAATAACGGGACTGGTGATGTACAATTACTTCACGTTGAGCCCAACTGACAGAGAGCTCTGTGGCCATTGCAGACAATGGTGTGTAGATTCCTAATAGCTGGCAACAGAAAGAGTTCGTGGCATGGTAAATTTTTTTAAAGACAAGAAAGTATTTACAACATGATTTCATTTAGTGAGTGTGTGTGTGTGTCTAAGCAGTGATTTATTTTTATTTTTATTTATTTTATTTTTATCTCACAGAGTGAGATGGGGTCTCACTCTGTTGCTCAGGCTGAAGTGCAGTGGCGTGATCTCAGCTCACTGCAACCTCTGCCTCCCGGGTTCAAGCAATTTTCCTGCCTCAGCCTTCCGGGTAGCCTGGATTACAGGCACTCACCACCACTCCCACCTAATTTTTGTAATTTTAGTAGAGACGGGGTTTCACCATGTTGGCCAGGCCGATCTCAAACTCCTGACCTTAAGTGATCTGCCCACCTCAGCCTCCCAAAGTGCTGGGATTACAGGAGTGAGCCACCGTGCCCAGCCAAAGCAGTGATTTTAAACAGAGGGTGATTTTGTCCCTCTGGGGACATTTGATAATATCTAGAGATAGGTTTAGTTATCACAAGTGGGAGTGGGGAGTGCTGCTGGCATCTAGTGGGTAGGGAGACCAGGGATGCTGCTAAATATTCTACAATTCACAGAACAGCCCCTGCAAAAAAGATTTATCCCATCCAAAATATCAATGGTGCCTGATTTTATATATATACACGCATATATATAAATACACTCACACGCGCACATACACACGCATGCAGAGAGAGAAAAAGTCTAGAAGGAATATCTCAGAATGTTAACAGTGGTTATCTTTGGGTGTAGGGTGGTTTTTTAAATTCATATCTTTATTTTCTAATTTTTTTTTTTTAACGAGGAGCATGATTAAGTGTGGGGAAAAAATAGAAAATTATATAGCTACAATTGCCTTAGAAACAGCTCAGTTAGAGACAAGCAGCAGAGGGAGGAAGGTTTGGGGGGTAAGGTTTTCCAGGGGTTCGACACAATGCCATGTCGAGCCTCTTGGGGAAACGTTTCCCTGATTCTGCGGCCCACAGAAGCCCCTGGGGAAATAGGTCTGAGTCTGCGGGTCCCTGCAGGAAAAGCCACACCCATCCTCCAGGCGATCAGACCCTGAACAGTGGAGGTGAACTTGCAGGGGCGTGATGTGTACACGAGGGTGTGAGGCCCAGGCTTTGCCACAGTTATTAATGCTGGGCTCTCATACCCCTCACCTGCTCCTCACGCTGTTTGATGGCTCTGTTCGCTCTTTGCCCTTTTCTGGACCAATAGCGCTGCAGACTTGGCGGCAGCTCAGTAACCACCTGGGTCACGGCTCCTTATGGGAAATAAAGAGAGAGACAATAGTGTCCTGGCTTAAAACAGAAAGGCTCCAGCAGCTGCTTAGCAACTCCTGTGCGGGTTCCCTCCCAGGGCCGAGGAGCAGACATAAACCATCCCATAAAAAGAGAGCAAGAGGGGCCCAGACAATGCCTGGAAACTCACAGAGGGTCCTGGCAATCTTCCCGCAAGCTCCATGAAGAACCAGACAAGGCTAACTAAACAAAGGGCCGCCCCCGGCCCACCTCCTAACCCTGTTCCTCATCAGGGGGAAGTACAGGCCTCTATCCTGAGCCTGTTACTTGAGTGTCTCACCATTTGAACCAGACCAAAGTTTCCCAGGGATGAGTGCTGGCCATGAACACCTCCCATCCTCCACGATCCTATCCCCGTTTTCCACCCCATTATCCACGTTCATTTATAAAACTGATCATAGCTGTGCCCAGCTCCTCAGTGCATGCTGAAGAAATCTCTGACTGGCCAGAACTCTAAAGCACTGTCACGTGTCAGAACTAGTGGATTCCTGGTCATGTGACCTTAGGTCAAGGATTGCAAATAGGTCACAAGTGCTATGCCAACTCTGAATGGTTAGAGGTGGCTGCCTGGAGTGTTGTGTGGAGAAGCTGCCAGGGTCTTGGTCCAGGAGAGTAGAAAACGTGTTGTGATTGCTGCCCTCTCTCCGTGTGGGTGTTCATGGAGAGCTGTGCCCATGTGCTACTTTATTCTGGCCTCTGTCCTTGGCTGACCTTCTAACCACTTAGTTATTCCCAAATGTATTGGAATTTCCAAACTGCCGTACCAATTGGCAATTATTGTCAATTCTGAGGTGGGTATTTTTACAGATTACCAGCACCAAATAACCTTGGGGACTTACCAAAATGCAGATTCCTGGACCTCAATAATCTGTGTTAGAATACCCTGACAACTTAGCAAAATAGGCAAATTTCTGGGCCGTACTCCCAAACTCCTAATATAGAATATTTTGGAGGTAGGCATAGGAATCTTTCCTTTTACCAAGCACCCCAGTTGATTTGTATGTACAATGAATCTGATCATCATTAACCTAGGAATGTGGCTGCCTGGGCTGTCACACCTGAGAATATTCCTAAAATTATTACTTTAGATTGGCTTGTGATGGCTTAAAAATATGTCCAATATTCTTTGACCCTTCTCTCTTCAAAAGATGAACCCTACCAACATGGCAAAACCCCATCTCTACTAAAGATACAAAAATTAGGTGGGCGTGGTGGCGGTTGCCTATAATCCCAGCTACTCAGGAGGCTGAGGCACAAGAATCGCTTGAACTCGGGAGGTAGAAGTTGCAGTGAGCCGAGATCGTGCCACTGCACTCCAGCCTGGGCGACAGAGTGACACTCCATTTTTAAAAAGTGTGGGCTGGACTTAGAGACTCATTTGTAATGAATACTGTGGAGGATCTGACAGTAACATCCAAGATCAGAGCACAAAAGGGGTTTTAACCTCCCCCTGGCTCTCTCTTGGATCATCTGCTCTGAGGGAAGTCAGCTGCCATGTTCTGAGGACGCTCAATCAGCCCTACAGAGAAGCCCAGGTGGTGAGAAACTGAGGCCTCCTGCCCACAGCCATGTGAGTGAGCAGCTTGGAGGCCCCACTCACCCCACGTGAGCTTTCAGAAGTCTTTAGCCCCAGTTGATATTTGAGCAACCTCATGAGAGACCTTGAGCCAGAACCACTTAGAAAATCAGCTCGCAAATTTCTAACCCACAGAAACTGGGAGATCATAAATGTGTGTTGTTTGAAGCCTCTAAATTTGAGGGTACAGTCATCCCTTGGTATCTGCAGGGATTGGTTCCAGGACCCCTTCAGATACCAAAATCCGTGGATGCTCAAGTTCCTGATATATAGTATTTGCATTTAATTTATGCACATCTTTCTGTATATTTGAAATCATCTCTAGATTACTTGTAATACCTAATACAATGTAATGTTATGTATGAATAGTTATTATACTGTATTCTTTTTTATTTATATTATTTTTATTGTATTATTATTGTCGTTGTTATTTTTTGAATATTTTTGGTCCATGGCTGGTTAAATCCACAGATGTGGAATCCAAGGATAATGTATTTTTTTATGCAGCAATAGATAACTAATACATGTGTAAAAAGTCAATTTCCATTCATTTCTTGCAGGGCTACACTATTAACCTAATAAGCCACCCCTGGACAAAGTGAGCTTAGCTTCACCAAGAAGCCTTTATTTTCCTCCAGCCTGTGTCCTGGGCTGAGATATAGAGAATATGCAGGGGGGCTGTTCCCAGGCTACCTGAGACCCAGCCAGGCTCTTCTTCCATGCAGCTCAGGGGTGTGTTTGCCCAGAGCTTTGTTTGACGTCCCACCTGTGTGTATATACCCTCTGCCCTGCCTGCCAGTGCTGGCGCTAAGCCCTTAACACAGCTCACAAAGCCTTGAAAATCCAGTCCCAATTTCTTCCCAGCCCCATCTCCCACCATTTCACCTCTCTACATGCCTCCCAGTCCCCCCTGCATGGTGAGCACTGGCATCTGAGCCTGCGGGTCTCTGCACATGCTCTCCCCCTGCCCAGGACGCCCTGCCATGCCCTGACATCACCTTCTCTGGAGCGTTCCTCAGCTTCCCGTGCCCCTTCCAGGCAGTATTGATTGCTTCTCCTCTGTTCCACCAGTGCTTTGCACACCCTGGGAATGACATAAACCTTATTTTACAGTGCAGTTTTTAGTTTGGGGGTCTAGATGGTAGTTCTTTTAAAGGAGAATGGTTTAAGTGCCCAAAATACGAGCTTGTAGAATTGCTCTTTGTGTCTTCTTCCGGTCTAGCTTAGTGGTTCTCAAAGGTTAGTATACCTAAGAATTATTGTACAGGGAATATGCAATTGGAACTCATATACAATTCTGAATTTTACATTACATTGGAAGGCTTGGGGCAATTCTGACTTCCTTGATTCGCAGCTTATGTGCCTGCATTTGAATGCATTCCTTATAGTGAATCCACTGTCGTAAGGCGTCTAGAATGACAGATTGCCAAAGCTGAGAAGAACCTTTAAGATAATGTAGGCCTGTAGTTCTAAAAATTTTATGTTACATCCTCCTTTGATAATATAATGGAAACTATGGATAATCTCATTGGAAAACTTTGGCCACCTGAAATTCCTACATGAATTCCAAGTTCAAAATCCCTAAACAGATTACCAGCACCAAATAACTTTGGGGACTATATCCTTTGATATCAGGAACCTGAGCATCCATGGATTTTGGTATCTGAAGGGGTCCTGGAACCAATCCCTGCAGATACCAGGGGATGACTGTACCCTCAAACCTAAAGGCTTTGAACAACACACATTTATGATCTCACAGTTTCTGTGGGTTAGAAATTTGCGAGCTGATTTTCTAAGTGGTTCTGGCTCAAGGTCTCTCATGAGGTTGCTCAAATATCAACTGGGGCTAAAGACTTCTGAAACCTTTTTTACAGATGAAGAAAATGAGGCCCAGAGAAGAGCCAAGGCCTCAGAGCCCTGTGGTGAAAGAGCTGGGGCTGTAATGCAGATCTCTTTACTTTCATGTTTCTGGTTCCTTCCCTGAGTCAAGGGTCTCCCTTACAGCACTCCGAGTCAGGGCCAGTGTAGCCTCTGCTTGGTGATGTTCAGAGACTGAGAACCTTTAGCCTGCTTGACACTTCATCCAAGTTTGGGCAGTTCAGCGGAAGCCTCTGTCCCTGGGGCCATTTCATCACCCACAGGGTTCAAGTAGTGGGAAGGTTATGGCTTCCTTGGTCCTCTGAGAAGGGAGGATTGGGCCCAGAGTTTTTGACCACTGATATGTGGGTGATGAGATTGGCATATCAGACAGACCAGAATTCATTATAAAGAAACTCAAGACAACGGTGAGGGCCAATAGTAGAGCAGAGGGCAAAGAAATATAGGTTGAAATAAAGTCAAAAAATAGTTATCTGCGTGAGCTAGCTAGAATCAAACCTGGTGCTTAAGGATACAGAAAGCTATAGTTGATTGTAGGGACGATAAGAAGTGTAAGGAGAGAAATGACCAAGAGCCAAGTGGTTCTCCCAGGAAGCTAAACTGTGAGGCAAATTGCCTATATCTGTCCCTCTAAATAGGTACTGTAGAGGAGACTGGTTGACGTCTGTTAGGGTAGTTTTGCTTTAAAAGTAGAGCATGAAAAACGAAGCTCCTAAAACCGTCAAACCAAGAAAGATAATTTATTAGGTTTTATTATTTGAAGGTTCAGAGGTAGGTTAGACTTCAGGAATAGTTTGATCAAGGACGTGGCTCAGTTTCTCTGTAAGTTTCTCTGTTCTGCCCTTCTCTGTGCCCTGGCTTTAGCCTCAGACTGGCTTCCCTCATTGTAACAAAGTGGCTACAGCTGTCCCAGGCCTCATATCTGCATACTATACTCTCAGGAATAAGAGAGAGCTCTCTTTCTCCAATCACCGAACAGAAGTCCTGAACATCATTCTTATTAATCACTGTGGCAAGGGCGATGGGATTACAATGAAGGGCTTGGGCCAATCACAGCTCATCCTGGGGATGAGCTGGCTCAGTTGCTTCTCCTCTGGAAGCTGTGAAAGGCAGGGAAATGGATTCTTCCCAGAAGCCTCCAGAAGGTACCAGCCCTGCCAATATACTGATCTCAAACTTCAGACCTCTAGGACTGCAAGAGAATAAATTTGTGTTGTGTTAAGCCACAAAATTTGTTACAGCAGGAATAGTAAGCTAATACAGATTTCATTCCCATGAAACCTTAGAAAGTACACACTACTGTCATCATTCCCATTTTACGTATGAGGAAACTGAGCCTCAGACCAGCTAAGTAACTTTCCCAGCAATTAAGTGGAACTCATGCAAACCCTGAGCTACTACACATCAGAGCTGGGCAGGTGGAGGGTGGGGAGGCCACCACAGTGCTCATTCTGTGGATTTAAGGGGGCCGTGGCACTATATACTAGAATTCTGACAGCTGTTATTTATTTTATTTTATTTGAGACAGAGTCTCACTCTGTCGCCCAGGCTGGAGTGTAGTGGCGTGATCTTGGCTCACTGCAACCTCCGCCTCCCGGGTTCATGCCATACTCCTGCCTCAGCCTCCCAAGTAGCTGGGACTACATGCACGCGCCACCACGCCCGGCTAATTTTTTTGTATTTTTTTTTTAATAGGGACAGGGTTTCACCATGTTAGCCAGGATGGTCTTGATCTCCTGACCTCGTGATCCGCCCGCCTCGGCCTCCCAAAATGCTGGGATTACAGGCGTAAGCCACCGTGCCCAGACCCCTGTTATCTTTTTAAAGGTCCTAGTTTGGTATGGTCCACACTCCATTTCTGGAGATTTCTTTTGACGCCTTCTTCAGGTGTGACTGAGCCCCTCTGAGTCCTACCTGCTCCTCTTGCAAGTTTGGGAACCTGGCACTGAAAGATGCGGATTCAGTGTTTAGAAGTCACAGAAAATTAGGACAGGAAGGGATCGTCTAAAGTCATCTGATCCAACTCTTCGTTCCCAATTTTTTATAGAGGTGCTTCCCCTCTGGACTCCAAATCCAGTGGTCTTTCTCTGACCCAGTCGGAGGCTCTAGAGTGTGAGGTTTAGGAGGCCAGTTTTGACATAGTGCTGCCACTTAACTGCTGGGAAAGTTACTTAGCTAGTCTGAGGCTCAGTTTCCTCATAAGTAAAATGGAAATGATGACAGTAAATACTTTATAAAGTTTCATGGGAATTAAATCTGTATTAGCTTACTATTCCTGTTGTAACAAATTTTGCAGCTTAACACAATGCAAGTTTATTCTCTTATAGTCCTAGAGGTCTGAAGTATGAGATCAGTGTATTGGCATGGCTGGTACCTTCTGGAGGCTTCTGGGGAGAATCCATTTCCCTGCCTTTCACAGCTTCCAAAGGCTGCCTGCATTCCTTGGCTTGTGGCCCCTTCCTCTATCTTCAGAGCACATCACTCCATCCTGTTTCCATAGTCACATCTCCTTTCTTTGACTTTGATCCTCCTGCCTCCCTGTTATAAGGAGCCTTGTGATTACATTGGTCTCACCTGGATAATCCAGAATAATCTCTCCATTTAAAGAGCCTTAACTCAATCACATCTTCAAAATTCCCTTTGCTATGTAAGAAAACATATTCACAGGTTCTGGGTATTGAAATGTGCACATCTTTTTGGGGCGGGGGCAGAAGTTGCTTTATTCTGTTTATGATAAAGTAACAATTAATGTAAAAGCATCAATTGCATAGCACCAGGTATGGAATAAGCATTCAACAAATGGCATTAGTATCATTTAGGGACCACCTAGTAGTGCCCATAATCAAAATAGACATAGTTTTGCCATTGTGTCTTTGTGTCTTATCCAGTGTCCATAAGCCAAGGAATGCAGGCAGCCTTTAGAAGCTGTGAAAGGCAGGGAAATGGATTCTCCCTAGAAGCCTCCAGAAGGTACCAGCCCTGCCAATACACTCATCTCATTTGATACTAATACCATTTGTTGAATGCTTATTACATCCCTGGTGCTATGCAATAAATGCTTTTACATTAATACTTTATCGTAAATAGAATAAAGAAACCTCTGCCCCCGCCCCAAGTGATTGTATCAGCCATCCTTTCCTGTGTAATCAACTACCCTAAAGCTTACTAACTCAAAACAACCACCATTTATTTAGCTCTCAGTTTATTAAGTCATCAGTTTCAGTTCTTCTGGTCTGATCTGGGTTTAGCTAGTTTCCACTGGGCTCCCCCATGGTCACTGGGGCTGCTGGTTTTTAATGGTCTTGGCTGGAATGAATGGGGCCTCTCTCCACCTGTTTTTTTTTTTTTTTTTTCACCCAACAGGCTAGCCCAGGCTTGTTTGCATGTTGGTGGAAAGGAGCAACAAGAATAGTAAGACCTCTTAAGTCCTAGGCTTCGAACTGACACATTGTCACATCTGCCACTTCTACAGATCAACAAAAATCACAAGGTCAGCCCTGATTGAAGGGCTTAGAAAATAAACTTAATCTCTGATGAGAGAAGTAGTATTGTGTCCCTTTTTACAATCTACCACAATGACATTGCAGGGAAGAGAAAGGAAGCATTGAAGTTGCATGCCAGTAGAATAGTTACTAGGGAAGAATTTCCCTCTGGAAAGTTCCCCAGGACAGGAGGCAGCAAGGCTGCAACAACCTGTTTAGGAGTGGCCCTGGGGTGGCTAATTATTCTTGTGCTCTCTGTGAAGGACAGCACATTAGCATATTTCTTTCTCAATGTGCTAAAATGCCAGGCCCCAAGATCTCTATTATAAATGACACAATTAAGTCCTTGGCAAGAAAAAGTCAAGTTCACTAACCTCTCTTCTGTTTTTCAGAAAGCTAGTAGGACAAGCAGAGTTACTACACCAAAGTCCACACGAGTGACAAAAACACAGATTTTGAGAAATTGAGAGAAGTCATTGGAACATTAAATTCCTTTAAAACAAAGGCTTCTATTTGTCATTAGCAAATGTAGTGAAAAAAAACAGGATGTAACACAGTTGATCCAGCCTTATCCTAATTCTTTTAAGAGAAAAATATTTACTTATATGTAGGCCTAGAAAAATGATTGGAAAGGCATATATGTGTGTGTTTGTGTATATATATATATATCTATATCTGTCTATATATATATCTATATATATCATCTATATCTATATATCTATATATATATCTATATATATCTATATATCATCTATATATATCTATATATATCTATATATCATCATATATCATCTATATATCTATATGTATCTATATATATCTCACAATGTATCTATATATAGGTATAGTTACCACATATTTATAGATATAGATATATAGATATAGTTACTACACCAAAGTCCACACGAGTGACAAAAACACAGATTTTGAGAAATTGAGAGAAGTCATTGGAACATTAAATTCCTTTAAAACAAAGGCTTCTATTTGTCATTAGCAAATGTAGTGAAAAAAAAACAGGATGTAACACAGTTGATCCAGCCTTATCCTAATTCTTTTAAGAGAAAAATATTTACTTATATGTAGGCCTAGAAAAATGATTGGAAAGACATATATGTGTGTGTGTGTGTGTGTGTGTGTATCTCTCTCTCTATATATATCTCACAATATATCTATCTCTCTCTCTATATATATATCTCACAATATATCTATATCTATATCTCACAATATTAACAGCAGTTAGATATCTTTGCTGGGATTAGAGTGACTTTTTTCTTTCTATTTCTCCGAAATTTCCCAATTTCTATAATAAACCTGAATTACCTTAGTAATCAGGAAAAAATTTAATTTAAAAAAAACCACAATGGATTTTTTTTTTTTTTTGAGACAGAGTCTCGCTCTGTTGCTCAGACTGGAGTGCAGTGGCTCTATCTGAGCTCACTGCAACCTCTGCCCCCCGGGTTCAAGCGATTCTCCTGCCTAAGCCTCTCAAGTACCTGGCTGGGATTACAGGCACGCGCCACCATGCCTGGCTAATTTTTGTATTTTTAGTAGAGATGGGATTTCACCATGTTGGCCAGGTTGGTTTTGAACTCTTGACCTCAAGTGATCTGTCTGCCTTGGCCTCCCAAAGTGCCAGGATTACAGGCGTGAGCCACTGCGCCTGGCCCACAATGGATTCTAATTGCTTTAACATTTTAAAAATGAAGCCCTAAGTTATTTGATTATGTTGTTAATGGTATTTGCTGGAATTGGGACTTTCATATTTTTCCCTTTAAAATTATCCTGGGGCACTAATTTGCACACATAGGTCTTGAACTCCTAATTTCAAGTTTATAAAATGTATTAATTAGTGCAAGTGCCTTTCATTTGTCCAATCTCTCACTTCTCTAGATGCTGGGAGCTCAAAACTCTTTAGCAAGTTAGGTACCCAGAGGCCATTACACTGACTTTTTTTGAATGTATTACTCTACAGAGCTGTGATTTAATATCTTGCTCTCAGCTTTTATCACGGGTCGATGTTGATATACCAAACAGGCCTGCAAAGAACATTTCTGCATCTTTTATAGAACTACTGCCAAAGGCCTTTTCTTTTATTTGGTTTGCACTCCTTTCTACGGAGATCCCCTCAGTCAATTCTGCTTGTGTACCTTATGAGGAAGTTTGGTTTCTATAGTGCACCGGTGTGGCTCATGTTAGGGAACCTTGAGATGAGGTCATTTATCTTGTTTTCCTTTTGCCTTTGCTGCTGGGAAGCTTAGAATCAAATTTTGTGCTCAATGAAGGCAACTATCCTTAACCAAGGTTTTCTATCTTGCTGAATAGTACCACCATCTATCCATCTCACTGAAGCTAGAAATTCCAGACAACATTCTAGAATTTTCTGCCGTCTTGCAGCTATTACCAAATGAAGGCATTCAGGAAATGTCACCCCAAAACATACTGGTTTGGTATTTTGATTGCTTTGGCCTGAGGGCACTCGGGGAATAGCAATACAGGCAGAGCTTTCTCTGGGTTCCCTTTTTCTGCCTAAAGAGGACTCCTCCAAAAGAAACTCAGTGGTCATGAATCCCCTGCCTGGACTCTCATCAACCAGGGAAGATTGGCTCCTATCACAGGAGAGGGGACAGGAGGTCGATGCCAGCCAAGACAGACTTTGTCACAGGTTGTTGCATATTCTTCTGAGGGCCCATTCATCTTTCCCCAAAATCATCTATTTTTCTCTTAAGTTGCCAAAACCCCCTCCCCTGTCATACATGAAGAGAGGATCTAAACTTCTAGATCTTACTGGGTTTGGGGGTATTCACTTTTCTTTCATGTAATGCCTCTGTGCATGTAATAAATGTGTTTACCTTTTCTTCTTTAGTATTAGTCCATTCTCCCATCGCCATAAAGAAATATCTGAGGCAGCCTGGCCAACATGGCGAAATCCCATCTTTACTAAAAACACAAAAATTAGCCGGGCGTGGTGTTGCATGTCTGTCATCCCAACTACTTGAGACGCTGAGGCGTGAGAATTGATTGAACCCAGGAGGCAGAGGTTGCAGTGAGCAGAGATTGCACCACTGCACTCTAGCCTGAGCAACAAAGTGAGACCCTGCCACAAAAACAAAACAAAACAAAACAACACAGCCAAAAAACCCTGAGACTGGGTAATTTATAAAGAAAGAGGTTTAACTGGCTCATGGTTCTGCAACTGTACAGGAAGCATTATGCTGATGTCTGCTTGGCTTCTGGGAAGGCCTCAGGAAACTTACAATCATGGCAGAAGGCAAAAGGGAGTCAGCAGGTCACATGGCGAAAACAGGAGCAAGAGAGAGGGGCGGGAGGTGCTACACACTTTTAAACAACCAGATCGCTTGTGAATTCACTCACTATCTCTATCTTGAGGACAGTACCAGGGGGATGGTACTAAATCATTCCTAAGAAATCTGCCCTTATGATCCAATCACCTCCTACCAGGCTGTAGGATACAGTAAATTCCTCTTCAGAGTTTAGCCTGTTAACTTCCTTTAAAATTCAAGAGGGAGAAAAATTGTTAAGTACAATAAGTTCTGAGTTCTTCTTCAAAGAACCAATATGTCAGTATATTCAGCTTTCCTGTTCTTTGTTCTCCATTTTAAAGTTAACTTCCTCGTTCTTTACCTTCCTTGCCAGTAGTTTCAGTAAACAACCCCCTCCTAGCCTCTATCACCTGTTCTGTCCTTAGTAATCCTTAGTCACCTGCTCTGTAACTGTCCCTCCCGCTACAACTACTCACCCCACCACTCCAGCTCATACCCTCGCTCTCTTTAAAATAGCCAATCGGAATTAGCTTAGACTGTGCGGTCCAACCCTAGCCAATAGGGGAAAGACACAGCAGTAGGGGCTACCTGTGTCGGGAATAAGAACCCCTTCCCCTCCATTGTCCAGGTGTGCTCTTGCCATTGCTCCATCCGTGAGACACACCCTTCTATAGAAGTAAATTGCCTTGCTGAGAGAACTTTTGCCCGAGTGCTGTTTTCACTTGGCAGCACCGAGCATTTACTTCCAACGAGGCCACACCTCCAACATTGGAGATTACAGTTCGACATGAGATTTGGACAGGGACACATCCAAACTATATCACCTGTTCATCTGCCTACTATCAATTGATTTCATAGATGCAATTATCAAATGCCTCATAGGGTACAGGGAAAGTCTGCCCTCTCCTACACAATCCTGGAGCATTTTCCTTTCAAGGCTCTCTCTAGTGTGTTCCCCACTCTGTAGTCCTGTAGTATCCTTTTAGTTCAGCCATCATTTTGTGCTTGGATTGCTCAGTATCTCCTAACTGCACTTCCTGAATCTCATCTTCTCCATTCCTAAAAGAATCCTCTCCCCAAAATATCCACCTTCCACACCAAGATGAGCAAGTGGTCTTTGTAACATGCCAATCTAATCTAGCAAGTTAAAAATCTTTCCTCACGCCAGTAATCCCAGCACTTTGGGAGGCTGAGGCGGGCGGATCACGAGGTCAGGAGATCGAGACATCTTGGCTAACATGGTGAAACCCCATCTCTACTAAAAATACAGAAAATTAGCCAGGCGTGGCGGCGGGCGCCTGTAGTCCCAGCTACTTCGGAGGCTGAGGCAGGAGAATGGCGTGAACTCAGGAGGTGGAGCTTGCAGTGAGCCGAGATCGGGCGCCACTGCACTCCAGCCTGGGCGACAGAGCAAGACTCCGTCTCAAAAAAAAAAAAAAAAAAAAAAAAAATCTTTCCAAGTGAAGTCTTAACTCCTTCACTTCTCTCTCTTTCTTTCTTTTTTTGAGACAAAATCTCTCTCTGTTGCCCAGGCTGGAGTGCAGTGGTGTGATCTTGGCTCACTGCAAATTCCTCCTCCTGGATTCATGCAATTCTTGTGCCTCAGCCTCCCAAGTAGCTGGCATTACAGTCACATGCCACCATGCCTGACTAATTTTCCTATTTTTAGTAGAGACGTGGTTTCCCCATGTTGGCCAGGCTGGTCTCGAACTCCTGAGCTCAAGTGATCCACCCACCTTGGCCTCTCAAAGTGCTGGGATTACAGGCGTGAACCACCGTGCCCGGCCTCCTTTGCTTCTCTTGCATAAGTCTCCATCTGCTTCTCTCAACTCTCATCTTCCAGCTCTTTACTCCAGCCATACGGAATCCACAAGCTGTACTCTCTCTTGTTTCTGGGATTCCATTTTCTCAGTTGCTTTTCTCTCTTCTCCATCTCCTCTTTGGCATGGTTCATACCATGGATTTTGCTTCAGAGTTTATGACTAAAGCCTTCCCTGGTTCCTTCTCTCATCTGAAACTGGTTAGGTATTCCTACTGTGAGTCCCCAAAGTTGTCCACACTTCCCCTAACATAGCACTTGCCATGGTGAATTGTAGGTTGGGTTTCCTTTTCTGTCTCCTGCTCTAAACTGTAAGACCCAGGAGGGCAGGTTCTAGGTCTACCTCCCGTTATACCTTCAGGGCCAGCATAGCGCCGGTCCACAGTAGATGCTCACTGAGTATTTGTGAAAAGCATCAATCAACAAATAAACTAGTGTTTTGGCATTAAAAAAAAAATCTTCCTCCCCCCACCTCCTCTCCTCTACCCGCATTATTTATCTATTGTTTGTCCCTATTATTTTATATTTCTGCTTCCATAAACCAATCTGTAAATTTTTTTTCAAAAATGGCCACGATGTCCCACTCCTTGCAGCAAGTCCTTATCAAAAGGTGCGGCCTATTTTCCTACCTCTTGAATCATTGCTGGCACCTCCATGAATAATACGCAGCTGATTGAGTGTGTGGCTGACTGCATCTGTTCAGGCAGCCTTGCATGTTTCTGCTCCCTCCCTTGGAACTGCACTGCTGCCGTGTGAAGAAGCCTGAGCTAGCCTGCTGGATGGTGAGAGATACAAGGCTGAAACCCCACCATTACCCCAGCCAACAGCCTGCTGGCCTCCAGATGTGTAAGTGAGGCCATCTAAGACTAGACGGCCCCAGACAACCTGTCACTGATGTTAGATGTCTGAGTGAGCCCAGTGGAGGTCAGCTCCGCTGGACCCGGATCAGTGGACATGCCTAATTTGAGAAATAGACTTGAGAGCAATAACAAAGGCTTGTCTTAAGCCCCCACATATCAAGGTGGTTTCTTATAGTACACCTTGGTATCTTTCCTGGAAACTGACCTCAAGTGACACCATCCAACACACAGGGAGACACTTTGAAGCCTCCAGAGGGTTAGGGTCAATCTGGTCCTCTTTTTCTCTCCAGCAACTTGGGGCACACAGTCCAAATCTGTTTTTTGTTTGTTTTGTTTTTTCTCTGAGACAAGGTCTCACTCTGTTGTCCAGGCTGGAGTGCAGTGGTGAGATCATAGCTCACTGCAGCCTCAAACTCCTGGGCTTAAGCTATCCTCCCACCTCAGCCTCCCGAGTAGCTGGGACTACAGATGTGTGCCACCGTACCTGGCTAACTTTTAAATTTGTTTTGTAGAGATAGGGGTCTTGCTATGTTGCCCACTCTGGTCTCAAACTCCTGGGCAAAGTGATCCTCTCACCTCAGTCTCCCAAAGTGCTGGGATTACAAGTGTGAGCCCCCGCACCCAGCCCCAGATCGTTTTTTAAAGACAGAATTATAAAGTGTGCCACAATTTTTAGATGATCAAATTCCTCTTACGTCCTTCTCATCTCTGCTTTACTTCTTGTAGCCCTTTCTTCTGCCCTAAAAAGCAAAATGAAACTGAATTTAATTTCTCTTCCCTGGTCTCAGTGTATCTGCATTTTGCTTGCATTGGGATCCTTTCAACTAGCCCACTGAGTGGCTCTGAATTTGCTGTGGCCTGCTGCTCGTAACTGGCTCCTCCATGACCTCCAGCAAATGACTTAATCTCTCTGAGCCTCAACTTTTGTCATCTGTAAAATGGGCTGAGGTGGGAGGATTGCTTGTGCCCAGGAGTTTGAGGTTGCAGTGAGCTATAATCCTGCCACTGCACTCCAGCCTGGGTGACAGAATGAGACCCCATCTTCAAAGATAAAAAGTAAATAAAATAAGAAACCAAGAGCCAGTTGCTCAGGTTAAGGTCTGACTCTTACCAGCCAAGTGATATTGGCCAAGTCATTTAGAAGCAGTCAGATTTTAGGGCTTTTAGAGAGGTGCTTCTCACACTTCAAAGTGCAAGATCCTTAGGTTATCTTGTTCAAATGCAAATTCTGATTCAGTCTGTAGGTGCTATGGTTTGAATGATGGTGTCCCCTCCAAAATTCATGTTCAGAATTAATCTGGCGAGGCACGGTGGCTCACACCTGTAATCTCAGCACTTTGGAAGGTTGAGGCAGGCAGATCACTTGAGGTCAGGAGTTTGAGACCAGCCTGGCCAACATGGCAAAACCCTGTCTCTACTAAACATACAAAAATTAGCTGAGCGTAGTGGCAGGCGCCTGTAGTCCTAGCTACTTGGGAGGCTGAGGCAGGAGAATCGCTTGAACCTAGGAGGCAGAGGTTGCAGCGAGCCAAGATCATGTCATTGCACTCCAGCCTGAGTGACAGAATGACAGAACGAGACTCTATCTCAAAACATAAATAAATAAATAAATAAAATTAATCCATAATGCAAGAGTATTAAGAGGTGTAGCCTTTGGGAGGTGATTAAGTCATGAGGATGCCACTCTCATGAATGGGATTAGCACCCTTACAAAAGGGCTCAAGGTTGAAAGGGATGTTCTTTTGTCCTTCCATCCCTTGTGCGATGTGAGGACATAGCATTCCTCCCATCCGGAGAACACAGTGTTCAAGGCATCACCAGATACAAAGACCAATGGCACGTCCACCTTGAACATCCTGACCTCCAGAACTGTGAGAAATAAGTTTCTTTTCTTCTTCTTCTTTTTCTTTTTTTTTTTTGAGATGGAGCACAGTGGATGTGATCTCGGCTCACTGCAACCTCTGTTCCCCAGGTTCAACCCATTCTTGTTCCTCAGCCTCTCGAGTAGCTGGGAAACCGGTGTGCCCGGCTAATTTTTGTATTTTTAGTAGAAACAGGTTTTCCCCATGTTGGCCAGGCTGGTCTTGAACTCCTGGCGTTAAGTGATCCGCTTGCTTTGGCCTCCCAAAGCAATGGGATTAAAGATGTGAGCCACTGCGCCCAGTTAGAAATAAGTTTCTATTGCTAGTATATTATCCAATTCGTGGTATTTTGTTACAGCAGCACAAACAGACTAAGACAGTTGGAATGCGGCGGGACCTGAGCTTCCTAATTTGCACAAGCTGCCAGGTGATGCTTGTCACTGTTAGTAGCTGGCTGCTGCTCAGTGACAGGAGCACCCAATGGCGTGGCTGTAACCCTGGCTGCACATTAGAATCACATAGGAAGTTCTAGTCACATTCCATGTCAGGTCCCACCCCTGCAAATCTTCTGATTTGATTGGTTTAGGGTGGGGTTGAAGCATTGGAAGCTTAGAAACTCTCCCCTAGTGATTCTGTTGTGCAACCAGGATAGAAAACCACTGGCTTGGTCTGTACTCCTCGTCATCTACAGCTTTAGGTAAGGGAACGATATAATTTATTGTCCAAGCTGGAGCACGTTTTATTTTATTTTATTTCATTTCATTTTATTTTATTTATTTTTTAATTTTTATTTTCTAGATGGAGCCTTGCTCTGTTCACCCAGGGTGGAGTGCAATATTATGATCTCGGCTCACTGCAACCTCCGCCTCTCAGGTTCAAGTGATTCTCTTGCCTCAGCCTCCCCAGTAGCTGGGATTACAGGCGCCCGCCACCACTCCTGGCTAATTTTTGTATTTTTAGTAGAGACGAGGTTTCACCATGTTGGCCAGGCTGGTCTCGAACTCCTGGCCTTAATCCACCAAACTTGGCCTCCCAAAGTGCTGGGATTATAGGCATGAACCACCACACCCAGCCTGGAACACATTTTAGAGAAAAAGAAGTCTCAGATGATAACCACACAGATTCAGCAGGTATAAACCAGGGTTGTCCTGGGCAAATCTTGATGCATTAACTGTAGCTTTGTGGGGTCCCAGCCTTGCCCAAGGTCACAAAGGTGATTAGTGGTAGAGCCAGGACTTGAAACCAAGCCTGGTGGCCCTCAATTAAGTTCTCATTTCACTTCCTTGTTACCTTAATTATTCAGTCTCTGAAATGGGAATAAGTATGTTTATCTTGTCAACCCAAATCTAGGGTGACTATGGTTATAAAAGGAGGCCGTAATCCACGTAAATATGCTTTAAAAAGTCAAGCAGCTCTACGGAATTGGAAGGCATTTTTATCACTGTGAGTCTGTGGTATTTCCTGTAAACTAATGATGAGCTCCAGAGGCTTGATGAGATTCAGGTTCAGTATTTGTGGCAAGACTCTTATAAATGGTGCCTGTACTTTGCGTTGCACCCCATCGAGAGGTTTCTAATGTCATAATATCAGGTTGTATCTGTCACCGATATACATTGTAGTAGTCAAAAGTGAAATGAACCAGGTGCAGTGGCTCACACCTATAATTTCAGCACTTTGGGAGGCTGAGGTGGGAGGATAGCTTGAGGTCAGGAGTTCAAGGCTAGCTTGGGCAACATAGTGAGACTTCTGTCTGTATAAAATAAGGAAAAATTAGCCTGGTGCAATGGCACATACTTGTAGTCCCAGCTACTGGGGAGGCTGAGGTGAGTGAATAGCTTGAGCCCGGGGGTGTGGGGTTGCACTAAGTCATGATCATGCCACTGCACTCCAGCCTGGGTGACAGAGTGAGATCCTGTCTCAAAAAAAAGGATAAAGAAAAGAAATGATCACCTGTCAATAGCCAGCCCCAAATGGGCTGTGGGTGATGGCACTGTGTCAATGTAGGTTCATCAGCTGTAACAAATGTGCCACTCTGGTACATGCTGATAGTTGGGGGGGCTGTGCATGGGGAGCAGGGGGTATGTGGGAACTCTCTGTACTTTATGCTCAAGTTTGCTGTGTACCTGAAGCTATTCCTACTCTAAAAAATAAAGTATATTACAAAATTGCTTTTATTTTGTTTTGTTTTTTGAGATGGAGTCTTGCCCTGTCTCCCAGGCTGGAGTGCAGTGGTGCAATCTCGGCTCACTGCAACCTCTGCCTCCCAGGTTCAAGTGATTCTCCTGCCTCAGCCTCCCAAGTAGCTGGGATTACAGACACCCGCCACCATGCCCAGCTAATTTTTTATGTTTTTAGTGGAGACGGGGTTTTGCCATGTTGGCCAGGCTGCTCTCGAATTCCTGACCTCAGGTGATCTGCCCACCTCAGCCTCCCAAAGTGCTGGGATTACAGGCTTGAGCCACCGTGCCTGGCCTCCAGCTAATTTTTTTTTTTTTTTTTTTTTATGCGGGGGTCTGGCTCGTGCACCCAGGCTGGAGTGCAGTGGCGCGATCTCGGCTCACTGCAAGCTCCGCCTCCCGGGTTCACGCCATTCTCCTGCCTCAGCCTCTCCGAGTAGCTGGGACTACAGGCGCCCGCCACCACGCCCGGCTAATTTTTTGTATTTTTAGTAGAGACGGGGTTTCACCGTGGTCTCGATCTCCTGACCTCGTGATCCGCCCGCCTCGGCCTCCCAAAGTGCTGGGATTACAAGCGTGAGCCACTGCGCCCGGCAAGCTAATTTTTTAAATGTATTATTAGTGGAGACAGGGTTTCACCATGTTGGCCAGGATGGTCTCTAACTCCTGACCTCAAGTGATCTGCCAGCCAATTGCTTTTAATGATCCAAGGAGGGAGGAAAAAGGGGGCTGGGGCAGAGAGAGAGAGAGAGATGAAATAAGAATGGCAAAATATGGTTGTTGAAGCTGGGCAATGGTACATGGGGTTCATTGTGCTATTCTCTCCTGTACATTTGAACATTTCTGTAATAAAATTAAACAGAAGAAAACACTACTGAGGAATGCCCCTAAGAAGATGCAGCAGACACAGTTGGTTGCTTGTAACTCAATATTCACTTTCTGATACCCCTCCACGCACAGCTGGTTGGACACTTGACCAGGCTGAGCCAATCGAATCTGTTTTTGCCAGAATTTTAAATAAGAGTAAAAATTCTAGACTAGCTGTTGCTGGGCACCAGAGCTACAAACTTACATGGGGATATGATCAGTGCAAGCTAAGTAATGGGGCAGCACAGAACAGAAGTTTATGAAATAAGTAAGTTGAGGAAGAGGAGAGGAGAAAGAGAGGAAGAGCAAGAGGGAAAAGGGGAGAGGGTGAGACAAAGGAAAGAGGGGAGGGAAAAGCAGGGGGAGAGAAACGGGTCCGGAGGGTGGAATGAAGAGTAGGGGTGTGAAGAGAAAGTGAAAGAGTTTAGTTGGTTATAGTGCTCCCAGCCAAGGTATGTTCACCCAGAACCTCGGAATAAGACCTTATTTGGTGCACACTTACTAAGAACCAGGAAGAAAAAAAAAGAAAATACAAATTTAAAAAGAAAAAGAAAAAAGACCTTATTGGAAAAAAGGGTCTTGGCAGATGTAATTGAGTTAAGGATCTAGAGATGAGATAATCCTGGATTTAGGGTGGGCCCTAAATCCAATGACTGGTGTCTTCATATGTGAAAGGAGGGAGATATGACACCCAGAGACACAGCGGTGGGGCCATATGAAGATGGAGGCAGAGATTGGAGTAATGGGGCCACAAGCCAAGAAATGCCAAAGATTACTGAAGCCACCAGAAGCTGGGGGAGGCAGGAGACGGAGGCTTCTTTCTCAGAGCCTCCAGAAGGAACCAGCCCAGCCAATACCTTGATTTTGGACTTCAGGCCTCCAGAACTGTGAGAAAACAAACTTCTGTTGTTTGAAGCCACCCAGTTTGTGGTGACTTACTATGGCAGCCCTAGGAATCTATTTCATCCTAAGAGAGAGGGAAAGGACAAGAGGAAGAGGAGGGAGGGCAAGGGAAGAAAGCAAAAGTGAAAGCAGGAAGGAAGAGGAGAGAGAAAATCGAAGCAGAGGCACAGAGAGAGGCCAGACCTCGGCCTGCTCCTCCCCAGAGTACCTGCCCCTGAACTTCCTTGTTCATCTGAGGACCTGGTGTTAGGTGCCAATCATGACGTTACCTCCCCACCTTCCACCCTTTTCCTTGAGTGTGTCTACCCCTGACATCCTGGTCTTAGCAACCCCCTAGTGAGGGATGCAGCCCTGCAGTTGAGCCCCGTCACCTAGGCAGCCCTAGGCTGGCACTGGGGGCAGCGGCAGGGACGCTGACTGAGGCCAGATGGCTTCCAGTGGGGCAGCTGCTGCCAGCAGTGCACATGGGATGCATGGGGAGGGCGCGCTGGTGACAGGCGGCTCTTCACTCCTTGCATCCCTCCATCTCATTGCAGAGGTCCCCCGGGACCCTCTCCAAATGCTGATGAGCCCCACCAAGGGCTGCACGGCCCCCTCTGAAGTTGGTACCATCAGAGTCTCCACCTCGAATGCCCCAGAACAAAGGCACATCCTTGGGGGTTCTATAAAGACTAAGTCTCTTGCTCTCTACCTCTGACATGTCACGTTATTTTTTATTCACCACCATAGCCAACATTTTCAAAGCCCTCCCTTTGTGCCAGGTGCAGTACCATGTGCTGTACAGGCATTGTCTTCGCGGATGCACCTGCTGTGACCTCGTATTAAAAGGAGAAATGGACGCTGATCAGGGAGGAAAAGACCCTGTCCGAGGACCCTGGAAGGCGAGAGCCAGGCTCAGAATGTGACCCCAAGGGCTGCCTTTTAACCCCTGTGTGTACTCTGCTGCCCTGTAACCTCTGTGCTCTGCTGCCTCTCTGTGCGCATGCCTTGAATGAGGATGATCCTCGACTCCAATATGTTTCCACACACTCAATTGTTAGTGAAATAACAGATTTTTCTAAGCTGTTAGCTGGGAAAATGAGGAACTGAATGGTTCTTCCCTGGGCTTCTCAGCCCCAGGATTTCCCCTCCGTTCATAGCAACTACACCCAGCTATCTCCATGAGGAGCGCTAAGGAGGGGCGAAGGGAAACAGTGGGAAGGAAGAGGTTTTAACGCACTCTGATGGGAATGTCTGGGAAACAAAGCCCAGGCATGAGCTTACTTCTTGACTTCCTTTCTGCTCTTCCCCCGGACTTTTTTGGGTCTGTATTAGAGCTCATCCCAGTTGCCCTGAGTCTCCCTGCCAACCTGGGTTGCCCCCATCCCAGCCTTGCCCAGGCTGCCATTAGCGTCACAGATGGTGTGGAGCCCTGGGAGAGTCAACTTGCCCTCTCTGGGCCTCACTGTCCTCATCTCACAAATCAAGACAATAGTAATATCTACCTTAAAATCATACCTTAAATATGTGCACTGTACTGTATGTCAAGTACATTTTAATCAAGAGGTTTTCAAAAGCACAACACTCTATGGTTTAGGGGTGCCTGCTTAGACGTCTTCAACAAAGCAAGGAAGCTATTACCGATTGGGAGGGAAGAGGTGGCGGCCTGGACGGGATGTGATGCCTCTGGGATGTGGACAACTTCCCGGGACCTGGGCAGTGAGGAAGCAAATATTAGTTGATAATACTTTGTTAAACTCTACGTTTATGCTTTTGGTGTTTGTGAATACAATTTTTTTTTTTTTTGAGATGGAGTTTCGCTCTTGTTGCCCAAGCTGGAGTGCAATGGCGTGATCTCGGCTCACTGCAACCTCCGCCTAACGGGTTCAAGTGATTCTCCTGCCTCAGCCTCCCAAGTAGCTGGGATTACGGGTGCATGCCACCACTCCCGGCTAATTTTTTTTTTTTTTTTTTGAATTTTTAGTAGAGATGGGGTTTCTCCATGTTGGTCGGGCTGGTCTTGAATTCCTGACCTCAGGTGGTCCGCCCACCTCGGCCTCCCAAAGTGCTATTCAGCCACCGCACCTGGCTGAATACAAATGTTACATTTCACAACTTTGGAAATGTTCAAAAATAATACAGTTTACCTCCCGGGGTTCTTGGTGCATTCTTTCAGACATGCATCCGATGCCCTTGCACCTAGTAGGCGCTCCAAGAACAGGGGATGGGGTGGCTCTTCCCTGGTCATTATTCAGCCAAGGGAGAGCTCAGTGGTTGGTAAGCCTCAGAACCCCAAGAAGAACATAAAAGAGAAGAGGGAGTGGCAGTTGGCAGTGGAGTAAGGAAGAGATAGATAAGTTATTGCCAAGTTCATGGGAAAGTGAGAAATTTATTAAGAATCATCTGCATCCCAGGCCAGGGTAGTTTCAGAAAGGAGCTATGCTGATGGTTTTTAAATTCCTTGTTTGTTCATTCATGCAAGAAATATATATTGAGCACCTGCCATGTGGCAGGCACTGCACTGGCTGAGGGGACACTGGGAGGACAGAGTCCCTTCTCTCAGGGCTTACAGACTGCCAGAGAAGTAGACATTTAATGGGGTGGACTCCATCTGCTGGACCAAGAACAAGGCCGGAGAAATAGAGTGTGGCTGAGCCCCTAAGGGAGTCCTTCTGCCCAGTGGGTTTTGTTTTTTCTTTTGGGGGACAGGTAATTGTCAGAGAAGTCTTTCTGTAAGAAGTCACACCTAAACTGAGCCCCAGAGTTAGTCGAATCTAGCATATTCCAGGCAGAGCAACAGTACGTGCAAAAGCCCAGAGGTGAGAAAGAGAGGGTGCTGACTTTGAGGAACTGTAGAAATATTTGCGTGGCTAGAGGGCAGAGAGAGAGAGAGAAGGAGAGATCAGTGAGGTAAGCCAAGGTCAGTTCACAAAGGGCCTTCTATGCCCGGGTAAGGAGTCTGGCTGCACTCCTAAAAGCAATGGAGAGCCACTGAAGGATGGCAAGCAGGGAGGGGTGCTACATTGTCCCAAGCTTCCTTTTAGAAGTACGTGGTGACTGCCATGTCTGTTAGAAATGGATGGTTACCCTGGGTGAGCAATGCCAGCCTCCCCTTCTGGAACAAGAGCTGACCTTCTAAGTAGAATTGCCTTCACCCTCCTACCTAGAACCCTTGCTTGGTCAAAATATAGGGAAAAACCACTTCTGCCTGTCTTAGTTAGTCCATGTGGGCCACTATAACAAAATGCCTGAGGCTGAGTAATTTATAAAGAACAGAAATTTATTTCTCAGAGTTCTGGAGGCTGGAAGTCCAAGATCAAGGCAGGTTCGGTGTCTGGTGAGGCCTGGCCTCTGCTTCCAAGATGGCAGCTTATTGCTTCCTCCAGAGGGAACAAAGGCTGTGTCCTCACATGAAGGGCAAAATGGGCCTAGAGAATTCTTCCCAGCCATTTTATAAGGGCATTAATCCCATTCACAAGGGCTCTACCCTCATGACTTAATCACATCCTAAAGACCCCACCTAATAATATCATCACATTGTTGATTAAGTTTCAACATATGGGCTGGGTGTGGTGGCTCACGCCTATAATCCCAGTACTTTGGAAGGCTGAGGCAGGCGGATCACTTCAGGTCAGGAGTTTGAGACCAGCCTGGCCAACATAGTGAAACCCTGTCTTTACTAAAAATACAAAAATTAGCCAGGCGTGGAGGAGGGCATCTGTAATCCCAGCTACTTGGGAGGCTGAGGCAGGAGAATCGCTTGAACCTGGGAGGCAGAGGTTGCAGTGAGCCGAGATTGCGCCATTGCACTCCAGACTGGGCAGCAGAGTGAGACTCCACAAAAAAAAAAAAAGAAAGTTTCAACCTATGAGTTTTGGAGAGCACATGCAGACCATAGCACTGCCCAACTCAGAAAAAGAAGAATCCTGATTGTCAGGGAACCATGGATGAAAGCCTCATAGGGACAGGGATGTTCAGGCTTGCTGCACGGAGCTCTCTTCAGGGCCAGGCCCAGGGCCTTGCATAGAACAAGAACTCCAAGCTTGCAGATGAGCTAGCAAGGCTGCTTCTGTCTAGCTTTAGTTTTCCTTAGTTTCTAGGACTGTAATGGGCTGAGGAATTAAGACTTATATTTACGGGCGGGTGTGGTGGCTCACACCTGTAATCCCAGCACTTTGGGAGGCAGAGGCAGGTGGATCACGAGGTCAGGAGTTCAAGACCAGCCTGAGCAACAGGGTGAAACCCTGTCTCTACTAAAAATACAAAAATTAGCCGGGTGTGGTGGTGCACACCTATAATCCCAGCTACTCGGGAGGCTGAGGCAGAAGAATCATTTGAACCAGGGAGGCAGAGGTTGCAGTGAGCCGAGATTGCACCACTGCACTCCAGCCTGGGCCACAGAGCAAGACCCCATCTCAAAAAACAAAACAAAAAAAAAAAAAAAAACTTGTATTTACACAGAACACTCTGCCTTATGGAAACCCGAAACTCTTAAGTGTCTATTTGATTTGTGGCCAGCATTCAACTTTCAGTGTGATGAAAGGCTCACTTCTCAAAGGTAATATATCTTATTTGTTTGCTTGGGTGACATTAGTGAGAATAAGGGTCCCATGGGGAAAAATGGAGAGTCACAGGATCTACCTTCTCCTCTAGAAATGTTGATTCGGTTTGTGTATCAGTCAGCACTCGCTTGGTTATACTGCAGTAACAAATGATTCCTCAAATCTCAGTGGTGTATAATGAAAAAAAGGTTTGTTTTTTACTGACATTTCATATTGGCTGTGTATCAGATCTGCCACACTTTCTTCATTTAAGGACTCACACAGAAGGAACAGCCCCATAGGGGACATACACTTGTATCAGAGATGTATCATCAGGCTGGGTGCAGTGGCTCATGCCTGTAATCCCAGCACTTTGGGAGGCCGAGGCAGGTAGATCACCTGAGGTCAAGAGTTCAAGACCAGCCTGGCCAACATGGTGAAATCCCATCTCTACCAAAAAAAAAAAAAAAAAAAAATTAGCCAGGGATGGTGGTGCACGACTGTAGTCATAGCTACTTGGGAAGCTGAGGCAGGAGAATTGCTTGAACCTGGGAGGTGGAGGTTGCAGTGAGCCCAGATCGTGCCACTGTACTCCAGCCTGGGTGTTAAAGCGAGACTCCTTCTCAAAACAAAAAACAAAACAAACAAAAACAACAACAAAAACCATGTATCATTGTCTTATAGGAAAGAAGGAGCGAACGACTGGGAACTGTAATACTGTTTACCATAAGAGGTCTGGGGTGGGGCCCAGGGCTATAAGGCTATGCGTTTTTAAAATTTTTTTCTAAGTTTTTTTTATAGAGATGAAGTCTTGCTACATTGCCCAGGCTGGACTCGAACTCCTGGGCTCAAGCAATCCTCATGCCTTGGCCTTTCAAAATGCTGGGATTACAGGAGTGAGCCACTGCACCCAGCCAAGGGCTACAAATTTTTAACAATATATGCAGGTGTGTCTGTTGCAGGAGGTCTGAGGGCCATGTGTTCAGATAAAGAAAGGCATTGGTCTGGACTGGTTTCTCCATGGGCAAATTCAGGCAGTTTTCAGCCTCTCTTTTTGACACCTAAATCTTCACTTTCAATGCTCTTTCTCCTTGAGGAGGTCTCCTCTCAGAAGCCTTCAGGGCCTGAGTGCTCCACAGCTGAGCCTTGAGTCCCGGATCTCTCTCCTATACCTCCAGCTCTGTTTTCCACTAAAGAACACAAATAAATCTGGTTTTGAAAAAACAATGAATGTAAATGGGCATGCATACGTTTATGTGTTTACCCTGCCTGAGTAGGTATTTGCATTTTAACCAGACTATTTTCATGAACCCAGAACTCATTGCATGATGAGCATTTCAGGCACCGTAACTAGTTTTAATGGAGGGTAGTATTAGAATGTGTATTTTCCCTCCACCCTCCCAGCTGATGGGGCATCGCTCTGCTCCTTCTCGTGTATCTCTGGTACTGCACTTGCCGCTTGATGTTGTAATGGTCTATATATCTGTCTCCCTTACTGTCTCCCTTATGAGGTTCTTGAGGGCAGAAGCTTTGAGTTCTTCTTTCAGTCCCCTACATCAAACATGTTTGATGAGTGAATATGTATTTGTTATTTGGGTATTATTGCAACCCACTCTTTGACCATTTGAAAACTTGGATTTTTTTTTTTTTTTGCTCATTTCCTGACGCTTCTTCCTGACTCCTTAAAACTGCTCTGGCCAATATGGTAACCATCCGCCACATATGCCTCTGAGCAATTGAAATGTGGCTAGTCTGAATTAACATGTAAAATATGAGGTGTAAAACATTGGGTTTCAGAGACTTAGAATGAAAAAAATGTAAAATGTCTTATTGCGTTTAAAATATTTCATTCATAATTTTATATTGATTGTAGGTGAAAATTATAATATTTTGGATATAGTATATGGAAATGAAATATTGTTAAAATTAAATTACTATTATTTAATATTTATTAATGATTATTAACATTATCAGATCCTGTTTCCTCTGACTTTTTAAATGTGCCTATGAGAAAAATTTTAATTTTTTATGTATTTCACTTTATTTATTTTTTTAGAGAGATGGGGTCTTGCTTTGTTGCCCAGGCTGGAGTGCAGCAGTGTGATCAAAGCTCACTGCAGCTTCAAACTCTTGGGCTCAAGGGATCCCCCTATTTCAGCCTCTGGAGTAGCTGGGACTTATAGGTGTGCATCATCACGCCCGGCTAATGTTTTTTTTTTTTTTCGTAGAGATGGTGTCTCATTATGTTGCCCAGGCTAGTCTCAAACTCCTGGCCTCAAGTGATCTTCCCATTTAGGCTTCCCAACCTGCTGGGATTATAGGCTTGAGCCACCAGGCCCAGGTCACCAGAAATTTTAAATTGCATAATGCAGCTTGTGTTATATTTCTTCTAGACAGTGCTGTTTTAGAGAATTCTAACAGTTTCTCAATCACATCTGCAGTTTTCTTCACTTCTCTGGGGAGTAATTCACTTGAGTGTGGAAATAGGGACATGCTTTAAGGAGCAAACGAGCACTTAACAGTAGCTTTGCCTCTGTCTGCCTTCAATTCCCTTAAATAGAGCTTTTCCCCTTCCAGTTTCTCTGGTGGGGAGGATGCCATCACCCAGCAAATTCCAGCGATTCAATCCTACTTGAGCCAAAGCATCATTTCTATCAGAATTGGGTCTGTACGAAAGGTTCTTTTTGGTCCTGGTTGGCTGAGCAAGTTTGGTATCTAAATTCTCAATCCTTATTCCGGGACAACTTTGTAAGTGAGATTGACAGGCATGAAAAAGTTAGAGGAGGAAGAGAACAGCTTAAAATATGTAGCCCTGCCAGGAGCATGGGCACCCTTGGTGGGGGTGGGGGGGTGCACACTGACTGCCAGGAGGCACGAGGGGCTTTCCAGGAGCCTGAAATGTGCTGATTCTTGGTTTGGGTACTGATTACGTGGGTGCAGTCACTTTATGAAAAGTCATCAAACTGTATACACTTACGACTTCTTTTTCCGTGGGTATGTTATACTTTATTAAAAAGTTTACATAGGCCTGGTGCAGTAGCTCATGCCTTTAATCCCAGCACTTTGGGGGGCTGAGGCAGGAGGATCACTTGAAGCCAGGAGTTTGAGACCAGCCTGGGAAACGTAGCAAGACCCTGTCTTTACAAAAAAATTAAAAATTAGCTGGGCATGATGGTGCACACCTGTAGTCCTAGCTACTTGGGAGACTGAAGCAGAATCGCTTGAGCCCAGGGATTTGAGGCTACAGCAAGCTATGATCATGCCACTGCACTGCTGCCTGAATGACCCTGTAAGACCTCATCTCTAATAAGCATAAAAGTCAATGTAAAAAAAGTGTACATAGGCCAGGTGCAATGGCTCATGCCTGTAATCCCAGCACCCAGGCAGGCAGATCACCTGAGGTCAGAAGTTCGAGACCAGCATGGCCAACATGGTGAAACCCATCTCTACTAAAAAAAAAAAAACAAAAAAAAACAAAAAAAAAAAATTTGCCAGGCATGGTGGTGCATCCTTGTAATCCCAGCTACTTGGGAGGCTGAGGCAGGAGAATCACTTGAACCTGGGAGGCGGAGGTTGCAGTGAGCCAAAATTGTGCCACTGAACTCCAGCCTGGGTGACAGAGCAAGATTCCATCTCAAAAAAAAAAAAGTGTACATAGTAAAGCAAATAGGATATGAAAGATATGAGTGACAGTCACAAAAATAAGATGAGAGAAAATCGAAGTCCTATGAAAATAAGTCTCTAGGACAGGATGTAAAAAAACTTTCATCATTTAGCATTTTAAATGTGTTAAATATGATCAATAAAATTATTTACAGCTTTTGTGACAGTAGCTTATGATGGCCCCCATGATCTGCCTGTGGTCATGCCCTTGTGAGGGTCCACTTTTGAGTGTGGATGGAACTGTGACCTGCTTCTAACCAATAGAATACAGCAAAGGTGACAGAATGTGTGCAGTTATATGTACCTAATTACATGACATAGATGTTAGTGCGGTTTCTGCATCCCCCTCTAACTTTGAAGAAGCAAGCGTCATTTTTAGGAAACCCACACGGCAAAGACACCCCAGTGGTATCCTCTAGGAGCTGAGGGTGGCCTCTGTTCAACAGTCAGTAAGTAACAGACCTTCAGTCCTAAACCACAAGTAACTGAATTCTGCCAACAGCCTAAGGGGGCTGGAAAGCAGGTCCTTCCCCAATCAAGCCTCTAATAAGACCACAGCCCCAGCTGAACCCTGGGTTGCACACACATGAAGAGAGACAGCAAGTAAGCTCTCTGATGTCTCTTCTAAGGACACCAATCCTATTCTATCAGAGCCCCATCCTTATACCCTTATTTAGCCTTAATTGCCTCATTGTAGTCCCTATTTCCATATACAGTGACATTAGGGGTTAGGGCTTCAGCATTTGAGTGGTGGTGGGAAGGATACAATTCAATCTATAGCAATGTGTTTACAAGTTTTTAGAAACCGAAGGTAGGAGCGGCTGGGCGTGGTGGCTCACGCCTGTAATCTCAGCACTTTGGGAGTCGAGGTGGGTGGATCATGAGGTCAAGAGATCAAGAGCATCCTGGCCAACATGGTGAAACCCTGTCTCTACTAAAAATATAAAAAATTAGTCTGGGTGTGGTGGTGGGCTCCTGTAATCCCAGCTACTTGGGAGGCTGAGGCGGGAGAATTGCTTGAACCTGGGAGGCGGAGGTTGCAGTGAGCTGAGATCGCACCATTGCACCACTCCAACCTGGGCAAAAAGAGTGAAACTCCGTCTCAAAAAAAAAAAAAAAAAGAAAAGAAAAGAAAAAGAAAAAAAAAAGAAATTGAAGGTAGGATTTTACTCTCTTTTCAATGAGCAACATATCCTGACTATATTCTCACATTATTCAATATTCTTCTACATTATTTTTATTGGCTGCATAGTGTTCCTGTATAATGCTGCAGAATGGCTGTGTGAATGAACCATTAGCCACTTAACTGGTCTCATTTGGCTGTATATTTAGATGACTTCCACTTTTTTTTCATTAGAAATGACATAGGTATCCATGTGCTTGTGCATAGAAGTCATTGTAATATGCTTTTATTTGTATATCCGGGATTACTTTCTTCTGGATAGATATTACCTTGAAAAATTTATCAAAAAGGAGCCCCTATATTTTTGCTTTTGTTCTAAGCTATGTTATAGCAGAGAATAGAAAGACAGATATTATTAGGAAATTAGATCTGGGATGCTCCCGTAGCTTTGGAAACCTTGGGGCTCAAGGAAGCAGTGTTATTAGGGACTCAGGGAATTACCGGGGATGCTGAGATGCTCCGCTTTAAGAAGCAGCTTCCAAGAGTGGCTTGTTTTGCATGTGCTTTTGCCCTGAGGCAATGCATGTGGGGCACAGCCTTCAGGCCCTTCGGAGAGATGTCATGAAGCTGCGTGCCATCTTACAAAGCAGAGAAAAGAAATTGACAAGGATATGTAAGTCCTACAATTTATAGGAAGAAGTGAGGACATGAAATAAACCATCCCAGCAAACACATGGCCAGGCTCATGGGAACTGGTGATGCTGGAGGGTGTTAAGGAGATGGTTTTGGTCAGGACGTTGGCATACCCAAATCCTGCTTTAGAACATCTCTCCTTGAGAAAGATAAAGATGCGGAGAATGAAACTATGAAATATACTGTGGTCAGCATTTGTTGGTTTTGCCTTCCCAGCATTCCATCATTCTTCTGGCAACAGGACCCTGACTATCCTTTGGGAGCCAGCCTTTGCCCACTCTCTGTCCAGGAGTGGGCACAGAACCCAGGCCTGACCAGTCCAGCAGAGGGTGCATTGATAGGTTTGCAACCCAGGCCTGGCTGACCTAGGTCTTCCAGGACTCTGGCTTGAATCTAAGAGAATCACAGGGCTTCGTTTGTTTCTACTGGTGGAGCATGAGCCTTGAGTAGCTGATAGTGGTGCTTACTACTCAGGAATAAAGGCAAGTTGAAGTGAGAAATGGGGAAACCGTGAGTCTTGATGTGATTGTTGAGCTCCTGGACTCAGCTATATCAGAAGCCACTGAAGCAAGAACACCCTCCTCCCTTCTCTCATCTTTTTAAATTTTTAAGCCAGTTTGAATTGGGCTTCTTTTTGTTGGCAACCAAGAGTCCTGAATGAAATACATTTTTATTTAACTGGGGCTCCCTATGCATTTCCAATGCAGACTGCTGAGCTCTGATATAGAACCTTTTTATCTGAGTTGATGCAACACTTGTGATCTAGAACCAAAGCAGCCCATATAGACTTCCCCATCTTACCACTGCAATGAGAGGAAAGGGCAGAACCCACCCATCAGTGAGCAGAGAGAGAGGGAGAGAGGGAGAGAATATGTGTGCAAAGGTAAGGTGACGGGGGTTCTATGTGGGAGTAGAACAGGAATCTAAAGAGGCAGAAATGGCTGGGGTGGTCCTTGCTTTTCCTGCTCAGCCACATAGAAGAAGGGGGCAAGGAGAGACCACCCCCATGTGTGCATAACTTTTTGAACTCATTGAGTGTTCTATCTGTTTTGGGGCTGATGGCCCATCAGAGCATTTGAATTAGACCCAAACCTCCATCCCTGCTCCATGGGGTGGAATGGAAGGAGGTAATGAGCTCTGCTTATTCAGAAAGCTTTAAGGTCAAGAAGCCAGTACGGAATGTGGGTCAGGCTACATCAGCAGTTCCAGCAACCTGGCCATCTTGTCCCTCCCTCAGAAGGGACTGCCTACTCTAAGACTGTCCTGGCAGGGTGTGATGGCATATGCCTATTATCCCAGCTACTCAGGAGGCTGAGGCGGGATGACTTGAGCCCAAGGATTCAAATCCAGGCTAGGTGATATAATGAGACCCTGTCTCTAAAATTAAATAAATAAGTACATAAATATAAGTAAAATTAAAAATTAAATAAGTAAGTATGCAAATATAAATAAAATTAAAAATTAAATTTTGTTTAAAATTTAAAAATAAAGGCTGGGCGCGGTGGCTCACGCCTGTAATCTCAGCACTTTGGGAGGCCGAGGCGGGTGGATCACCTGAGGTCAGGTGTTCGAGACCAGCTTGGCCAACACGATGAAACCCTGTCTCTACTAAAAATGCAAAAATTAGCCGGGTGTAGTTGTAGGCGCCTGTAATCCCAGCTACTTGGGAGGCTGAGGCAGGAGAATTGCTTGAACCTGGGAGGCAGAGGTTGCAGTGAGCCGAGATAGCGCCAGTGCACTCCAGCCTTGGCGACAGAGCAAGATTCCACTTCAAAAAAAAAAAAAAAAATTTAAAAATAAAAATACAGGCATCAGCCACCACCAGATGCAGTGGCTGACACCTGTAATCCCAACACTTTGGGATGCCAAACAGGGAGGATCACTTTAGCTCAGGAGTTCAAGACCAGCCTAGGCAAAATTATCTTGTCTCTATAAAATAAATAAATAAAAAATAAAAATCAATGAAAATGCTTATGGTAGAAAAAACACCACCATGATTAAAAAAAAAAAAAAAAAAAAAGGACTGTTGAGTGGTGACTCAGCCCCACCTACTCTTTCTGTCTTCCCTTTCTGCCACCTCGGCTTGTTTCCCTCCACTCTATGTGTCCCCCAGAGGGTAAGCCCTAACTTGGATAGTTCCCATTGGTCTGCTGCAGGGCTTCTCTGTCAGTCAGAGGTTTTGCACCAGGCCTCCTCATTGGCTGCCAGGCTCCCTTATGTCTACACGTGGCAGTTTGGGGCTAGCAGATCTGACCAGACTGTGGTCAGGGTGATGGTGATAGGGGGTGGTCCCATGACCCAATTTATGGCAACTCAAATAGGACAATGTCTGGCTTCTTGCCTGAGAGCAGAAAAGCCAAAGTAGGTTCCAGAACCCTTGTCTTGGTTCCTCTTTCCCAGCCCAGGTTGAAAGAATATGTATAATATGCAGTAGTGTCTATGTGTGTCTGTGAGAGCGTGTATGAGCATGCAAGCATACAGAACATTTGACGCTGAGCTCCTCTTTTCTTACACATGTTCATTTCCTCACTTCCTCCTCACTGTTCTCTTTTTCGAGTAGTCTGTAATTGTATGAGCCAGACTGTGTTGCCTAGGCTACAGGTGTTTTCTATCCATTTCAGGCTCCTGTCAGCCATTGAATGTAGGACCGGGTCCCAGAATGTGGACCACGAACCAGCAATGTCTTAGTCACACCTGCTAGGTGATGTACCTGCCAAAGGTCACCCAACACCCAGTCCTGCCATCTGTCATGGCAGGCCACTGGAAGGGCCCCGCTCAGTCTGGCCACTTAATCCCAAGTTGGAATGATTGAAAATCACGTGCCTTTTTGAGTCATCTTGCCTTGCTTTGTTTACAGAGCTGGTTCTCAAAGTGTGATCCCTGGAACAGCAGCATTAAGACAGGCAGCTTGTCAGAAAGGCACCTTCTGGATTCCTAACCCAGACCCCAGAAGCTCAGGGGGTGAACCCAGCTCTCTGTGTTTTAACAAGCCCTCCAGGTGACTCCGATGCTTGGTAGTTTGAGAACCAGTGGGCGACAGCATGGTGTCATAGGGCTTGAGTTTGCATAGTAAAAATATCCACAGCAGCTGATGCTAACTGGGCTGATTACTGCCCGGCTCTGAGCCCGGTGCTGAGCTACGCACTTTACATGAATCATCTAGTGCAAGGTTCTCCTCCTGCCTGAACACTGGAACCAGGGAGGATCTTTTGAAACATCCTGATGCTTGGGCCTAACTCAGACAAACAGAATGCAGATGGCCTGGCGGAGATCTAGGCAAAGTGGTACTTTTTAAAATTTCCCCAGGAAATTCTGATTCACAGGCAAGGTTCAGAGCACACTTTTGGCCCCATCTCTGATACCCTTCAGCTGTGTGGCTGTGGGAACAGTGCCAAAGCTCACCCTCCCAGCCTTGCTTTCTGCATCTGTAAAATGGGGATGATGACTCCTAGCCTCTCACTTCCCAAGGTTGTCACATGCAATAAATGAAATAAAAGATGTAAAATCTTACGGTAATTACCCTTAAAATTGTAAACAAGTTGGGCTTGAACCCCGAGCTCAAGAACAGGGAAAATCCCGTATTTCTGTCAGGAGACCGGGGTGGAGGCAGGGTGGGAGGGAGGGGCTCCTCTCTCGTCACTGCCTCTGACTTTCCTTTTAGGTTGACGTCTCCATCTTTGCCCACTGCTCATGCGCATTCCATATTCAAGGGTCATTCAAACCCCACCCCAATCTCTCCTCTTCCCAAGCTTCCACCAACTCAAGGCTATGGTGTGTAACAGACTTGGCTGAATGATCCTAACAACGTCAAAGGCTTCTAACCCAGCAGAGCCAACACCTAAAACTGTAAGAGTCCACACAGCCTTCCCACCTCCAGGGAAGTTCATCTTCCTCTTCTCCTTGTGGGCTCCAGCACCCACCCCCGTCTTGCTCCCCTCTCCTCAGCTTCCAGCCCCTAAAGTTACTTGTTCATCTCCCTTGAAGAGTACTTTAGCTATCTCTTTGTCTAATTTGTAGCCCATTCCTGCCTTGCCTGGAGGCAGAGCTTTCCACAACCTAAGTATCTCATCAGGAGGTTTTACTGAACAAAAGCACTTGCCTCCTGGAAAAGGAATTCTGCCCCAGATTGTTTGTTTGTTTTCTTCTCCCCACTACACAAACAGACTTAAAAAACATTGGGTTTGAAAGAAGACATTCATATTGTGGAATGTCCCCTTGCTGGTAATTGACCTTAGAGGGATTATCTCACCCCTTGCTACTCCAAGTGTGATCCATGAACCAGCAACATCAGCACCAATTGGGAGTTTATTACTAGATGCAGAATCTCAGGCCAGCCCAGACCTACTGAGTAAGGATCTGCATTTTAACAGATCCCCAGGTGAGTCGCTTGCCCACCAAAAGCTTCGAAGCCCCTTTCTAACCTCTCTGAGCCTGTTTCCTAGTGGGTAAAATGGAGATAATGCGTCACTGGGAGGCTGTGAAAATTACATGGGATAATGTATGCAAACACTAAGCTCAGTGTCTTGAAGAGAGAGCCTTCAGTAAATGGTAGCTAATATTATTAGTAGCTATTAAGCTGAACAGCTCTGTGCCTGCATTGGAGATTGTTATTCTAGCCAAAAATAGAACCTCTCAGGACTCTGGGACTCTCAGGGTAGAGCGATTGCTGTGTGCTGGGGCCAGGAAGCAGGGGGTCAGCAGGCCCTGAGATTGGAGGACTTCAGAAGGGGGGCAGGGAGAGATCGGCCCCGCTGCCACTAAACCAAAAACGACATTTCATTTGGTTAGACTTAGCACTCTCGAGACTGCACAGTCTGGTGTGTTGGGGGAGATGCAGAGCCACTGGATCAAGGCGGTGTATGTTCTTCATGTGACCTGCTTACTCATGGAAAGTAATTGTAGACTTCATTTGCATGTTAAAAGTGGAGCGAGAGGGAGGATATAGAGTTTGGTACCACTTATAGCAGTTGTAGAACAGACAAAACTGAACTAAGGTGATAGAAATCAGCATATTGGTTGTCTGTTGAAGGGTGAGGGGATTAACTGGAAAGAGCCATGAGGGGTCTTGGGAGGTGGATGAAAATGTTCTCGATTGGGGTGGTGGTGGCATTTGTCAAAATCCATCGAACTGTAGACAACAATGAATTAGACAATTAATTGTAATTCATTTTTAAAAGTTGGGGGCTGGGTACAGTGGCTCATGCTTGTAATCCCAGCACTTTGGGAGACTGAGGCGGGAGGATCACTTGAGGTGTGTGCTGGGGCCAGGAAGTTCGAGACCAGCCTGACCAACATGTTGAAACCCTGTCTCTACTAAAAATACAAAAATTAGCCAGGAGTCGTGGTGCGCGCCTGTAATGCCACCTACTCGGGAGGCTGAGGCAGGAGAATCGCTTGAATCTGGGAGGCAGAGGTTGCAGTGAACTGAGGTCACACCACTGCACTACAACCCGGGTGACAGAGCAAGACTCCCTCCATCTCAAAAAAAAAAAAAAAAAAAAAAAAGAAGTTGGGAACAGAAGGGAGAGACCACAGACTCTCACCCCACAACAGCTGGCCATTTTCATCTGCCCAAAAATGCAGGCCCTAAGCCCAACCTTAGCTGGTCATACTTGACTCAGGGTGGGTGTAGACAATGGCCAGGGCCAGAGTGAACCGACACCTGGGTGAAATTCCTTGCTCAGACCCTCCCAGGGGCCTAGGGGCAGAGTTTCTAGCCCAGCTGGACTCTGGAGTATACATTTCAGCAAGAAGGAGCCTTAGAAGGTATTCACTTGTACCCCATCTCCTTGTATAAAGCACCCCTGTGTCCCAGGCCACAACAGCCTGTGCCTTCCGTTTGTTCCCAAATTGCTAGGCCGTAGTCCACAGTGGGTTCACGGTGGGAAATTTCCTCTCCTCAGTTTCCCTGTAGATTCAGAACATTTCTCAGGGTACTGGTTTGCACTTTTGGGCACAGTCCCTCACATTTTCCTTCTCCAGGCTGCTGGCCCTGCTATGTTCCTGCATTGGCCTTAGGTGATCACCACTTTCGTCAAGGTCTGCAACTTGGCCGAGAGAGGAGCAGCGAATTCCCTGTCCTCCCTCACCCTGTGTCCTGAGCCATCTCCCAACTCCTCAAGCCCCCTGGAGACCAGGCTTCCACCAGACGCAGGCCGTTCTCCCCCATTTCCATTCTGAAACCACTCACATACAGACCACACACACACACAACCACACACACAACCACACAACCACACACAAACATACACAATCACACACACCCACACAAAACCACACACACACACTACTACACAGGCACACACACAGAAGCACACACACAGGCACACACACAAAGACACACACACACAGGCATATCTTCTCTTTTACACATACACTCACACACAGACACACACACTCTCTTCACACACACACACATGCACACGAACACAGAAAAAGGAAATGACTTCCACTCGGTGGTTAATGACAGAGCTGCCACTGGAACACAGGTCTCCTGATTGACTTTCTGGCCAATCCTGGTTCCTTTGATTGGGGCTGAAATTGATCCTCCGCTCAGGAACTTGCTCTGCCTGGGACTCCACTGCACGATTCTGGCAAGGCACTTAATGTCTCTGCAGCTGAGCGTCTTGACAGTAATTGGGGACAATAATAGTTACCTACTTCATAGGGATATTCGGCGGCTCAATTAGTAAAAGCTTCTAAAGTGCTTGAGTCCCATTATTAGTTGTAATGGAGTACATCTGCCGGTGTTGGCCAATCTGTTGGCTCTTGGTAGGAAATTGTCTTTCTAAGAAAGAGCCATAAAGACGCAAGCCCTAGGGACTTGGGAAAATAGGAATAGAGCCCAGTGCTGCTAGGTATTTCAAAACCCTCCTTGTCACTTGATTTTTAAGAGAAGATGTTGGAAATTTCTGCCTCAAGAAGTGATCCTTGAGTTTATAGCTATGGACACATCATCAAAGTGACTGCACTGAATGGATGTGCAGACACCAAATTGGGACAAGGTGATGGAGAGGGGCTACCTCAGGTAAATGGAAATAAAGTTATGCTTAGAGTTGCCCAAGTTGCCCGGGTAAAATTCACACCCAGTGATTGTGGTTAGCCCTCTGTATCAGCTGAGATACGGGGTAAGCTGCTGTTAGAGAGTTCTGAAGCTGCGGTGGCGTATATGAGATACAAGTAATTTCTCTCTCTCTCTCTCTTTTTTTTTTTTTTGAAACAGAGTCTGGCTCTGTCGCCCAGGCTGGAGTGCAGTGGCACCATCTCGGCTCACTGCAAGCTCTGCCTCCCGGGTTCACGCCATTCTCCTGCCTCAGCCTCTCGAGTAGCTGGGACTACAGACGCCTGCCACCACGCCCTGCTAATTTTTTTGTATTTTCAGTAGAGACAGGGTTTCACTATGTTGGCCAGGATGGTCTCGAACTCCTGACCTCGTGATCCGCCCACCTCGGCCTCCCAAAGTGCTAGGATTACAGGCTTGAGCCACCGCGCCCGGCCGTAATTTCTCTCTCTTGTCGTAGTCCAGAGGTAGCAATCCAGAGCTGGTTGGATCACTGTTCTCATCACAAGGCTTCTGACTGGGAGCCAATTTCTCACCATTTCCCTACCAGTAGGAGGGGGACAGGGAGCTTTTTTATCTGAGGACAAGATCCAGAAATTGTACCAGCGTTATTCTGTTTAGCCCATTGGCTAGGACCATTGGCTATTCTCTCTGCCCATTGGCTTGTAGTCTAATGGCTACATCCTACTGTAAGGAAAGCTGGGAAATGTAGTCTTTAATGGGCAGTCTTTACACTGAAAGAAGAGGATAGAGAGGAGGCAGGGGATGGGGGACAGCTAGCAGTCTGCCACAACGTGAGAGTGTCTGCAGGTGTATAAGTGAAGAGTGTCAGAATATCCAGGACTCCAGCTGGCTCACAGGGGATAATCACAGGAGTGGGTCTGGAAAGTGACTGGAACTTACTTAATAGGAATCAAAAGAGGTGGTCAGGCTACTTGGGAGAAAAAGTGAAAATAGACACTGGTGCCATGCCACGGAGACCTTTTAACCTGTTTGAAAGACACAGTCTTGGAAAAATAGTGCTTACCTATGCCCAGGAGTCTGACCCATAAGAAAAGCCTCCTTCAACCCAGAGGCTTTAGCTTCTAGGTCTTGATCCTGACACTTGTTTGGAAGATGAAAAGGGAAGAGGCCAGAGAAAGCTCTCCCAGAAGGCAGCATGGGTTATTCCTCAAAAGAGGTGTTTCTCAAGCCTGGGGCCAGTGGAGCAGTGGAAAGTGGAGTGTGTCTACATTTTGTTAAAGGAAGAAGAGAAGGAGAAAGATGAAGATGAGGAGAAGACACTTCCCTTGCACTTCAAAACCCCTCTAGGATGACCTGCAAATTTCTGGAATAATGTAATGTAATTTGCACGTTTCTTGAGGAATGCTAATCTGGTTAGTGGATTTGAATACGCTGAGAAGAAAGAAAACCTCAGCAGAATGTAAGGCTTTGTAATCTGGTTGCCATTTGGGAAAAACTTGCTAAGATTTCTCATTAAACAGCCCTCGGATGTTTTCAGAGACTGGTTTTCCCTCAGAACATTCATGCCTAAGCCCCTCCACTTGTCAAAATTAGAACAGAACAATGCCAATCTGGAGAATTTATTTTTAAAAAGCTCACAGTTGAGCCAGGCAAGACACTGAGACTAAATCAGAGAGATGAACTTTTTATTATGAAAATTGTAACACATGTACAATAAGCCCAGCTACAGCAATCAACCACTCATGGCAGATCTTATCTGTACTCCCCACCTACTTTGTGCCTTCACCCTGGATTATTTTGAGTAAATCTCAGTATCATACCATTCGTCTGGAAATGTTTCATATGTGTCTCTAAAGGACAAAAATTCCTGGGTGCAGTGACTCACACCTGTAATCCCAGCACTTTGGGAGGCCAAGGCAGGAGGATCGCTTGAGCCCAGGAGTTCAAGACTAGCCTGGGCAACATAGTGAGACCCCATCTCTGCAAAAATAAATTTAAAAAAATAAAAATTAATTTAAAAAGGATGAGAATTCTTTAGAAAAGACAGGAACACTATACATAACCATACTTTAAAATCAATAATAATTTCTTAATATACCCAAATATCTAGTCAGTATTTAAATGTCTCCAATTCTCTTCCTGTCCCTCTTTCTTGCTTACAATTGATTTGTTTACATGAGAATCTAAACAAGGTCTATGCATTGCATTTGGTTGCTACGTCACATGTCCCTTCAGTTTCTTTTCATCTATAGTTCCCTTTTCACCTATTTTTTTTTCGCTCTGTATCCCATAAAGTTTCCCAAGGTCTGGATTCTCTGGCTTCATCCCAGTAGTGTCATTTAACATGTTCCTCCTCCCCTGCATTTCCTCATGATTGGTTGATAGATACTTAGGCTTGATGTCAGGTTAGATTTGGCTTCACAGGTTTATGTTCTTACCATAGCAGGCCCCTTATGTCTGATCAGCTCTCTGTGATGTTAGCAAACATTGATGATCATTTGCTAGATCCATTATTTCAGTATGGTTTGCAAAATGCCATACTCTAATTGTTTTATTCCTTTTCTATTTACTAGCTGAAATACTTCTATAGACAGGAATAGTCTCTCCTCAGCCATTTATGGTTACCCTGAGGAACAATTCATATAGGAAAGGCAGGACAAATGCTTGACTTTTCCCTTTTACTTACTAGTTTTAAAAAACTTAATTGTCATCTTCCAAAGGGATTGAGAGTTTGTTTATTTTTGTTTCACTGCCATTAAGAAGTCATGAAATATTTTACTTATGCAAAACAACTCAGTCCTTTGTGGTGTGTCTTATTGATGCTCAGATTGTCCCACTGGTGTCCAGTGAGAGCTTCTATAAGTTGACCCCTGTGTCCTTTTGACATGACCCCAGTAGACTTTGATAGCTTTCTTATATGACTAGATAGAGAGGCTTATCTTATACATTTCTTGCCTTAGATTGGAATCAGTCATTTATCTAAAGAGCTTGGCTTCTCTGAGTGTAAATGGTATTTAGAGAGCACAATCTGGGCAGTTCCAACCGTGTTTAAGAGAATATTTTTTTAAAAAATTAAAAATAAAGTTTAAATATTGCAAAGGTAACCTAAATCCAAGAACCACATGAAAAAGTCGAACAAGAATGTTCCAGAATAGTATTGTCCAATAGAACTTTTTGCAATGATGAACATGTCCCATATCTGAGCTTTCCAATATGGCCACCACTAGCTACATGTGGCTATGGAGACCTTGGAGTGTGGCCAGTGCAACTGAGGAACTGATTTTTAAATTTAGTTTTAAATTAATTTTATATTTAAATAGTCACATGTGGCTACTGACTACCTTATTGGCCAGTACAGAAATTTATAATAAAATCTGTTGGTTACATTCAAAACTGTGTGTTTTAAGTACCATTCATGTGCAAGACATGGTGAAGGCACTGCAAGATAGGGAACTGAGTAGTGCACTGTCATTCCTATAAGAACCTTCCAATATATTATAGTAAGGAAAATAAGATCAATCCTCTAATAATGTAATCAAAATGATTGCCAGATAAGTTGCAATGCACTGAGAATCCTGAGTAAGGAAAGACATTTTGATCATTTGGCTGGGGGGCTGGATGCAGTGGTTCACACCTGTAATCCCAACACTTTGGGAGGCCAAGGCCAGTGGATCACTTGAGGTCAGAAGTTTGAGACCAGCCTGGCTAACATGGCGAAACCCTGACTCTACGAAAAATTCAGAAATTAGCCAGGTGTGGTGGTGCGCACCTGTAGTCCCAGCTACTTGGGAAGCTGAGGCATGAGAATTGCTTGAACCTGGGAGTCGGAGGTTGCCGTGAGCCGAGATCGAGCCGTTGCACTCCAGACTGGGCAACAGAGTGAGACTCTGTCTCAAAAAATAAAAATAAAAAAATAAAAGTAATAATTTGGTTGGGGTGATCAGAAGTGGATTCAGGGAGAAGATGACATCAGGAAATTCTCCCCGCTCTCAATTAGGAACTGTAGCCTTAGTTTATTTTATTTTTTTTTGGAGTTTAAAAAATATGTATTTATTTTTTAGAGCAGTCTCAGGCTCACAGCAAGATTAAGTGAAAGTACAAAGTTCCCAGATGCCTGCTGTCCTCCCCAAACACGCACAGCCTCCCCTACTATAAACATCCCTACCAGAGTAGCGCATGTGTTACAACTGATGAACCTACGTTGACACATCATTATCACCCAGAGTCCATAGTTTACAGTGGGGCTCACTCTTGGCGTGGTGTGCATTCTATGGATTTGGACAAATGTTTAATGGCATGCACCCACTCTAATATCATACAGAAGAGTTTCACTGCCCTAAAAACCCTCTGTGCTCCACCTACTCATTCTTTTTTCCCCACAACCCCTAGCTACCACTGATCTTTACACGATGGGCATTGTTTTACCTTTTCCAGAATGTCGTAGAGTTGGAACCATGTAGCATGTAGCCTTTTCAGATTGGCGTGTTCACTTGGTAATATGTCGGTTCCTCCATGTCTTTTCATGGTCTAACAGCTTACCTCTTTTTAATGCTGAAGAGTATTGTGGATGTATGCCACAGTTTATCCCTTTACCTGCTGAAGGACATCTTGGTTGCTTCCAAGCTTTGGCAATTATGAATAAAGCTGTTATAAATATCCATGTACAGGTTTTTGAGTGGACGTAAGTTTACAGTTTACAACTCCTTTGGGTAAGTACCAAGGAGCCCAGTTGCTGGATTATACAGTAAAAGTATGTTTATTTTGTAAGAAACTGCCAAACTGTAGAATCTGCTTTTAAAACTCATAACAGGCCAGGTGTGGTGACTCACGCCTGTAATTCCAGCAATTTGGGAGGCCGAAGCGGGCAGATTGCTTGAGTCCATGAGCTCGAGACCAGCCTGGGAAATATAGTGAAACCCGTGTCTACAAAAAATACAAAAATTAGCCGGGTGTGGTGGTGCGTGCCTGTACTCCTAGATACTAGGGAGGCTGAGGTAGGGGGATCACCTCATCCAGGGAGATCAAGGCTGCAGTGAGCCGTGATCGTGCCCCTGCACTCCAGCTTAGGTGACAGGGTAAGACCCTATCTCAAAAACAAACAAAATAAAACTCACATAACAATAGTAATACCTTTTGTTTGTTGAGTACTTGCTCTGGGCTAAAAATTTCTCATACGATAACATACTTAATTCAATCCTAATAACCTATAAAGTAGATGTTTTTAATTCCCACTATGCAGATGAGTAAATACAGGCACCAACAGAGTAATGACTTGCTCAGGGCCCCACAGCTCCCAAGTAGAACTGGAATTCAAACCCAAATCCGTCTCAATCCAAAGGCCTTGTTCTTCACAGCTATATCAAGCTCTCAAAGCCCAAAGGTTTCACAGAAACTTTAAAAATGTGTGTCATTGCCTTTGCTTCTTGGAATCCTCTTGAATAAAGGTAACTTTCCTCTTGCACCCCTGAAAGCCTGCTTCCAAAGAGGCTGGCATTGAGGAAAGCCTCCCTCCAGGGTGGAAAGGAAGAGCAAAGTGAACACATAGGGAAGCACATTGTAAATTTCAGAGCCCGAAGGTGACGGGGACTCAGTGTCCTCCCTGGCTCTCCCTGCAGCCCAGGTGAGGCTGCACATCCTCTCAGCTCCTCACTCCAGTTTCTCAGCACTTCTCTCCCAACCTCGGTGTTTTACCATCCCTGGTGCTTGCTTGATCCTGGGTCTGTAGTTCTTTTCCAAAACCTTGTACCCAGTTACCTCCTTGTCCAACCCTGCGAGTTGGCCTTGGTGATTCCATCTGTTTGGCTCTCCCAGTGCTCCTTCTGGACAGTCTTTGCTGTCTTCCTTGTTGCTGACCTTGGCCCTAATCCTGGGCCTTGGAAAAGTTTCTTGGAGCTCAGTTTTGGTGGAAAGCCCCAGGCTCGTGCCCCTCCATGGGGCCAGTTTGGAGAAGCCATATCTTCATTTATTGCTAGAATTATTTTCTGTTGGGCATTACATTTCAAAAAAGTCATTTAGTGGCTGAAGGTCAGACTGCTAATCTTTATTCTCCTGCACCACTGCTCACTAGCTATGTGTCCCTGGATAAGTTTAACGTTTCTAAGCCTCAGTTTCCTCATCTGTAAATGGGGATATTAACAGTACTCACTAATAGATTCTTGATAGATTTAAATGAGATAATCCTCATAAAACTCTCAGTATAGCACCTGGTGTGTAACATGCACTCCATAAATATTAGCCATTAATACTCATGATTATCTAAGCAGTAATAGATGACCCTTGGTTTGGGGGAAAGCTGGAACAAATGGCTTTGCAACTGGTGGTGGCATGTGCCTGTTATCCCAGCTACTTAGGAGGCCGAGGCATGAGAATCTCTTGAACTTAGGAGGTGGAGGTTGCAGTGAGCCAAGATCGTGCCACTGTGCTCCAGCCTGGGCAACAGGGTGAGACTGCATCTAAAAAATAAACAAATATTTTTGACAGTGAAATATTTGAAATATTCCATGAGTGCTAAGAGTTCTGAAATAAATGAGTGACCAAGTTCAACACCTAGATCTTCCTTTTATCTGATGGGTTGCCATAGGTAAGTCATGTACTATTCCAGAGCCTCAATGTCCTCATGTGTAGAGTAGGAATTGTAGCCGCTGGCCTGCCTCTGGGCCTCTGCACCACCATTTACTCTGAATGCTGCCAAGAGATCAAGCTCAAGAAGGCAAGGACTTGGCCCCTCTCTTCACTGCTGGGTTCCCAGCTCCAGAGATGACACCTAGAACATAACAGACTCCAGACTCTCGATAAACAGTGTTGAAAGAAAAAAAAAGTGTAGGAAAGCCTTTTCAAAGTATTACAGAACCCTGGAGTCATAAGCTATTTGTGTGCATAGGCAATTTCTGGGCCATTTGGAAGACCCTGTGAAAAGTCTGCAAGTTGAAATCAGCAAGTTGATGCACCTAAAACGTTTAGCTTTGATAAGACCAGCATCTTTTTAGAACCATACCTTACCCTGTTGATTTGTGATAAGCTTTAAGGAACCCTGCCAAACCTACAGGTAGACAAGGCCAAACCGTGGTAGAAATATCTCCTCGGTGCTCTGGCCAGCTCCTGTGTTGCACCTCCCTTCCTCCTGGGCCCTTCCTGCACCTGAAGTCTGGAGGAGTCTGTCTACTCCTCCGTCCCTCCCTCCCTCCCTCCCTCCCTCATGTAAAGGGTCTGTAGGAGAGGCCCAGGAATGTCACGGACTTCCACCATGTGTAAAGCCCACCACACTTCCCAGGAAGTTTGTACATTGAGGCTAATCCCCGATTCATAATGAAAACTTTTATCTATTCCTTAGCTGCCATTTATTTATTTATTCTTTGAGATGCAATCTCGCCCTGTTGCCCAGGCTGGAATGCAGTGGCACAATCTCGGCTCACTGCAACCTCCGCCTCCTGGGTTCAAGAGATTCTTGTGCCTCAGCCTCCTAAGTAGCTGGGATAACAGACACATGCCACCATGCCTAGCTAATTTTTGTATTTTTAGTAGAGATGGGGTTTCACCATGTTGACCAGGCTGGTCTCGAACTCCTGACTTCAGGTGATCCACCTGCCTTGGCCTCCTAGAGTGCTGGGATTACAGCTGTGAGCCACTGTGCTGGACCCTTAGCTGCCGTTTATGAGTGACTATTTTCATCATTGCCTTAGTCAATTATCCCAATAACCCTGCAAAGTGACATTTATGTTCCCGTTTGCCAATGGGGAAACTGAGGCTCTCATAGCTTTGTAACTTTCCATGGGTCACGCACTTGGCAAAGACCTCAAAGCCACACTCGTTCCTTTGCCTACAGCACCTTCTGTGAGCTGAACCCAGCAGACGAAGCGGAGGCTCAGAAGGAAGGGGGCTGGGAGCAACCACACAGTCCTTTGCTTTGGCTGCTGTTTCTCGCAGTAAGGGGATATGTTTCCAAAATGCTGCTGGCAAATAATTTCCAGGGTTTGGCCAGCCTGAAATAACCCATCTATTTAGAGGTTTCAAGACCAGGCAGCAGAGGCTAAATAAGGTAAAGTGTCTGTCAAGAGCGGAGGCCCAGGAAGAGAATAGAATATTAAAAGACTCATGGCTTATGTCATGTTTTCTTTATCCAAGCCTCTTTCATTTTTATTTTTATTTAGTTATTTATTTTTGAGGTGGGGTCTTGCTCTGTTCCCCAGGCTGGAGTGCAGTGGTGCGATCTCATCTCACTGCAACCTCTGCCTCCTAGGTTCAAGAGATCTTCCCACCGCAGCCTCCTGAGTCGCTGGGACTGCAGGTATGTGCCATTACGCCCAACTAATTTTTTGTATTTTTTGTATTTGAGATGGGGTTTCACCAGTTGTCCAGGCTGGTCTTGAACTCCTGAGCTCAAGCAATCTGGCTGCCTCAGCCTGCCAAAATGTTGGGATTATAGGCGTGAGTCACTGCACCTGGCCTAAGCCTCTTTTTTGTGTATCCATACAAAGTATCATTGTCTTACATTAGAATATAGAAATTCTCGGCCAGGCACAGTGGCTCATGCCTGTAATCCCACCACTTTGGGAGACCGAGGTTGGGGGGCGGGGATCACTTGAGGTCAGGAGTTCAAGAGCAGCCTGGCCAACATGGTGAAACCCCATCTCTACTAGAAATATAAAAATTAGCCAGGTGTGGTGGCACACAACTGTAGTCCCAGCTACTTGGTTGGCTGAATCAGGAGAATTGCTTGAACCTGGGAAGTAGAGGTTGCAGTGAGCCAGGCCGGGATCATGCCACTGCACTCCGGCCTGGGCGACAGAGCAAGACTCCATCTCAAAAAAAAAAAGAATATAGAAATTATGATACCAGGCCAGATAAAATACACACACATACACACACACATACTATACATACATAGGTTTTTTTTTGTTTATGATATATACCTTATATATATGTATTTGATTTATGATATACAACTACACATCTTTGAAAAAAGCTGGTTTATTATATATAATTTTGGTAAAATATAAAGCTCTTAGCCAAAACTTCATGTTCAGGTTTTAGGTATATGGATTTAGCGATTGTTCCTATTGAATGTTAAATTTTTAGCAATAATAGTAACTGTGACCTACTTAGTACCTATTATATACCAGGAACTGGGCTAGTTCCTTCCCATACTTTTTTACACTTACTCTTCACAACTCTATTTCTATTTTTCTGTTTTATTGATGAAGAGGTAGAGTTTCAGAGAGATTCAGCAATTCACCCACGGCCACATAGGTGTTCAGTGGCAGGGCCAGGTTTTGAGCTCAATCTAAAGACCGTAAGTTCACAAGGTTGGGAACACATCTATTGTGTTTACCAGCATGTTACCTGATGCCCGGAATGAACCCAACGATTGTAAGAGCCCAATAAACACTGGAATGGAGAATGAATGAACCAGCGCTTGAATGCTTGCATGCATGAATGAATGAGTGCTTACATGAATGCATGAACGAATGGCTCTAACTCCTGTGTTCCCAGCCACTGTGCTGAACCTCCTCCTCACTTACTTTGCTCCACACGCTGCCAGCATCAAGCTGCCTGTATCTGAATGACATGGGGTGTTAGGATGGAGCGGTCTTTGCATCTGAAGTAGAATAAATCAGACCTCCGTGTATTTTCACTGTCTTTTATGGATCTGTGATGAGACTTGGCGGGGAGGGTGGTGGGGGGTTTGCCGAATACTGAGTGTTTGCATATCTGTCTAATGTGGTCAGGGTGGAGAGTGTGGATAAATAGGGCAGGTCCATGCTGGGTGTGCCTGCCAGCAAGTTCTCAGACATGCCTCTACTGCCCCTCTGCTTGAGAGGGAAGCAGTGGCTCTGGCACCACACTATCTGCTAACTTTCGGGGAGGGAAAGAGGAAGTGACATGGGACAGCTTCTACTGCCAGAAAGGAAAGCAGAAATTCAGTAAGAAACAGAAGTTCCCTTGCAGTGCCTCATTTTAGTTCCTCAAACTTACACCAAAAGTTAACAGGGTGACATACAAATCTCACAGAACTGGAAATCAGGCCTTGTTTTGTCAGGGGCTTGGATAAGTAATTTCTCTGCTTTGGGCTTCAATTTCCTTATCTGCAAAATAAACAAATGAGGCTAAAACCCTGCCTTGGGACATTTAGAACTGTAGATGTGTCAGGAGGCATCTTCTTGATGATCGTAATGATTGATGAGTGATGCTTATGTGTGTTGGGGGCTGGGTGGGAAGCAGGATAATAAATGTATTCATATACTTAGGACCACACAATTGGAAATCGTCCCTCTTGGAATTTGAAATGATGATTAAGAACCTCCTCATTGCTAAAATACCCTGATTCTATCCTAACCATGCTGATTTGAATCACCCAAGTCACATAATGAAAAGAAACCAGACTCTACCTAAAAGAAACCAAGGGTAAGGGACATAATAGATTTTAAAATACCTCTCAGTGTGCCTTATTTTTGTGCATGTCAGTACAGTTTCTTTCCCTCACTCCCTTCTCCCAGGATTGCTCCAGGAAACGGGAGGACATCAGCCCCTAGAGAGGAAACATCACAGGCAGTTGCTGTCAGACAAAAGGGGTAAGCAGAAAGCCCTTTTGGCACAGGGGAGGCACAGCCCCTCCTTTACAAGGCCAAGATGGGAGTGGCTGCTAGGCCAGGGTAGCAGAAATGGCTGAGAGAGATGTCCAGGTCAACAGGCCCTTAGGACCCCAAGGGTTTCCAAGCTGGAGGAGGGCAGTGGCTGAAAGGCTAAGAGGACTGGTGAACCAGAGGTCTGGAGTTGAGCTCAGGAGCTCATCGCAGGTGGTTAAAGCAAAGGAGATATGAGCAAGGGAACCAGACAGTCCTCAGCAGGTGCCGTCGAAGGACAAGCCAACCACTTGGAAAGACCTCTCCAGGAAGGCCAGTGGATTTCCACAGATGAGCGGTTCCTCCTCCAGCAGCCAAAGCTGGTTAAGCTCTTTCCTGTATCCAGAAGCTGTCTTTGTGGTGGGGACTGCTTTATTGAGATGCAACACACAGCGAAGTACACAAATGCTAAGCATACAGCTCAATGCATGCACACCTATGTGTACACCTACGTACCTACCACCCAAATCAGGATATAGGCCAGGCCAGCACCCTTGAAGGCTCTTTTGTGCCTTCTTCCAGTCAATACCCTCTGCCAAAGATAACCATTTTGTAACTCGATCATGATAGGTGAGTTTTTGAACTTCATAGAAGAGGAGTCCTACAGCATGTAGTCTTTGCTGTCTGATTTTGTTCACTCAACATTATACCTCTGAGATTCATCCATGCCGTTGTGGGTAGCAGTTCCATTTCCCTGTGATGCTGGGGAGTATTCTGTCGTGTGATTATGCCACAATTTATTTATCTACTCTACTATTGGTGGACATTTGGGTTGTTCACGGATGCCATCTTGAGAAATAATATGAAGGATGAAAACATCTCTTTTTTTTTTTCTGTTGCCCAGGCTGGAGTATAGTGGTGCGATCTGGGCTCACTGCAACCTCCGCCTCTGGGGTTCAAGTGATTCTCGTGGCTCCCTAGTAGCTGGGATTACAGATTTGCACCACCATGCTCGGCGAATTTTTGTATTTTTAGCAGAGGCAGGGTTTCACCGTATTGGCCAGGCTGGTCTGGAACTCCCAAATTCAAGTCATCCACCAGCCTTAGCCTTCCAAAGTGCTGGGATTACAGGGGTGAGTACAGCACCCATCCTAGAAACTTCTTAAGATGAGAGAAACAGACCCCTTAGGGAATTTGAACTGGAATTGGCCACCTGAAAATGACCATTTTAAGTCATAAGAAGCAGAATGATCTCCAATTGTCAAGTTTACATTTTCCCCACCATTAGCGGGAATGGGGACTCCAGAGCTAAATGAGGCCAGTTAATGGAGCATTTTTCTTTTAATGATATTTTTTGCACATCTGAGGTGGGGAGTGTAACTTTTGGCCTTGCTACACAGGCAATGAGCTGGTGTGACTTTCTCACAAGAAAAATGGTGCACAGAGCTGGCTTTAGGCTTATTGAGGCAATAAAACAGTTGTTGTCTTACTGGTTAAAACACCAAAAATTTGGAAGACACACATTCAAGAAGTGGTACATCAAAAACAGGATGACTTCTAGGGGGAAATATTCAGATGTGGAAAATCTGAGTGAATACTTCTAATGGGGCAGCATGGCTGGGACACCGAGATCTCGGACAGAACTTGAGTAGGCAGTGCAATGATTGTCAAAGAAAACACCAGCCTCATTCAGAAAGGTGCACAATTACTCACCCACCAGGGGTCGAGGTCTGTTCTAACTACTCTGACTAATTTCAACTTGTTTATCTTAAGAGAAATGGGAGGCACCAGGAGAGGTTCTCAAATAACCTTGATGACTTAAGAGATGAAAAATGAGTCCAGGGTGAAAAAGTTAATAGTGTTACAGCTGTTTTTGCCTTAAGAAAAAACTCTACTACCCTTAGAATGGGCATTTCAATCCAGGAAGAAAGTGATCATCTACTTTCACGGTAATGGTTGCATGGATTTCTCTGAGTGCCTTTATGTACAGGACCAGACTGATACGATGAAGTCATAGCTGGTAGCTGTTTATCATCGCTTCTGTGTTATGCGTGAGGATGTCCACAAATACTTCGGCTCTTTCTCCTTCTGGGCACACGGTAGGACTGTGCTTTCCTGCCCACTTGAAGATAGTGACCAGCCTAGAGCAGAAGCTTTCAGAGTTAATGTGGCTTCTCTCCAGAGACTCGTTTGCCCCTGCCAGGGTTCCAGGTAGGAGCTGCTTCAGCAGCCTGGGTTCTGGAGGAGCGAGACTTCCTGATAGATGTGCATATGAATGAGAAATAAACTGCTGTTGCTTCAGGCCACTGAGATTTCAGGTAACTGTTTGTTAGCACAGCATAACCCAGCCCTTCCTCAAGGATTGATTCAGCTGCGAACCAGGGCTTCTGAAATGGTCACTTGGTATACTATGACCTTGAGCCCTTATCCCCCATTGTAGGTCAAGGGATGGACACTTCACCTCTGACCAAAGGTCAGCTTATCGATTCTTCTTCAAGGATTTGAACTCTAAGAAACACAGAGAGGACTGGCACTTCATGGTGGAGCTTCGCTAAGAGGTCAGGAAGGATGGTCAGGACTGTGAGCCATGCAGGGCCAGGGATGAAAAAAAGGAAAGCAAAGCAGACATTCACTGGGAGGGAATGGCAAATGGAGGGCCTGGGAGAGAGGAAGGAGGTCCCAAATAGCCCTGATTTTTACTTTCCTGTTTTCCTGTATAGGGCTAGTTGCTCTCTGCTTCCTGTTTTTAGCTTTTGTGCGTCCCTGTAGACTACCACCAACTCCCCAACACACCTTTCACTTGAGCTTGTCCAGGGTGCTTCTGTACTTGCAATCATGAGGACTCACCAAGAACAGAACATAAGCAGGAGCAAAAAGTTAATGGTATCGCTAACACTTGGCTACACTTACTATGTGGCAGACATTGTTCTAAGTGCTTCATGGGTTTTAAGGCATTTAATTCTCACAGCAACGTTATGCGCCACATACTTTTAACATCCTCACTTTTACAGATAAGAAAACTGAGGTCAGGGAGGTTGAGTGCCTTTTCCCATACCCCATTAGTACTAAGTGGTGGCACCATATTTCAAGAGCAGGTTGTCTGGCTTGAGAAACCACTACCGTGTAATGGAGGCATAGGTGATGTTGTGTTAATTAAGGAGTTTGTGAAATTCTGCTCATAACACATTTTAAATTAAAATTATTGTTATTTAGGTGTGACAATGATATGTATACGTGTGTGTGTGTGTGTGTGTGTGTGTGTGTGTATTTATTTATTTATTTATTTTTGAAATGGGGTCTCACTGTGTCACCCAAGCTGGAGTGCAGTGGTGCAATCACACCTCACTGCAGCCTCGACCTCCCGGGCTCAAGTGATCCTCCTACCTCAGCCTCCTAAGTAGCTGGGACTACTGGCAGGCACCACTACGCCCAGCTAATTTTTTAATACTTTTTGTAAAGACAGGGCTTCACTGTGTTGCCCAGGCTGGTCTCAAACTTCTGAGATCAAGCAGTCCTCCTTCCTTGGCCTCCTAAAGTGCTGGGATTACAGGCATGTATGCCACTGCACTCAGCAGATAACAATGTTTTAAAATGAAGTACAGTTGATCCTTGGAACAACACAACGATAGGGACCCCAACACCCCACACAGTCAAAACTCTGTGTATCACTTTTAACGCCCCAAAAACTTAACTAGTAGTAGCCTACTGTTGACTGGAAGTCTTACTGATAACAAAGAGTTGGCTAACACGTATTTTGTATGTTACGTGTATTATATGCTGTATTCTTGCAATAAAGTAAGGTAGATAAAAGAAAGTGTTATTAGGAAAGAGAAAATATAGTTACTATTCATTAGGTAGAAGTGGATCATCATAAAGGTTTTCATCCTCATCACCTTCATGTTGAGTAGGCTGATGAGGAAGAGAAAGAGGATGAGTTTGTCTTGCTCTCCAGGGTGGCAGAGGCAGAACTAAATCCACAGACAAATGGACTTATGCAGTTTGAACCTGTGTTGTTTGAGGGTCAACTGTGTTATCTTTAAAACTGTCTATAGAAGTATTTATGGATAAATATCGTAAATGGATACATTTACTATGGATAAATTAAATATGATTTATGGATAAACATGATACACATGGATAACTGGATAAATACGATGTCTGGATAAATAAACTGTGAATAAAGGGGAGTGGGTGAGCGAGCGGGGCTATAGATGTCACATGATTAGTCTTTTTTTTTTTTTTTTGAGACAGTGTCTCATTCTGTCGCTCAGGCTGGAGTGCAGTGGTGTGATCTCGGCTCACTGCAACCTCTGCCTCCCCAGTTTGAGTGATTCTCCTGCCTCAGGCTCCCGAGTAGCTGGGACTACAGGCACATGCCACCACGCCTGGCTAATTTTTGTATTTTTAGTAGAGATGGAGTTTCACTATGTTGGCCAGGCTAGTCTTGAACTCCTGACCTCGTGATCTACCTGCCTTGGCCTCCCAAAGTGCTGGGATAACAGGCATGAGCCACAGCACCTGGCCGAGTTAGTCATTGTTGAAACAGGGTCATGGATACCTGGAGGATTATTACATTATTCTCTCTGCTTTTGTATATGTCTGAAATTTTCCATAAGTTTAAAGGGGACTTTTTAATCTTATCTCTGGTATTTTATTATTTTAGAGCAGGGCCTGGCAAACTATGATCAGTGGGCCAAATCTGGCCTGCTGCCTGTTTTGTGTAACCTACAAATTGTGAATGATTTTTACTACTGATTGAGAAAGTGTACATTACATGAAATTCAAATTTTAGCATCAATAAATAAAATTTTACTGGAAGCCAGCCACACCCATTTGTGTGTGTATTGCCTCTGGCTGCTTGTGCACTACAAAGACAAAGCTGAGTAGTTGTAACAGAGACCATATGGCCTGCAAAGCCTGCAATATTTACTATCTGGCTCTTTACAGAAAAAGTTTGCTGACCTCTCATTTAGAAGGAAATGTATTCGCTATGACTTTGTTTTTAAAACCAACAAAAAGAAAACCTATATTGCTTTCTTTTTAAATCAGGAAAGTGATACGAGACCATAGTTGACGATACAGAATATATCAACAAGTATAAAATAGAAAATTATGTTTCTCCACTGGCTATCCATTTCTAGACTCTTCCCTTTTATCTCTTATCATCAAACTGTTGACCAAATGAAGCTTTCTCCGGGGTTAGGTAAAAGTTAAGGATTGCCTTTCTCGTACTGATGAGACGAGACTTGTAAGCAAACATTGGCTGTGACAGGGAAACAACGTGGACAGGTTTGAAAGTGAAGCTTATTAAGGAATGATTGTGTGGCTATATTAGCTGAGCAGGCATGATATAAAGGTCAGAGTCTGTGGCTCAATGTGGGAAAGCCCGGGAGCTTCCTCTTGGGTTGGGCTGCTATCATCCCTGGCATCACAAATGCCAAGTTACACCTTGGTCGTAAATTGGGGTGGAGAAGATCTTCCTGGATAGTGGTGAAGCATAGCCCCAGCCACTCCTCACGTGAAGCTCTGTGACCAGATGCTGATTGTGTTGACCAAAAGTGATTCCTGGCTAGACTGGCCTCCAATCAAAGCATCCGATGACAACTAGACATGCTATGTAAGGCTAATATCCGTTCTGATTGATCCAGTGATCATCAGATCACTGCCCATGTCAATGCCCAGTTGGGCCAATTGTTAAATATTTTAAAAATCATCCTGGCTGGGAATCCCCTCAAATCATCGTTTACTGGCAGCCTCCAGTATCAGAGAGATACTACACTGGGCCAAATTTTCTGATAACTTTGCTTTCAAAAAGTAGAGTGACCATTTAAACAACATTTAATTCCCTTATATTTGGGGACTTCAAGGTGTGTTTTGCATTGGATTTGTTTAAAACAGCAAAAAGATATGATCACTAGGAATGGAGAATAGATAATCAGGGCCACAGAGATAGTAAAAGCTACTATTTATTGAGTCTCCACTGTTTATTGGTCACTTAGTTATATTATTTATAATTGTCACATGAAGAGTTAGGTCTGTTTCTTATTTTATTCATGAGGGAAGCCAAACCTTAGAGAAGCAAAGTGGCAAAGCCAACATTCAAACACAGCACTACAGTATTTGATCCCACACACGGGAAATCCATGTCTAAGCTTAGCTGATGTGGTGGATCTTTGTGGTTTTTACCCATCAACATCCATTCCAGTCACCTTTCTTCGGCTAACAGTACCCTGATTTTTCTCTGGGGTACCATCTTCTCCCCAGCTCTCATTCCAGGTATTTTGCAGAGGGGTCATGTGACTCAAGCCTGGCAGTAGTGCATGCTATTTCCCTGGTCTCGGTGACTCACTCAGTCGTTCATTCATTCAACAAATATTTATTGAGAAGAGCTGGGATATACAGCAAGGATCAAGCCAGATGAGGATGCTGCTTGGTGAAGCTTATTTTCCAGTGGGAAAACAGACAGACGATAAAAAAGTAACAAATACTTAGCATAATTTCAATAGGCAATAACTGTTTTGAAGAAAATAAAAGAGTAATGGGAAATAGGAGTAACAAGGGACAGGGGATAGGCTCCTTCAGAAAGGGTGGCCTGAGACAATAAGACGCAGTGAGACTTGTGCTGGGGCTCTTCATATTTCCCCTGGACTTGAACTTGAAATGGCATGGGCCCTGCAACCACTGGCATTGGACCTGGAGAAGGAAGCCAACGTGGGGACAGAAGGGAGGAGGGGGAGACAGAGACACACAGGATTTAGATGATGTCACTGGGCCCTTGCATCATGCTATACTTTAAATTGGACTGGCCCCATCACTTTTGTGTGAGGAAAGCCTGTACATTTTTTTTTCATTTTTTGCTTAAGATGGTTTGGATCATGTTTTATGTTACTTGCACCGAGAAGAATCCTCTGTTGTACAGTTGAGTGTTCAATCAAATGCCTGCCTGGCGTATATGCCTCCTTCATTTCTGGCAGGTACGTGCATATTTCAGATGGTTAAGCAGATGACTGAATAGACCGATGACAGCGATAGAGAACAAATAAAAGTTACTGTTTACTCTTGCCTGGAGAAAAGGATTGGAAAGATACACATCCAACTCTTAACAGTTAACAAAGGGATGCCACTTTTTAATCATCACCTTCTGTAATGTTCACATTTAAAAACAAACATGAATCCCATGTAGTATTTTTTTTTAATGATGAATCTGGAAGGGTGTGGACCCAAAGGCCTGTGGGATGATAGTGGACTGTGTCCCCAACAGTGTCCCAACACCACATTCAATAAGGTGTCAGAGGATGGTTACTCAAAGTTACTCACAGATGCCAAGAAAATGGTACGAAGGAGAGGCTCTCTTGTTCTTTTTCCTGCAGGTCATCCCAAGTTTTTCATGTAAGGACAGCTGGAAGATGACAATGTCTGTATGGCTCACTGGGGTACAGAAACAGCACCACAGGAAGCCAGAATTTTTTTTCCTGGGCTCTCTGTCAGCCCCAGATGCTGCCCAGTGTCCCAAGGGCTAAGGGGATCAATTTCTTTAAGCAGAAACTATTCTCCAACAAACAACGGGCCAAAATTACAGGCCAGAGTCTCTCTCTACTCAGAAAGCATGATTTTTAAGTGTCATTCTGCTTCATGCCAAGGGAATTGTGTCCACCTCAACATCAGAAACTTAGCTAGTATCATTACAGGTTTTTAATTTTATTTTAAAACATTCAAGGAACTCATAATTATACTTTCATTGTGCCTGAATTTAGCTTGCTTGCTTTATTAAAAAGATTTTCTGTTTTATTTTATTTTATTTATTTTATTTTATTTTATTTTATTTTATTTTATTTTATTTTATTTTATTTTAGACAGAGTCTCACTGTGTTGCTCAGGTTGGAGTACTATGGCACCATCTCGGCTCACTGCAACCTCTGCCTCCCCAGTTCAAGCGATTCTCCTGCCTCAACCTCCCAAGTAGCTGGGACTACAGGCGCATGCCACCATTCTCGGCTAAGTTTTGTGTTTTTAGTAGAGACAGGGTTTCACTATGTTGGCCAGGCTGGTCTTAAACTCCAGACCTCATGATCCACCTGCCTCAGCCTCCCAAAGTGCTAGGATTATAGGCGTGAGCCACCACACCCAGTCAGATTTTCTGTTTTAGAGGACCACTTTTGGGATCTCCTTTCTCTTGGGTAATTCTGTTTGATCACTGACTGTTCCTGAATCATAATCCTAGATGAATGCTGTCTTTTAAAATCAAAAGTCTCACGTACATACATTCCAGCTTTGCTGTTGTTTAAAGTAAGAGACAAATTTGTATGGGGATCTTATTTGAAAATTTAAAGATCCTATGATAAAGTCAGTCTTCCTCTTTGCTCCTTTCAGCTTGCAGAAAAAAAAGAAATTACTTCTATTACTTCTGTGTAGCAGGTTCCACTTGGGCCCCAATAAATTGGATACTAAAACCTTTTAAAACTGTACTACTGAAATATTCCTCTTCTAATTTGTCTTTTTTTTTTTTTTTAATTTAATTGCTTTGCCCAGAGAAAATGAAAAGCAAACTCCAACCCAGGTAAGGCTGAATAATCACAAATTCCGATTTTAAGGAATCTGAATTAATGAGATTTCACGAAATTTTAGCCAGGAAAGAATTACCACCCTCTTCCCATGGGACTGCAATGCTTATAACTTTAGTTACAGGCACACAATATCAATCTCTAGAGAAGAAATTATGGTCACACTTTAATTTAGATCGAGAGATAAAATTAGAAAATCTCTTGAGGGAAATGTTATTCATTATTTACAAATGTATATAACTAAAGGAAGAAAGTATATACAGAAGAAAGACCACAGCGTCTGTTGAGCAAGAGCTTGAATCTCAAGTGAACTCCCTGGGATCTCACCAGGCGCACGCCCCAAACACATATTTAAAGTCTACAACTTGGGAGAAAATAGCTTGAGGGATATACATCAAATGATTACCTGCTTTTCTCTGTGGATTGGGGAAAGAAGTGGTATTGAGGGATAAGTTTAATTTGATATAAAAGATTGCTATGATGTTTGACTATTTATTTATTTATTTATTTGAGACAGCATCTCACTCGCACAGGCTGGAGTGCAGTGGCACAATCACATCTCACTGCAACCTTGACCTAGCAGGCTCAGGTAATCCTCCTGCCTCAGCCCGCTGAGTAGCTGGGTCCACAGGCATATGCCACCACGCCCAGGTAATTTTTTGTAGAGATGGGGTTTTACCATATTGCCTAGGCGGGTCTTGAACTCCTGGGCTCAAGCCATCTGCTCACCTCAGCCTCCCAAAATGCTGGGATCACAGGCCTGAGCTACTGCACCCTGCCAGTTTGACTATTAACATAACGAGTATAGTGGATATTAGCTAGGCTTCGTGGCCACATAGCAACTAGAACACCTTTCGTATATCTGGAGAATTTCTCTTCTTATGGGTCTGAACATGCTTAAGCCAGAAACCCCCTTAATGAGCTTCCCTTGTAACTAGGTGTATTAATCAGAGTTCTCCAGAGAAACAGAACCAATAGGATGTGTAGATAGAAAGAAGGAGAGATTTGTTTTTTTTTGTTTTTTTGTTTTTTTGTTTTTTTGAGACGGAGTCTTTCTCTGTCCCCCAGGCTGGAGTGCAGTGGCGCGATCTCGGCTCACCGCAACCTCCACCTTCTGGGTTCACGCCATTCTCCTGCCTCAGCCTCCCGAGTAGCTGGGAATACAGGCGCCCGCCAACACGCCCGGCTAATTTTTTTGTGTTTTTAGTAGAGACGGGGTTTCACCGTGTTAGCCAGGATGGTCTCGATCTCCTGACCTCGTGATCCGCCCGCCTCAGCCTCCCAAAGTGCTGGGATTACAGGCTTGAGCCACCGCGCCCAGCTGAGAGATTTGTTTTAAGAAATTGGCCCATGCAATTACGGAGATCAGGAAGGAGAAAATGTTACGGTTCAAGTCCAAAGGCAGTCTTCTGGCAGAATTCCCTCTTGCTTGGAGGAGATCAGGTTTTGTTCAATTAAGGCCTCCAGTTGGTTGGATGAGGCCTACCCACATTAGGGAGGGCAGTCTGCTTTACTCAAACTACACTGATTTAAATGTTGATCTCCTTCAAAAACACCCTCACAAAAACATCCAGAATAATGGTTGACCAAATACCTGGGCACAATGGCCCAGCCAAGTTGACACATCAAATGAACCATTGCACCAGGGAACAGATATATGACCAAATCCTTATACAGGCTTTGGTTTAGAAGTAAGTGCCATGCGGAGTTCATTCTTTACAAGTGGTGGTGGTGGAGACATCCAGCTTACAGAAGCAAAATGGCAGCACTCTGTCACTAGAATGTATGGGGTCTGTGCCCAGCAATGGCAGCGGAAGGGTCTCCACTGGAAGAGTCATGGCTTTGTAGCTCCAAGCCTCATCCTTAGTTTTCCCAGGAACTCAGTGAACTACCTAGATCCTTTAACACATTCCTTGTCTACTTAAACTAACTAGGGCAGATTCCGTTATTTGCAACTAAGAACACTGAAATTCAATTAGCATTTTGTATTATCTATCATTGCATAACAAATTACCCCAGAACTTAATGAGTTAAAATAATAATAAATATTTATCATGTCATTTTCTGTAAGTCAAGAATTTGGGATGAGCTTAGCTGGGTGGCCCCGTCTCAGGGTCTCTCATGAGGCTGCACTCAGGGCTGCAATCATCTAAATGCTTGCCTAGGGCTGAAAGATTCCCCGCCCCCCACTTTTTTTTTTTTTTTTTTTTTTTTTTGAGATGGAGTCTCAGTTTGTCGCCCAGGCTGGAGTGCAGTGGCAAGATCTCAGTTCACAGCAACCTCTGCCTCCTGGGTTCAAGCAATTCTCCTGCCTCAGCCTCCTGAGTAGCTGAGATTACAAGCGCGTGCCAACACACCTGGCTAATTTTTGTATTTTTAGTAGGGACATGGTCTTGCCATGTTGGCCAAGCTGTTCTCGAGCTCTTGACCTCAAATGATCTATCCACCTCTGCTTCCCAAAGTGCTGGGATTACCAGGCATGAGCCACTGTGCCCGGCCAGTTGGAGAATACACTTTTAAGATGTTTTATTTATGACCAGCCAGCTGGTAAGGCAGGAGGCCTCAGTTCCTCTCATATGGGCTTCTCCATAGGGCTGCCTGAGTGTCGTAACAATACGGAAACTGTCTTCCCCCAGAAAGAGTGATTCAAGAGAGAAAAATGGATGTCGCGATGCTTCTTATGAGCTTATCTGTGCAAAATCACTTCCACTTCATTCTAGTTGTTACAAGAAAGTCACTGAGTCTAGCTCTTATTCGAAGGGAAGGAAATTCGTTTTCTACTTTTTGCAGGGAGGAATGTCAAGGGATTTGTAGATATATTTTAAAACTTCCTGCGGTAGCCAGCCTCCAAGATGGCCCCTAGTGAACCCCTTCTCCTGATAGACACAGCTTTGTGTATTTCCCCCTGTGCTGTATCACAGTTGGTCTGTGTGGCCAATGGCCTACAGAGAAGTGATGGTATGACCCTCCAAAAGTAAGTCATAAAAAGCTGCAACTAGGCCGGGCGCGGTGGTTCACGCTTGTAATCCCAGCTCTTTGGGAGGCCGAGGCGGGCGGATCACGAGGTCAGGAGATCGAGACCACAGTGAAACCCCGTCTCTACTAAAAATACAAAAAATTACCCGGGCGTGGTGGCGGGTGCTTGTAGTCCCAGCTACTCGGAGAGGCTGAGGCAGGAGAATGGCGTGAACCCGGGAGGCGGAGCTTGCAGTGAGCCGAGATTGTGCCATTGCACTCCAGCCTGGGCGATAGAGCTAGACTCCGTCTCAAAAAAAAAAAAAAGCTGCAACTTCTCTCTTTCCTGTCTCTGACCCTGTCCATCTGTGTGTCTGTCTGTCGGTCAGCCTTTCTGTTTCTCCTCTCTGAGGGAAGCAAGCAACCATGTATAAGTACCTTATATAGTAGCTCATACGGGAAGAAACTAAAGCTTCAGGCCAAGAGCCAGCAGGAAACTGAGGCCAGCCAATAAACACATGAGTGGTTTTAGAAGCGGCTCCTCCAGCCCCAGTTGAACATTGCTAAGGCTGCAGCCTTGGCGGACAGTTTGACTGCACCCTCATGAGAGCTCAGGAGACCTTACCACCCAGATAAACTGCTCCTGCATTCATGACCGTCAGTGCCTGTTTGAGATAATCAACATTTGTTGCTTTGCATTGCTAAGTTTTGAGGTAAACTGTTACACAGAAATAGATAAATAATATAGCACCACACATGTATTCCTTTTTTTTTTTTTTTTTTTTTTTCAGAAGAAATCAAGCTGTGTGTATGTGCATGTGTGTGTATGTCAGTGTGTGTGTGTGCCCTGAGAAGGGAATGAGAGAATAAGATGTAGATCTACCTAAGTCACCAACGGGACACGACCATCTTTCAGTTGTCATGGAGCAGTACTTTGCAGCTTTATGAATTTTCACTAAGTATCTAGAAATCCTCAACCAAATCTTAAATTGAAATTGTTCTTTTTTAAGGTTCCGTGCTGCTGCCTACCAAGTTGTAAACTGCTACCATCTAGAAGGTGTCAAGCAAGGCCTGGAAAACCCCATAAGCAGGAGGGCTGGTTTGGGCATTAGGCTCTGGTGTCTGTTTAGGGACAGTGTGTTTCAAAACTAGTAATGATTTGGTTTTTTGAATTCCTGTTAGCCTTATTACTTTAGAATGTCTCTTGTTGCAGACTATAGCTTCTGGGTTATTCAATCATGTTTTTAGCTGTAATAGCAAAAACAATGGTGCAATCTATATTTTATCAGTTACCCAAAATAGCACAACATGCCTTTGCACAGTAAATGTTTGCTGAGCACCTACTGGGTGCCAGCACTGTCCTAGGCACTGGCACACTGGCTTTGAATGTCCCCAGCACTGTGAGAAGACAGCAGACACTATTATTGCAGTAGAAATGCAAGTACAGGAAAACTAAAGCCCTCCTTCTCCACCTGGGGAAAAGCCACCTGTCTGTCTCCCGAGGAGACCTGCTTGTGCATTCACCCAGGTCCAGGCTCTGGCCATAAACTTTTCAGGTAAGAATCCTGATTTGACATCACACCAGGAACAGGTCTATGCCCCAGGGAAAATCCATTAACCATGCTCACGAGACTGTTGCATAAATCAGAAGGTCAGTTTCCTAAATTACAATGAAAATTCTATCCCAGGGACCTGAACACTCATGTTTGTATGACCAACCCCAACCTTCCTCCCTCCCATCCTCCATTCTCCCCAGCCTCTCCACTTTATTTTCTTCCTTCCATTCTTGCTGCAACAAATACTTAGTAAGCATGTCTTATGAGCTTGGCACAGGGCTGAGTGCTGGAGGAACAATGGTGTCTGAGACAGAGTTCCTGCCCTCAGTTCGAGGGTGGAAGGAAGCCCTAATTAAAACATTCACACAGATAAACGCTGGGTCTCTTTTCGAAACTTTCATTCTCTTTGAGACTCTAACAAACATGAGGGTCCTCGTCCTTAATAATGTGCATTCTCACATATACCCAACATTGCACACACAATTTCGGGAGTTCTCAGTCACCCTAAAACCCGTCCAGTCATAGGGGGTATTGGCAGACCTACATGGGAAGGAGCCAAGTCATAACCAGAAGGTTGCTTTGAGATCGTGGAGTTGCAACAAGGGCATTGTGTAGGTGAACTGACTGTTCCAGGGCAATAGGCTAAGAGCTCCTTCAACATGGAAGGCCTTGTAGAAATGGTCTTCCCACTCGAGATATTCCATCCACTGGAGGCCTCCCCTCACCTGGACCAGTGCCCGAATGGAATCGTGCCAACAATAACCTCTGCTCTGTCTCGGTGAACAAGGCTGACCAAACCCCATTTTGTTGACTAGTCAGTCTCTCTTGAGATAGGCCATCACCTTGATCCACTGAGAGCCACATGTGTCTCACCTTGGAGTGAGGCAGTGACCTTCAGAGGACTTCGCATGTCTCAGCTCTGAGCCATCACAAATAGACGTAAAGCTTAACTTTGGTGGAGAGCCGTAGCTTCCTTGCTTAAGTTCTTGTAAGGTGTCTCATTCTGGCCCCCAGCAACTCTTAGCTGGATTTTCCTAGAGCATCCAGAAAACAATAAAAGACAGACAGACACCCAGCTGATCACAAACCCTCTCCAGCCCACATTTCTCCTCTCCACAACCTAGAGCAAGGGTTGGCAAACCGATTCTGTAAAGGACCACCTAGCAAATATTTTAGCTCTCTTTTGAAACTACTTAACTCTGCTGTTATAATGCAAAAAGCAGCATAGGTAAAAAATGCATATATGAATGAGTGTGGCTGTGTTCCAGTAAAACCTAATTTACCAAACACAGTGAGCTGGGCCGGATTGGGGCTGGGGACTGTGGTTTGCCAACCTTGGTCTGGAAGATTCTCCTCCTCCTGATGGATTCTCCCCAGCCGCTTGTTCTTCTCTGCTCTCCCACGGTGATCTTTTTGAAGGATTCGTTTCCACTGTATTTCTGAGGATTTAGACAGTCCTTCTTCTGAGGAACCAGCAAATGGAAGATTGCTTTCAGCTGGAAAAGATTAGATGTCCTGGGTGTTCAATCCTTCTTCCTGGTTTGCACAGTGTGGAGAAATGGATAGGAAAGAGACATCATCTAAACATGGGAAAACTTTTTCTCGAGGTTAAGAGCACTTACTCTTTAGTCAGATAATAATAACAGTATTCTGAGCCAGATGGATGGTAAAAGAAAATAATAATAATAATAACAGTAATAACAGCAACAACATAGATAACATTTATCGAGCATTCGCCATGTGCTAAGCATTCTCCTGTTTTTGTATACTTTGTATTAGATGCTGGGTTTGTTTTCCTCTGCCACTATCTAGTTATGGGGTGTCATCTAACCCCTCTAAGCCTCAGTTTCTCCTTCTGCTAGACAAGGGGTGTGGGGTCACTTGTAACAAGCTCTTTTTTTGAGACGGAGTCTCGCCCTGTTGCCCAGGCTGGAGTGCAGTGGCTCGATCTTGGCTCACTGCAAGCTCCACCTCCTGGGTTCACGCCATTCTCCTGCCTCAGCCTCCCAAGTAGCTGGGACTACAGGCGCCCGCCACCATGCCCGGCTATTTTTAGTAGAGATGGGGTTTCACCGTGTTAGCCAGGATGGTCTTGATCTCCTGACCTCGTGATCTTCTGGCCTCGGCCTCCCAAAGTGCTGGGATTACAGGCCTGAGCCACCGCGCCCGGCCAACCTGGCTCCTTCTAAGTGCTCAATATGGGTTAAATCATAATATTCCAATCTGTGAAGGGACCAGCCATGTTCTTTGTACCTCAGAACTTAGAAAGGAAGTCAGTGGTTGGGACTCTCAGGAAGAGTGATTGCCACCCCAGAAAAACTTTGTGACACAGCACTTCTAAGACGTACAGGGGGTTGGTAGATAATTTTTCTTTTCTTTTTTTTTTTTTTTTGAGACAGGGTCCTGTTCTGTCACCCAGGATGGAGTGCAGTGGCCTGTGATCATAGCTCACTGTAACCTCCTGAGGTGGGATCCTCCCACCTCAGCCTCCTGGGTAGCTGAGACTACAGGTGCACACCACCATGTCTGGCTAATTTTTTGTAAGAGTGTGTGTGTGTGTGTGTGTGTGTGTGTGTGGATGAGATTTCACCATATTGCCCAGACTGGTCTTGAACTCCCAAGCTCAAGCAATTCATCCGCCTCAGCCTCCAAAAGTGCTGGGATTACAGGTGTGAGCCACTGCGTCCAGCTTGTTGGTAGATGATTCTTGAAGAAAGTACTCTGTAATCAGATAAATTTAGGAATTCTCAGCTGAGCAAAGTTAAACAGGTTTCTCAATTGCTGTATTTCTCATAACTCAGAATATACTGTTGTGGAATAAATCTCTAGGAAGATGTTATCACAAGCAGCTTTTTCCAAATGTGTTTATCCACCAATCTTTTTCTTTCTTCACCCCTAGGGCATCTTTGGAAATTAGTTTGCCAGAGAAAACCCTTTGAAAAAGTACAATTGGAGTTGTCTGAAAATAGATTGGGCTACTGGAGGTAGTGGGCTCCTCATTAAGGGCAGGGTGCAAACAGAGGCTGGATGCCCAAGGGGCAGGAATGTGGAGAGAACCCTGGGGGGGATCAAAAGGGACTGAGGGAAATGAAGAGGAAAGTGAAAGGCTCCTGTCAGTCCAGAGGAGCTGGGCTTTGCCCTTTCAGGCTCTGGAAGTTGTGCTAGTTTTCTGTTCCAGCCCTGGAATTTGGGATTTGACTTAAAATGACACCAGGAAAGGCCAGGCGCAGTGGCTCATGCCTGTAATCCCAGCACTTTGGGAGACTGAGGCGGGCGGATCACCTGAGGTCGGGAGTTTGAGACCAGCCTGACCAACATGGAGAAAACCCGTCTCTACTAAAAATACAAAATCAGCCGGGCATGGTGGCGCATGCCTGTAATCCCAGCTACTCAGGAGGCTGAGGCAGGAGAATCACCTGAACCCAGGAGTGGAGGTTGCAGTGAGCCGAAATCACATAATTGCACTCAAGCCTGGGCAATAACAGCAAAACTCCAACTCAAAAAAAAAAAAAAAAAAAAAAAGACGCCAGGAAAGGAGCCTTTTGGGGTGAAGGGTGACGCTGGACAGCTCAAGTTAAGAAGCTTTGAGGAGCCAAGCTGACTGTGCTCTCCTCCCCTTTTGGATCCTCTCAGGTTGACTGGAGATGAAGGTTTGGGGCACTGAGGGAGTAACAAGTGACACACTGTAGGAGGCCAGGAAATGTTCCTCTTCACGCTTCATCCTCACCCAGCTGTTCTGAGCTAGGAGCACACAGAGCTCTCTGAGGTCTGATTCTCCCACGCCTGGTTAAATGGGACAGAACTTCCCATGTCCACGAAGAGCTGCAGGAGCTACCTGGTTAACAAAACCTTCTAATCCTTTTTTCAAAGAAGTGTGGGCCAACTAAAGGACGTAGTGGGCTAAACCAGGGCTGTTCTCTCTTCACTTCCAGAACAGGGACCAACCATGTTCCACCTGCACTCTCTCCTTCTTGCTCAAATTTCCCCACTTGCCAAGAGAAAGGACCAACTCCAAGGCTGACTTTGTTGACAGGGGCAAGAGTTCGTGACTGAGGTGGGAACACTGAACAGAAGCAGGGGGCAGTTTTCCAGATCAGAGTTGATGTGGGCTGAACAGACATTTAGCAATAATGGGGTCATGTGGATGCTTGTTTTGTGAGCAGCTGTTGTGATGGGCACATAGGACGTACTCTCTGCCTCTGACGCCTTCTGCCATGGTGACAAGTTCTGTGCCTTCAGCACAATTAGTAGAGACGTCTTAGTCATTACCCTGAAGCACCTCCCAATCTTTTAATCATCTACCAGGTTTGGGAAGTGTCTTCATTAAAAACCCCCATTCATCATTACACTCCCTGATTTCCAGACCACTGGGGCACTTTAGAAACCAAAGGTTGTTAGGGCTCTTTTGGGAAGTCCCCCTTTCCCTCTCCGTCCTTTCTGTCTCCTCTAAAGTATGGTATGAAGTGATGCTGTCGGCAACATCTGCTCAGTGGCTGCCCTGCCCCATATCCCTGCCCCTCCCAGGCCTTGTTGAGCATATTACTGGTTAATTAGAGAGCTTTCCAGTAATAGAAAGTGACCTACAAATGAATAAAAGTTATCTCTTGATCTAGTTCAGAAGATAATAAAAACAGAGAATTGTCATTTAAAGTAAAGCAAAAAAAAATGGTTTCATAATTTCAAAGATGAACCAAGGTGCAGTGGGAGGAGCCTAGACCTCAGACGTAGAAAACCTGGGCTTGAACCACTGCAACAGTTATTTGCTGTGTGTCATGGGTAAGGTGCTTAACTTCTCTGGGCCTCGATTTATTTATTGTTATAAATGGGGCAAATTATACTATGCAGATTTTTTTTCTTTTTGTCTGCCCAGAAAATTTCCATCTTCTGGTAATAGCATCTCCTTTTTCCTGTGGTTCTGGTGGGGGCGCCCATCACAGTAATATCCATTACCCACCCTGTCCCTGCCATGCCCTCAACGGGGCCCAGGCCTGGCTAATAAAGCATGGGCATGTGAATGGGCAAGGTGCTTCCTTAAGATGTTAGACACAAGTGCTGGAAGAGAGACCTTCTTTTGTTCTTTTGCTGAATCGATGACGACAGCCTGTAGCTCTGGGTAGCGGTGACTGCTGGCTCCCCTTCCGTCTCCTGCTGCCTTCCCCCTTCTCCTTTGTCCTGATGTGGGGTGAAAATAAAGCCAATACACAAAGACAGAAGTGGACCTGGGAGAGGAGGAGAGAGTCCCACCAGCATTGTTTCCATTTCTTTTGAATTCTCTTCTGTCACTATTGTTACTTTTGATTTTGATTTTGGTTTTGTTATTGCTTTAGAACAAGAAGGGGCCTTAAAAGTCATTGAGTCAAGTTTTATTGTCTTCCAGATGAATAAAATGGGGCCTGGGAGAAGCAGCCCCCTCTCCAAAGCCATGCAGCTTCTAAGTCACAACAGCCACCCCAGGCTTCAGGCTCCAAGACCAGCACTCTTGCTCCTGCTCCACAGCCACCAAGGTGCGTCAGTGTTCCATCATCACTCAGGTGACTCGTGGGCTGTCTTGCATGTGTAATACCTGAGTCCGAATGCTGCCTCCCCACACTTACTGCTCCCAAATTCTCCTTACTTTGGCCCTGTCTCTCATGAGCCAACAGTGTCTGAAATACCACCATGGTATTGATTTCTTTGGATTCTCCTCATTTTCTTTTTTCATTTTTTTTTTTTTTTTTGAGATAAGGTCTCACTCTGTTGCCCAGGCTGGAGTGCACTGGCAATGATCCCAGCTCACTGCAATCTCCACCTCCCAGGCTCAAGTGATCCTCCCACCTCAGCCTCATGAGTGCCTGGGGACCACAGATGCACACCACTTCAGCCAGCGAATTTTTTTTTTTTTTTTGTATTTTTGGTAGAGACAGCGTTTTGCCATGTTGCCCAGGCTGGTCTTGAACTTCTGAGCTCAAGCAATCCACCTACCTCAGCCTCCTAAAGTGCTGGGATTGTAGGTGTGAGCCACCGTGCCCAGCCTGGATTCTCCTCTTTATGCTTCCTATGGGAGTAGTAATACAGACAACAAATTTAAACTATCAGATCAATTGCTTTTAAGATCCTCTTTAGCTCCCGAAGGAGAAGATGCAGAGAAGGTCTTTAGGTATCTAAGGAGAATGGTTTGGAGAAGGGAAGGAATGCGACAATGGTTCTAAATGAGGGAAAATGGTACTGAAAGAGGAGCTCAATGCTCCTGAAGACAAACTGCTCCAACATCGGAATCTTTCTCTCTCTCTGTCACCATATTCCCCTTCTAAGGGTTCCTACACAGAATCAGGGCTGATGACCCAGCAGCCATTCTTTCCTTCTTCTCCTCGGCTTTCAGATTGCATCTCCACTTTAGAGGCTGAAAACGTCAGCAACTCACTTTCCCAGCCTGCCTTGTAGCTGGAGTACAGGACCTGCTGTTGGTCAGGTGGACATGAAGGGAAGTCTGGTGGAGTTGCTTCTGGGAAAGGCTTTCCTCCTTGATAAAAGAGAGACACATAGGGGAAAGCCTTCTTTATGTCTGCCTTTGAATGAGGTAATATAACAATGTTATGGCTGGAGCTGCTGCAGCCGTCTTGCCACCATGAGGGAACAAATCTAAGATAAAAGCCAGCACACGGGGGACTGTGGCATGGAAAGAGGCAAAAGATCCTAGATGACACCACAGAAACCTAGATTTCACCACAGAAATAATCCTAAAACAGCCCAAAGAGTAGATTCTTGTTATACAAGATAGTAAATCATCTTCATCATTTAAGACACATGTAGTGGGGTGCTTGTTTTCTTGCAGCCAAAAATCATCTTAATAGTATGCCCTGCACTTGTTTCCAAGAAATTTCCATGATGGAATTTAATTTTGTCTCTAAAATAAAGTTTTCTTTGATTTTGTATTGTTTCTGGAAGTTCTACTTGATTCTTTTTCAAATCTACTGGGTGGCTTTTGATCGTTTCCTATTCCATGTCTATATTCCTGACCTTGTCTTTTATTTCTGTAAACATATTACCAACACTTAGTTTCTAATCTGTGCCTGATAATTCCAATATCTAAAGTCTTAGTAGGACTGTTTCTGCTGGCTGCTATTTCTCGCTTGTTCTTATTCATGGTGCCTTATTTCTTTGAATCCCTGGTTCTTTTTGATTGTGTGCTGCTCATTATACCTAAAAAAATAACTTGCAGGGGTGATCTGAAGTCTAGGGAAAAGGTACCTTCCTCCAGAGATGATCTGTGTCTGCATTTGTCAGGTGTCTGGGGACCACCTTAAACCAGGTTCAAAGTTTGAAGTTGCCTGGACAATCAAACACTGAGTCTCGGCCAAAAATCTGATACACCTAGTTTACTTATTTTTTTGGTTTGAGATGGGGTCTTGCTATATCGCCCAGGCTGGTCTTCGATTGTGAGCTCAAGCAATTCTCCTGCCTTAGTCTCCAGAATAGTTGGGTCCTTTTTTAGAGACAGGAGTCTCTCTGTGTTGTCCCAGGCTGGTCTTGAAATCCTGGCCTCAAAAATTTTCCCACCTCAGCCTCCAGAGTAGCTGGATTATAGGTGTGAGTCACTGAGCCTCGCTAGGTCTAGTTTATTTTTGGTTCACCTTTTTCCTGAGAGCGTAGGGCTTTGGGGTCTCTGTTATTATGGAGAGGGTCTCCAATTAGGCTGCACTTATGATTTCTGCCTCTCTTATCCCACAAGGCCATCAAAACAAAAGTTCAAATTACTGGATTCAGCCAATGCCCTTGGTTCCAAAGTGACTTCCCAGCTCTGCTTATCTCTTTGGGTTCCTGTTTTCCTTTCAGTTTTGGCCTGGTAATATCCTACTATATGATTAACTCTTACGTGCTTTTAAGATGTTCAGTTCATCCAGCATGTTTAGTTGTTTCTCGAAGGAGGGTTGGTCCAAACAGCCTAACCCACCACTAGTGGAGGCGGAAGTCTTTCTTTGTCCCATCATGAATTTCTCTACTGCTGCCTAAACCTTGTCTCTGGGATCCTCACACTTGCTTTTTCTTTCTTTCTTTTTTTTTTTTTTTTGAGACAGAGTCTTGCTCTGTTGCCCAGGCTAGAGAGCAATGGCAGGATCTCAGCTCATTGCAACCTCCGCCTCCTGGGTTCAAGGGATCGTCCTGCCTTAGCTTCCCCAGTAGCTGGGATTACAAGCATGTGCCACCACGCCTGGCTAATTTTGTGTGTGTTTTTACTGGAGACAGGGTTTCACCATGTTGGCCAGGCTGGTCTGGAACTCCTGACCTCAAGTGACCTGCCTGCCTTGGCCTCCCAAAATGCTGGGACTATAGGCGTGAGCCACTGTGCCCAGCCTGCTTTTTCTTGTCCATGGGTCTGTAGCCCACTTGCCTGGGCCTTCTGACTCCCTCGTCCTATTCTTGATTTTGCTGCCCTCCTGATTTCGAGCTGTCAGCCTGATTTCCACTTGCCTGGACCCTGGCGCTTGCTAACCCTGCAACTTCTACTGGGTTGCCTGTGCTGGCTGACTTGGGTATAACAGGGTGCCAACTGCTCACCCTCTTGACCCCGCAGCTGAGCCTCAGTCCAGGACCTTATGGTATTTGCCAACATTGTCCCCTCCTCTGCCTCTCCCACCTACAAGCCTCCTGGCTCCCCATCTGGCCTTAACTTTTCTGATGAATTCTCCTTCCCCTTCCACTAACTGCCTTGGCATCTCCTACCTAGTTCACGGCACCATCTTGGCCTGCCCTTGACTGAGTGTTTTAAGTAGATGGGTTTGAGGCTGAGTCTATTTAGCTATCTTACCAAATACAGGATCACACTGTGGGGAACCTCATGAATGTTTTATAATCATGAGCAACTCTTAGATTTTGTTTATTTATTTTGAGACAGAGACTTGCTCTGTTGTCCGTGCTGGAGTGCAGTGGCGTGATCTCAGCTCACTGCAACTTACGCCTCCTGGGATCAAGTGATTCTCCTGCCTCAGCCTCCCAAGTAGCTGAGATTACAGGAGCCTGCCACCATGACCAGCTAATTTTTGTATTTCTTGTAGAGACAGGGTTTTGCCATGTTGGCCAGGTGGTCTCAAACTCCTAGCCTCAAGTTATCCACCTGCCTTGGCCTCCCAAAATGCTGAGATTACAGGTGTGAGCCATTGTGCCCAGCCATCTCTTAGATTTTAAGTCATTCTTTAAAATGTAGAGGATGACCAAAGTTTATGATTAAAAAAAGGAATTGAAAATGACAATAAAATCAGACCTACTTGTAAGACTTTTATTTGGGTTCTGAGAGACTACTTGGTCACCTATAAGAATTAGGCAGTTGAGTATAGTGGTAGAAGACAGTCTTATAAATTCAGTGGGCCCAGGTTTAATCTCATTTCTCCTTTCTGTTAACTGCATGAACTTATACAACTCATTCTACTCAACTTAGCCTCGATTTTCTTATCCGTAAAATGGTGCTAATATTACCTTCTCATGAGGTTGTTATGGGGACCGAAGAGATAAAAGGCATACTTAGCACAGTACTTGCAAACCATAAGCTCTCAAAGGCATTATCGGCCGGGCGCGGTGGCTCACGCTTGTAATCCTAGCACTTTGGGAGGCCGAGGCGGGCGGATCACGAGGTCAAGAGATCGAGACCACGGTGAAACCCCGTCTCTACTAAAAATACAAAAAAATTAGCCGGGCGTGGTGGCGGGCGCCTGTAGTCCCAGCTACTTGGAGAGGCTGAGGCAGGAGAATGGCGTGAACCCAGGAGGCGGAGCTTGCAGTGAGCCGAGATCGCGCCACTGCACTCCAGCTTGGGTGACAGAGCGAGACTCCATCTCAAAAAAGAAAAAAAAAAAAAAAAAAGGCATTATCATGATCATTATTATTATTAATAGCATTAAAGTCCACCTTCCCCCCAAATATTTCACCAACTGTGTTGTCATGTGCCTGTTCATCTTCCATCTCATCCTGAAATCTTCACCATCTGACGCTTGACTTCATTAAGCAACTGTGTCAGGCTGATTGTGCCCAAATGGCCCTGGGTAAAACACACATGTTCTTCTGCATTCATATGTGGTCGGGATTTGTTTAATGAAGAGGCGGGTTGAATTAAGTCCCGCTTGATGAAATTTGGGGGTTAGGACAATATGAGACAAGTTATATTTACAGATGAAAAACATCGTTGTTCCTCATGAACAGGAGTCATTTTTCAGAAGACAGCAAAGGCAAAGAATTAGACTCTTACAAGGACACCAACATACATGGCCTTAAGTATCTTTGGTATAAACACCTGTAGGATTTTAAGGCTGAATGGATCAGATCCAACCTCCTCATTTGGCAGATGAGACAACCAAGACTCAGAGATATGGACTGACATGCCAGGTCCACCCAGACCATTGGTGGCAAAGCCAGGACAAGAATTCAGATCCTGGTTCTGCAGTTAACCGGACATGTGATATGCTAAGTGTGGCAGTTGAAAACTATGTTTGCAAATATGTCCACAAATTCCTTGACATTTCTCCCTTCAAAAGCAGAGTGTACTTCCCCTTTCAATATAGGCTGCTCTTAGTGACTTACTTCTCATAAATAGAATGTGAGAAAACGATGTTATGTGACTTCTGAAGTTGGGTTATAAAAAGAATACAACTTTTGCCTAGTGTTCTTTCTCCCTTATTCTCTCTCTTGCTCTCTGAATCTAGCTGCCATGTTTTGAGGACATTCAAGAGATCTTCTGGGTGGCCTGAAGGCCACCTGAAGGCCTGAAGTGTGGGAGGAACTGAAGCCTCTCACAATCAATACCAACTTGCCAGCCATATGAGTGAGCCACTTTGGAAGCTGATTTTCTAGTCCTAGTCAAGCCTTCAGATAACTGTGGCCCCAGCTGACACCTTGACTGAAATCTCATGAGAGAATATGGGCCAGAACTACCTAGCTAAGTTGCTATCAAATCTCCGACTCACAGAAATTGTGAGAGATAATACATGCTTATTGTTACCATGTTAAGCAACTAAGTTTTGGGGTAATTGTTAAGCAGTGATAGGTAACAAATACGTTAAGATAACTAATACCTGATTTATTCAGGACTCTGAGTTGGAAGTGATAAAAATCTAATTCACCTAGTGAAAAAAAAAAGATATATTGCTCCCGTACTTGGGGATACCAGAGATGGAGCTAGCCTCAGAGATACCAAGTATTTAAATGATGTCATCAGGATTCCTTCTCTCTCTCTCTTCATCTCTCTGTTGGCTCTGTAGTGGTTTTCCTCTTTCCTAGTGGCTTCATTCTTTCCTACTACAAAGATACTTTCTTGATACAGCGTGGGTTGGCTAGAAGCAATGTGGGATTTCTTCATCCCCACTTAATGGTCCTGAAGGATACACAGGTATTCTCTCCCCTGACATTTACATATAATTCCAGAGAAGACTCTAATTGGCCAACTGGTTCTTATGCCTGTGCCTGAACCAATCGCTGTGGCTAGGGAAATGGGGCACTGTGATTGGCTACCAGTTCCTTGGCCACTACTAGCTTGTTTTTCAAAGCGTGGTCCATGGACCAGTAGCACCTCAGGGCTTGTTTAAAATGTCCAATCTTAGGCTTCTCTTCAAACTCTAAATCAGAATTTGTATTTTAGCAAGTTCCCCAGATGATTTTGTATGCACATTAAAATTTGAGAAGCATTTATTATGTTATAATTTATTTCCAGCAAGAAGTAATCTCTTCTCTTCATCTTTTATGTCAGTTAACTCCTCTCTTCTTGTTTGGTAGAGTACTTTTTTCTTTTAACCCTATTTATCTTTTGTCTGCATATCTTATCTCTCCTATCATGCTTGGGTCCTTAAAGACAAAATCCAATGTCTGAAGAACAACGTTCTCTTCTGTAAAATGGGGAAAATGCTATTTACCTTTCGCTGTGATTTGAATGTTTTTGTTCCCTCAGAATGTATGTGTTGGAAGCTTAATTCCCAATGCAACAGTCTTGGGAAGTGGGACCTAATGGGAGATGCTTGGATCATGAGGGTTCTGCCTTCATGAGTGGAATAATGCTGCTAATTAATTTCCTTCGTGAATTGTAAAAAGCTTGTGGGAATGGATTCTCTCTATTTCAGTCTTCTGCCATGTGAGGATGCAGTGTTCTTCCCTTCTGGAGGATGCAGTGTTCAAGGTGCCTTCTTGAAAGTGAAGACCAGGCTGGTGCGGTGGCTCATGCCTGTAATCCCCGCACTTTGGGAGGCCGAAGCGGGTGGATCATGAGGTCAGGAGATCGAGACCATCCTGGCTAACACGGTGAAACCCCATCTCTACTAAAAATACAAAAAAAATTAGCTGGGCGTGGTGGCAGGCACTTGTAGTCCCAGCTACTCAGGAGGCTGAGGCAGGAGAATGGCGTGAACCCAGGAGGTGGAGCTTGCAGTGAGCTGAGGTCACACCATGGCACTCCAGCCTGGGCAACACAGCAAGACTCCGTCTCAAGAAAACAAAAGAAAGTGAAGACCAGGCCCTCAGTACCTTGACCTTGGACTTCCCAGCCTCCAGAACTGTAAGAAATAAATTTCCGTTTTTTATGAGTTACCCAGTTGCAGGTGTTTTGTTATAGCAGCACAAAACAAGCTAAGATATCTCTAGAGATTTCATAAGAATTGGATGGAATAACACACATGGGTGCATAGCACAGTGCTTATCATATTGTAGATACAGATGATGATTAGCTAGTCCTAATTCCCAAAACTGATGGACGTTTTTTGAGTGTTTACTATGCACCAGGTACTATGCAAAGCCCTTTTTTATGCTTTCTCATGGAATCCTTTCAACCATATTATAAAGAAAATAAGAATTCTCCCTCATTTAGAAATCAGGAAATTGAGTAATATCACATAGTTAGTAAGTTATAGAGTCAAGATTTGAGTCCAGAACTGTTGACTCTACATCCTGGCTCTGAGACGGAGGTTCACTCTTGTTGCCCAAGCTGGAGTGCAATGGCGCCATCTCAGCTCACTGCAACATCCACCTCCTGAGTTCAAGCAATTCTCTTGCCTCAGCCTCCCGTGTAGCTGGGATCACAGGCGTGTACCACCATGCCCAGCTAATTTTCGTATTTTTAGTAGAGATGGGGTTTCTCCATGCTGGACAGGCTGGTCTCAAACTACTGACCTCAGGTGATCCACCCATCTCGGCCTCCCAAAGTGCTGGACAACAGGCATGAGCCACCGCACCCGACCTTACAGCCTGGTTCTTAATAGCTCTGTTAGAGCACACAGCACAATGAAGTCCCTCAACCAATATTTGTTAAATTTGTATAAGGAATGAAAGCTTTTGGCTCCTTGAACCAAGGATCACAAGCTCCAAGCCAACTCCAGTCAGGCAGATGACGGAAGGTCAAAGGCCAAGCTAAGGAAACAATCTCCTCCCTCCTTAATGTAAATTGGTCAAGTAAGTGTGATGAGAAATGGCAGGTGACCTTCACCTCAGGGTCAAGAAGGAAAAAGGACAGATGGAGACCTTGGGAGTTGGAGAGCACGTGGCCCATCTGAAGGGGCAGAGGTCCCAGACTCCAGCCAGGATACACGGACATGTCCACCCCAGTGGTCCCTGCCTGACATCTGTTCTGATTGGACAATGCCAGGCCATGCACAGTGTTAAAGATTTGGAGTCAGACCGCTGGGAAGGTTGAACCAGTGTTGTCAGATCTGATTTTTCTAATAAAACCAGAGATCTAGACTTTTATGTGAAACTCTTGATTTTTAAACTCTGGCAAATAATTTATATATTTTTAAAAGAGGTACGAGCCAGGCATGGAGGTGGGGAGGAGGCAGTAACTAGATTCTAACTGCTGTCCTAAACTGTGGAAGGAAATCTTGACTGTGTTTTGCTTTTTGCTTGTTTGCTAAGTGAATACAGAAACAAAGAGGAAGAAAAAAGGAAGAAGGAAAGGAAGGAAGGAAAGAACAAAGGAAGGAAGAGAGGAAGGGAGGGAGGAAGGAAGGAGGCTACTGACCATTTGAGTCTTAAGTAGTAGCTAAGGTGGCAGACAGATAGCTTTCAACTAGGGAGGGAAGAGAAGAGAGAGGAGAGGCCCTTGGTGACTAATTGTCCCAAGGGCCAGGGCATCCAATGGGAAGTCCCTTTAACCTCCCAATTCCTCCAAGGGCCAACCCAGCTAATCAACTTTTTATGATACTTTATTTTTTTAAATCACCTTGGAGGCCCTTTCCGTCTTTGTTCAGCTGTAATCTTTCTTAATTAGATAATTGAAATAATCATCCAATTAAGTTGGTTCCCATTGCCCCCCTCACTTGAGTACTTGCAGAATCCAGCTGGCTTCTCATTTCCGCTGACTTCGTTCTGTGCCTCATGCAGGGTCTGAAACAGGTTTCAAGCTGTTTTCTTTCCTCTTTTTCAGTTTGCCGTTGCAGTTCATAGGAACTACAACTAAATTTCAGTTGTGGCTAATGTCAAAATAGACTCCATAGGCAACTAAAAGCCAAAAGTTGTAACTGGCACTAACACAGTGGTAGTTGAGAGTTTCAGATCCACAGGATTTCAATCCCAGTTCTGTTGCTTAGTGATTGGGGTGATCTTGAATGCACCACACTGACTTGGAGCTGCAGTTTCCTCATCTGTGAAATGGGGATTAAAAAGGAGACCTACCCTAGATGTGTTGGGAGATAAATATGTTAACAGAGATAAAACAAGTGAGGCCATCAGCCCTAGGCCTGGCATATAGAGAGCACTCACTCTCTGAGCTTTGTAAATGTGGAAAGGATGTATTTCTAAGAGCTCAAATAGTTGATATCATTTCTTTGTTATACACATGGGGAAAGAGAGGTAAATTATACAGATATCTAAGATGTAAAGGGTTCTAGACATTTTGGCTGTTTGTTGCATTTATTTGGTGTTTATCTCTTTATCTAGTATCTCTATCCAGTCTTCCTTCTAGTTAGTTCATTCTAGCGCCACCTGAAAGACTTAGAGATAGCAGGCTCACCTTGGGGTGGATTCTCTGTAGATGAAATTTCCGTATTCCTTTCTTTGCCCACCAGAATGGAAGGTCCCTGTGGGCAGGGCTGTATCTGCCATGTGTCTCACAGTATCCGTTGGAATTTAACAAGGAATAATTGTTAAATAAAATGTCACACATGGAGGAACTGCTCTCTAAAAGGACATCCGAGGCAGTTTTAAGTGATAACACTACAGTACTTAAGACAAGGATATAACACATTGTTAACACATTAGCTAAGGGTGCAGAAAAATCCAGAAAAGGGCTACTATTCCCAGAATCACAGAGTAAAACAAAGATCAGTTGTGACTCCAAAACCCAAGTGTCCCAGATCTTACCTGAACCTGCTTAAAATGCTGATCTCACCAGGAGCCAGGCAGCCAGGAACCGCAGTGGACGCTGTTGGCCCAACCTTAGCTGCATTTCATTCCTCAGCAGGACCACAGACTCCCAGAAACTCAGCCTCATCTTCTTTTGTTTCAGAAGAGTCAGATATTAGAAGAGAATGACAGCAACTCGGTGCAGGGTGTATTTTTCCTTAATGCTTCTTCATCCTATAAAACTTACATAAGCCATACATCATTTTTTAAAATGAGAAAAATGCCTTCAAGTCGAAAGTGAAAATGAATTTAAAATGATTGTTTTTTAATGGTATTTTTTTTCTGGAGTAGACTTTTTAAAAGTGATAATCTTAATCTCCTAGATAAGGCAACAATGTGCTTCCTATACAGTCCATTTCTCATGCTGGCAGAAACAAAATGTTTCCTCACACTTCGCTCTGGAGTTCAGCAATGGAAAGAACTTGTAAATGCTCATTTTGCCAAATGTGCTGGTGGGTCACTGTTCTCCAAGACTGGATGACTGGACTTAGGCTAGAGAGGACTGGCTGGGGCTGAGGATAGAGGAAAGTCACTAAACATTCCAGACGAACTGCTCAATCACTTATTCTCTGAGCACATGCTCCCTGTATCTGCCTCTGTGCCTTAGCGACACTCACTGTGGGAGCCAGCCTCCATGATGGTCCCCAACAAGCCCCACCTCCTTCTATTCGCAGTTTGCATAGGGCTGACTTACATAATAAACGGGGTGTTATAGAAACAATGGAGTGTGCCTTCCAAAGCTAAGTCATGAAAGTCACTGCAGCTTCCACCCTGCTCTCCCTTGGATCCCTTGCTCTGGGGGAGGCCAGCTGCCATGTTGTGAGGAAGCTCAAACAGCCTGCAGAGAGGTCCATATGGTGAGAGGCTCTGCCACCAGCCACCCCAGTGAGCCATCATGAAAGCAGATCTAGCCCCAGACAAGCCTTAGCTCAGCACAGCTCCAGCCAACAGTGTGACCACAATCTCGTGAGCAACCCTGAGCCAGAGCCACCCAGCGAAGCCACTTTCAAATTTGCTATCCATAGAAACTGTGGGAGGTCATATTTATTTTTGTTTTAAGCTCCTAAGTTTTCAGTAATTTGTTATGCTGCAATTGGAAATTAATACATACACTCTCCTGTCTACAAAAGCTTACTCTTTTCTTCTCCAAGTCATTCTCCCTCAAAATTCACATTAAATTCCTCCTTCGGCTTGGATTCTCCAGCCCAGAGGGATCATTCTTCTCTCTAAGCTTCATGACCATGCTTATACTTTTCTTTTTTTTGAGATGGAGTATCTCTCTGTCACCCAGGCCGGAGTGCAGTGGTGCGATCTTCAGTAACTTTCTTAGATCTATCTTCCAGTTTTTTTAGTTTCCTCCTTAGCTACCTTTTCTTTCTTTTTTTTTTTTTGAGACGGAGTCTCACTTTGTTGCCCAGGCTGGAGTTCAATGGCATGATTTCAGCTCACTGCAACCTCTGCCTCCCTGGTTCAAACGATTCTCCTGCCTCAGCCTCCCAAGTAGCTGGGATTACAGGCGCCTGGCTAATTTGTGTATTTTTAGTAGAGATAGGGTTTGACCATGTTGGCCAGGCTGGTCTCGAACTCCTGACCTCAAATGATCTGCCCACCTTGGCCTCCCAAAGTGCTGGGGTTACAGGTGTGTGCCCCCACGCCCAGCCATTGCCCTTCTTCCTTGGTGTTAACCTGAGCTAGAAGGAAGGGCTGTGCAGGCAGACCTGACATCTGATGTGTCATTATTAACAGTTGACCACATTATCCATACTGAGGCATTTGTGAAAGCTGGTGGGGGCGGTGCTATTAATAAGAATTCTGAAAATCAGCAAAATCTAGGACAGTTCCAGCACAAACAACAGCATTCAGCCACCCTATCTATCTGTAAGAGGTACCTACACCTCCCAAAAAATGTAAGAAGAGGGAGAAAATTGTTTAGCAGGGATGTGGCTTTATTTGCCCAATGCTTATATATGCAAAGAAAATGTAGCTTCTGGCTGGGCACAGTGGCTCATGCCTGTAATCCCAGCACTTTGTGAGGCCGAGGCAGATGGATGATTTGAGGTCAGGAGTTCAAAACCAGGCTGGCCAACATGGTGAGACCCTGTCTCTACTAAAAATACAAAAATTAGCCAGACATGGTGGCGCACACCTGTAATCCCAGCTACTTGGGAGGCTGAGGTAGGAGAATCGCTTGAACCTGGGAGATGGAGCTTGTGGTGAGCTGAGATCTCGCCACTGCACTCCAGCCTGGGCGACAGAGTGAGACTCCATCTCAAAAAAAAAAAAAAAAAAGAAAAAGAAAAAACGAATGAAAATGTAGCTTGTTTTCTAATTATTATTATTATTGTTTTTAGACAGGGCCTCACTCTGTCACCCAGGCTGGAGTGCAGTGGCCCAACTACAGCTTACTGCAGCCTTGACCTCCTGGACTCAAGCGATCCTCCTGCCTCAGCCTCCCAAGTAGTCAGTGCACACCCCCACACCTGGCTAATCTTATCCAAACTCTGAGATCACTCAGTCATTAGGTGACTGAGGAGGGGGAGATGTGCAGTCAGAGCTCTGAATCCCACGTCCCAATTCTCATCTCCTCTCAACTCCCCTCCGTCCTTTTATGATGGTACCTAGGAATCTGTGAATTTGGGGTAAAACTGGGAAGTGGAAGGGGAAAAAGAATCCACTCAGGCAGTGAGGAATGGCTGTTCTGAGAGACTCCCTGGACTGGCTGGGGACTATCATTCCACCCAGATTTTTGTAGTGATGTCCTGGAATGAGTGTCATGTCTAGGTGGTGTGGGAGTTATGCCCTCCAAGAGGGTGTCCACAGAGGAGCTGCAATCTAGCCAGTGCTTTGCTAGCCAAGCCACAAGCACATGGGGCTGTGTGAGTCAGAAGAGCAAGCCTTTTTCTAATTTGCACAAAGGCATCCCATGGGCTGGGGCAGGCCCTGGCCAGCAACCAGATTCCAGGTCATTTGCTTCTGGCCTTGCATTCCCTGCCTGTGTCAGCCTGTTCATCCTGATCACAGGCCAGCGTTCTTTTGGCATCTCCCTGGACCCAGCCCAGGCCCATGGGAAATTTGGTGACCCTGACAGTCCATGGACAGGCCATGGAGGGCCAAGGCATCTTTCTCAGATTCCTCTATCCACATTCTTGCCACCACCTGCGTGCCATTGCTCTGGACCCGGGGAGACATGCTGCTTAGCCAGAGGTGAGGTCCCCCAGGGCTGGCAGACTTCCTCACGCAGTGCCCTGCGATGTGATCCACTTACCTTGATGTTCTCAAATTTTCCCCATCACTTCTTGGATGATTCTAAATCTCCCCCACTCCCTAAAGACATCTGACCTTATGAGTGGCCTTGAGATTTTCCTTCTTTCCACCATCCTCCCAGGGCAGCATGAGCATGTTTGGGGCATTTCTGCAAATGGCAAAACTCAAGGATCTAGGTCAGTTCTTTGACACCTGTTTCTTTTCTTTTTTCTTTTTTTCTTTTTTGAGATAGAGTCTCGCTCTGTTGCCCAAGCCGGAGTGCAGTGACGGGATCTCGGCTCACTGCAACCTCCACCTCCTGGGTTCAAGCAATTCTCCTGCCTCAGCCTCCCGAGTAGCCAGGATTACAGGCATGTGCCACCATGCTCGGATAATTTTTGCATGTTTAGTAGAGATAGGGTTTTGCCATGTTTGCCAGACTGGCCTCAAACTCCTGACCTCAAGTGATCTACCTGCCTTGGCCTCCCAAAGTGCTGGGATTACAGGCATGAGCCACTGTGCCTGGCCAACGCCTTTTTCATGGAGTGGCCCACATATAAAATAATAAGGGCATGATGCGCTGCATGGCGGAGAGGGCATCTGGAACTTCAGTGGAGGCTATACCAGAAGACTAATGAGATCCCCAGCTGCCCAGATCCTGCCAGGCTGCTCCAAGGGCAGAGGGTATCAAGTCTCTCAGGAGGTGGTGAGTCACTCTGATTGGGAAGATCTCCTTAGAGCTTTCAGCCGGACTTTGCTAGAAGGGATCTGAGGAGTTGAGAAATACCTTTTCTCCTCCATAAAGCCTTGCTTTCAAGGCCGTTGTCCCTCCGCAGAGGTCAAGAATGTCAGCCTGGAGACACTAATGCTGATCAATGGCCTCTTTATTCTCTGCTCGTTCTCCTTCCCTTGGGCAATAAGTCTGCTGGCTCAGCCCTAGAGCTGGGACATGGCAAAGGGGTACAGTTTAAAGTGGGAAGCAAAATTACTGTAGGCATAAGGTTGGTGAAATGGGATCCCCATACAATTGTAATGATGAGAACTCCTCTGGGAGTGGAGACAAGTATGGTTTTGGGGTTGGGGGGTGAGACCCCAAGGGAGCAGCACACTTGAGTGCCAATAAATTGTGGCTTAACTGCCTTCTAGAAACACAGGTTCCTGTCACTTCCAAGAGCGTTTGTTTTGCTGAGTAGTTTATGCAAATGTGGAGCCCTCTGGGTGGCGTGCTGGGTGATGAAGAGGGAACTGGCACTCCTTCTCAAGCCACCCCAGAGGGCTCCCTGGTGCCTCTTCCCAGTCAATCCTGGTCACCAGATTAATTTTGCCTGTTTTTTTTTTTTTTTTTTTTTTTTTTGAGACAGAGTCTTACTTTGTTGTCCAGCTTGGAGTGCAGTGGCGCCATCTCAGCTCACTGCAACCTCCACCTCCCGGTTCAAGTGATTCTCCTGCCTCAGCCTCCTGAGTCGCTGGGACTACAGGCACACGCCACCATCCCGGCCAAGTTTTGTATTTTTTAGTAGAGACAGGGTTTCGCCATGTTGAGCAGGCTGGTCTCGAACTCCTGACCTCAAATAATCTGCCCACCTTGGCCACCCAAAGTGCTGGGATTACAGGTGTGAGCCACCGTGCCTGGCCGTTGTATGTTTTTTGTTTGTTTGTTTGTTTTTAGAAAACATTATTGCTAAAATAAGTATTGTTTTTTTCCGATAAAAGTAATACATGTTCATTTAGAAAATGGAACATCCAAAAGTGCAAAGCTTTTAACAAGTCATCATCGATACATTCAGTTTTGTACTTGGCTTTTTTACTGGAAATATCGTGAGCATTTTTTCATCCTAGCCCATATGGAAGGAGGCTTATCCTCTTTTTAATTCCTTTTGGCCCCGTTCCTTGTATAGGCTGTCAGCTAATATTTGCAATGATTCTGAGGTTTTACCCAGGAGAGACCTGGAGACAGCTGGTCACCTACCCCATCCGCCACAACCTCCCAGACAGATGCGGGCTGTCTAATGTGAGAAAGCGCTGGGTCGAGAGGGCAGAGGCCTCCCTCCTTCACACACTGAACTATCACAAATGGACCTAACAGAGTGGAAGGACAGGCTGCAAATTGAGAAGAGAATGAGAAGTGCAACAGTGAAATTGGAAAACAGAGTGATAGTCAAGAGGAGGCAAGCAATGAGTTTAGAAAGCAGTGTTGCTACAGCCACTACAAGCGTCTAGGACAGCTCCCCCCTGCCCATGAGCTGTTGCAATGTGTCAGTTCAGTAGGATCCACAGATTAATGTTATACAAAAACAGAAAATTACAGAACAGAGAACGAATGGCTTCTCTTTTCCTCCTACTCTAAGTTCATTCCAAATATTGGCAAACTTGGCCAGGTGTGGTGGTTCATACCTGTAATCCCAGCACTTTGGGAAGCCAAGGTGGGTGGATCACTTGCAGTCAGGAGTTTGAGACCAGCCTGGCCAATATAGTGAAACCCTGTCTCTACTAAAAATACAAAAATTAGTTGGGCGTGGGTGGTGCACGCCTGTAATCCCAGCTACTTGGGAGGCTGAGGCAGAGAATCAACCCGGGAGGTGGAGGTTACAGTGAGCTGAGATCGGGCCACAGCACTCCAGCCTGGGTGACAGGGAGACTCTGTCTCAAAAAAATAAAAAATAAAAAATATATACATTGGCAAACTTTTCTCAATCTTTTGCTAACACTCATTTTTGATGGTTATATTTGCTCATAAACCTAAGTATCTGGAAGTACCTCACTGTACTTCTGTTTCTTCATCTGGAAAATGCGGTGAATAATAATCCCTATCTCTGAGAGCAGGACTTCGCAACCTTGGCTCTATTGCAGTAGGCCCTGAGTAATTCTTTGCTGTGGGGCTGTCCCAAGAACCATCGGTTGTTTAGCAGCATCCTTGGCCTCTACGCACTTAATGCCAATAGCATCCCCGCTAGTTGTAACACACAAAAATGTCTCCAGACATTGCCAAATGTCCCCTGGGTAAGGGCAGAATAACCCCTAATTGAAAATCTCTGGTCTAGCACAGTGGCTCATGCCTATAATCCCAATGACTTGGGAGGCCGAGGTGGGAGGATCACTTGAGGCCAGACTGGGCAACATAGGAAGATCTTGTCTCTACATGAAAATTAAAAATTAGCCAGGCATGGTGGCTCACATCTGTAGTCCTAGCTACTTGGGAGGCTGAAGCAAGAGAATCACTTGAGTCCAAGAATTCGCGGTTACAGTGAGTCGCAACCACGCCACTGGACTCCAGCCTGGGTGACAGAGCGACCAACCCTGTCTCTTAAAAAAAAAAAGAAAGGAAAATCACTGGTCTAGAGTTCTAGAGTTCCTGTAAGTATCACATGAGATGATTCAGGTAAGGTGCTTAGAAGAGTACCTGACACGAAATAAATGCTCAGTAAACCTAAGCCATCAGCATAGATGAAGAGGCCCTAGAATGGTAGGGACCGTGGCCTGGGCTACTTCACAAACTGATTTGTTTGTTTACTTTATCATTATGGTTTTGTGCCTCTGAGGTTCTACCTTCTTAAAGTGCCATGCTTTAAAAAGCTCTTTTATGAGAGGTGCCTTTCTTTGTAGGTACAGAAATAAAGCTTCGAAGTACTGGCATTTGCAAGTGGCTTTTGAAACTGGAGAATGTCAAAGACATGTAAATCATACTCTTTCAAGAGCACAAGAATGCATCTTTCTCTAAAAGCTTTCACAACTGTTAACTCAGTGGCTATTGAGACAAAGTGTTCTAGCAGGGGTGGTGGGAAGGCACCTAAACTGAACTCTGAGTTTTGCCGTTTGTGGAAGGACCAAGCTGGTGAAACCACAGCATCGGTTCGCACAGGCATTTTGTTTGTTTCTGGCTGATGAAGAGGAGACTATTCTGTGAACAGCAAGGACTGAGAAAGATGGAAAATGAGGAAGAGGGTGAGATGGTGTCGTCCCTTCAAGCAGGGATTTGAATGATGCGGGCGGTGTTGGTTAGGGCCACCTTGCAGGAAAATGTTGGGCAGGACCAGAGGAGTTGGGGACAGCATCCTCACATCAAGCCCCTCTGCCACAGACACTGTCAGCTCCAGGAACCTAGGAGCTGGGTGCGTGTGTTTTCAGGTCACCCTCATGCCAGACCCCACTGCCACCAGCAGCCACAAAACACCAAAGTGTGTGATGGGAACCTCTTCCCCCATCTTTTTTCAGGCTCCTCAGGGTCCATGGCCCAAGTAGGTACAACCTGTCACTGCCTTTAGCTCAGTTTCCCCCAACTCTGCCAAAAGTTCTACCTGCGTTGAGGGACCAGGAGCACGAATCTTTGAATGATGCCATGTGGTCACTGAGATGAGGCCAGTCAGCAGCTCCTCCTTTTGTTATGGCTACTGCTGTGAGGCTGGCAGCCATGGCCATGGCCACAGCCCCACCGCCGGCTACAGACACAGCCACAGCTTCATAGCCCAGCAGTCCCAGCTACAGTCATGCCCACACAGCCACTCCCGTGACTGTGGCCATCACCGCCCCCCACCCCCCCCATGGACATTCCTCCTCACAGCTGCCTTCAGCCAAGTGGCTGCCACCAAGTTCCTGAGAAATGACTCACAGGAGATTGCTAACTTTGGGGGAAATCTCATGCTTACTTTGTTTGTATGTTGCAAAGACCAATATGATGACGGACCAACCGATTAATACCTGGATTCCAGACCATTCGGAACTCTACATTCAACGTTTTTCATTTTACTGGCTCCCAAGCCCCCTCTGTGTGAGTCCCTGGGCCTGGCTCCCTCTTTGCTCTCTTGGAGGAGGAGACAGACCACCCCTGAGTACCCTGGCACTGTTGTCTAGCATGGCATTTCAGAGGGGACTCAAAGGACCACAGGACTTCCAAACTGATCTGTGCAGCCCAGTAAAACTGAATTTCCCATTCTGTCCCTCTGTCCCCAGGATCCTCCCCTAGAGCAAGCTGTTCGAGACCCAGTTTAGCCTTGAGAACCATGCCATGCTCCCTTGGAAGACCTCAGTATCCATTTGGACTGGCCGACCAGCTTTTCCCTCCAAAACCTGAGCCCGCCGAGGTCACCTACTGTGTCTGCTTCACCCTTGTTTACAAGACAATTATGAGCCTGCAAATGTTCACATTTCTTGTATTACCCCATCAGAGGCAATCTTGTCATTGACAGCCCATCTCTTTCCTCTTGCTAAAGAGGAGGGATTTGTTTAGGCTGGTGAGAGACTAGATTGATCTGTATAATAAAGGAATGGAAGGCCGGCACGGTGGCTCTACACTTGTAGTCCCAGCACTTTGGGAGGCCAAAGCAGGCAAATCACTTGAGCCCAGGAGTTTGAGACCAGCCTGGGCAACATGGCAAAACCCTGTCTCTACAAGAAAGATAAAAATTAGCTAGGTATGGTGGTGCGTGCCTGTGGTCCCACTACTCAGGAGGCTGAGGTGCAAGGATCACCTGAGCCTAGGGAGGTCAAGGCTGCAGTGAGCCATGATTGCACCGCTGCAGTATAGCCTGGGCAAAGGAGTGAGACCCTGTCTCAAAGAAAAAAAAAAAAAAAGAAATGGAGAGAGGAGGAGAGTGTATCAATGAGTGATTCTTAAACTTCACGTGCATCAGAGCCACTTGGGATATTGTTAAAATGCAGATTCTGATTTGGTAGGTCTGGGATGAGGTTTGAGATTCTACATTTCTAGCAAGCTCCCAACTTGCTAGATTAAGTCAATTAAATCTCTTTCCTTTATAAATTACCCAGTCTCAGGTATGTCTTTATTAGCAGTGTAAGGAATGGACTAATACATTATGATACTACTTCACCATGTTGAAGCTGAACCCATGGGCATGCTGGCTTTATACAGATTACATTTGGAGATTATAAATGCTGCTGGTTCTCAGAATACATTTTGCACAGCCGGGGTATAAAAGAGTGGATGTTGGGTGAGGTTTGCATATCACTGTAGAGAGAAATCCTGTGGAGCAGCTTCAGCGTGTGAGAGAAATGGATAGAAGAGAAAGGGGGATTTTTTTTATAAGTGTTGTCACAGCCTCAGTGGTTGGCTGTCATCATTCTCAAGAAATGCAAAGACCTTCGTTGTTTGTCATCTGCCCAGCTGCTGGTCCATCTTCCAAATTGTCTAGTGGAATGGTTAGCCAGGCCAGCCCTTCCTCCCCAGTGCATGACTGCCAGCAAGGCCAATGGGGGCTCCCTCCCTGAAATCTCAATCATGGATTCAGGCCCAAAGCAGAGAATACTTGGAGTGTTCTCATTCCAGCCACAGCAGCTCGGTGAGATTGTTGAGCATTTTCTGCTGCCAAGAACCTCCTGGAGATGCTAGGTGCCTAATGGCTCCAAGCCTGACTTTTTAGCCATTCCTTTGCTCTAGTGTGCTCTCTAATGTCCTTCCAAGAAATTCCCATTCTGCCTAGATCAGTGGAGGCAGTTTCTGTTGCTTACAATCAAAGCACCCTAACAGATAGAGCCAGTATAACATTTTGAGCTATTTTGAAATAGTGTTTCATTTCCAGATACACTGTGTGTGTGGTATGCATGCGTGTGTGAATTATGTGATATGGTTTGGCTGTGTCTCTGTATCCCCATGCGTCAAGGGTGGGGCCAGGTAGTGATAATTGAATCATGGGGGCGGTTCCCCCATACTGTTCTTGCAGTAGTTAATAAGTCTCATGAGATCTGATGGTTTTTTTTTGTTGCTGTTTTTTTGTTTTTGCGACAGGGTCTCACTCTGTCGCCCAGGCTGGAGTGCAGTGACATGATCTTGGCTCACTGTAACCTCCTGGGTTCAAGCGATTTTCATGCCTCAGCCTCCCGAATAGCTAGGATGACAGGCATACACTACCACTTCTGGCTTATTTTTTATATCTCTGGTACAGATGCGGTTTCACCATCGCTTGGTGAAAGATACTGGCCAGGCCGGTCTTGAACTCCTGACCTCAAATGATCCACCTATTTCAGCCTCCCAAAGTGCTGGGATTACAGGCGTGAGCCACTGCACCCAGCCTGATCTGATGGTTTTATAAAGGGAAGTTTCCCTACACAAGCCCTCTTGCCTGCCACCATGTAAGACGTGACTTTGCTGCTCATCCACCTTCCACCATGACTGTGAGGCCTCCCCAGCCATGTGGAACTCTGAGTCAATTAAACCTCTTTCCTTTATAAATTACCCAGTCTCAGGTATGTCTTTATGAGCGTACTTTATGAGAATGACTAATACATTATGATATCACTTCACCACTTTGAAGCCAACCCCATGGGCATGCTGGTTTTATACAGATTACATTTGGAGTACATGCTGAGCACTGTGCCTGAGAGACACACAGTAGGTACTCAATGAATGGCCACAGAAAGAATGAGCAGTCACTTTACAGCATCTGTGCTGAGCCCCAGGACCGGTCAGCTCCCCCGTGCCCAGGGACACTTTAGATGTCCATCAAGCACTAAAATAGCAACACTTATAGGAAAACATGGGCAAACTTGTAGTAGCACTGGCGAGTACACTTATGACCTTTTCCTCCAGTTTCCTTTCTCCTTATATATTCTTTAAAGCAAAGGGTTGCAGACGGTCAGAATGGAGCATGATCTTTTTTCCAGAAGTATGTTGTGCTTAGATTAAAATATTCCCAGTTACAGGCTCGGTGAGGTGGCTCATGCCTGTAATCCCAGCACTTTGGGAGGCCGAGGTGGGTAGATCACTTGAGGTCAGGAGTTTGAGACCAGCCTGGCCAACGTGGTGAAACCCTGTTTCTACCAAAAAATACAAAAATTAGCCAGGTGTGATGGTGTGCTCCTGTAGTCCCAGCTACTCGGGAGGCTGAGGCACGAGAATCGCTTGAACTTGGGAGGTGGAGATTACAGTGAGCCAAGATTGTACCACTGTACTCCAGCCTGGGCGACAGAGTGAGACCCTGTCTCAAAAATTAAAAAAAAAATTCTCAGTTACATGAGAAGCAGGCCAGTATTGCCTTCATGGCATTCCCAACTGAAGCACTTATCCCTACGGAGGGACAAACTCTGTACATACTACAAAGGTTAATAGCTGGCCAGGTGTGGTGGCTCACGCTTGTAATCCCAGCACTTTTGGAGGCCGAGGTGGGGGGATTGCTTGAGCCCAGGAGTTCAAGACCAGCCTGGGCAACACAGTGAGACCCTGTCTCTATAAAAAGTAAATAAATGAATAAATAAATAAATAAATAGTTTAAGAGCCCAGCCTGTGGAAGCAATATGATTTTAATTAAAATTCATCCCAGCTGCTTTATGAACCAGGTGTTCTTGGGACTTCTCAGAGCCTCGGCTTCCTCACCTGTAAAATGGGCATGATAGTAATATCTTCCTCAGGGGCTGTTGTGAGGATTTTAAAAAGCAATGAACATAAATGGCTGACATTCCACCAATGCACGCTGAGTAAAGTGCCTAGAACATTTTCAGCCCTCAATAAATATAACGTATTAAAACACATGTTCTACTGAAGCCAGAATCTATGATTCTTCCCTCTCACTCTTAAATAGATTTTTAAAAAAGCATTTGATCTAATTATGATAAAAATATATATACAAGGGGAAGGCAGAAAACATACTATGATCTTTCCTGTTTGTCTACGGGTGTGATGTTATATGTAATTTTTATTTTCTTCTTTCAGGCCTCTTGTGTTCCAGATTCTTTTGCAGTGAGCATATGTATTAGTTTTACGACCAGAAGATAAGCCTTGACAAATGCTATCTTTAAAAGAGAAGAAAATATCGAGGCAAACTGCAGCATGATTTTATAGAAACTGAGTGAAAAAAAAAAAATCCCAGCTAGATGGAGAATTAGATGTTTTCTGGTCAAGAGCTTATTGGGAGGGAAATGACATCAATTTGGGTTCACATCAGCCTGAGTGAAAAATCATAATGCAAAATGAAAGTACACGCGGCATGTGGGGGGAGGGGCGCTGAACCCACGCTGGGATTTTGCCGTGTGAATCATCAAGCTAGAAATGACCTCAGGAGGGCATGTGGCCCCGCCCCCACCCCTCACCTCGGGAAGGTTGCCCAGCGACTTTTCAGGACAAGTGAGCAATGGTCCTATTTATAAGCCCTCTAGGAACTAAATCTACACACATTTCCTTCCTCCTAAGCTTCAGGCAGGCTTGATTTAGCTTTTGCAGGTGCCCTCAACTAGCATTCTCCAACCTAGTTCTCCTTCTGCCTGGAAGAGGCCTGGGAGTTGTCCCAGATCTTTCCTACCTACCCCTGAAGGACCCTGGGTCCTTGAGCAAAACCAAATCCCCCGGAAGTCAGTTTTGTCAGCTGTTAAATAGGGATAGGAAGGATTTGAAGAATGCCTAGCTGGGAGAGAAAAGGAGGCCTTCCAGTGCTGGAGGCCGTGTCTTTAACCATGTCTATACCTCCCTGGTGGGAAAAGGCAAGACACAAACAGAGGTAGCTTGTTTACAACAAATTGACAGGAATTTGGAGTTGGGGGTGGCAAGCTTGTGAGAAGGAAGCCAGGGCCACGGAGATGGGAAGCAGGAAGGGATTGAGAGGAGAGGGTCCAGAGAAAAACAGAGGCAGCTCAGGAGAGCAGTGATTAGCAAGGACATCTCTAGAGCAAGAGAAGCCGCAGGTGTAGGGACAGGCTAGAAAATTCAAGAACCAGGATGCCATATTGCTTTTTAAATTTTTATTTATTTTTTACTTTTTAAAATATTTTCAGATAAAGCCTCAATCTGTCACCCTGGCCGGAGTGCAGCAGCGCCATCCTGGCTCACTGCAACCTCCGCCTCCCAGGTTCAAATGATCCTCAGCCTCCCAAGTAGCTGGGATTATAGGCGTGTACCACCACACCCGGCTAATTTTTTGTATTTTTAATAGAGACGGGGTTTCACCATGTTGGCCAGGCTGGTCTCAAACTCCTAACCTAAAGTGATCCACCTGCCTCCCAAAGTGCTGGGATTACAGACAGGAGCCACTGCACTCAGCCAAGAACCAGGATGCTATGTTGCTGTAATTGACCAGATATGCAGAACTGCAATACCCCTTCCGTTATCCACAAACCCTTTTGGGAACCAGCTTTGTGTTCGTGATGCTATGAGGTATGGCAGAGGTGAGGTGGTCCAGGGGTAACAGAGATGGGGAGAGAGAATGGCAGCTTCAGGAACAGAGGATGATGGCTAAGGACCAGATGACAGTGGTGACCCAAGGGCGTAACCCCCACTGACCAGGAGAAGGTATGTCTTTCTGGAAATCTGTGGAGTTTTTAAAGATGTGTCAGAGTGCTGCAGTGCGGCTGAAACCATTTTCCTTGTTTGTTAAAGAGTAATTACTGAGTTCTGAAGAACCTGGGGTTCTCCAGGAGGGAGGTTATCTGGGTGACAAGTATTAGCAGTGTCAAAATGAGTATTAGTGAAGTGCATTGCTAGCAGTATTTTTTTTTTTTAAGACAGAATCTTGTGCTATCACCCAGGCTGGAGGGCAGTGGCAGGATCTTGGCTCACTACAACCTCTGCCTCCTGGGTTCAAGCGATTCTTGTGCCTCAGACTCCTGAGTGATAGCTGGGGTTACAGGCACACACCACTATGCCTGGCTATATTTTCAGTAGAGACAGTGTTTCACCATGTTGGCCAGGCTGGGCTCGAACTCCTGGCCTCAAGAGATCTGCCTGCCTTGACCGCCCACAGTGCTGGGATTACAGGTGTAAACACCGTGCCCAGCCTGCTAGCAGTATTGATGTTGGTATTCTATTAGTATTAGTATCTGTCTTAGTCTCTTTGTGCTGCTATAACAAAATACCACAAATTGGGTAATTTATCAATTTATTTCTCACAGTTCTGGATTCTGAGAGTGCAACATCAAGGCACTGGCAGGTTTGGTGTCTGGTGAGGGCCCAGTCTCTGCTTCTAAAATGGTGTCTTGAATGCTGTGCCCTCCCATGGAGAAGGCAGAAGGAAAGGCAAAAAGAGAACCAAACGGTCTCCATCAGGCCCTTTTATGATAGCATTGATCCACTCGTGAAGGCAGAGCCCTTCTGATCTAAACACCTCCCCAAAGTTTCCACCTCCCAACACTATTGCATTGAGGATCAAGTTTCCAACACATGAATTTTGGGGACACATTCAGATCACAGCAATATCCATATTCCTTCCCCCTCCCTCAAGTCCTGGATGAGCTTCTACATGTAATCTCCTAGGGCCAAATCAATGAACCACTGCTCAGACCCTGCCTCCCTGCATGTTGATGAGAGTGGCATGTCGTATTGAATTAAAGGCCCTCCAGAGGCGAGGAGATACACTTATTGCTCCCTTATCCACATGCCAGGTCACTTCATCATGAGAGGAAATTAAATTGGCTTGGAATGGATTGCTCCTCCCACAGCCATGCTGGTCTCTAAACCTTCCTAGATGGCTGCAAAGCTGAAGGGTTGATTATCTATTGCAGCATAACAGATTTCTGCTCAGTTAAATAGCCCAAAGTAACAATACACTCACAGTTTATTCTCTCACACAGTTTATGGTAGGCAGGAAAGAGGGAGTGGCTGCATTGCGTGGTTGTGGCTTGGGGTTGCAGTCAGGAGGTCACCTGGGCCTGTGGTCATCTGAAGGTCTGGGCTGGAGAATCTGCTTCCAAGATGACTCACACATGCTGGCAGGTTGACAGGGAGGCCTCTGCTCCTTACTTGCAGGACCCCTCCATAGGGCCACTTGAGTGTCCTCATGACATGGCAGCTGGCTTCCTCCAGAATGAGTAACCCAAGAGAGAATAAGGCAGAGTCGCAACGTTATTTGTATTTGTCAGTTTTCACACTGCTATAAAGAACTGCCTGAGACTGGGTAATTTATAAAGAAAAGAGGTTTAATTGACTCACAGTTCCACATAGCTAGGGAGGCCTCAGGAAACTTACAATCATGGCAGAAGGTAAAGGGGAAGCAAGGCAAGTCTTACGTGGCAGCAGGAGAAAGAGAGCGAGGGGGGAATTGCCAAACGCTTTTAAACCATCCGATCTCATGAAAATTCACTCACTATCATGAGAACAGCATGGGGGATATCACCCCCATGATCCAATCCCTTCCCACCAGATCCCTCCCTCAACAATTACAATTCGAGATGAGATTTAGGTGGTGACACAGAGCCAAACCATATTTCTCAGAAGTCACGTGCTCTAATTTCTGCAACATCCCGTTGGTTACATGGGTCAGCCCTCCGCACCGTGGGAGGACACTATCAAGGGCATGAATACCAGGAGGTGGGAATCATTTGGGGCCATCTGACAAGGGCCACCTCCTCTATGCTATAATTCTCAGAACCATTGTTTTTTCTTCTTTGTACATGAGTATAACATTGGCCAATTTTCAGTTATGTAAATAATTATAATAATATTCCCACTTGACATTTGTGCACCAATTTCATCTCCTCAGAGCAATTACTGCCCCATGCTGCAGATGAGAAAATGAAGGCTTGAAGAAGTTAAGTGACGTCCCCGAAGTCCCAAAGTTAAAAAGGTCTGCAGGACTGGGAACTGTGTTGTAGTTACTAGTTTAGTGTCCTTTCCATCATACCTCACAGCTGCCATGAAGCCACAAAGACACCTTATGCCTGCTTATCTTCCAGGGCAAATGGGAATTAAAAAGTAGCTGTAGTGTAGCAAGGTAAATCTTATTTTTCTTTAAATTTTTGTATTTCACAGGTGACCCATACTCATTATGGAAAAGCTATAAAATAGAAATAATTAAGGGTTTAAAAAAAATTAAGAAAAGCCATTCCCCCATACTTCTCCCACCCAGATCTACCACTGTTATATCTTAGAATGTTCCCCTAAGAACAAAGGACATGGTTTTAAAATACGTTACATTAACAGCATCTCCAGGGCAAACTCTGAAGGAAACCCCAACCACTCAGCTTCGCCTGTGGGGAGGAAGGTTGTGAAATATGACCTTGAGCATGCAGTAGGCTGTGCATCTGTGTGCGTGTGCAGGTGTGCACACATGTGTAAACGCCTGGTGCTTCTCTGCCCAGATGGAGAGAGGCTCTGCACATCACCAGTTAGCCAAGTTGGGAATTTATTGCAACCTCAGTAGAGAGTGTTTCTTCAGATGAGAGGCAGGGCAGCTCTGGCTCCAGGTGGCAGAAATGGCTTGCCCTCTGGTTTGGTTTAAGTTCCTCTAGGCAGGGAAAGGTTGATTAAGTTTAATTCAATCCATTTGGTCTTCTGAGCTGCCTGCTGAGGTTGGGTCCTTGTCTGCCCCCTTTCATCAAATGCCTTACACATGAAATGTCTTGTTCGTGACCAGCTCCCCTGCCCCGCCATGCCCCAGCCAGAAGATCAGCCCCAGAGAGGGGGCCTCATCTGCCTTGCTCACCTGTATCTGCCTCTCAGCACCTGCCTCAGAGTCTGGCAGCTTGTATTTCTCAAAACGTGTTTGATTGAATTGAGTGCACGGTTTGGGGGACTGTCCACAAGAAAGTTGCTAGGGGCATCCACAATTTGTATCCAGAAGGAACTAGACCCCACTCAAGGGGCAGAGTCAGGGTCCCAGGCACCTTCTCCGTGTCATCTATTTGTAACTCGGGAACCCCAAGGTCAGGTTGCCACCACCTAGAGACAGAAGAGCTAGGTCCACATTTAAAAAAAAAAAAAATTACGAGAACTGCAAGGACTATTCCAAAGTGTTGGGCATCTGTTTTGTCCTGAACTACAGAGTTGAAATGAAATTCACTCTGTTTCATCAATCTCACTCAATTTTAGCTTCTATGGATTCTTTCCAAGTGCTGGGTCGGGAGGCAGTGAGGTAGTATTAAGTGTGACGAGCATCAGATTTGCAGTCAAATGCCAGGTCATCTGCATCTGAGCTGTGTGAGCTGGGGGAGTTTCTCTCTCTGAGCCTCAGTTTCCTCATCTGTAAAATAGGAATAATAACACTAAATTTGCAGCATTTTGGTGCTTGAATGAGATAAAAGTGAGAGTCATTAGCATGATGCCTTGACACAGTGTGCCTAAGAGTATGTATGTTTTTCTCTGGGAATATCTCCCTTAACCTTGAAAATCTGAAAGCAGTGCCAGCCACGTGACTCTCAAGGTTTCTGCCCATGAACGGCCTCCCGTGAGATTAGGAGATGGTGGAGCATGACTCCAGGCAGTGGGGCACAGGAGCCCACTGGGAAGTCCCAGGAGCACAGCCCCAGCATCAGTCAGGCCTGGAAAGGATACCTGGGCCCTGAAGGGAGAATGTGGGTAGGAGGCAGCTCCGGGCTCTGCCCATAGCAGGGTCTCCTTTCTTCTCCTGCTTGGGTGGTGGCAGGTGGTCCTTGTCTAGTAGGAATCCAGGTTTTGGGGTCTGAAGCTGACATCACAGGAAAACCATGGTTTCAGATGATGACCCAAGGACTTGGACATCATCAAATGGGTTAAGCCTGTCCCCTGTGGCTCCCCTGCCAATCTCCTGCTAGACTCCTTCCTTCCCTTTTGGCTTCTTTCTCATCAAAGTGGCTCTTGGTGTTTCAGGCTCTCTTACTGTGGCAACTTCTTTCCCCATCAAAACGCATCCACTAGCACTTTGAGAATGTCCAACTCTCTTGAAACCTAATTGCTTTGACAATCAGATCCAGGGTCACAGTTTGCAGTATGTGACAATTTACAATTAACTGGGATGCTTTCTGAAGATACAGCCTGCATTTTTTGGGCCGGAGGACCAGAAATTACTGCCATCCTGCCTCCAGGATCTTCTGTCTTTCCACAGCATCTGGGAGAGCAGTGACAAGGATTAGGTATTTGCCATCTCTGATCTAGACCAATCCCACGGCCCTATTTTAGGATGAGAAATCTAAGGTTCTGAGGGGTGAAGTAACTTCTCCAAAGTCTCTTGGTGACTTTGAGGCAGAACCTGTGGAAAAGAAAACCACAGATCTCCTGACTTCTTTCCTACTGCCTGTCCCTCATTCCAGAACTTTCCATCTCAAAACGTGATCTGTAGACCAGCAGCATCGATGTCACCTGGGAGCTTGTTAAAAATGCTGATGCTAAAATCCAACCCCAGCCTGACTGAAACAAAATCTGCATTTTAATACAAGATCCCCAGTTGATTTCACTTGCACTTCAGAACTGGAAAACCACTGGGCTAGAACTTAAATTTTTCCCTCTTGTTTCGTTTCTTATCATTACTTCAACCCCAAGGGTCTATGAACCTCCCAGGCTGAAATTAACCCAATCTCAACATATAATGTTCAAGGAGTCCTGGTATCATTAAATACAGTGCAGTTTTCCATGAGAAAACATTGCTGCCCTGTTTTCTGACATTTTTTTCATTTTCCTTAATTTAAAATTCTAAAAAGAAAAGCCTCATTAATGGAGTCATTTTTAGAATGGGCAGGAGAATCCAGCACTTTGAACTTAAACAGAAAAGGTGTCATAGAAACTTAATAAACAACCAGACCTGGATGGTGAAATGTACATGAAAGTGTGTGGTAAATTATAAAGTGGTGCACAAATGTTACTTATAATTTCCAGACTGTATGATCACAGAATGATATCCTTCATAGGCCCATTCTGGGTTAAAATGTTTCTCAGGAATATGATGTAAAATTTAAAGTTTCCTAATTATTCTCATTTTATTAGATATCTAAGGAGCTAGAATAGTGGTTATCAACCCTGGTTGTGCATGAGAATAACTTGGGGGAGCTTGGTTTAAAAATACATGAGCCTGGGCCCTGGCCCTAGATTTTATTTCTTGAGGTCCTGCGGGTCAGACTTGGTCAAGGGTAGATTTTTAAACACTCCCAGGTGATTCTAATACAGAGTGAGATTGGAGAGCCACTGAGCTGGAAAGTCGTTATTTTCCAGGTTTACAGTGAATATATGGGGGTGAGAATTTTATCCATATTCATGATATATCTGATGTCCAAATTTTCTAGTTTCTAAATTTTAACAATAATCAGACCATTGGGAGATATCACCTGAATTGAAATACTAATGGTTGCCGATTCTAAATAGTATTGATATGGCAATGACGATTTTGTTAATCATTCACTCTTTCAAAATTTGACATTGCCCCGCTACTATCCATGGTGTCAAAGACTGACCTACATCTAACAGTGCATTTGTGTACAGGCTTATACCCTGGTGTCAACAACTGAATTCTTAGGTTCCGTATAGTATTTACTCTAATGATTAGAACTTTTTGACAACACAGGCTTGAAAGAATATTCATGAGGACCTAAAAGCCCTAAGTTCTAGGTAGTGCTCTTTCCCTGAGTTAGCTGATGTTGGTTCAATTTCCTGCTCTGAAAAAGACAGTATTGGCCTAGTGGAGCTCAAATCTGGCTGACCATCACATTCACCTGGAGAGCTTTTCAAAGCCGCAGATTTCAAGGTCCCAGACTTTGAAGGGGAAGGGAATGTTGGAAATCCGATTTTCAAAAGAATCCTTGGAAGATCAGCTGTGTTTGGGAGCCACTGGACAAGATAAGCTTTTCTGCTCCAAGTCCTTTTCTGCTCTAAGAGTCTATGGCATTAGACCCACTTAGTTAAATTCTTATATAAGAAAAAGCTGATCTGGGAGCAGGCCTGCCCAGCGCGCAGGGCCTACAGAGAGAGAGAACAGAAAACAGAAAAAAACAGTAAAAGGCCTCATCTTTAACTCCCTCCTCTGTATGTCTCAAGGTTTTGTGTTCATGTGGTTTCTGTTCATATCTTTTCATCATAGTCATATTGCTAAATGTTGAACTGTCATTTCATCACATTACCTTTAAAAACTGTTGGAAATAATGTTCTCGGAGGGAATAATCACTTTTCCTGCTACGCATTTCACCTCACTTCTGCTCCAAGACTAAGTTTCAGTAGGCAAAAGAATCTCCCTGGCAAGATTGTTCAAAATACAGATTGCTTCCCGGCATGGTGGCTCATGCCTGTGATCCCAGCACTTTGAGAGGCCAAGGCAGGCAGATCACTTGAGCTCAGGAGTTCGAGACCAGCATGGGCAACATGGCAAAACCCCATGTCTATTAAAAATACAAAAAATTAGCCAGGCACGGTGGCATGTGCCTGTGGTCTCAGTTACTCGGGAGGCTAAGGTGGGAGGACTGCTTGAGCCTGGGAGGCAGAGGTTGCAGTGAGCCGAGATCACACCACTGCATCCAGCCTGTGAGACACAGCCAGACCCTGAAGACAGATTGCTGGGCTTTCCCTTGATTCTAATTCAAGAGATTTGAAGTCTGGTCCAGAGACCTGCGTTTTCACAAGCATCCTAGGTATCCTATGTGCTTTCGATCTCCCTGTACAATTTAGCATGTAGCCTTTCCCAAGTTTCCTTTATGGTAAGAGTCTCATGGACCCATCGACAAATAAACTTATAATAAAACATGGTGTATCCATACAATGGAATATTATTCAGTCATAAAAAGGAATGAAGTATTGATATACAGGACAATGGTAGATGAACCTTGAAAACGTTATGCCAAGTAAAATGAGCCAGACACAAGAGGCCACATATCCTATGGTTCCATTTATATGAAATATCCTGAGTAGGCAAATCGATAGAGACAGAAAGTAGATCAGCGGTTGTCAGGCGCTTGGAGGGAGAGAGGAATGGGGGGTGACTGCTAATGGGTGCGGGTTTCTTTATGGTGTGATAAAATATTCTCAGATGGTGGTGGTAGTTGCACAACTTTGTGAATGTACTAAAACCCACTGCACTGTATAAAAGGGTGAATTATATGGTATGTGAATTATACCTTAATTTTTTAAAAAGGCGAAAAAAGAAAAAAAGAATGCCCTGGGCAATTGTTTAGAAAAACAGATTCCCAGGGCCCACTGAAGCCCACTGATTTACCACTTCAGTGGAGGAATACAAGAATCTGTTTTTTAATATCCACCCCACATCAAGTGAATCAAAAGGGATGTTTTTGTAGGAAACCTTACCAAAAGGGAAGTTTGGCACCGTGAAGGCCTGAGCCGTCTTTCTGCATGGAACCTTCAGTCCCATCAGTGCCTACTGATGGATGAATGGATTTTTAAAATGTGGTATGTACACATGTCTTAGTCCATTTTGTGCTGCTGTAACACAATGCCATAGACTGGGTAATGTATAAAGACATTTATTTCTCACAGTTGTGGAAGCTGGGGAGTGTAAGAGCAAGGTGCCGGCAGGCTTGGTGTCTGGTAAGAGCCCTATCTCCACTTCCAAGATGGCACCTTGTACGCTGCCTCCTCGGAAGGGAGGGACACTGTGTTCCTCACATGGCAGAAAAGCAGAAGGACGCAGAGAGAGAACCCACTCCCCAAAGCCCTTTTAAAAAGGCATTAAACCCACCCATAAGGGTGGAGCCCTCATGGCTTAATCACCTCTTCAGGGTCCTACTTCTTCACATGGTTCCAATGGCAATTACATTTCAACATGAGTGTTGGAGGGGACAAACATCCAAACCACAGCAACATACAATGAGCTATTATTCAGTCTTAAAGAGGAAGGAAATTTGGACACATGCTACAACATGGATGAACCTTGAGGACATTATGCTAAATGAAAAAGCCAAACACAAAAAGATAAAGACTGTATGCTTTTATGTATATGAGGTACCTAGTATAGTCAAATTCATAGATACAGAAAGTAGAATGGTGGTTTCCAGAAGCTGGGGGGAAACAGAAATGAGGGTTGTTGTTTAATGAGTACAGTTTCAGTTTTTCAAGATGAAAGTTCTGGAGGTCAGTTGCACAACAATGTGAATATATTTAACACTATGAAAGTGCACACTTAAAAATGGTAAAGATAGTTTTCTTTATTTTTGGGATGGAGTCTCACTCTGTCACCCAGGCTGGAGTGCAGTGGTGTGATCCCAGCTCACTGTAGCCTCTGCCTGCCAGTTCGAGCAATTCTCCTGCCTCAGCCTCCCGAATAGCTGGGATTATAGGTGCCTGCCACCATGCCTGGATTAATCCCAGCACTTTGGGAGGCCGAGGCAGGTGGATCACCTGAGGTCAGGAGTTTGAGTCCAGCTTGGCCAACACGGTGAAACTCCATCTCTACTAAAACTACAAAAAGTAGCTGGGCGTGGTGGCACACGCCTGTAATCCCAGCTACTCGGGAGGCTGAGGCAGGAGAATCTCTTGAACCTGTGAAGTGGAGGCTGCAGTGAGCTGAGATCATGCCACTGTACTCCTGGAATGGGTGATAGAGCGAGACTCTGTCTCAACAAAAAAAAAAAAAAAAAAAAAAAAGACTGTAGCTTCCATCTCAAGCTCCCTCACTCCGTCTTGCTGTGCTTACTCTGTTGTTCACTGGCTGTCTCTTTCAGACCACCAGCTGCCATGTTGGGAGGACACTCAGGCAGCCCGTGGAGGAACTCCCATGGTGAGGAGTCTGCCAACAATCAGATGGGTGAACTGGGACATGTATCTTCCCAGGCCTGCCAACATGTGAATAGGCTGGGAAGTGGATCTTTGACCCCCATGTTGAGCCTTCAGATGAAACCACAGCCCTGGTGAACAGCTTGATGCAACCTCATGAGATATCTCAGAGCAGCAGTCCCCAACCTTTCTGGCACCTGGGACCAGTTTCGTGGAAGGCAATTTTCCCACAGACCGGGGTTGGGGGTTGAGGATGGTTTTAGGATGAAACTCTTCCACCTAAGGTCATTAGGCATTAGAGTCTCATAAGGAACACACAACCTAGATCCCTCTTCATGCTCCTATGAGAATCCAGTGCTGCTGCTCATCTGGTAGGAGGTGAAGCTCAGGCAGTAATGCTCACTCGCCCACCTCTCACCTCCTGCTGTGCAGCCTGATCCTAACAGGCCATAGACCAGTACCAGCCTATGGCCTGGGGGTTGGGAATTCCTGTCTTGGAGTACAGGTACCCAGCTGAGCTGTGGAAGATTCTCAACACAGGGAATGTGTAGAATAATGAAGATTTATTGTTTAAAGCTACTAAGTTTTGGAGTAATTTGTTATGCAGCAATAGGTAACTAATACACCATCAAATGCATTTTGCTCAGTCAGATTGCAAGGCAGACCCTACTAGAGCTCCAGCTGCAACCCTGTTTTTCAGGATACAAAAGTATATATATTGTGGTAGACCAAATAATGAGCCTCCCAAAATGTCCACATTCCTAATTTCCTGGAACATACTGTGGAGTGTGTTACACCACAAGACAAAAGGGACTTTGCAGATGTAATTAAAGTTACAAACTTTAAAATACATTATCTTAGATGAGCTGAGTGGGTCCAATCTAATTACCTGAGCCCTTAAAAACAGAACTTTGGCTGGAGGCAGGAGAGATTTGCCGGAAGTGGAAGTTGGAAAGATTCAGTGTGAGAGGACCTCACTGTTGCTGGAAAAGGCAACATGTAAAGCATGATAATGAAGATGGGCAGCCTCTAGGAGCTAAGACTCCACCCCAGCTGATAGCCAGCAAGAAGATGGGGATCTGGGCTCTGCAACTGTCAGGAGCTGAACAACCTGAAAAAGCTTGAAAGCAATTCAGTGCTGGAGTCTCCAGAAAGGAATGCAGCCCTGCTAACTCCTTGATTTTGGCCCTGTGAAAGCCAGGGAAGAAAAATCAGTAGCGCCAATTGAGACTTCAGACCTACAGAGGTCTAAGATAAATAAATTTGTGTTATTTTCAGTTCACTAAGTTTGGGGTAATTTGTTATGGCAGCAATAGAAAACATATCTCTATATATGATATTTATTGGTTTTCAGGACTTTCCTACCAAGTATCATTGCTATGCAGATGTTGTGCAATGCTGTTTATCATTTTCCACTTATTCTGCTGAAGCAATCATTCACTCTCTTAGTGTCTCTGTGTATTGCAGGGTTGAGTGTTCCATGCATTGTTTTTAAGGCTCTCTTGGAAAGACACTCCTTCTCTGGGAGGCTGGCGTCTGGCTGGAGAAAGACTGAATGCCTGCTGGTTGTTTCTGAGGCTACTAATCAATACTTACCATTAGGATGACAACTCCATGTATCACTAAACTTTGACCTTTGTGCCCCAGAGAGCACAAAGCAGTCCCTAGAGCAGTCCCCAGAGCAGTCCCAAGATGCCAGTTGATGTACGGGCAATATACATGTTCCATGAACACAATACCCCTTTCACAGACTTTCCTGAATTAAGTTTTAGAGGTGCTGGCAATAGCAAAATAATGTTGCTAGTGTACCAGCAAGCTCAGGATATTGAGAAAGAGTGCTTAGATTAAAGTAACAGTGTTTATGATTTTTTAAAAGATCTTTTGGATGGATACCGTGTATGGAATGCTGACTAGATGTCCCTGTCTTCGGCATAACTGGGTGATGTTGGCATCAAGGGCCCGTTAAGCCAGCCTTGAAAGCAAGCACATGCCTATAGGCCCAAGACCTGAAAGCAAGCAGGCTGCACCCCCCTCAGAAATCAGAAAGCAGGCCCCAAAGAACCTTAATTGCCCTTCTCCTTTATCTACAACTTTCAGGATTTTATTTCCCCAAAAGTATGTATTTGTCAGGGAACTCTTCATAATGGTCTATCATCATATAACACTGTGGCATTCCCAGTAAAAGGTGTTGATACTTCTGTTTTCCTTGATCTCTTCAAATGGGATCAATTGCCAAACAGCTGTTTGGACTAAAACCAAATGATTAATTTAATTAGGCTTTCAAGAAGCAGTTATTTTTTTTTTTTTTTTTGAGACGGAGTCTGGCTCTCTCACCCAGGCTGGAGTGCGGTGGCGCGATCTCGGCTCACTGCAAGCTCCGCCTCCCGGGTTCACGCCATTCTCCTGCCTCAGCCTCTCCGAGTAGCTGGGACTACAGGCGCCCGCCGCCACGCCCGGCTAATTATTTTGTATTTTTAGTAGAGACGGGATTTCACCGTGGTCTCGATCTCCTGACCTCGTGATCCGCCCGCCTCGGCCTCCCAAAGTGCTGGGATTACAAGCGTGAGCCACCGCGCCCGGCCAAGAAGCAGTTATTTTGATTAAAGGACCATATATGAATGGCTTTTGGCAATTTCTTATATCTAATCAGAGAGGTCCACACACTTAGCCCTTGTGTGGAACCAGTGGTCATGGACAGCTCAAGTCAAAAAGGGTTTATCAGAAGAGAAGATGCATGAAGCCGTATTAAAGAAAGGGTAGCCGAGACTCATAGGAGCTGAAAAACCATTAGGAACCAAGGAAGGCTATTCCTTCCATCTCTTTCTCTCTCTCTCTTCGTAGCTACTTAGCCTCCCATCATTGCTTTCCCCTGGAATTCTCTGCTTCTTAATGCCCAGGGCTGAAAATTCCATCAGCTTTGATTTTATATCACTTTCAACTCTGTGGAACTGATTCTGAGTCTGAATTCATTTATTTATTTATTTTTTAGATGGAGTCTCGCTCTGCTACCCAGGCTGGAGTGCAGTGGTGCAATCTCGGCTTACTACAGCCTCAGTCTACAGGGCTCAAGTGATCCTCCTGCTTCAGCCTCCCTAGTAGCTGGGACTACAGGTGCATGCCATCACACCTTGCTAATTTTTTTTTTGTTTGTAAATTTTTTAGAGATAGAGTTTCGCCATGTTGTCCAGGCTGGTCTCAAACTCTTGGACTACAGTGATCTGCCCACGTCAGCCTCCCAAAGTGATGGGATTACAGGTATGAGCCACCACACCCAGCCCAATCATACATGCTTCTAATAGTGCTAATCATAATCCAACTTGGTATTGAGGCAAAAAAAAAAAAAAAAAGAAGAAAAAGAAAAAGAAAAGAAAGGGGGTCATATATTCTGATCACTCCTGAGTTCTTTCTTCCAGCATTGCTTGGGTTAATCATGGCTATTATTTAGTGTTCATTTTCCATGAGGCAAGCATTGCATAAAGTGCTTTATACATTATTATCCCATTTATCCACGATAATAATCCTTTGAGGAAACCAGAGCTCACAGAAGTGAGCTCAACTTGCCTAACTACACACAGGTCCAAAGTACTATGGCCAATTGTAAACCTAAATCATAGCCCAGTCCTCTTAAGCACTGTATTGTCTTTCCTCCAGTGCTATGAGGAACTGTGAATGAGGCTGAGAGATGAGGCTAAGAGGAGAGGTGTTGGCTGGGTCAATGCCAATTTTGTGGAACTAAACAAAATTGTTCCATTCTAACAGTTTTTGAAAGCATTTTGAACATGGCCTTGGGCCTTTCATGGTTCTGAGGATTTCCTATAACTCCTCTTAATTGAGTCTTTCCAGGCTGAGCTGCAGGATTTAAGAAATTCAACAACCAAAAAGTCCTCAGAATTTCCCTCCTTTTCCTTTTAGCTGAGTGAGAATGTGTCCCCCAGCTTGCTGCTTTTAACCACTGAAAAACAATCTGGAAATCTGAGTCAAGACCTGGGTCAAACCTGCCATTTTTTATTGTACCTTGCACAGTGAGGGCCGAATTCAGCCTGTCCTCCACTCACCAAGTCATGTACTCTGGCACAAGGCTGTACTGCCCAGAGGAAGAGATGCTGTGCTCTAATTCACATCCTAAACCATGCTGTGGGTGGCTCGTGGGCTAGGGGCAGCCTTGGATGGATATAACATTGTTTCAGATATCCCCTGCTTTAGATTTTGATTATGATTTGTGATCATTCTATTTCTGGATAATATCTCTAATCTCTATTTTGGAGAGAGGAATCCAAATTCTGGAAGTCATTCTCAAGGGAAAGAGGGGCTGATATTGGTACCTAGAACTGGGTTTCCACATGTTCATGGGAGGGTTTTCTTCTTGTCATCTTCTGGCTTGTCTCCCACACACCCCTAGTCCCATCCACAGAAGGCAATCTGAGCAGCTTTGGGAATGGTGGGGAAAGAAACTGGAACTTGATTTAGTAAAACAACTGAGTGAAGATACAAACTAAGGAAAACCAATGTTATTCCTGAGAAAGCCTGGCTTGTCTTAGAGGTTTTTTTTTTGTTGTTGTTGTTTTTATTTTTATTATTTATTTATTTATTTATTTGAGACAGATCCTTGCTCTGTAGCCCAGGCTGGAGTGTAGTGGCGCAATCTTGGCTCACTGCAACCTCCGCCTCCTGGGTTCAAGCAATTTTCCTGCCTCAACCTCCCAAGTAGCTGGGACTACAGGCATATATCACCATCGCTGGCTAATTTGCATATTTTTCATAGAGACAAGGTGTCACCATGTTGACCAGGCTGGTCTCAAACTCCTGACCTCGGCTGATCTGTTCACCTCAGCCTCCCGAAGTGCTGGGATTATAGGCGTGAGCCACTGCACCTGGCTGTCTTTGATTTCTTTCTAAGGAAGGTGAAAATCCTCTATCCAACCCACAAGACACTATGGGCACAGCTAAAGTGTTACGCAGTATTTTGTTTCTAGGTACTGTTAAAATGCCTTTCCAACATGAAGCCATGATTTTAATTGTGTATGTGTGTTCATCCTGAAGTATATACATGTTGGAATATATGTGGAATGGAATTCGGATTTTAAGGAGAAGGACAGACTGTGAATTTTAAGATGGCCTCCCATCTGCCCCAGGTGTTCATTTGATACCTAGAGATACTTATGCATGGCAGTATCTAGGGAGTACCTAGACAGTAAAGTGTAGGAGGTAAAAATGATCAGTCTGGAGGGACAGATCTGGGTGGGTTCAAATCTCATCTCTGCCACTCACTAGCTGTGTCTCCTTAAACAAATTCATTAAACACTCTAAGCCTCATTTTCCTCAACAAAGATGGTAAAATCTTCTTCATAACTTCATTGTGACGTTCAGTGAGCTGATGCGTGTATAATAGAATGCTTAGCATAGAGCCAAGAACATAACACCCAGAAATGCCAGCTCTTTTTCTCAGGAATCGAGATGCAAACCTCAATTCTGGTTGGAAACATGTTGAACATCCGAGACAGTTTTTGTACTCTTTTGTTGGGGACTCCCTGTTTCCTCAGTGTGAATCCCCTCAGAATTTGTTCACTGTCCCCCAAATCTCATGTGTGTGGCTGCTCCAACCAAGGAGAACCGCTGGTTGCCATGGCATGCATTTATCCAGTGAACATGCTTAATGATCTCGTTCTCCAGGTCCCTGGAGTACAATGTAAGACTAGTGAGCTTGTTAACAAGGGTGCAAAGCTGGTAAGAATGGGCTGTCCGATGTGTTTGCTTTAGTTACAAAGTTGTGTGGGAAAATGGAATTGCTGAAAACTCAGGACACTCCTAGAGAATGCTCATGGCAGCAGATTTTCCATTCTCACATGCAATTGCTTCCACCTCCAGGGTATAACAAAACCTTCCAGCGACTTCTTTTTATGTAAGGAGATAGTAGAATGTAGTCAGTTGGGCTGAGGTTGGGCTGAGAGAGCTGTGGGTTGGATGCTGCTAGCTGAGAGACTGGGCAAATTATTGGACCTCCATATACCTCAGTTTTCTCCTCTGTAAAATGGAAATATTAATAGCATCTATCTCACTTGTGTTTTGAGGATTAATTGAGATAATGAATATAAAGTGCCTGGCACATAGTAAGCAATCAATAAGATTGCTTTATCATCAGCACCATCTTCATAATTACCAACTAGCTCTTGGTATTACTGGGTGTAGAATATAAGCTTTGCAAAGCAATCAGCCTTCTGCCCAACATTGGTATGCTATTAATGGTGGGTATTAGAATGTTTCTGCTGTGAATATCAACTACAGAAGCAAATTATTCTTTTTGAAGCTCTCCAAGGGCTTGCCTCATTCTGTAAGGCCTCTGGTTTGCCCTCTATAGCTTGCCCTCACCCTGTGAAAGGATGATTTCCTGCAGCAGACACCATTGGTGGCCACCCCCACTGTGAGTCCCCCTTCTCCCTTGGGAACAGAACACAAATTTTGCTTAGGCAGCCACATGCCTAGCCGCAGGGTAAAAAGCCTGATTAATGCAAGCCATTTATGGCAGTCTCATTTGGCTTTACCTTAGTTGGTCTAGGTGAGGGCATGTGAATGCATTCTGGCCAATGAGACATAAGGGAAAGTGTCATAATAAAAGAAGAGAGGAGCATGAGGTGAGCCTCATCTTGGTCCCTGCCCTCTTCCTCCCTGCTTTAGCTACTGTCATGGGATGCTTGGAGCTGCAAGCTGCTATTTTGGGACCATGAGGGAGATACAAGCATGAGGACAAAAGCCAACACTGTTAAGATGGCAGAGTAGAAAAATAGGAAGAGTCCAGACTCTTAATGACATTGCTAAGCTGCCAAATCAACTTGGAGGCTGCTGCTCTCCAGACTTCTTTCTTAGTATACAATAACTGTTCTTATGATTTGGGCTACTGGTAATCTGGTTTTCTGCTAATTAATCAGTATACTCCTTTTCTGTTTGCCAAGCCTGGAAAATGACTGCTATTCAAATTCTGCTGAGATATAAAGACATTCTGTTCTTATTTTCCTCCTCTACATTTGGGTAGTCAAGTGTCTTTAAATAAATTCCACCCTCACTATTAAAGTGAAACTGTTGTTGAAAAGGTCATCAATGACCTCTTGATTGACAAGTCCAATAGCTCCATCTGATTTTGCATTCTGCTGAACCTCTGTTCCATTAAACAGCTTGACCATGTTCTCATTCCTAAAGTGAATCCTTCCCTCAGTGGGCCTCACTGCTCTTTCTTTCTACTGCTCTGGCCCCCTCCTCTGTGGTCCCTTCTTTCTGCCTCCTTACCTACCTACGAACCCTGACATTCTGCCCTTTGCCTTCTCTTGTCTCACTCAGCACTTTCCTGGCATGCTGCTTTCACTTCTAAGACGTTGGTTATCATCTGTGGGTGCTAGCAATGGTCCCATTCATATCTCATAGGCAGATCTTTTTGCAGCACCAGATGTGAGCAGAACATGCCCAACTGGATGTCCTCATAGGACCGTCAACACTGCATTTCCTAAACTGAACTGTGTCCCTTTACAAATTACTTCTCTATAACACACTTCACCACTCATACTATCCCACAGCTAGAAACCCCAGAGTCATCCTAAGCAATTCCTTCTCTTCCAATATCCAATTAATCACCAAGTATAAAAATTTCTCTATTCTCAGGAGTCTATTGCAGCTTCCCCATGTTCACTGCAACAGTCTCCATTTATCATTTCTATAGTGCATAAGGTTTCACCGGCCTCCAATCTCTCCCCTCTCCAATCATCTGCATTGCTGGTAGAGTGGGTTTTCTAAAAGCAAATTGAATCATCTCACTGGCTTTAAAAATGTCCAAGAGGGTATGTGTGTATGTGAGGGGGGTATGATGTGGAGACTGTATTAGCCATCATGCCCTCCAAATAAAGTCCACATTTCATAACATGGCATAGAAGGCCCTCTAGTCTCTCTGAGTACACACTGATTTTTGCATTTCGTCTCCTACGACCTCCCCTCACTGTTTCTGTATCCTGAGCTCAAGCTCCTGTGAATTCTTCTTTCCTTCCACTATTTCCTCTGATTAGATGGTGGACATCAATTCTCAGCACTCTGAACTCCTGGCATCATTCAGTTCTCAAGTCAAACTGCACTTCTTCCCAAAAGCATTACTTGACCCAAGGACCACACCTGAGTTTCTCAACCTCAGCACTACTGGCCTTCAGAGTTGGATAATTCTTTTTGTGGGGGGCTGACCTGTGCCTTGTAGGTGTCTAGCAGCATCTCTGGCTTCTGCTTACTAGATGCCAGTAGCACCCCCGCCAACCCGTGTGACAATCAAAAACGTCTTCAGACACTGTAAATGTCACCTGTGGAAAGTAACTGCCCCCAGTAGAGAACTATGAAACTAGACCTGGTCTCCTTCTTATCATCCATAGCTTCCTGGTCTTCCTTGATCACCACACTTATGGCACATTTTTATTTTATTTTTTGAGACAGAGTCACACTCTGTCACCAGGCTGGAGTGCAGTGGTGTGACCTTGGCTCACTGCAACATCTACCTGCCAGGTTCAAGCAATTCTCCTGCCTCAGCCTCCTGAGTAGCTGGGATTACGGGCACCCACCACCGTGCCTCGCCAATTTTTGTATTTTTAGTAGAGGCGGGGTTTCACCATGTTGGCTAGGCTGGTATTAAGCTCCTGACCTCAAGCGATCTGTCCACCTTGGCCTCCCAAAGAGCTGGGATTACATGCGTGAGCCACCACGCCCAGCTCATGACACATTTTTGAAGTGACTTGTCTGATTGTCTCATCTGCTTCCAAAGGCTGTTATCTAGGAGGGCAACTCCTAGGGCATGGCACCCAGTAGGCATGCAGTCTAACCTCATGGAAGAGTGGGCTCTGTGATGGAAGCATCTTCATCTGTCATCATCATTATAGCTTTAGTAACCAGCGTGATGCTGGCACACAATAGATGCTCAGTAAGTATGTGTTGAATGAAGGAATGATTGAATGCTCCCATTCGATCACTTCTTTCTCTCTAACCGAAGTATCCTAGTCGGGGTTTTGAGCCTTGTCTTCTCTTCCCTCATAATATTATTACACATGGCCCTGTTCCCTAGTACTCAGTACACTGGATAACAATGACAATCAAGACAACGGGTGAAATCATGTTTGTGGGAAAAATGATGCTCTATTTTGAGGCCTCTTTCTAAAAACAGAAAAACCAAGTCCAGTGCTGTGCCCAGCAACCTCATGGTCTAACTTGTCCCTCTACTGCCACGCCTGCTGTGCCCCTGGCAGCTCTCAACCACACCCATCACACACACACTCGCCCTAAGTGGAGGAATCACTCAGGGCTGCTGAGATTTGAAAGCTCACTTCCATTCCAAAGCATCATTGTGCCTCGCTCCTCGCTGACTGGAACCCCAGCCCCCTGCACTGCATTCTGCCAGCGGGTGATTACACGGAGCTCACTCACAAGCCTCTCCTGGGCATGGGAACAGTCCTCTCTGCAGCGTGCTCTCCACCTGATGACCTGAAATGAAGAGGCCAGTGAGGGCTCCACAGCAGAAGGGAGTCGCGATACAATTCAGGCAAACAAACTTTAAAAAACGGTTGGTAGAAAGGAAATCTGCCTGCTAGGGAGAAGAGTCTGGTACTCAGAGTAGAGTTGGGTAGCTCTTCATGCACAGTAGATGGTGAATATGCATCCTTTATATGCATCCTCTAATCACAAAGCCTGTGGGGAAAAGATGCTGTAGTTATTATTTATATTTGGCATCCAATCTTCCGCATAAATAACAGCACCGAGGTCTGGTGTTTGGTTTAAGGTCAGCTCCGTTTAAACAGCCTGGCCAGGTGCAGACACACACTCTGGACCTTTGAACTCTGTGTGTTGTAATCCAGATGTTTGGTCAAGGTGATGAACTCGGGTCACTGACGGTGAGAGACTGTGCGCTGCTCTCTTCTAGCATCTTCCACAGGGAGCCCTGGACAGTAGGCCTGGCCCCAAGCCCACTTTCTTCGCCAGAGTCAAGAAACAGTAGCAGCTGCAGTTGTTGCTAGGGATGAGGGATCATCCACTTGGGAGTTGAGATAGCCGGGAGGGGGAGGTGGGTAGCAGGAAGGAGGTCATGAAATTGACCGTGCTTAGCTGCTGCCCACGTTTGGATTACTCGGAGACAGTCTGCAATGGGGAAAATATTAGGCTTTTAACGACAGCCCTGACAAACACGATCCATATGACCAAATCAATCTCAAATGCAACTGCTATCATTTATTAAAGGAGGATTTCCCAAGTGGCACAGTTCTCCTCGAGTTTTCCTAGTCCCATACTTTGCCTCAAACACGTACGCAGAGCGAGGGGTCTGAACTTTCTGAGTTTCATGCAAAGCGCATACGTTGTTTGGGTTTTGTTTTGTTTGTTTGTTTTTATTTTTGCAAAATATGTTATATAAGAAAGAAGCATATATCAATAAAATGGTAAATACAAACCCTCCAAAAGGATATAACATATTTCTAATGAAAGGAAACAACCACTTTCGCTTTATCCACAAAAAAAAAACTTAAAAAGATGAAGAGGGGCCATTTCCATTCATAGATTGTGGAATCCTACTGTTTACTGCTCCCCAAATGAGTATTTTTGAGGCATGACTTCAATGGGAATTCTCAAAAGGAAGCAGCTCCTGGCATAGTGAAGAGAACACTGACGTTGGCAGCCAGACGGCTTGGATTCCGGGTTTGACTGCTGACCCCTGCTTCCTGGCTTCCAGCCCCAGCACTCCACTCAAAGTGTTCTTGTCAAGGGTACCAGTGACCTTCTAATTGCTAAATCCAAAGGGCATTTTTCAGCCCTCTTCTGACCTGACCTCTCTTCAGCCAGACGACATAATTGCCAATTCTGTCCTCCTTGAAGTTCTCTTACCCTGTGGCTTCAATGACACCATCCCATCCTGGCTATCCTCTAGCTTTCTCCATCACTCCTTCTAAGACCCTCTCCTAGGCTGCTCTCTTTTTCCTCAACAGCTATGGGGTAGCAACTGTGGACTGAAGGCTTTGTGCTTAGGATTTGTATGCATCTTTGTATCAACAATTCATAGCATTCCTAGACTTATTGGTTCCATTCTAAAGATAAGAAATCATCAGTGATGGCTCATGCCTGTAATCCCAGCACTTTGGGAGGCCGAGGCGGGCGGATCAGTTGAGGTCAGGAGTTCCAGACCAGCCTGGCCAACATGGTGACACCCCATCTCTACTAAAAATACAAAAATTAGCTGGGCATGGTGGCACATGCCTGTAATCACAGCTACTTGGGAGGCTGAGGCCCAAGAATCATTTGAACCAGGGAGGCAGAGGTTGCAGTGAGCCGAGATCATGTCACTGCACTCCAGCCTGGGTGACAGAGCAAGACTCCATCTCAGAAAAAAATTAATTAAATTAAAAAAAAAAAAGATAAGAAAACTAAGGCTCTGAGTGATTAAGGGATCCTCACCCAAGGTCGCATAGCTAATGAGTAGCAGGAATGGCAATCCTAACCTAGGTCTGTTTGAATCCAGAGTCAAGTTCTCAGCTATTAAACTCTAATGTCGCCTTCTCAAGTAGCCCCTCCCTTAAATAGAGGTGTTCTCCAGAGTTCTGTGTTTGGCTCCTTTTTCTCCTCTCTGCCCCTGTCTCAGCTGGGGCTTCTTCTCAGCCTTTCCTGTAGTTAACTCCTCTATGATATCTTCAGCCAAAATCTGTCTTCTGATGCTGATTTCCAACTGTTTTCATGCTATCTCCATTTGCATGTGACACAGCCTCCTTGTAGAGGTGGGGTGGTGTACTCCCCAACTGCCATTTCATTCCTGATGGTTGGCTAAAGCCAGTGATTATTTTAGGAGTGGGCTCATGACCCAATTCTGCCAGTAAGACATGAAGGGGAAGATTGCTGGGGACGTCTGGGAAAGGTTTTTCTCCCTCCTAAGAAGACACATGAAACAATGGTCCCTCTTCTTCCTTTCAATGCTGCACCTTGTAATATTGGAGTGGTGACAACTGTCTGCAGCCATGAGGAGAACCAATGCCAGGTCGAAGCTAGTAAGAAGTGGATGGAATCTGTGTGCTTACGAACAAGTTGATTGTACCTCATCTGGGACTGGAGCTTTCAACTATGTTGAATATTAATAATACATTTCCTCACGGTTTGTATGGGTTTGTTGTTGCTGTGGTGGTTGCTACTTGCAGCCACAAGCGTCCCAAATAACACACTGAATTCATCACATCTATAACTTAAGTCAATATTTCCTCCTCTAAACAGCCTCTCCTCCTGTGACTCTATCTCTGTGAATAGCACCACGATCCACTCAGTCACCCAAGTCAGAAACCTGGGTATTATCCTTGACTCCTCCCTCTGCCTTATCCAGAGTGTCCAATCATGAATTAAGTCCAGCAGCTTTTACTGTTGGAAATCTCTTCATTTTTTTCCAGAAACCCTCTCCATGTCTTTTTCAGTTATTTTTTATTTTTACTGGTCTTCTCTTCCCTTTCTCACTCTGACCCAAGCTACTACTATCTGCATTGTTCCTAAAGACATTTAAAAAATTCAATGTAAATTCTATAAATTTCCCAATTATAGTCTGTGAATAGGCCATCACTGTCTTCAAGATAAAATCTAACCATCATCAGTGAATAGCCCACTGTTGTCTTCAAGATAAAATCCAACCAATCAGCATGGTTCGTAAGGTGCTTCAAGGCAGAGCTTACCTCTCTGGATGCTCACATCCACCAATCCACGTGCACTCCAAGTTCCAGCACACTGGTTGCCTTGCAGTCCACAAGGCTCTTCTCCTTAGTGTCACCACATGTGCTGTTCCCTGACCTTGGATGCCCTTCCTGACTTGTTTCCCTGAACCATACTGGTTGGCCAGTATGCTCCCACGCACTTTGATTTGTGTCTCTCATAACATAACAGGTAGGAATTTCAGGCATGCCAGAAATGTCTTTCCTTATTGTTCTCTCTCTCTCTCTCTCTCCTTGATTTTTATTTTGAACCCATATCCTGACTCAATTTCAGTGCTAAGGGGGGTGTCTATCTGGTCTCAGGGCATGTGTTAATCACAGGTTGCCATAGAGATATCCCTAGTTTCCCCTTCATGGCCCCTTCAAGTCCAGGAGTCGTCTTGGCAATGCCCAACCCAGGCTAGAGATCCTGGAAGCTCTGCACAGTGGCCTCTACATAGACACAACCACTGCCACTCCTGATCCGGGGTCCGGCCACCTTCCCAGAGCCCCATTTGTAGGCAGGCTCCCCCTCCTCTCTGGCCCACAGCCCCCTCTACCTTATGAACTCTTCATCTTCTCTCCTTCCCCGGTGCCTGGAGGAAGCACTCCCCTGAACTTCGTCCTTCCAAACATTTGTCTATCCCGCACCTCCTCTCAGTTCTCCTACCAGGGACTTCGGGAGTTTAGAATTACGGATCAGGGAACATGAGAGGAAGAGATTGATGGGCCTTTTTTGCATCTCCTCTGCCACATTTCCTAAGACGGGGAGCATCAACAGTCTGCTTGAGAAAGGGGAAAACACTGGCAGACAAAAGAACATAGGGTGACAGTGACCAATCACCCAGCCACCTCCCTGTTCCCATCACCTGCTCATGTGCCTCCTTCTTCCAGACTGTGAGGCCTGCAGTGTCCGTGATCCTTGTATTGTCAGCACGTGGTATCTGGCTCATAGTAGGTACTTCATAAACATCTGTCAAGACTAAAAATAAAAGTAAAAAGAGAATGGACTTGGAGTCAGGAGACCTGGATGCATGCCGCCAACTGTATTCCTAGTTGCGTGACCTTGGGCAAGATACCCTACCTCTCTTCTCTTGGCGGTAGCAACAGGGAGGAGAGGCTCTCAAGAGGTGAGGGATATGGCGCCCTTCAAAGCTCTGCAATTGGTACTTCCCCTCTTCCCAGCTTTCTCAGATTCTGGCTCCATTTTACCATCTTCCTGTCGTGCTTCAAGTGACCCAAAATTTTATATCAGGTGCCTCTCCCCCTTGCAAAGCCATTTTGTGTATAAATAGATTTTTGCCCTTCCTCCTCCAGGTAGGCCCCTTTCCTTCCTTCAGTTAACAGCTTTCAGGATTCTTGAGTTCCAGGGATTCGGTTTGTGATGAAGTACAAAGAACTGGAAATTCTGGTTCTGCCACACCCTGGCTGTGGGGTTGGACCAGTATCTAAGTCTTAGTTTCCGCATCTGGAAGATACAAATGATCATAACTGACTAACTATTTCCTTCAGCGCCTGGACTCTGGAGCCCAAGCTGCCTCAGTTCAAGTCTAGCCCAGTCACTTTCCAGATGTGCGAGTCAGGGTAAGTGACTTTACTGCTTCTTAACTTCCTAATTTATAAAAGGGGCACTGTAATATAATCTACCTCATATGCTTATTGTTAATATTCATTAAGTTATTAGTTCATTAGTTAACACCTAAAGTGCTTAGCACCTTGTCTGAGTAAGCACTCCATATATGTTGGTTATTATTATCTCATAGGCAGCCTCTCTCCTGTTTTTGTTTTTTGGCAGGGTCTCACTCTGTTGCCCAGGTTGGAGTGCAGTAGCATGATCTCAGCTCACTGCATCATTGACCTCCCTGGGTCAAGCGATCCTCCCACCTCAGCCTCCTGAGTAACTGATTACAAGCATGCACCACCATGCCCAGCTAATTCTTGTATCTTCTGTAGAGACAGGGTTTTGTCATGTTGGCCAGGCTGGTCTTGAACTCCTGAGCTCGAGCCATCCACCCACCTCGGCATTCCAAAGTGCTGGAATTACAGGTGTGAACCTCTGCACTCAGCCAGGGCAGCCTCTCTTTAGCTACACACAAACTCATGATGTGTGGATAAGTTTGCTGGGTGTGCTGTAACAAATAACTCAAACTGTGCAACTTAAACAACAGAGATTTATTTCCTCACAGTTCAGAACCTAGAAGTCCAAGATCAAGGTGTCAGCAGGTTTGATTTCTCCTGAGGCGTCTCTCCTTGGGTTGCAGAAGGCCACCTTCTTGCTGTGTCTTTACGTGGTCTTTCCTCTGTGTGTGCATTTGTCTTCATTTTTCTATGTAGAGTGTCTAAATTTCCTCTTCTTATAGGGATATCAGTCAGACTGGGTTCACCCAAATGGCATTATTTTAACTTAATCACCTCTTTAAAGACTCTATCTTTAATACAGTCACACTCTGAGGTAGCCAGGATTAGGGCTTCAACATATTGATTTGGGAGTGGGGATGGGGACACAGTTCAGCTCATAACAATGTGTACATAGACCCTAACATTATTAGATGTTCCTGTGGGTAAGTCTCTTTTTTAACCTTACTCTTAATGAATGTCAGGATATTTAAGTTCTAGGGATTCCATTTGTGGCATAATAGAATCTGCAATCAGAAAAGCAGGTTTTGAAGTCCAGGTACAAAACCTGGAGAGTTGCAGGAATGCACTTGGATGAACTACATACCCTGCCGGTGTCAATGGTAATTCACACAGAGGCAGCTGTGAGAAGCAACAATGTATGTGAAGGCCCTCTGTGATCTCTCTGCCCCTGGAAGGTTTTTGCCTCTGAACTAAGACAGTACGAGATGGATGGTCTTAACTCTTCATTCCATCTTCAACATTCTATGACTCTGACTCTAAGGGTGGAAATTCAAGTATCAAGGACAAGCTGCCAGTAGCCAAGCACAGTGGTGTGTGCCTGTAGTCCCAGATACTAGGGAGGCCAAGACAGGAGGATCTCTTGAGCTCAGGAGTTCGAGACCAGCCTGAGAAAAATAGACCCCTGTCTCAAATATAAAATAATAATAAAAAAAGAACAAGCTGCTTGGGAAGCAATTTCTGGGCCCAGGGCTTTAATACACATTGCAGAAATGGCTAGGCACAGTGACTTATGCCTATAGTTCCAGCTCTTTGGGAGACTGAGGCAGGTGAATTGCTTGAACCCAGGAGCTCGAGACCATCCTGGGCAACAGGGTGAAATCTCGTCTCCACAAGAAATACAAAAAGTAGCTGGGCATGGTGGTATATGCCTGTAGTCCCAGCTACTTGGGAGGCTGAGGTGGGAGGATCACTTGTGCCCAGGAAGTCAAGGCTGCAGTGAGCTGATATCACACCCCTGCACTCCGGCCCTGGGAACAGAGTGAGACCCTGTCTCAAAAAACAAACAACAATAATCACAATAACAACAAAAAACATGGCTGGGCGCAGTGGCTCATGCCTGTAATCCCAGCACTTTGGGAGGCCGAAGTGGGCAGATCACCTGAGGTTGGGAGTTCGAGACTAGTCTGAGAAACACGGAGAAAACCTGTCTCTACTAAAATACAAAATTAGCCAGGCGTGGTGGCACACACCTGTAATCCCAGCTACTCGGGAGGCTGAGGCAGGAGTATTGCTTGAACCCAGGAGGCAGAGGTTGCAGTGAGCCGAGATCACACCATTGCACTCTAGCCTGGGCAACAAAGAGCAAAACTCCATCTCAAAAAAAAAAAAAAAAATACGGAAAAAATGAAGGAAATCATACCATCATAGAGAACCACTCACCTGAATATTCACAAGGCCCAAACTGGAACAGGCCCCTGAGGAGGGGCCGGGCGTGGCAGGAAACAGCAAGGGGCCCAAGTTCCTAGAGATGAGCTGGGGGTGAAGAAGCCAGGGGTGGATGAAGTTAGCAGGTCTTGAAGGCCAGGGTCAAGATTCTGGATTTTCATCTAAATGTCATGAAAGTCATTCGAGGATTTTGTGCAGGTGAGTCACCAGCATCTTAAAAGGATCTCTTGACGTGGTTTTGAGAGAAGATTTTAAAGAATCATGGTAATCACAGGGCCGATGGCCAAATATTTCTTGCTCTCTACCTCCTAGGCACATGCTGGCTTCCTGTTTATGCTTCCTGTTGTGCAGCGTGGCCATGAGACTCTGACCAATGAGTTGTGAGCACAGGTCACTGTGTCACTTCCAGGCCAAGCAGCTGGTTGCCAGAATGCGTGCCTCCAGAGCTCCTTTACAGCCACCAATGATGTTCAAGGTGGATGCAGCTCAGAAAGCCTGGGTCTTTGTTTGTGCTGCTATCACAAAATACCCAAGACTGCTGGGTAGTTTATAAAGAAGAGAAATTTATTGTCTCACAGTTCTGGAGGCAGGGAAGTCCAAGATCAAGGTGCTAGCATTTATTGAGGGCTGCTCTCTGCTTCCAAGGTGGCACCTTGAACACTGTATCCTCCAGAGGGGAGGAACGCTGTGTCCTCACATGGCAGAATGCAGTAGGGCAAAGAGGATGAACTCCCTCTGCCATGCCCTTTTATAGCAGCATTAATCCATTCATGAGAATAGAGCCCTCATGACCTAAACACCTCTGCAAAGGCCCTACTTCCCAACACTGTTGCATTGAGAATTAAATTTCCAACACATGAATTGTGGGGGACACATTCAGGCCATCACAGCCTAGGTCCAAAGAGTGAGGAGAGACAGGGTGGAAGTGTTGACCTGCAGACAAGTGGCTTTAGCAAGAAATCCCTTTAATCACTTTTGGGATAAATCACGAAGATTTGGGAGGGCTACCATAGCATAACCATGCATATCCTGACAGTACAGGGTGCAAGAAGAGAAGACTAGAAGTCCTCCTCTTTTCAGTTAGGAGGCTGAGAAGTAATTCTATGTTGGACTGGAGTGACAGCAATAGAGATAATGGGAAGTGGTCAGATTCAGGATATATACTGAAGGTCAAGTGCAAAGGCTGGACTGATGTAGGGTATAAGAAAAAGAGAGAAGTCAAGGATAACTCTAAGGATTATGGCCTGAGTAACTGGATAAATTACTGAAAAGAAGAACACTCTGGAAAGGACAGGATTATTCACAGTGCCAGGCAGACAGCAAAGCTACACGATGCTAGATCTTCTGGTTATTACTTTAAGAGGGGAAGGAATATGGAATGTAGATACTTAGGGAACTTTTCAATCCAGAGTTATTGAGATGTAACTTATATACAGTAAAATTTACTTACCTTTTTTCAGAGACAGATTCTTGTTCTGTCTCTCAGGTTGGAGTGCAGTGGCATGATCATAGCTCACTGCAGCCTCGAATTTCTAGGCTCAAGCAATCTTCCTGCCTCAGCCTCCTAAGTAGCAAAATTTACTCTTTTTGGTGTACAGGTCTGAGTTTTGACAAAGGCATTCTATCTTGTAAGTACCTCCATAGTCAAGATGTAGATAACTTCCACCCCCTGCATTCTTTTTTGCTGCCATTCCTTTGTAGTCAAATGCTCCCTCCACCCTAGTCCTTGGCAACCACTGATCTGTTCTCTATCCCTCTAGTTTTGCCTTTTCCAGAAAGTTACACAAATGGAACCACACAGCATGTGACCTTTTGAGACTGTGTTCTTTCACTTAGGATAATGTATTTGAGATTCATCCACATTACATAGATCAGTAGTGTGTTCCTTTTAATTGATGAGTAGTATTCCATGATATGGATGTGCCACAATTTGTTTATCATATCGCCGGTTAAAGGGCATTTGGGTTGTTTCCAAGTTTTGGTGATTATGAATAAAGCTGCTATAAATATCTGAACACAGGTTTTTATGTGAACATATGTCTTCATTTCTTTTGGTAAATCCCTGGGAGTGGGATTGCTGGCTCATGTGGTGACTGTATGTTTAACTTTATAAGAAACTGCCAAACTGTTTTTCCAGAGGAACTCTACCATATTGCACTCCCACTGGCAATGTGTGAGGGTCACTCCACATCCTCTCCAGCACTTGGGATTGTCAGGTGTTTTTTTTTGTTGTTTTTTTTTTTTTGCCATTCTGATGTGCAGTGGTGTCTCTTTGTGGTTTTAATTTGCATTTCCCTAATAAATAATGATGTTGAGCATCTTTCCATGTACCTATTGTGCATTCGTGTATCTTTTGGTGGAATGTCCACTCACATCTCTTGTTCATGTTTTCATTAGGTGGCTTGTCTTCTTATTGAACAGTAAAAGTTCTTCATATATTCTGGATATAAGTCCTTTATCAGATATGTGCCTTGCAAATATTTTCTCTGTCTTTGATTTGTCCTTTCATATTATTAACAGTGTCTTTCAGAGATAAGTTTTTAACTTTGATGATGTAGAAGCTATCAACTTCTTCTTTTATGGATCATGCTTTTCGTTTCACATCTAGGAAACCTTTGCCTACCCAAGGCCACAAAGATTTTCTCCTATATTTTCTTCTGGAAGTTTTATAGGTTTAGGTTTCACATGTTGGTCTATGATACAGTTTGAGTTAATTTTTGTCAAGGGTGTGACGTATAAGCCAGGACAATTTTGACTTGTGATATTTCTACTGTGGAAGAGGCAGAGCAATGAAACTTCACATCTCTGATAAGCACGTGCACAGATGACACTGTAAAATGTCACCAGGTTGCAAAATCTGGTGAAGGTTCAACGCAGATGGTCAGGGAAGTTCCATCTCGCTCTGACTCCAGGGGAGCTTCTTTAGAAGTTAATCTTATCTTCAGCATTAGTCTCCAGATGTCCCCAGTGATACCAGCACAAGCCTCGGGCTTTAAGTGAAATGAGCTGGGTTCTCTCCAGTTCCTAAGACCCTCCAGCTCCAGGTAGGTAGTTTTTCCAAGCAACAGTTTTCTCTTTTAAGCCACTGAAGGAATATTATATGCAAAGTAGGGCATTAATTCCTAGCGATTAGCATTGACATTTTAACCTTTCTGGCTTCACTCCTTCTTGGGTGGCTTTTTCAGTCACCTCGTGATACTGTTTTCTCCTTGCTCTTCCCCTCAATCACACATAACTCAGAAAGCTTCATTAAGATCATTTAGGTCTCGGTGCCTTTAAAACTTGAAGGATAAAATCAGCGAGGTGAGAGAATTGAGAAATCAACACCGAATTGCCAACTGGTGATTTGGCCAATTGAGGACATTTTAGGAAAGGCAACTGCCACATACTATTGCCATCATTCCATTAAAGAAGGGATGCTTAAATTACCTAAACCTCTGAAAAAAGAAAAAAGTGAAAGAACATCATCTAAGAATAAAAAACAGTCTTTCCCAAGAATCAACCATTGGTAATTTATCTGGTCATAGGAAAGTACTCATACATTTACCCCTTATTTTTCTCATTTCACTGCGGATTGTTGAAAATGTCACCCCAGATCAGGGTGTGGGACTCAGACCATAAGAAGGTGTATCATGGGTGGGGCAGGGGTAAGCACTGAGGTGTTTGGAGCAAACCTTTTTTCTCTCACTTGTTTACAATACGTTCATTGGGGAATCCTAAGGTTCAAAGTCCTAGGCTTAGTGAGTATTCAGGTGTCCCTCTGGGGAGCAGCACTTGCAAATTTAAAGGCAGGAGGAAGCCTGAGTTGATAACTTTCCAGCCCTTCCCATTGGCAAGCCTCAGTGGCTTTCACTTCTTTCTTGAGCTGCCCTTCATGGTCTGAATCTGGGCCATTTTAAAGGTCCTTCCACTACCTCCCCTCCTTTAAGGAGTCTGCTTCTCTCAGCATTTAATTCTTTAAGGCAGACACTGACAGTCCCAGGTAGACATATTCTTGTAAACTCATCAGTGGCTTCCATCGCATTCAGGATAACGACCTTACTCCCAACTCACTCCATACACTGCCATATGGATCTATCCAGCACCTGCCTCTCCAGCCTCATTTCTCCTCTCTGGCGGGACTCTGGCCACAGCTGCTTGCCTTTAGCTCCTCCAAAGCGCCAGACATCTGACTGCTTTTGCCTTTTTTTCTTGTGGGCAACTTAACTTTTTCAGGGGAGTTCCCGGCTCCACCAGCTACATCAACACCCTCCCTCTCTTAGTACCCTCTCACCTCTCATCTCGTATTTTGTCTTTGTAGCAATTGTCACAATTGTAATTACTTGTATAATGTCTGGCTCCTCAACTAGGTGGTAAATTCCAAAAGATTAGGAATAAAGTCTATTTTGTTTATCTGATCTTCCAGTCCCTGGCATGAGCATGATAGCTAGTTGCTACTCAATATATTGTTACATGAAAGATTTTTTTTCAACAAATGTACACTAGTCAGTGTTCTAGGCACTTGATATATACTGGGTGGGATGGTGGGGGGAATGCAACAGAAAAATAAAATCCCTGCCATCATGAAGCATATATTCTACTGGGGCAAGGATCTGCTTAAACAAGATAGCTGAAATGTGGGGTATGTTAGAGAAAAAGTCTCCTCATTATAAGAGCCAAAGGTAGGGTATGCTAGGGAGAGAAAAGTAGAGCAGGACACAGGGACATGGGACATCAGGTTTGGGTTAGTGTATGAAATTTTTAGATTGGGCCGGGTACAGTGCCTCACGCCAATAATCCCAGCAATTTGGGAAGCTGAGGATGGAGGATCGCTTGAGCCCAGGAGCTCCCGACCAGCCCGGGCAACATGGTGAAACCGTCTCTCTACTTAACAAAAAAAAAAAAAAAAAAAAAATACAAAAATTAGCTGGGTGTGGTATTACGTGCCTGTAGTCTCAGCTACCCAGGAGGCTGAGATGGAAGATTGTCTGAGTTCGGGAGGTTGAGGCTATAGCGAGCCGTGCAGTGATTATGCCACTGCACTCCAGCCTGGGTAACAGAGCAAGACTGTCTCAAAAAAAAAAAAGGAAAAGGAAAAGAAACAAAACACATGTAGATGTCGATTGCGTGACCAAGGAAAATCTCAGTGAGGAAGTGACTTTTGCGTAAAGACCTGAAGGAATTGAGGCAGCTGACAATGAATGTGGGTATCTGCGCAAAGAGCATTCCAAGCCAAGGGAGCAGTAAGTGCAAAGGCTCTGAGGCCCTGAAGGTAGGGAACTGTTTTAGAAACAGCCAGGAAGCCGGTGTGAGTGAAGCTAATGCGGGGAAGGAAGTCAAATGTAGACTTCGAATGTGTCTTACGTATCTGTGGAAACATTTATACTGGACATTTCTTGGCTAGTTCTTCTAACCAGCATCTACACTAAAACCATGGGGTTCAAACCATTTTTTTTTTCTCTTTGAAACAGAGTCTCACTCTGTTGCCCAGGCGGGAGTGCAGTGGCATGATCTCATCTCACTACAACCTCCGCCTCCTGTGCTCAAGTGATCTTCCCACATCAGCCTGCCGAGTAGCTGGGACTACAGGAGTGTACCATCATGCACAGCTAATTTTTGTATTTTTAGTAGAGACAGGGCTTCACCATGTTGGCCAGGCTGGTCTCAAACTCTTGGCCTCAAGTGAAACATTTGCCTCTGCCTCCCAATCAAATAATTTTTAAAGCAGTAGAACCCTTTTGTCAAATGAAATATGAAATGGAGGTTCAAGGGAGGAAACAGAGGAGCAGGGACTGGCTGGCAACTCTCACTGTTACTCTCACCCCACACTGGTCCAAGATGACATCTTAGAGGAAGATTAGTTTCCCATCCAGCTCAGCCTCCAAACTCCACTCCAGAATCACAGTATGCTCTGCCTAGAGCCACAGCACTCTGGAGCACACTGTACCAGAAGTAATCCCATTTGGCTCATACAACTACAAGGAGACTTTGCCTCCAACATCTGAATGAAATTAGAGCCTCTAAAGTTACAATCACAGAGTGATCCTTGGGTCTGATAAGTTCCTAGAGATTAGTTCTCTACTCTGAAATTGTTTTCTTAAACACATTTTTTCGGTTTTTTGGGTTTTTTTTTTTTTTTTTTTTTTGAGACGGAGTCCTGCTCTGTCGCCCAGGCTGGAGTGCAATGGTGCAATCTTGGCTCACTGCAACCTCCATCTCCCTGGTTCCAGCAATTCTCCTGCCTCAGCCTACCGAGTAGCTGGGATTACAGGCGTCCACCACCATGCCCAGCTAATTTTTTTTTTATTTTTAGTAGAGACAGGGTTTCACCATGTTGGCCAGGTTGGTCTCGAACTCCTGACCTCAGGTGATCCACCCGCCTCGGCCTCCCAAAGTGCTGGGATTACAGGTGTGAGCCACCATGCCTGGCCCTTCTTAAACCCATTTTAAAAAACTTTTTCTTGTTTGAAAAGATAACACAAGACAAAGATACAAAAAGACATACTAAAACAGTCAATCTCCTATGGATAAATTACAGCGTATTTGCAATGGAATTCTACACACTTAAGCAAACAAAAATGAACTATCGATGTAGGCAACAACGTGGATGGATATCACAAATATGCTGAGCGAAAGGTGCCAGCCAGACACAAGAGTACAGACCATATGACCCCTGAATATGACCTTAAAGAACAGGCGAAACTAATCTTTGGTGACAGAAGACGGGATTGTGGTAACCTAAGTGAGGGATGACTCATTGGGAGGATAAAATGTTTTATTGTTCTAATGGTGGAAAGTGGGGTGTAGATGTATGCACTAAGCTGCAGTGTGAAAATCTGTGTATTTTATTCTATGTATAGAATAATAACAAAGTCTCCTTTCCACTACTATGGCTCCCAGCTACCTCCCCGGAGGCCACTCTTCCAGTGAGGGTTTCTTAGTGCCCCGTTTCTTTCACGACCTTCATGCCAGGGGCAGAGTCCTGGGGGCATGCCAGGCAGACACCAGAGGCCAAGGCTGCTCCACGGCGCAGCTGCACTGGGCCATGGCTTGTGTACATACCCTTTGGCTTTCTACGGCCCTTTTACCCCTAGAACCCTATCCCTCTCTCCTCCTCTTCTTTCTTTCTTTCATCCCTCCCCTAAGGAGGCAGCTGTGGCATTAAGGCCTTGAGAGGTTGCTGACCCTTGTTAAACAGTGTTGCTTCTCCTGGCCCTCCTGGGTGCGCCTGCCTGGAGAGGACACTGCGTGCTGATCAAACTTATTGTTGACACATTCATTCTTTTATTCTCTCCCTTCTGATCCCTGGACTGATCTCTAGGAATTTCTGCTCCCTGGGTGCTCAGTCTCAGTGAGCTTCCCTGGTCGCAAGCCCTGATATGCTTCCCTTCCATGGGGCAGTCCTGATAACAACCTATTTTGTATTTGCATATATAAACCTGGCTGAGGGTCTGTCTTATCTCCAACCCCCCCACCCCCGGGCCACAACTCCTAGCAGCATTCTAAGACTCCGTCCCTCCTCTAACCTGGGGCATCAGCACGGCCGTGTCTGTGTCCTTTATCTTATCATCTGGGGTCGTCCTCCTACCAGATCTCCCGGCCTGAGGACAGAGGGTCCCGAGTCACTTTCAAGTCAATTTGGCAAGCGTTTTTGGAGCAGGCCAGAAAGTGAAGGGCACTACCCTGTTCCTCGACTTCAAAAATCGAATGCGGGGGAAATGGTGCACAATTCAGGCCCAGTTATAATAGCTCCTAATACCCAATATCTTGTTTTGGTCCATCGTGAATACCAGGCATCCATCAGCGAACCTTCCATGCAAGATTTCTCTGAATTCTCAAAACAACCCTGGGAGGATTAGCCCCATTTTGGAGATGAAGGAGCTGAGGCACGAGGTTTTAATGCGGGCATGTGGTCGCCAGAATTTGAATAGCAACTTCCCTAAGGAAACGCCCTATTTAGACTCTAGGGGAGAGGAGGATCCCAGGAGGAGTCCGCCAGCAGTAGCTCAGAGTCTGGCCTGGGGGCATTTAGTTATGCCACACCCTTTCTCCACTGTTCCCTCCCGCGTCAGGGGACTGACAAGGAGGGGGGCTTCGGGCCAGCGTGTCGGCCGGAGGCAGGGACTTCAGAAGAGGCAAATACAAAGCTCCGCATGGCAGAAGAAGGGCGCGGGGGAACGCGGTCCAAAGGAGGACCTTGTCGGCCCCCAGGGCACTGCAAGCCTCGAGGCGCTGTGAGCGGTGAGGCTGTCGCAAGCTCCCGCGGCGCGCGCAAACTGCGTGGAACTACTTCCCCGGGGCGGCTTCGGGGCCGCCCCGAAGTCCCGATCCCGGCAACAGCCTCACGGGGCGCCGAGCGGGGCCCGAAGCCAGTTGCCAGCTCCCGGGCGCGGCCACGTGCGCCCCGCCGGGCTTGCACGCTCCGCCGCGCCGGGGCCGCGGGGCCACCGGCAGGCACGCGCGCCCCCAGCGCGCACACACTCCCGGGCACGCACACCGACGGCCCGGCCCACGTCCGCCACGCCCCGCCTTCCCTCGCGCCCCGCCTCCGCCCTCGCGGCGCCGGCCGCCGCCCTCCCATTGGCCGCACGGCGCGTGACGCGCGGCGCCCGGCCCCGCCCCTCGTCAGTCACTCGGCGGAGGCGGCGCTGGCGGGGACTAGTCTCGGCCGGAGACTGACGGCGGCGGCGGCGGCGGCGGCGGCGGC